>NC_138161.1:60486601-61686601 GCF_964165515.1 Mesoplodon bidens | reverse complement strand
AAGTCTAAGGTTTGGTCTAAGGTTTAAAGTCCCCTATTGCAAATACGCTTATGATGGGAGACATACAATGGTCAACTAATGTAAATACTTAGTTGACACCTTATAGTGGGTTAGTCCAGTTTTAGGGACAGGAATGGCAAAGCACTTAATTGAGGGAAGAGTTGAAGAGGAGCTAATAAATGAAGTTCTCTTTCCGCCAATTAAGAGGACATAGATGATAAATTCAATTCTACGTCATACCTTCTTATGCAAAAACCAAATAGGCAATCAAACAAATAAATAAGCAAACAAAAATGAGACACATAAAACCCCTCTTCTTTTAGAAGACAGGCACAATCCCAAATCACAAACCATGGAATACTATGAAATTTAGACCAAGTTAAGGGGGATATAGAGAGTGTGTTAAACATATGGGGTAGCCAGAACCTGCAAAGTAGATGGAATGACTCTGAGGGACACATGCTACTGTTACTTACATGGAACAGGGAAGTCTAGGCTCTAGGTGGTCTGTGGATGCGTCCCTGAGCCCTATTCTACAATACAGGTCAACAGAGAAGCTGGCAGTGAAAGGAATGGTACCAACCTGCCACATGTACCAGACCAGGATGTGAGGGTGGCAAGGTGGAGATAGTAACCCATATTAGCTTTTGCCATGTTGACCACATTTAGGAGAAGGAAAAGAAACATTAAATTATGACCAGCAAGGTCTGTAACATATAGGACTCCATGCAAGTCCTTTAGGGCTCCCATCAATCCAAATGGGGAAGTTACTGAGCAGAGGCATATTCCTTGAACAGTGTGCATAGCAGAGCTGGAGAGAAAAGATATAATGTGCCAGCAAACATGGCACCAAAATGAAACTCCATACCTCCCCAATTCACTCCTCCAGCCTCTTCTATTCAGCAAAAAGCTGATAAAATTGGCTGATTGAAAAATGAGAAATAATCAGAAAGGAACCAGCATTGGACCCATTCTTAGCTAATTTAAAGCAAAAGTGACATAAGGAAAAGCAGATCAAGATATATACCAGAAAAAGAGTTATACCAGAAAATAATATATTTTCTCCATAGTAGCAAAGAAATAGAAGAAACTGTAGTTTTTTTAAAATAAGAGGTCAAAGATTAGATATACGGGATTAAAGAAGTAAAACAACAAAAAGAGAAATAAAATGACCTATGAGAGAACAGGAAAGAAATGGAAGAGAAAAATAAAACTTTTAGAACTAAAAGCCATGTTAGATATAGAAAGTAGCAGAAGGAAAGAACTTCTAACAATATCACTAGAATTGTGAATGAGAAAAAAAAAACCTTAAAAATAGTTTTTAAATGATGTGAGAAAGTGATAATTATGATTGGCAACTCATATCTCAAATAAAAATATTATCTCCCTAATAAATCAGAGCTCCTGCAAATTGATAAGGAAGAAGACCAACAACTCAATAGGAAAACTGGCACAAAACATTCAAATGGCTCTTAAACATATTAATATATATTCAACTCATACATAATGAGATAAATAAAGATTAAAATATTCATGATAAGAGAAATGCAAATTAGAAAAACACCCAGATGCATTTTCATCTATCAAAATGCCAAAAATAAACAACTTCAAAGGGAGAATAAATTTTATATCTACCAAAATAACAAGTACATATGCTCCTTAACCCATCAATTCTGGTTTTAAGAACTTATTCCACATGAGTAAAATAATATATACATAAGATCATTCACTACAGCATTCGTTGTTGTTGGAAATATTGGAAACAATCTAAATGTTTGTCAAAAGAGGCTTAGGCTAATGAACTATTGGATTTCCATTCAATATACATATTTTAAGTGAAAAATGCAAGATGTAGAGCAGCGTGTATTATATAAAAACATACATACAAAGAATATATTTTGTTTTTAGTGGCATATCTGTTTTTTGAAAAGCAACAAACTAATAGCAGTAGTTACCTGTCAGAGGATGGTATAAGAACTGGGTGGATGGAAAACAGGATGAAAGGTAGACTTTGTACTGTGTATCATTTCATACATTTGTATTTTGGAATCATGTAAATGTGTTAGCTGTTAAAATTGAATAAACAAAATTTTATCTTACACCTTTGGAAGGCAAAGGAATAATTGGGACAACTGATATTTGTGAAGGAAAAAAAAGAACAGAACAAATGGAAAACAATTTCAATGTATAATAGAATAAAATTTTTCTGGAAATAGTCCTGAATTTTTATACTGAAAAGGGCACACTGTATCCTAGGAAAATCATGGTGCTGAGCAATAAGCACTGAGATCCATCTTGATGAAATTACAGAAATTCCTGGCTGAAGAAGTACACCTGAAAAGCATATATGAAAAATATCAAAAGGTGAGAGACTGGATTTGCCTCAAAATTTTAAAATGCAAGTACTCAAGAGTCTGTAACACCATGAACTATTCTGGTAAACAGGCAAAACAGCAAAATTTTAGTGATGAGTTTAGGCTACCAAAATATTAAGAGAAGCCATGATAAATAAACATTAGTGAATCTCAAATCAACTTAAAAATAGACTTATGACTAAACAATGTGGGTAGGGAGGGGAGGATGTTACAGAATAGAATGTACATGGTGTAAACCTTGATGATATAGAAATAATAACATGACAGAACCTGAGAGGTTTGAAAGGTAAAGAGGAAATAATAGGAGGCAAGCGTGGATTCATTCACCTGTGTTTCATAGCTGGGAATGAGGGATCAATACTGTCTAAATTTGGCAAACTAAGTAGCACAGATGTAGATGCATTATTTAAAGCTATAAAAATAATAAGAAGAATTAAAAGTAACAATTGAATCAAAGTCCAGTCGTGACACAGACCTACTAGAGAATGGACTTGAGGATATGGGGAGGGGGAAGGATAAGCTGTGACAAAGTGAAAGAGCGGTATGGACATATATACACTACCAAACGTAAGGCAGATAGCTAGTGGGAAGCAGCCGCATAGCACAGGGAGATCAGCTCGGTGCTTTGTGACCACCTAGTGGGGTGGGATGGGGAGGGTGGGAGGGAGACGCAAAAGGGAGGGGATATGGGAACATATGTATATGTATAACTGATTAAATTTGTTATAAAGCAAAAAAAAAAAAAAATTAAAAGTCCAGTCGTGAGAGGAAAGAGAGAGTAGAGCACAAAAGGAAGTGTAGGGGAGTATTTTCATGATTTTTTAGAGTAATTTTTTAGATAATCCAAAGTTGTATTATAAAGTCATGAAATCAAAAATAGGACTTCAACTCCATTATTAAAATGTATAAAGTTAACCATTAAAACAGTGTACTCAAGATGTGGTCATCAGACCATCAGAATGAGTATTATAAAATCCTTTAAAAAAATACCCAGTATCTCAATACAGACCTACTGAATCTTTTGATGGAGAGGGATGAGAATTGGAATCTATGTTTTAAATAAAGCCTGTAGGTTTGAGAAACACTGCAATAGAAGAATTAACAAACTAAGATAAAACTTCCAAACTGTTAGGATAGAAATACAGTAATGAAGCAAATCAGAGAAAAGAAAGGAAGTGATTTTTAAAATAATATAAAATAAGATGGCAGAATTAAGATCAAGAATATATTTTAAAGCAATAAGTATAAAACTAAAGTCATCTATTACAAATATAGTTTATTATTGAGAAGTAAAATTAAAACTATTATCTCTTGGTAAACTTTAAACTTTTAAAATCCATTTTTTCAATTAAACAAAGATTACAGAATTTATAGAAAATAAGCACATATGGGTATAGTTAGAGCAGTGTTCAGAGGAAAATCCATGGCTTTAGATATTAACATTTCAGGGAAAAATAATTATAAACATACTAGCATTCATCTCAGGAAGTTTGTTAAAAGAAAAAAAAAATCTGCAAAGCAGAAAGAAAAAATTGATAAAAAATAAAACCGGAAATTAATGAATTAGAGAACAGAAAAAGAGCCGCTAATAAATTAGAATTGGGTTTTACAAAGAGAATGACAAAACAATAAATAAATCAACATTCCATGATTTAATCACCAAATGAGAACGCCTACAAATGCACAAAATTAGAAATACGGGAAGGGAAGTAACCATAGAAATAGAAGAAGTTAAAATAATTATTATGAATACTTTACATATAAATTTGAAAAATGTGGACACAATAGATGATTTCTGGGTAAACATAAACTACCATTAAGAGATCCAAGAGAAATAAAAAGAAATTTAGAGAATTTTTTTCTTCTTATCTCTTAAATGTTCCACCTTTTTTCCATTAGCATTGAGTATCCAAGAACAGACTCCGCTAGAGTTTCTGTTTTTCTTGTCTCCTTGTTTTGCTTTACTGAGTTATGGGGAACTGGCAGAGGTAAAGTCTCTGTGTCATTCGCTCAGGTTTCTTCTGCCATGGAAGACCAGTCACCTGAGGGCGTTAGGGCTGAGAAGGTAATGACAGGAGCCCTGGTTTCTAAGCTTGGTTCTTCTATTTTTTTCTTATAATATGTAACATTTACATGCATTGCTCCATGGCTTTATTTCCTTAATCTCTCAATTGAGAGATTTAGACTAGCTTCATGGTTCATATTCTTTTCTCAGAAAAGTATATCTATCCACAAAATTTTGAGGTTTCACAGTCTTTCCAAACCTCCTCCTCCAACCTGGAATTCTAGAACCATGCACTAGATCATTTTAAATTGCTTTAGCTCTAACATTTACAGCCTCTGGAACCACATATCTTTAAATTAGACATGGACCTCAGATGGAATGATCAGCACTATGAAAAGCTCAACACAGTGATTATTATTAGACTCTGCCTCAGGCAAGTTACTTAACCTCTCTGTGCCTCAGTTTCCTCCTCTGTAAATGGAGGAAATAATAGTACATGTTTATTTGGTTGTTGTAAGGATTGAACGAGTACATTCATATAAAGCTCTTAAAAGAGTATCTAGCACATAGTAAGCTCTCGACAAGTGTGAACTGTTACTAATGTCTCTTTCTAGCTGTGAAGTATTTTAGCACAAAGATAAACACATGTCATTGTCTTTAATCTACTCATTGTGAAAAATCCCTGTCCATATTTTTGTCATGGCTGAAATAGCACCTTTCCCTTTGTGAACCTATAATCGGATCCATTGCTCTGCTATTAACTAGTAGTTATGAACATTATTATATGCAGAATGCTTTGGGAGAAGCCCCTTCATTTTAGAATTGACTTCCTTAATTTGGGGCTGTTTATGAAGCATCTCTGATCAGTAGAGGAAGTGATTAAATTAAATTAGGAATTAACTTTATCCTAACCAAGGAATTATTTTTTCATACCTTCTCTGTTGTTGTAGTTTTATTCACTATGTATGTGTATATGATCTATGACCTAAGGACAAGTACTTTCTTTGAAAACATAATAAAATGAAAAATATAAAATTATGGCTTTATTTAACTATACTTAGCATATTTTGTTTTCTTTGAGTGGCATTTAAACTTGAAAGATTATTAAGGAAAAACAAACAGTAGTTTGATATTGCAGCATGTAAATATCAACTGTCAATTAGAAAATTGACAAAAATTAATATACATTGTTTCAGGTAAGACAATATAGTTTGTTATGCCTCTATCTTTATTGGTAGAAAGCATTTTGGTGATTTACACATGATCATAGTGTATCGAAGGTACAATTAAGTTTCAAAATATTGAATTAGTTTATATGGAGCCAGTTTTATCTCAAATTTATAAACAGTTGTATAGAATAAATTCACATAATATCAAAAGCTGCCTTGGTATTAAAGATAAAAGCCAAGATTCTTACACTTAAAAGAGTGGTTGATTTATGTTGAATTTCAAAGGAAATGATTAGATGATCTGTGTTGCCTAGTTATCATGATTGTTTCATGTGCTCTGAACTTTTTTATTTTTTAAAAGAAGTTGGAGCTTTCCTAGGGAGCCAGGGACTATCTCGATACTTACCATTTTTGTATTTTATATCATATTTAACATTTTGAAAATCTATGAACCAGACTACTTTCTCTACAGGTTTTATGTTGGGCTGGTGCCACCTGTGGTTATAAAGCCAAGTGTTCTGCTGGGGCAGAATAATCAAATCAAAGTTAATGGGGTGACCATCTAAGCAGGGCTCTTTGTCATTAAGGTCCACTCTTGTGATAGTCGTGCATTATCCTGCTGATTGGATTTGTAGGAAGGCATCCACCTGTGGCCCACGTTGGCAGAGAAGAGACTCACTGCAGAGGCAGTTCTGGTGAAGCAGGAGGTAGCTGTCCTGGGCAGCAGATTCTTTTGCTGGAAAGCCAAAGCGTGCAAGACAGCATCAGCACTATTAGTAGATGGGTGATTCACCCATTATTTGGTTGATTTAGGTCCTGAAGTAGAGTAAGCAAAAGCAGAGGAATATGTCATTAAAGAGGAATGACTAGTCTTAAGCAGGAGAAAAGCAAGTACACGTAGAGACACTGAGCAGATGATCAGACAAGATTTAAGCACACAAAGCCCTTTACCTCCATCTCAGGAATGATGTTCTCTGTTTGGATGAGAGCTATTGTAAGAATTTCCATGTCTGTTGGGGGCACTGAGGTTCTCACAGACTATGGTAAACACGATTTGGCTCACACGCTCTCATAATCAGGCTGACTTGCACTGAAACAGAGAGTGCTCTATAGCAGTGCCAGGCCTCTAGCAGTACCAACTGTTAAATAATAAACAGGCCCTGTTTGTTGGCAGCCTCTTCCCCTCCCGCCAACATGGAGTGCCCATTCTCTGGGTTTACCTGCCTGCATGTGTTCAGACACTCAGAACAGTGTGCTTGTTGTGTGAGGTGGTGGTGGAATGGAGGCATCAGTCTACATCTAATCTGCTTAGTTTATTATTCTCCCAGGACCTCGGGTGAGCTAGCAAACATGCAGGGCTCTGGCAGCATGAACAATGGCTATGCTGTCATTCTAGATAACGTTACAGGCTTTGCAGACTGCAATGGCTAATTGTTTTTCTTATGTTCATTTTCCCCTTTATATTCTTTTCTTCCTTTGAATTGGTTTGCAGGGAGTGGGGATTAGGAAGGGTGAGAGTGGTTCTTCCAATTCGCTACTTTACTTCCACTTCCGGGAAGTTAGAAAGTATTTGTGTTGCTTGTTTTATTTTAATAGCAATATGTATGTGGCTTATTCACATTGAAAGTGAGTCAGACATAATCAACAAATTCTTACTGAAGACCCACAGGGTACATAGAACCCTAGACTAGGTGCTCAAATTAACTCATTATACTTTATTTACCGTGTTACTCTATGACAACCTTCTTGGTAAGGTCAGAGTTTTCCTTCAGATTACAGGCAGCAGATACTGGAAGAGCAGGTCAATTAAGCCAAGCCGGAAACATGCACACATGAACTTCAGATGAAAAGTGATTCCTAAAAGTCCTCTATTTTGTCGTGGAGAATTTTTCTCATTCTCTAGTCCCAGGAATAGGGCCCTTGGTAATCTCAATTTTATATTGCTTTTTTGGCCAAAGGAGTTTGGTATGCCACACAGATGCGGTGGTCAAAAATAGACTCTTAATTCCCATAAACCCCTAACCCTCAGCAAAGCCCAGGATAAGTAGGCCATGATACCAATCCCAGGAGGAGGCTCTTTGCTGATCAGTGTAAGTGAGGCACATTCGTAGTAAGGTAATCAGGGGCATGTGGTGGTAGAGAAAGGGTAACTATGAAGCAAAAAGACTGTTTTTTTTTCAGGAACTAATTCTAAAGGCAATGCCCCAACTTCCAAGTATTGACAGTAACCCTGGAGTAAGTTGCTACCAGGATGACTACTATGAAAAATAGCCCTTATTAGAGATCTACGTTAAAATACATCTGTTTAAAAAAATTCTGTCACATTCCATTATAATGATGGCTCGTACATGATGAAGCCTTCCTTTGGTTGGAAAACCAAAACCATTTGCTTGACTGAAATGAAATTTCTCCTATCTCAGATCACTAAATATGCTTTCAGCTGAGGGGTAATCATTCAGTTTCTTGGGCTAGCATATTTTTAGATCAAGAGTACATATTTGAATTAAGAACTCTGGTGACAGTTCAGGGAGTACTGCAGAAAGTTAGGATAGTATTCTATATTCATCCTAATTTTCCCTAAATTCATACCTCAGTGGTTCGTAATGGATATACTTGTGGTGATTTTATTTTCCTTTATGGGAAATGCAAAGCCTTATCTTCTTAGTATCTTTTAAGAAAGAGTTAGCTAATTTATAGTGTCAAAAGTGCTTTAATAAGTCAGGAAGCATTAATTCACTCAGAATATTCACAAATACCTGGTGGTAAAATTCATAGGGAAAGAATAATTTAAAAAGCAACTTGCATTAAATAACAAAATAATGAATTTCTATTTGCTGTGAGTCTCCTATTGGATTCATATCACCTTGTCACTGAGTCTCGAGTATTTCATCCTCTGAGAACATCAGACCCTTCCTCCCAGAAATTTCGCCCATTTCCACTAAGTTTCCTCCTAATCAGCAGACCTCGGTGACCCCACCAGGACACTGCTTAGATGGGCTCTATCAGAGCTCTCATTTCTCCCCATGTCAGGCTGCTTGCAGCTAGTATCACCCACAAATCCACCTACACTGTTGAGTTATCAACATTTAATCTGTTGAGGATAGGAAAGCAGATCCCAGTGTTTTTAGAATTGCATCTAAATGGAGAATATGTAAGCTCTGAGTGAGGGGGACCTGAGAAGCTCTCTTAGGAGTAAAGTACATCAATGTGACAAATTCTGTTGGCTGCTTGACCATTTTATCTCCTGTGTTCCAGTGAGTTGAATTTTGATGTTCTACACACACACACACACACACACACAAAATGTAGGTATATATAGTTATACATATAACATATAATATGTATGTCTACCACATCATGTGTTTATCTATCTATTTACTTATATACATTTCTGGTAATTGTTCCTAGTGATTTAGATGCTAAAATGTAATAAAATAAGCTTTTTCTTGTGGGAAATACCTATTTAAGCACCCATATATCTGGAAATCCTTGAGGTGCTTATAAGACTCTACCAGATTTGTATGGCCAAGATGTGCAATTGAGGACCAATATAGTACATTATCATATTACTTATTAGAAAAAAAACTTTTATGCCTAATTTAGTGTTTTGCATAATATAAGAATGTTTTTGGTATATTTAATTAAAAATATGGATATAGTTATAGTTGACTTTGGTTGTTGAGAAAATGGGATTACTGGAACAGCACTTAAATAAAATGAATAGTACTGACCTACTTAGAAAAATTAATTATGAAAGAAAAAATAATGGATTAGAGTTTCAGATAATGGTTTTGGGGATGCTGCTCGTTGAAATCCATCCTGAGGCTTATTTATAATTGGCACGATTAGAGTTTTTGAGAATTCATCAGCTTTAATTTATTTACAAAGATTCATATAGGATTTGAGTTACTGGGGGTGTGGAGAATGGAGATGGGTAGGGGAGTTACTACTTTAAGTTCTACAGAACCTCAAATTCATATCTTGGAGGAGAAAGAATTTGTCTCCAGGTAAAAAGTACCTGGTTCTTTAACTGAAAGAATTTAATACATTTGGGTACTTATATCAATAAACATTTGTATTAGATCAGATAACAAAAATTGAACATGCCTTTGCACTTAAGACTACTTTATATTCTATGTTGTCTACAAACTGTCTCCACTATTTGCATTTTAACTTCTTGAAATTTTTATTTATTAATCAAATGTTCATTGAATACCTACTGTGTATTAGGTACCATTCTAGACACTTGGAATCCATCAATGAAAAGTGAATCATGAAGTATGTTAGGAGATGATCAGTGCACTATCCATTTACACATGATCCAGAAAAGAATAAATTGAACTTCATCAAAAGTAAAAACTTCTGCTCTTTGAAAACATTATTAAGACAATGAAAAGACAAACCACAAACTATAAGAAAATATTTGTAAAGAATATATCTGATGAAGGACTTGTAGCCAGAAAATATTAAAAAATATCAAAATTCAATAATAATATGACCCAATCTTTTTATTTATTTATTTTTTCATATACATATTATTTTATTAAATTGCTTTCAAATAAGTTATGAGAAGGAAGAAAAATCCATTTATATTCTTGTTAAAAAATATAATTTCCTAATTACCTTTAGTAGTACTCTCTGTTCTTTTTTTGTTTGTTTTGTTTTGTTTTTTCTTTTATATGTTTTTTTTAAACATCTTTATTGGAGTATAATTGCTTTACAATGGCATGTTAGTTTCTGCTTTATAACAAAGTGAATCAGCTATACATATACATATATCCCCATATCTACTCCCTCTTGCGTCTCCCTCCCACCCTCCCTATCCTACCCCTCTAGGTGGTCAACAAAGCACCGAGCTGATCTCCCTGTGCTATGCGGCTGCTTCCCACTAGCTAGCTGTTTTACATTTGGTAGTATATATAAGTCCATGACACTCTCTCACTTCATCCCAGCTTACCCTTCCCCCTCCCCGTGTCCTCAAGTCCATTCTCTACGTCTGCATCTTTATTCCTGTCCTGCCCCTAGGTTCTTGAGAACCTTTTTTTTTCTTTTTTTTTTTTTTTTTTTTTAGATTCCATATATATGTGTTAGCATACAGTATTTTTCTCTTCCTGACTTACTTCACTCTGTATGATAGTCTCTAGGTCCATCCACCTCACTACAAATAACTCAATTTCATTTCCTTTTATAGCTGAGTAATATTCCGTTTTATATATGCGCCACATCTTCTTTATCCATTCATCTGTTGATGGACACTTAGGTTGCTTCCATGTCCTGGCTATTGTAAATAGAGCTGCAATGAACATTGTGGTACATGAGTCATTTTGAATTATGGTTTTCTCAGGGTGTATGCCCAGTAGTGGGATTGCTGGGTCATATGGCAGTTCTGTTTTTAGTTTTTTAAGGAACCTCCATACTGTTCTCCATAGTGGCTGTATCAATTTACATTCCCACCAACAGTGCAAGAGGGTTCCCTTTTCTCTACACCCTCTCCAGCATTTATTGTTTGTAGATTTTTTGATGATGGCCCTTCTGACTGCTGTTAGGTGATACCTCATTGTAGTTTTGATTTGCATTTCTCCAATGATTAGTGATGTTGAGCATCCTTGCATGTGTTTGTTGACAATCTGTATATCTTTTTTGGAGAAGTGTCTATTTAGTGCTTCTGCCCATTTTTGGAGTGGGTTGTTTGTTTTTTTGATATTAAGCTGCATGTGCTCGTTGTGGTTGAGCACACTTTCCCAAGAAGATAAAGGGATGGTAAATAAGCATATGGAAAGATGTTCAGCATCATCAGTCATTAGGGAAATGTAAATTAAAACCACAATGAGATACTACTCCACACCTATTACAATGGCTGAAATTAAAAAGACTGACCATACCAAATATTGGCAAAGATGTGGCGAAACCAGAACCCTCATACATTACTGATGGAAAAGCAAAATGGTACAGCCACTTTGGAAAATATTCTGACAGGTTTTTTTAAGTTAAACATACACCCATGTGATCCAGTCATTCTTCTCCTATGTATATACACAAAAGAAAGTATATGTCTTTGTAAAGGCTTGTACACAGATGTTCATAGCAGCTTTATTTGTATAAGCTAAAAATTATAAACAGCCTAATGTCCATAAAGAGGTGAATGGATATGGATACAGAAATTGTAGTATATCTATACAATGGAGTATGCTCAACAATAAAAAGAGCAATTTATTGATACCTACTACAACATGGTGGATCTCAAAATTATTATACTGAGTGAAAGTAGACAAAACAAGTGCATACTATAAGATTCCATTTATATAAAATTCTGGAAAATATAAGCTAATGTGTAGTGACAGAAGGTAGATCAATGGTTGCATAAGGAAACTTTTGGGGGTGATGAATAATTTTACTATCTTGATTTTGGTAGTGATTTCATTGGTCAATGTGTCAAAACTTATCAAATTGTACACTTTAAATTTGTGCAATTTATTGTTTTTCAATTATACTTTAACAAAGTTCTTTTTAAAAATAGGGCAAAAGAGATGGAGACTTATGTATGGTGAGTAGGTGGATAGTAAATTTAAATAGGGTAGTCAGGCTAGTATATTTAGAAATATTTTTTAAGCATCTCTATTGTTTGCTGAAAGAACCCCCATACAGTTTCCCATTAGCACAGAGCACTTATTTGGCAAAAGCAGTGGTGTGGGGTAGAACAAATAGATGCTTTAAAACCAATCAACTAATTTCATGTTCTGAGTACCCATTTACTGGCTTGTAATCTTGGGCAGATTACCTACTATTTCAGATGATTTTCTCTTCTGTAAAATATGAATAATATAACTCAGAGTCATGGGGACTAAATAAGAAAATGTATTTAAAATTCTTTCCTTGCCTTCAAATCTGGACTCAGGAGGAGAGAAATTAAATGCCTGCCTAGTTGGTGTGAGTTGAGGTGTGTGTGAGTAATGTTCTCGATCTCTTAGACTTGAATGGTGCAATTCCAGGAATGTCACAATTTAAGGAGATTCTTTCTTTTGGATCAAGCATAGCAAACTCTGGGATTTCCATTTTGAAAAATATAAAAGGTAGTCCATTAACCTATAAGCTTCTATTTTCATTTTTTGAATTAATTGATAGGCTCACTTTTTCTCATTACAACAGCAGCCAAAATAGTTGACTTCAACTGTCCTTTAAGTCTCAGTGTAAATGTTACTTGTTCTAAGATGTGTTCCGCAGCCTCTTGAGGGTAGGTTGGGTCTGCCTGTTGATGGCTCCCCCAGCTCCTTACTCCTCTCTTTCCTAACTTTAAGTATATTTAGTTGTTACATCTGCCATCCTGCTATTGTGTATGATTCATGCAGGTGGAGATTCGGTGTGACTTATTAACTCCTGTATTCAAAAGTATCTAGCTTAGTAACTATTTGGTGAGTGAATGAACAAATGTTTTTACAGAAGGAAAGATAGAGATGGAGAAGGTAGGAAGCTCCAAGCTCTAAGAAATAGTTCTCCTACTTCATAATTTTGCTTCAGTTTAACCCTTCTGTCCTTAGGGCAGTTCTAGATGGAGAGGTTTTTGATTGATATGTACACAAAGCTTAACATCTTTAGCGATGCCAAGTAGGCTATTGCCCAGGCTAGCATTAAGGAAGAAGCTGTAAGCAGCTGATGTTTGAGAGCAGAGTAGTGTTAAGGAAAGAAAACTACACTGGAAATAAGTTTCAAGTTGCAGTCTTCACATTGGTGTGCAGTGACCTCAGACCTAACTTCTTGGAACCTTGATTCTTATCTGTAAAGAGTTATACTGCCACCCCTGCTTATTTCATAAGCTTGTTTAAGAGCCAAAAAGGAGAATGCATGTAAGGGAAAGTGTTGAATTGCTATAGAAAAGCAAGGGTTTGTTATGAAGGGGAATTACGAAGTCCTTTAACAGCAGTCTTACTTTTAACCTTTGCAGTATTAAAGACTGTTGTTCTCAAGACTCTCTGTTAGGCTCTCTCTTCACTTTGGATAGAACTCCTGGTCAATCTCATTTACTCCCATAGCTTCAATTAGTGTCTTCATATGGATGGCCAACACAGTTTTCTCTCCTACCCAGACTTATCTCTGAGTACTGCCTTCTAGACTTCTTTTCTTGATTACCCATAGACACCCCAAACAACGTATCCCAAAGGAAACTCATAATCTTCCCTGCAGACATGCCCTTACCTTCAGTGTCGCAACATAATTGCGTACATTAGAAACCTGGCATTATCCTTACCTTCTCCATATCCCCTACTGTCCCCACGTTCATTCAGTCTCCAAGTTCTCTTGATCTTCCTCCTAAGTATGTTTTAAATCTGTTCATTCCTTACCATTCTAGTTTACGGTACCATTTTATCTCACCTAAGTTATTGCAACGTTCTCCTGATGTCCTTAATCTTAAAGTCTGGCCCCTGTCTCCTCTTCCAGCCTGACTTATATCACTTTTTCCCTGGCTTTCTATGCTCCAATCATACTGAACTTCTTTTCATGCCTTCAATGCACACCTCACTCCTATTTCTGGTCTTTGTCCTCCCCTTCATTTGGAATAAGTCTCGATTTTTCTCTTCTCCCCCTTACTGAAATAACTTAGCAAGTCTCAACTTAAAGCTCATTTTCTTTGGATGCCTTCCCTCATTCCCCAACTAATTAGGGTTGCCTTACATTGTACTCCTATAATGTGTGCCTTATTTTAATTGATTATTTTATCCAAATCTCCTTTAAGATAGGGAATGGATATCTCATTCAAGGCTGTATCTCTAGCACCTAACATAATGCCTGGTATTGACGGGGCATTTAATAAATATTTGTTGAGAGAATGAATGAGTGAAAGAATAAATAAACAAACAAACAAACAAACAATAAATAAATAAATAATTTTTACATCACACAACTTATACAGAGAAAATAAGTTTTAACAGCCACAAGTAACAGTATAGCTAATCTATTATATTTTTCACTTTAATTTTTTATTTTTTTATTATGTTTGCCAAGTTTGTCCTTAGAAAAGTAAGAAAGAGCAATTCTTGAAAAATTTTTTCACTTTTGTTGTGTGTATTTTCAATAGCTTTCACTAGAGTCTCAATTTTCTGGTATTAAGGAGTTATTCCAGAATATGAAATACCCAAACTGCCTGATTCCTATATTGTCCATCTAGGAAACTTATTGTTAGATCTCCTTTTATTTTTTTGTCTTCCTTAACGTCAGGGATAACCAAAGGTGTTCACGGTTGGTATGAATTTGACAACTTTGTCCTAGAGATTATTATGCTGTTGTTAATTTTCTTAGACTAACATTTAGGAAAATTCTGTTATCACAGTCTTTGTTTCTTATCTGGCTGTCTTAAGCCCAAGCTAGATGCAAATATTTTCCAGTAATACTCTGGCATTACTTTCCATTATTTGTCTATAAGAAACTAGGGAGGGTATTAAAAATGAGACAGTAAAGGAACCTGACTGAATATGGTTCCACTGACAACCAAGGAGGTTGCTTAAAATGGCATGAATAGTAAGTTTGAAATAAAGATTTGTCAAAACATTTGGTATTGCACAACCAGTTTCCACATTAATCAATCCCTTATGCTCTAATTGCTAAAATGTTGATTCTCAAGGAAAACAACTGTTTTTAATTTTTATAGATATGTGGCACATTTTTGAATTTATTAATAGGCTGAGTATTGAATATTGATCAGAATGATATTCTGCTGTTGTAATGCTTACAGCAAGTGAGGTATTTTCATACCTCCATATCCCACAGTGATCCTACAATGAGAGCTTACCATGATTTTACAAATGAAAAGCCTGAACATCAGAGATTTAAAGTGACTTCCATTTTTACATCACACAACTTATACAGAGAAAATCTAGGTTTAAAATCTGAGTCTATCTTGCTTAAATGTTCTTTCTAATCCATTCCATTACCTCTCTGCAAAGCAATTACTTGTTCTAGGTATATCAGTTTCCTAGGGTAATATGCGCTCTAACATATTGCCACAAACTTGATGGTTTTAAGCAACAGAAGTTGTCTCTCACAGCTCTGGAGGCCAGAAGTCAGAAATCTGAAATCAAGGAATCAGCAGGGCCACACCCACTCTGAAGGCTCTAGGGGAGAATTACTTGCTCTTCCAGCTTCTGGTGGTTCCAGGCATTCCTTGGCTTGCAGCTCTATATAACTGCAGTCTATGCTTCCTTCTTCACATGGCCTTCCCTTTGTGTCTCTGTCTTCTCCTCTGTCTCTTATAAACGCATGTCATTGTATTTAGGATAATCCAGGGTGACAAACTTGGATAATCCAGGATGATCTCATCTAGAGATCCTTAACCTAATTAGATCCGCAAAAACCCTTTTTCCATATAAAACCACACTCCCAGCTTCTGGGGATTGAGATGTGGGCATATCTTTTAGAGAGCCAGCATTCAACCCACGAGACTCAAGACTCGGTATCAGAGGAACTGTTTTGCTCTCAAAACAGTAGGTATATCTTTGGAATTTAGGGTAGTCAGAGTGCAGAAAGCTAAAGTTACAAATATACAGACATATTTGCAAATGGCTAGTTAATGCTGATTCTCCATGGAGACCAGCAGTAGAACAGTGACTGTCACTCTGTTGCTAATAGGCAGGAATGATAGCATCTTAAAGGAATGCTGCTTATGCTTTTGGAATAGCTTCATCAAAGCTATGATCCATCCTGCTTATTTGGTTGCAAAAGGAGACATCAATATATAGGTTGAAAGACATTTGATTTTCTTCCATGAGGACAACCTCAAATATAAATACACTGTAATCTATTTTGGTATATCTTCCATGAAATTTCTCCAACTACCTAGTTAATATGTAAATCCTTGCTACCTTTCAAGGGAGGTATTCTTTAAAATACTGAAGAGTATTTCATTCTCTGACTTTTTTTTTAACATCTTTATTGGAGTATAATTGCTTTACAATGGTGTGTTAGTTTCTGCTTTATGACAAAGTGAATCAGTTATACATATACATATGTTCCCATATCTCTTCCCTCTTGCGTCTCCCTCCCTTCCACCCTCCCTATCCCACCCCTCTAGGTGGTCACAAAGCACCCAACTGATCTCCCTGTGCTATGTGGCTGCTTCCCACTAGCTATCTACCTTACATTTGGTAGTGTATATATGTCCATGCCACTCTCTCACTTTGTCACAGCTTACCCTTTCCCCTCCCCATATCCTCAAGTCCATTCTCTAGTAGGTCTGTGTCTTTATTCTCATCTTGCCCCTAGGTTCTTCATGGCCATTTTTTTTTCTTAGATTCCATATATACGTGTTAGCATATGGTATTTGTTTTTCTCTTTCTGACTTACTTCACTCTCTATGACAGACTCTAGGTCCATCCACCTCACTACAAATAACTCAATTTCATTTCTTCTTATGGCTGAGTAATATTCCGTTGTATATATGTGCCACATCTTCTTTATCCATTCATCTGATGATGGACACTTAGGTTGTTTCCATGTCCTGGCTATTGAAATAGAGCTGCAATGAACATTTTGGTACATGACTCTTTTTGAATTATGGTTTTCTCGGGGTATATGCCCAGTAGTGGGATTGCTGCATCATATGGCAGTTCTATTTTTAGTTTTCTAAGGAACCTCCATACTGTTCTCCATAGTGGCTGTATCAATTTACATTCCCACCAACAGTGCAAGAGGGTTCCCTTTTCTCCACACCCTCTCCTCTGACTCTGTTTTTACTTTTCCAAACTTGAACTTTGTCCTATAGTAGTAATATTTTAGGATTTCATGAATAATTATGTGCTTATCCTGTCCATAACTTCCATAATCCCATTATGTAATAGACCAGGTTCAGTGCCCTTCCTTTAAGTTTTCGGACACTTTAACCCCAAGTCATACTGTGGATCTTTCAATTCCAAAACTGCACACAGCTCTCTCCGTTTGAGCTGTCATGGATTGTACAGACTAGAAATACATCATTACATACATTCAAATATGTCATAATTTTACATAAAAATAGGAAAACCTTTCTAGCTTGTTTTCAATACATGTGATGAGTCCCAACATTTTATTAGTCTTTTTGGCTACAGGTTCATATTAAGCTAATATCATTAGTAAACAGTTCAAAGCAATTTATAGATACTTTTTTGACTGTATCTCAAATCATCTTAAAAATATAATTTCAGTTATTTTTTCCCAAAGGGCTTGCCTTGCTTTTATTCTCACTAAGAATAATAACTTATATTTATCCCATGCCTTTGACTTGTGAGGCCCTATATTAACTATTCCATATGAGTTACCTCAGTAAATCTCCAACATGTACAACTACTTTCTATATTTTTCAGATGAAGAAACTGAGACTGTATTACTACTTTTTGCTTACTCATATGGCCTGATTTTCTGACTGATTATCTCTTTGGTTTGAATGGCTCAATGTCACTACTTTGAGGAGTTTTTGTTCACTACTTTTCTTCATTATTGGCAAGATGTTGAATTAGGACAGGTTCCAGTACTAATCCATGGGAGATTCATTTTTTATTCATTCACTTATTAAATTCCAGGAATTATTCTGCACACTGAGAGTACAGTGGTAGATGGTGGTGGTAGGCAATCCTAAACTGGCCGCCAATAATCTCCACATTCTATATCCCACCCCCTTGTGTAATTCCCTCTCCTTTAGTATTAACTAGAACTGGTGACTTATTTGTAAAAAAGACAAAAATGATGGAATGTAACTTCCAAGATTAAGATAAAAAAAAGACTGTAGCTTTCATCTTGAATGCCTCTCTCACTGTCTCCTGTGTTACTTTGGGGAGAGCCAAATGCCATGTCATGAGGCAGCCCTGTGGAGACACCCACCTGGCAAAGGACTAAGACCTGCCAACAACCAAGCGAGTGAATTTAGAATGTGGTTTTCAGTTCAAACCACAGCCCTGGCTGACAGGTTGATTACAACCTCATGAAGGACTTTGAACTTTGACCTAGAAGCACCTAGTTATGCTGCACACAGATTCCTGGCCCACAGAAACTGTGAGATAATAAATGTTTGTTTTTTTAAGCTACTAGATTTTGGGATAACTTGTCAAGCAATAATAGATAACTAATAGAGTAATATGGCTGAGAACCTCATTCTCATGGAAGTTACACTCTGGTAAAGAACACATCCCTCCACAACACAAGCAATATATATAAATGAGGAAGATACTAGTAGTTCATTCTAAGAGGAAAATAAAGCAGGATAGAGTGAATTGGGGATGCTTTGGAGACCATGATCTGGGAAAGACCGACCTCTCTGTGAAGTAACGTTCAGCTAAGGGTAATGAGGAATCAGCCATGTGAAGATGTAGAGGCAGGACAGTCCAGGCAGAGGGGGCAGCTGGAGTAGGGATAGTAGGAATAGTCTTGGCTTGCTTGAGGGACATAATGGGTCACTGAAGCAGAAGCACAGTGAGTTAGCGAAGAGTGGTAGGAGACGAGATCAGACAGGTGGGCAGGAACAGACAGTGGAGGAACTTACTAGTTAGGGTTCTGAATTTGGATTTCATTCTTCATGCAACATACATACACTGTGGATTTTATACAAGGGAATGGTGTGATCTGCCTTGCATTTCAAGGCCACTCTGGCTTCTGTTTAGAAAGTGGATTGTCAGAGACAAGAATGGAAACAGGGAAATTGATTAGGAGACCAGTTAAGAGATAATCATGTTTTGGGTTGGTGATAGCAGAGATGGTGAGAAATGGTTGAGTTTGGAATGTAATGTTCAGTTTGAGTTAATGGGGATTCTTGATGGATTCGATGTGTTGAGTGAGGCAAAAGGAATCTGAAGGCTCCTAATGTTTGGCCTGATCAATAGAGTGATGGTGGCACCTTTCACTGAGATGAAGGAAATGCAGTTTGGTTGGAGGAGGAAGTGGCAACATGGGTGTTAAGAACTCAGGGTTTTTGTTTTGGGTGTGTTATATTAGTCCATAGCATGTGAACCTAGCAAGGGATGTGCCTGCTGATCTCTATTCTGTGCTTTAAGCCAGTTTCTTGCTATGGAAAACCACCTCTAATGTCCCATAATATGTTGTGTCCTTGTGAGTTTTATTTTATTTTTTTAGTCTTTGTGGTGGAATTTTGTCAGAGACTATTTGAATGCTTAAATAGCAAACATTAACTTCATCCTTTCAATATAGTGAGTTAAACAGGCATAATTTCTCTTATGGAGTGCTACAAAATCCACCAAAGAAAAAAAATCAGTGTAGTATTTTGGTTATAATTTATTACAACACAGATAGCACATACAGAGTAACCTTTGCTCTCTCCTTGATTCAAACTTTGTTACAGCTTATAATCATGTATTTCTGTGTTTATTAGTAATTGATTCATGCCACCTCACTCACTTAAAAATTTAGTAGCAGCTTTCCTATAAGTCCTATAAGTGCAGTGGGGACTTTGAGTGGATCGTTGTTTCCCTTCCTGTACAAACTCCGTAGTAAGAATAAGAGGTGCTAATAATTGTGGTTACATATATGCATTTGTCCCGTAAGACAAAGTGATCAGAAAAATCCAGAGGAAATGCTGATAATACCAACAGTGTTTTGTAATGAGAGGGTGAACAACTGCTTAAAGAATTTTTTTTAAAAAGGTAAATATCACCCAGGCTACTTGAACATCAGTGCTCTGCATGCGTAGTTAGCAAAAATGTATTTAGCTATCTATGTGTTGCCAAATATGGGGAGATTCTCCAGCCCACTGGAAAATTTAGACTTGCCTCTCATATACAAAAATAATAAACTGAGAGGCATAGACTTGATTTGCTAATTCTAAGCCAACACATTGCAACTGCTATGCATTGTGAGATACTAGTATGAACTGGTATATTATAAAATTAAATTGTATTGTATAGTGCATTGTATTGTTCCGTCAGATTTTGATATCCTCACTTTAAATAATTCATGGGAAGAAATGATCACTTTATAATGCCATAAACTCACAGCAGGCAAAACTAATTTTACACAATATGGAAACAGATTTTATTTATTTAAAAGGAATATTTAAAAAACACAACAACAACTTTTTTGACACCAGCTGCTGAGAAATAAATAGAATACTTTATGACAAAAAAATATCTAAATCTCTAAAAGCTATTCCTGGGAGACCAAGTTGAGGACTGTAAAGATACATTTAAATGCCTTGGTCAATGCCATAAGCCTTATTTTGAGGGAAAATACCCATCCATCTTGTTTACTCCCTAGGGGATAAAATGGTGCTGAGAGAAAATTAGCTTTACAAAATCCTCCTAACACCTACAACATAATGTCAGGGAAATGACAAACTTAGGTATCACTCCAAGGACCCCTCAGGAGGCCAGGTAACATCCATAGTAACTAGTATCTCTAAATACAAACTTGAAATTATTGCTTAGCTTTGCCCAAACCAGACCTTAACTGGCAGTGGAAAAGAATATTTTGGAGTGACCACAACAATTTTCCTTTCACTGTGGCTTTAAGGATGGAATGAGGAAATAGGGTGAAAATATAATAAGACTATTTTCTTTGGGAGAGTTTATTAGTCATTTTTTATACAAATATCATACATTTTTTATACAAATAGCAAAAAAAATAATACAGACTTGCTGTTCAATTTGATAATATCTCCATATCTGACTCAATCAGATGCTGGCTTCAGACAAAGAATGGGACCCATGCCATGGGTGGTTCTGGGTTTAGTCTCAGAAGTGTGAGGGTCCAGGCATCCAGGCAGTTTGCAGTCCTCTTCCCTGAAGCTTCGGGAGAGAACAAGTGTGGAGAGAGGGCATGGTTTTTAACAAGGAAGCTAAGAGATGGATAAAAGCAAGAAAGAAGAGAGCAAAGTCTAAAAAATCAGATATTTTAGCACCAAAGTGATGAAAACACATTCTATTCGTAATATATTGTTTATTGGATTTTTACTTCTGAAAAATGTTTAACTTAAAGACTCTTGCTGACAGTAGGAATGTAAATATGAAGCTGAGAGACTGACTCACCAGAAGTTTATTATCTCTGATAACAGCTGAATTCCAGTCTTCTTTGTGTAGTATAAAATGGGGCAGATTTGTGTATCCATGGCGTCATAGGCACAGTTGGAAGGGCTTTGTCTCTGGTTTTGTTATAAATTTCCTTCTCCAGGGTTTATAAGTCAGGAATTAGAAATTCATTTTATATTTCTTAGATTTTAAAGGGTTACAAAATTAGAGGGATATGGCGCTATTCTTTAACTTTCAAGATTTAGAATACTTTACAATACAGCTGAGACTTAAAACATCCAATAGATATTACCAAGCTCTTTGATGGGATGGCGTTTTTAGTATTGTTCTGTATTTCCTCGGAGCAGTATCATATACAGAGATAATGGGTCTCCTTTATCAGTGCAGTCTGATGCGTATATTAGCGGGGTTGTTTTGGGAATAATAGAACACTGGGATTCCAATACAGAAAGCCAAAGTTCAAAGTCTGGCTTAATTCTACTTGGTAATTGTTGACCTTATGCTACTCATTTTAACCTTTCTGTGCCTTATTATTATTATTATTATTTTTACATCTTTATTGGAGTATAATGGCTTTATAATGGTGTGTTAGTTTCTGCTTTATAACAAAGTGAATCAGTTATGCATATATATATGTTCCCATATCTCTTCCCTCTTGCTTCTCCCTCCCTCCCACCCTCCCTATCCCACCCCTCTAGGTGGTCACAAAGCACCCAGCTGATCTCCCTGTGCTATGCAGCTGCTTCCCACTAGCTATCTATTTTATGTTTGGTAGTGTATATATGTCCATGCCACTCTCTCACTTTGCCACAGCTTACCCTTCCCCCTCCCCATATCCTCAAGTCCATTCTCTAGTAGGTCTGTGTCTTTATTCCCGTCTTGCCCCTAGGTTCTTCATGACATTTTTTTTTTTCTGAGATTCCATATATATGTGTTAGCATATGGTATTTGTCTTTCTCTTTCTGACTTACTTATCTGTGCCTTATTATTATTATTATTAATCTGTAAAATGGGATTAATAATACCTGCTATAAGGTTCTCTTACCATTCAGTGAAATAATAGGAAACTTATTAGGGAAGCTTAAAGTGCTATGAAAATGTTGACTTAATCATTTTAATGAATATTATATAAAGTCTGTTTCTCAAAAGCAATAGTGTTGCACTTTAAGGGATGATTTTGTATGTATATAATGTAATAAATGTAAGAACGACTCTGTTTCTGCTGAATGTTCTCCTGTAACACAACCAGAATTATCATGCAAACATTAACCAAAACAAAGCTGGTGTAGCCTCAGACAATCTGAGTAATACTGTAATGATTTTTCAGTAAATCAATATATATGGGCCAGACTATTTTCTTATGTATAGTAAGAAATAAAACCAGATTCCAAAATTTTTAATTTCATTTCTTTGTTTTTTCTAATATTTCTAACCTTTCAGAGTATAAAGCTCATATCCTTTTTACTGAAGTTTTTCCTACAGCATCAAGCTTTTCTTCACAATGCAAGGGCTACAGATAGAATGAGAGTTAAACATTATTTAAGCAGAATTATTAAAAGGCCGTATTAGTGTTATGAAATTGTAGATATCCTGAAATAAGCTGTCACCTTTCCACCTTCTCAGACAGATGCTATATAAGTCAATTATCAAAAATAGAACACTGGCCTAAAATATTCATCTGTTTTTACGTAAGAACGGAAATGGTCACATCTAAGTGGGGGAGGGGAAATTCATTCAATGCACAAATTTAGTATCTAAGATTTGAAACATCATCGCTGTCCATGCAATTAAGAATACTTAATTAAACTTTGAGCATAGAGATTTTTAGAAATAGAGAAGATAATGTTTCATGGCTTTTAGGAATACAATGACATCATTTTTATTTACAGAAAAGTGCATTTTTAAAATGCACTCAGTTAAAAATGTCAAAGATTTTGTCACTAGTGAATTTGGGGTGCTTGTTCCTTTGCCCCCTTGTGGAATTTACTTTGTTGGAATAGATTGTCACTCTCTTTGAAGACAATTGCTTTCAAATTGATACCAGGCCTTCATTAGATCTAGAAATGAATAATGAGGCACATGAGTAACACAGCCATATTCAGCCATAATACAATTAGCTGAGTGTTATATATATCACAGAATAAGGTGATTTTTGGTAGGGAAGTAATCTGACTTGGATTCACTTTTGAGGAAA
This sequence comes from Mesoplodon bidens, assembly GCF_964165515.1. Classification (NCBI taxonomy): domain Eukaryota; kingdom Metazoa; phylum Chordata; class Mammalia; order Artiodactyla; family Ziphiidae; genus Mesoplodon; species Mesoplodon bidens. Next base: position 61,662,866 of record NC_138161.1, on the reverse strand, counting down.
AGAACACTTAATGATTATTATGTCAACTTAGCATTCCATCTAAACCTGGAATTTGTGTTTACCCAAAGGACTGCTCTGAGATTCAGCAAGATGATTGAAAATGGACTGGGCCAGGTTGGGCAGAGAGAGGGCAGGATCTGCTGACATGGCAGAATAGGTTTTTGTGTTATCACCTCAAAAGTAACATTAAATTCCTTTCTATGAAATTATAATATCTTTCATTTTCCAGGAAACCCATCAATAGAATCTAAGAAGCTTATTCTCTGTCTTGGAAGTAATGCAGTTAAGCTGCTTGAAATCTCAACAGATTAATATAAATATTCAGTTAAAAAGCTAGTCTTTTAATGGTAGTCTTCAAACATAATTAGTAATGAAATTTAAGCAGGGTCTAAGGGAATAGGACCATAGAATCCTAGAATCCTAGAATAAAATCATATCATTTTAGAGGTAGAAGTGTAGTCCTCTTCCTCTATGTAATATATGATATAGGTAAAGTGACTAGTCCAAGGTCTCTAAGTTGGGGTGTGTGGAAGAGCTGAGACTAGAAGCAAATCTCTGGTCTCCAGTCAAGTGCTTTTTCTAGTAGAGCTTAATTTCTTTATATCTGGACAATAAAGTCAATCTCATAGAATGATATAGGTCATAAATTTTTTCATGCAGTTAAGTGTTTGTCCACTCCTATAGCATCTATAACAATGGCAAACATTTATAGCACTTACAACCTGCTAGGACAGGGCAGGTTGTAAGTGCTATAGGGCAGGACTCTAATTGTTCTACTTACAGTCTCTCTTTTAAATCTTCATAAGATACCTTACAAAGAACGTACTATTGCTATATTCATTTCATAGTTGGAGGAGGAAACTAAAGCATAGGAGGGAGATTAAGTAAATTCACAGGGAAGCAGATGCATTAAGTGGTAAAGCTTGGATTTGAATGAACTCAGGCAGTCTGAGTTCCAGAGCTTGTGTCCTTAATCATTATTCTATGCAGCCTCTCAAGCATTCGTTAGTTATATGCCTGCTTAGAAATGTCATAGGTAAATTCTCAGTGCTCCAGAAGAACGAGTTTCAAGAAAGAATAAGATATACGCCAATAGTAGACATACGCATCGCATAAAATATAAGGTTGGAAGAACTGGAGAGTTTCACCTGGAAGAGAAAAAACTGTGAGAGAAATATGATAGCTATGGGGAAATCAGGTTATAATTGTTTTCAATAACCATATAGCAAAACTAGGACCAATAGGTGGGAATTATAAGGAGATACATTGTGGTTTAACATAACAGTGCAGTAGTCAGAATAGGCAACCTTATTAGTGAGTCCCCTGTATCTGTTTATACAGGTTGCATGGCAGGTCTCTGTTGCTGTAGACAGAGTTGCTGCACTGGAATAGTACATTGGAGTACAACTATGCTCAGCTAGGTGAGAGGTAAGGGACACCATTAATTTCATCTGAAGCAGTACTGTACAGCATGTAAGGGCAAGAGCTCTGGACAGATCTGGCTTTGAATTCTGACACTATAATTTATTAGCTGCATGAACTTAGTCAAGTTACTTAACTCTAACTTCTCTGAGTCCCAATTTCCTCATCTATAATTGGGATAATTGTATTAATCTTCTAGAGTTGTGGTGAAGAGGAATAAATTAGATCATTATGTAAAATGCTTAGCACTGTGCCAGGCACATAGTAAGTGTTCAGAAGATACTAATTTTTCAGGAGTGAAAGATTCCTTAATTTTTCAAAAATGAACTACAGTACTAATATGGAAAAAGAATCTTGGCCTAGCGGGTAATAAGTGATAGGACTTTATGCTTACCAATCTCTCACTGCCTTTGGATAAGGTCGCCATGAACTCTGGATTGTGAAAAGCACTTATAAAGGAAGCTTTGTAAATCAATTTATTTAAAATGCAGTAGAGCAACTTATGATTTAAAAGCATCCTGTGGTGAATCCTTCTACAATGTGAATAATCATCCCCTAATTTATCTGTTTGGTAAGTTCAGAATTTGGCTTATTGAGTCTTCTTAAAGCAAAGAGTACACCTGCACTCTTATTCCTACAAGGTAGGCCATATTTCCATGCTGGGCTGATTTTCAGAGAGATATAGGCTGCCTCTTAGATTCAGGATGACATAGGCTGGGTAACCACGGGAACATACAAGGTCACTCTAGTCCGTTAGAACATTAATTGTGCTTTGTGATGCATACAATTTTAATGAGCATGCAAGCTCATATAGGTCAGTTGACCATTATACCATTGCACATAAGAATTTTGCCTGAATTGAAGAGCTGGATACTTAAGAGTAATTTTCCTTATATCTCTTTTTCTCTCTCTGAGATTTCAGTGGAAGTCAACATGACATTGTGACATGATACATAGACCCTTCAGGAAAAAACAAACAGCAGTGGAAAGTTGTGAAACAGAAAGAGCACTGGGTTGGGAAACCTGAATAAGACCTGCCATGTACTAACTGCGTGGCATGGGATAGGAAGCTACTATTTTTTTCTGTGTCCTAGTGTCCTAACTGTAAAATAATCAGGTTGGACTTAGATCTCCTACATAACTTCTAGGTAAAAAAAAATTTTATTGCATCTGATTCATAAAATGAGGTAAAATTACTTTGTTTCTTTCTTTCCAGTAGAAAGAATAGAACAGAAAATCATAGAAAGAACGTGTATGAATAGTTAAGCTGTTTTCTTATTCCCAGTCAACAATACTTGTCACTGTGCCTCAGCTTGAACCGTCTTTTGCAGATGTGATGATTTATGACAGTTTATTTTACTATGACATAGAAATGAATATGAACATGGGAAAACTTAAACCAAATGGGTTCTCCCATCAGCCAGCAAACCTTGACCTGTGTTTGGAGAAGCTTGAATGTGTTTAAGAGAAAATTACCTTACCCACAATTAATTACATATAGGGCTAAAATAATTATATCTTTTCATTGATTTACTTTATTTTCACAGTATCCATAGGAATTTTGCCAGTTCTTTATAGAGTGCTTTAAACTTATTTATCAGAAGCTTAGATAAAGTACACTTTGAATGTATGCTGGTGATTCTGCTCTTCAAGATGAATGGGGGATAACATGCATCAGATGTGTATGCTTAAGCTCTCCGGTGCTTCTCAAAGAGGGCACCTTAAGAGCTCAGGTGACCATAAGAGCTCTGAATCCACTTCAGAATTTCCCAACTTTTCATCCTGGTTACATTCCAGGCAGGGTGATAAAGGAATCAGAATTCATAAATGAAACTGGCTTATCTTTTACAAAATGAGAATTTAAAACACATTTTTATACAAATGTATACATTATAATGGACTACTATTTAGCCCTGAATCTCTTATTTATCAGAAGCTTCAAGGTAATTTTTGAGAGAAACCGTTAAGCTTAATTCAATTAGGGAATAATGGAACTTCAAATTTAACCAAATTGGAAATGCAGACAAAGCCTTAGTATTCCATAATCATCTTCAGAATTATCCTGTCAACCCTAAAGATGCTGAAATCATCAAGATTGCAACATGTGTGATGAGAAGGTCAACATGACACCAGGTATAATGGCCAGTGGCCATCAGTGGCTCAGAAGAAATTTTACAATATGAAGGTGAAGAAGAATTTTACTTAGTCTTTCATTTTAATTCTTAAGCACATTGCTGTGTATGGTTATATGTCATTGCCAATTTTTTAATGTGTAGACAAGCAAAAAACCTACTCAGTCTTTCTAGTAAAAAAACAAAAAACATTAAAAAGTTAATCACATAACAAAACAATTTCCATGTTCCATTTTCTCTTAAGAACATAGCAAAAACAGGAAACATAAAGAAAGCAGCTATCATTAGAAATAACTAGAATAAGTCATTTAGTATAAATTCAAGAAGGGTGAAACTACAGTTATAGAAAAAAATTCTAACATATGGAGTAGAGATTAAGGTTTAATCCTATGTCATCCTACCAGGAACATAGTATAGAAATTTCTATATGCAATAAAGGATCAAGAAATATTTATTGAGTACTTATTCAGGGCTCAATACTTGATGTCATTATAATTATGAATAATAAATATAAATAATTGCTTCAGATTGATCTACTTGACAGTAAGATTACCTCTATAGCTCCTATAGAATACCTTTCAGTAGGTATATAAATTATGCACCTATTACAAGATTAAAATATGTTTGCAAAAATAGCTCCATCAGTTAACCCCATGTAATCTCACTTTGACATCTCAGGAAGTTTCTGTAGTTATCTAACTAGAATGTAGACTTTTGGAGACCTCTTGTGGGTCCTACATTTGTGAAGCCTACAAGTGTACTACCGGTAGAAACAAGGCAATTACAAGGGAAAATAGGAACGAGGCCCAAGGTCTACTTGAGATATCCTTACATCTATATTGAAGTATTGGATATGGGTTCCATGATGAAGTCCACATTATGCTAAGACAGAACGTGTTTTCTAAGAGATACTTGGGTTTCATACTGGAGAATTGACAACTCATAAAAGCCCAAGAGCACCCTCTAGTGAAATTTCTGGAGTAGGCTTAAGGGGCTTGCTCTTGACCTGGGCTCTCCTTTTCAAATGACCTTTTAATGCCCAAAATATAGAAGCTGGATTTCTGCTATCTGGCTTTATCTTCAAACAATTTCCAGAGCACAGTGAAGGTGGTATGCTTGTCAAGTATTTCTAGTGGTAGAAATGCTTAAACTCCAGGACCTAATACTCCATTGTTCCCATGATTTTTTGTTTTTACTTATAATACCAGCCTGTCACACATGACTTCTACCTATAGTCATGTGTTAAAATAGTTCCTGGAACTAATATAACTAAAAAAATGTTAAGAAACATAAGAAATGTCTTACCAAATTATTATACTTCTGCCCCTCCCTCCACCTTTCTCAAGCCTCTTAGCGCAGGTACTACATCCGGGAATTTTTTAGTACTTGGCAGTATTAGAGGTCATGAGTAGCAGGCTAAGATTTTAAACGGTGGTCAAAAATTATAGGAGGGGTCAAGAAGATTAAGTCCTAGTATTTATGCACGTCTGAGTTTTTATATTACCTGATTACTGCAAAGATATATTTTCACCTAAATCTTGAGCAGAAATGAAAGTGACATATCCCTGAATGTTCAAGGTAGCACCTTATTATATCAGAGCTGCAGTTAGAGAGATGATTACAAAGCAGGCCAGATCTTTGCTGTAATTTAGTTAAAGCTGAGGATATACCACTCACTTAGGTTAGTAACTGTTACATAATAAATGAAACAAAACAAATCATTACTTGACTTCATAGGTAACTTGCTATTGAATGCTATTATTAGAAGGAAACTTTGAGATCTAAATCTCCCCATTTTAGGAAAAATTAAAACATGCATCTAAAATAGTTAAGTAAATTGTCCATGATGATACAATTTGATTGTGGCAGCTTCAGGACTATAATATAGGTCTGTCGTGCCAATTTTAGCATTCATTATGCTACAAGAATTCACTTGTTTAAAAGCTTGCTATGTAATTTCAAACAGTTTCATTCACATTGGTTATTGGTTTTTATGCCTCTAATAATTTATGGGGGTGTCTTCAGACTTATACTGAGAAAAAAAGTGTATACCTTCCAATTTCATCGCTTCTGTTTTTGCTTTCATGTATGGAAGAATAAGTTACTCATGTGGTTACTGTTAGGAAGAATACAAAAACATAATCATTTGATAGGAGTCATATTTATTTATTGAAACACTGTGCCACACTGTGTTAACTTAGTACACTGAGAAAATGGGGGTACCCACTGATATTCTAGCACTACTGATAGCCATCCTTTTGGTTCTGTGTTCTAATGGTACTTACCTTCTAGTGTTAATGGAAGGATTACATGAGTTAATGCAAATAAAGCAGGTGGAACATAGTTGGCATTAATTAATTGCAGTATCTGTATTAAGTGCTAATGTCTCATTTCAAAAAAAAGAACAGGATATTCTTAGGATTATCCAGTAGAGGTCAGCGCTATGAACTCTGTTAAATACTTTTTTAGTATTATGGTCTGATTTCTTGAAAATAAAAACAAAAACTCCAAGATCTCTCCAAGTTGTGGTTTTTAATTGAGAATAATTGTATAAGAAATCGCCATTTGTCAAGGCATATCACATATTAGTTCAATAGAAGTTTATAATTCTTTCAGTTTTCAATTCATTATTATATTCTTAGTCTTGACTTTAACCTTAATCTTATCACATGTGACCTTAATATTCAACCTTTCATTTATATTATTGATGATGTTTAGTGGGTGAAGTGATCGTATATGGCAACTCCAGGCATAATTATATACCTTCAATTTTGCTGGGAAGTTAGTACCTTAATGAAATTTTGTTCCTTGTTATTTGCCTACTTTGCTATTCCTCAACACACAGTGTTGGTATTTAGAATCATAAAACCAGCAAATGTTAGAACTAGAAGTGCTCATGGATATCAACAGGTCTGATTCCTCCATCTTACAGATAAAGAAACTGACACCCCAACAAGGGAGATAACTGGTTGAGTTTTGGTGATAGAAGATTATATTTCCTTAGATTTGTAAGAACAGTTGAATCTGGAGAAACGATTGATTCTTTAATTTTTCTCTGATACTCTGAACCAATAGATTGACAATATAGCTCAACGTTATCTACGAGTAGACAGTACACAGTACTTTGATCCTATCTAATTCAGTAGTACAGTATATCATGTATGCCTGCCACTTTTCAAATTCCTGTCACTTTGCAATGATGTTAAAACCCACACTGAAACTCTTAAGTGATCATCTTTAAGGATTTTATTCTCCAGCTATGCAACTAAACCGTCTGAGTAATGAGACTACATGGTCTCTGCATGGTCAACTAAATACTTCTAGGAAGTGGAACCCCCTTCTGGAGTTATGAGAGAAACATCACTTCTAAAATGCCTTTAAAAGTACTCCAGCATAAACATTACACTGGAACATTTCATTAGCTTTTTGAGAACAACAAAGAAATGTGGAGCATAATAGGCTAATATGTTTAAGTGGCCTTGGTAGAACCCTACTTAACTCAGTGGGATTTTCTACAGCATGCAGAGGTGGAAAACCATTCCCTAAATATTTATTGTGTGGGACTGCCTCCTTCTTTATTTCATGCAGTTTGCATCAAAGAGAAGTGACTTTCTACCTGTAATTCTAAATTGAGGAAAGTCTCAAAATACAAGTTTCAGAAGAATCAATATTTAGATATGATGAACAGTAACCAGCAGCACAGGCTTTTGGCACTTGGAATTTCTGTCAATAAAGATGGAAGAGGGGCCAGCTTCAGTCTCAGTGTTTTCTATCCTCTTAGGACTTAAATATCCATCAGGATATTAAGGTTTGGGAAGTCCTTAATTTCCTGAAGAAAAAGGCAAGATGTATGCCAAACCTTATTCGTTACGAATTACAAAAAATATTAATTAATTTTTTTCAGTTACTTAAGCCAGCAATAAACTGTTCTGCACAATGTTTTGAATTAAGTGAAATTATAGGTTAATGAAAAAAATGTAAGATGGTAATTTGTATGGTTTTATTAGGATTCCAAGTGACTGCACTGAGTATATTGCTGGACTTGCAGTATGATCCCTGACACTATTCTTTATCTCTTTGAGCTTCTATTTTCTCTGACATAAATTGGGACTCATTAGTCTTAGGAACACTAGATCATTGAGATTTTCTTGAGCTTTTAGGGAAAAAAGTGTAAATTAAATAAATTATAATATTTTAAGTAAGTTCAAATGGACATACATGATGACAAAACAAAGGTTTCCCTATAGGTGTTGGTTTCCTTTGTGTAGATGAGTTGTCACCAAAATTTGTTGAAAAGTAAGAATTCCTATTTGTATGGCATTGAATTAATGATGCAAAAAAAAAGCCTCTTGAATGACAGCTCTAATGGCTGAAGTGACGTATTTAAACCATGATTTTTGTTTGTTTCACTTTCTGTCAAACTCTGTCTTAGAATTACTATCAACCGGTTGTACTGATAGATGGAATCTGTCTTTCACTTCCAAGATGTATTTTGTATCAAAGTTTTTCTTCATTGGTTTTTGGAATCTATAGGCAAAATAACACATAAAAACAAATGTAAATCCCAGATGTAATTGTTTCTCAGCATTTGGTGACATCATAAATCCCATAAGATTTATACTTGTATTGTATTGTAAATATCACCAGAAACATTCAGTAGGAGGATGAAAAAACTCTAAACAAAACTTGAAAATAATACATACTCTTCTTTCTCACTATGAGGAGCGTTTCCTAGCTACCCTATTTACCCCAGTGGAATTTTACAAAAATGTTCCTGGCGCTCAAAGTTGATCTAACAAAGCATCAAGTGGGCTTATTTTAAAATTCACCCCTAAATATGTTTGCTGGTTTTGAATTTCTGATTTTGTGCTTATGTAACACAAAAACAGCTTTGGTTTTAAAACAAAAATTGGCAAAAATACTAGTGCATTATGTGTTCTAATCACGTATGGTGTTTTGAAAAAAATAGATTCAGAATTGACAAAATTGTTTCATTGGCACTGAAGTTCAAATGCCTGGCTTTTCTTTCTCACAAGTTGCTTAAAATAAATATAAAACTAACAGATATTTCTTAAGTGAGTATGAACGTAATTGATTTTCGTTATATATAGTCCAACAACTGCACTACAGACATAAATTTTCATTCTATGTTTTTGCATTCTTTATTTTACACAGTTTTCTATGTTTTAGTTTATGGTCAAGTCTGTAATGTGCTTTAGCATCAATTTTAAAGTATCTGGGGTTCTCAAAAAAGTTTCTACCAGTGATATGAATAGTGCTCAAATTCTAGAATGAATGGCCCAGCTTTCTTTGATTTTTCTTGTAAGTGCTTTTTTGGGTAAAATATATAAACTTAGAAACAGAAGTTTCCCTGGCTCGTATTACACTCAAGAGACAATGATGATACTGAAGTTCTTTTCATAATCAGGGCTTTTGTAGAGACTGTCCAGGTATTCTTAGCCAAAATATCCTTCTCATTGTACACTACTCCAGGGCAACATGTGGTGTGCCAGCTGGATGCCCTCCCTACATGCCTCAGGTGGCCACATTTCAATGGTGTCTATAGAGCACAGGCCAAATTCTCATTCTCTGTGTTAATCAGTGGGAGAATTCCCATAGAAAATGGGATGGGAGCATATTTTAGGAAAACTCAAAGAGATTATCCAGATGATTAGGCCAGGACATTGTAAGTTCGGGTTTTATGTAGAATTTCTATAACGTTATCTTACTTGACGAAAGAATGCTAGAAAATTTGGGGATATTTAAAAATTAAAAATAATCATGCTTTTTATTCCACTGTGATTTCTACAAAGAGGATCCTACAAAAATTTTCTTTAGATACAATAGGAGCTCATCTTGATTCATAACATCAAAGACAACTGAGGTACCTAGTAATATAATTTGATTGAACTTTTTCCCATGATCTTGAAAGGATCTGAATTCTACTTATAGAAGTCTCATTATACCTCTCCTTTCAATTAAATTCTAATCAGTTCTATAAACATTTAGTAAGTACTTACTATGTACAAAAAACTGTGATAGATGCTCTGAATAATTCTGTGCATGGTGCCTTATGGTGTATAACATATTTTCACATTCATTATCTCATTTGTGTGGTAAAGATTCCCCCTACAATTATTACTTATTTAAATAGCCTAGAGTTTCAGAGGAGCTATATTTTGAATTTGGGGTAGAGTTTTTGCTTGTTTTGTTTTTGGTGAATCCAGAGACCATTCTACAAATACGTTTAGCATCCCTTGAATAAAAAATAAAGGCATATAATTGTATCATCATATTAAATTGATTTGGTTAGAACCAGTGGCATTTCCTGAAATTTTCTGTTTGTTTTATATGACATTAGGTTCAATCTGAAGTGTATTTTTAATGACCTAATTGAAAAGGTTTGTCAAAATGTTCACAAAAATATTTTTTTTACTACTTTTGAGGCAATGTTGATGTATTATATTTCATATATCTTTTTTAAGATCAAAAAATTAGATTTCCCCAGAAACTATTCATATTTAAGATTATATCATATTCTACTGCTCTACCATGAAGTCTCTGTAAGTGCTGTACAACTTCTGGAGAATAAATCTGAAAGCTATTATTCTCCATTTATCATGTGCATTATTCTCTAATGTTGTTACATCTAATGCAGAATGAAATGTTCTACTTCTATATTAATATTACATTTTAAAGTCTTATTTCTACATATTTCTGAGATTTTTTCAAGTCTTTCTCTTAAAACTTCTTTGTAAATACTTTAAAATAATCTGTTTTATTTTTATTTATTTTATTTCCCTTATCCATAGTGTTGAAATTGAATATATCCTTTAGCATGTTTTAACATTTTTAAAGAATTTAATGGGAAATCATCTTCACTTTAAGCACTGAACACAACACTTTATTCACAAACCTGAAATTCAAAAACTGATAGGAACTAAGTCATTTGCTTTGTTTCTAACATCAAATTTGCAAAAAGGCACTCTCCAGGTAACCCTCAGCTATATTACCCTGGGTGTTTGGCCAGAGGGCAGTCATGTTGACCCCATCTGCAAAGGCTGGCTAAACCAGAATCTTGGACTACTAGAATCCCATTCATCAAGGTCCACGTAAAGTAAGGTAGGTGGGAAGCAGGAGGACAGATGGTAGGGTCGGCAGTAAGGAACTTGTTTGTTGACATTGATATAGACCCTTCTTCTTGCCAGAGTGACTCCGTGGACTTTTTTTGGCATGGAAGACTAGGCCAACACTATCATCTTAGTAGAAGGTGAACTGCAGGCAAACTGGAGGGATCCATGAACAGTAGGTGTTTAGGGTTGGCTTAGATTTTGTCTATCAGCTTGACTGTCATACGTACTTGATTGATGTGCAGTGGGGCTTGAAAGTGCTGCATTGAAGTTGAGGACTGTGTCATAAGGTTCCTGATATGGTGCACATGTCTGAATGGAGTTGGACATTGACTGCCCTTGCCTATGCCAAGCAACACCAGACTTGAGTGCATTATTCTGCAGTTGAGTAGCAGATGGTGAGTGCAGACGTTTGGAGGGGGTGTGCCTTCAAACACAATATGGAGCCAGCAAACTTACTTAGAAGGTTACTGCATGTCTTGACTTTGGCAGCTAGTTTTTAAACACTGATGAAAAATCCAACTTTCATCCATTGTTACTCTCAGAATACTCAGCATGATTCGTGTTCCAGGCAAAAGAAATGTGAAAATCAAATGAACTGTTCACTATGTTGGTCACAGTTGGTTGAAGGTGACTTCCTTGGTGTTGGCTAAATGGGCCAAGTAAACATTCTGAGACTGAATATTGCTGAATAGGTAAACTTTATTTACCTTACTTTAGAAGTTGTTAGAGGAAAGGCCATCAGAGCACTTGAAGAACACTATGGTCAAATATGGGACTTAAAAGTGACTTTACATTCTTTGATTCTTAATTTAGAGAGAGTATTATGTTCTTCAGAAATAAAAATAAGAAAATCAAATATATCAATAGGTATTCTTTACACACAAAATTATGGAGATTCACAGATGAATGGGCATAATAATTCCATATATATAGGATAATTGATTTTTATTGATGTTTGAAATTTTTTCTCTTGACTAGATTCTAAACACATAAATTCTTTTTAGGTTTAAAATACATTTTTTTTCAGATTAAAAGTAAAGTATGCTCATTGAATATAATTGTGTAAATAGAAATATATATATATCAAATAAAATTTAAATCAGGGATGAACAATTCTAAGTTTTTGCTCTGCATCTTTCTAATTATATGTATATTTCTAAGTGTATGTGTTCATATATTTGTTTGTATGTGTATTTTTAAATAAAAATTTGGATCATAAAGTCTATACTCTTCTTTCTTAATTTAACATTTATTATATTATTAGTTCTCTGAGTCCTAAAATACTCTTTTTTTTTTTTTTTTTTTTTGCGGTACGCGGGCCTCTCACTGCTGCGGCCTCTCCCGTTGCGGAGCACAGGCTCCGGACGCGCAGGCTCAGCAGCCATGGCTCATGGGCCCAGCCGCTCCACGGCATGTGGGATCTTCCTGGACCAGGGCATGAACCTGTGTCCCCTGCATCGGCAGGCGGACTCTCAACCACTGTGCCACCAGGGAAGCCCAAAATACTTATTTTTAATGGCTGCTTAATACTGAACCTTATTTATGTACCAAACAATTTTAAAATTCTCCATAGTTGACATTTTGGCTATTTTTCACCATTATTCCTACTGCTCTGAGGATTATTCTTATATTTAAATTTTTATCTGCATCTTGGATTATGGTTTCAGCATATATTCTTGGAAGGCTGATTTTTGAGTTAGAGGATATAAACTTCTCAAGGTTTTTTTGATAACTCCTCCCTAATTATTTGTGAGAGTACTTTTCTAACTACACTCTTACCTGCTTTGAATAGTGTCATTTTATAAATATTTTCCAATTTGGCAGGCAAAAAATTGATTTATTTTGTTTTAATACATTGAACTGATTAATATGGAGCTGGAATGTTTTACATATGCTTATTTGCCATTATTTTCTTCTTTTTATAAATTGTTTGCTCATGTCTTTTACTCATGTTGTTTTGATGATTTATAAGATTATTTTAAATATTAAATCATTAATTTTGTCAAACGTGTTGCAAAAGGGTTTCTCCCAGTTTTCATATGCCATTAAATTGTTTTTGCTGTTGTTGGTGTGAGAAATTTTAAATATTTATATGGTCAATTCTGTTGTATTTTTTTTTCTTTATGACTGTAGCCTTTGCTTTTATCTTCTTTTTAAACAGCTTGAAGTCCAATAAGTATTCACCGTTTTTCTAGTATCATCATGTTTTTATTTTGTATTTTTAACTCTCTATTCCTTCCAGAAATTATTTTATCCTAAAATATAAGATGTGTCTTAATTTTGTTCCCAATTGTTAATCAACTATCCCAGCACCATTTCCTCACTAATTTGGGTACGATCTTTCTTGCTTACTAATTTTTTAATCAACATAAGGACCTATTTTTGGACTACCTGGTTTTTCATTTCTCTCACTGGTTCCATATTGTTTCCGTTAGACCTTCACAGTATGTTTACAGATCTGTTAAGTCAAATCCTTCCTTTTTTTCTTTTTTTAAAACTTCTTTGAATATTGTCACCTACTTATTCTTTAAGATTGATTTATTTCATTGATTTCAAAAAAATGATCCATTGGAATTTTATTAAACCTATAAAGCAGATTCATATCTTTGCAATATTCAGTCATCACATTTAGAAGCATCGTATGTTTCTATTTATGTAATGTTTCATATGCAAATAAACTGTGTCTTTCTATTCATATAGGTCCACAGATTCCTTATTTAATTCAAGTATAAGCATGCTTTGTTCTTGTTATTTTCTTTAATTGCTTACATTCCGTTTTCTCATTGTTCAGTAGAAAAACCATATCTTTTTATAATATTTATAGTCTAGCTATTTTATTCAACTTTCTTAGTAATTTTAATAACTTATAAATTCTCTTGAGTTTTCAAGGTCCTTAAATTGTCTGCAAATATTGATGACTTTATCTTCTTTTTTTCCCTCTTACTTCTGTTTAATGTTCTATTTCACTGACTAGAATTTCCAAATCAGTTAAGTAATAATGGTGATAGGAGGCATTCTCGTTCTTTTTTTTTTTTTAAACATCCTTATTGAGGTATAATTGCTTTACATTGTTGTGTTAGTTGCTGCTGTCTCATTCTTGATTGTATGATAATGCCTCTAATTTATTCCATTGTTGAGGCAGATATTAGTTGTTGATTTAAGACAGATATTCTTTGTTACATTGGTAAGGTGAGTTAGAATACTACTCTCTCACCCTTTCTTTGTTTATTAGGAATGTGTTGAATTACACTACATGCCTTTTGGGGTAAATATTCTCAAACTCTAACTGGTGGGTGAACATAGACTTTTCTTGTGATGTCTCTTTCAATTAAAATCAATTTGAACACACATTTATTCAGCACTTACCACGTGCCAGAAATTCTTCACTAGGCATTGGAATTCAGAAGCATAGTCCCTTCCCTTAAAAACATTATAGGATTATTCAGATTATGATAATTCAGCAAGAGATTTATAGTAATTGGTTTCCCATTATTAAATTTCCCCTACATCACTAGAAAAACCTTACGTTTAAGACTTTATTAAGAATACTTTGAAGGCTACCTAATTGTTTACCATGTCAAAATGTGAATTTTAAGAATTTAAGTAAAATTTTGATTTACAATTGAAATGATGAGTTTTTACATCTGAAGTCATAGTCCTCAAATTCTAATCAAGGACATCTATAAAACTTGAAATTTTATAGACTTCTGTAATATAGATAGTTCATATTCTATAGAATCAGGAAATTGGAATTCTTGGTCATAATTTATCACTTCTTATGTAGTATGACAGAAATGGTATGTGATGTTGGGGCAAATCACTTTCATGATGCCATCTTTGTATTTTCACTTCTCTGGAAGTCTTAATTGTCTGTAGGTTTTAAGTGTGCATTTACATTGATTTATTTTCAATTGAAGTGGGGTTTTTTGTATTTCTTTTACTGCTTCAGTGTAGTTTAGCATAATTTATCCTGTTTTCCCCATCTAGTGTTATAATTTATTTTATTTTTCAGAATCCTTTATTTTGTTCTTTTATACAGTATGCATGAATGAACATATATTTTTAAACTATACACTCTTCACCAGATTCTTTATATTTCACACAAAACAAATAAAGAAATATTGATTGAGAATCAATTTTCTACTCAGCATCACACTAGTTATTATGAATTATAGTACAGGAAAACAAAAATCACATACTTTCAATGAGCTTACGTTCTAGTTGGCAGATTAAGATATAAATAAGGGGAAAATGCAGAAACAACAAATGCTAATGAAATACTTATTCTTTATAGTGGCTAATACAAATATAGTGATATTCTTAGTCTATATTTTAGCACATATATAAAACTCACAATTTACCTTCTGTATGTTGGCCTCACCCTGGCCTCTTTATGCTTTTCCTATTGTTATTGTACCTTTACCGTTATTTTCTCACTTTCTGCTTAAAAATTGTATTTACCTTTGCAAGATTTTTAAAAATTCTCTTTGGAACAACACCGGATAGACAAATGCCACACACATTAATCTCTATAGTATTACCAGTGATAAGTTGTCCTACGCAAAGGTGACCCTGCTCATAATTTCGAAGCAGAAATAGTGCAGGCTACTATAATTGTAGACTGAAAATCGTTACTTTCTGAATTTCTTATTTCATTAAAGGACTTGCTTCGATTTTTAGATTCATTCACAAAAGAATTAACATGCAAAGTAGGAGGAAATCCAAATGCTAACATCAAGTTCGCATCTCTACTAAAAGGAAATTTTAGCAGTAAGCTTTGGTATAGTAAAGAAGCATAGTCCCATCCTTTGGGATTTGATGGGATTTTTATATCATAGGGCCACCCATTTTAAACTTTAGCATTTGATGTATGTTCTAAGTTATAATCTTAAACGTTTACCATATTTTGGAAAATTTATATCCCCCCCTTAAGTTTTAATGCCTGCATTGAATAATGTTTGTCATGGACCACAATACCTATCCCTGTGGAACTGTTATCCTATCTTAATTCAGAAGCAATACTATTGATTAAGCAATACTTAACAGCTTCCAAACTTCAAGACATCTTTCAGCCACCATTTCTTCCTAACCTCACTATGAGCTTCTTGTGTGGTATCATTCATCTGAGATCTTACTAAAATGTAAATAAATTATATCCAACACACTTTCTCTATTTGCCCAGCTTGTTACCATATCAAAACAACTGTCTTAATGAAATACATATTGATGTATTGTGTATTTCTGTGCTAAACCAAAGTGAGGAGGAAGTTATATGAATATATAACAGAACCCACTTCATGATAGTTTTGTTAAAGCATTTTATGAATTGGAGATAATTTGAGCCATGGGAGATGATGTAATTCTACATGGCAGAGTTCACGGAAAGAGGATAGCTCCTCAGATAGAATTGGATTAGGCTCTTGAGAGAGATGCACTGGGGCTTTTATGGTGCTTTACCTTCATAAGCGTAGCTAACTCTCAGTTTTCCATACTAATATTGTAGTTTTGAAGTAAAGATAGTAAAAATCAAAATAAAGAAGCAAGAGTATTATCTAAAATAATTTGTCTTTGGTCTTTGCATGCAATATTTGACTTTTTAACATCAAATTTACCATTTTACTTTTGTTTTTCATGAGTTAATGAAGCTATTTCTAGCATCCATATTATGAAACAGAAATGATCTAACCCAAAGTATGTAATGTCATACTTTGTTATGTATAATACTCTTCATAGGGCATGATAAGATAAAACTTATCTCATGTTATAATGAACAGTAAGAATGAATAATAATCTGTATCAGATCTATGATATATAATCATACTTGGTTAATTGCTAAATTAATTTGTAGAAAATAATTACTATTGCTTGGGTAAATACCAAAAAGTGAAAATAGGAGGCAGCTCAGTGATGTTCAGGGGGAGAAAAGAAAGCCAAACTGGGATTAAAGTTTGTCATGTCTGAATTAAATGTTGAAGTGCCAGTAGTGGTTGATTGACTCTGTGATCAGACTTTTGGTATTTATCATTTTTTCTTGTACTTTTCTGTATTTTCCAATTCTTTTGCAATGGGTATGTGTTAATTTTTCAGTCAGAAAAAAAGTTAATGTAAAATGTTTCATGCATAGCTCACTTGTAAATCATTTATTGAGAGTTAACTGTATAAAATTTCCCAGGGAGAGAGAAAGCCACGAGCTAAATTTAAGGGCAAAGTACTCCATTATACAAATAATCCATTGTCGCAAAACTTATTGAAGATTTTTTAAAGTCACTTTTCTCATTGCTTGAAAATTCTAAACGGGAGACAATTTAATCAATGAGATAATAATAATATGAATAACATTATGCTCTGCACCTACTTCTCAACTCTACTTCAGAAGAAAAGCCTTTAGTATGTTGAGAATATGATCTAAGATATGTTGTTTCCTACAAAGAAAGACAATATTAGGAGCATCCTTTTCCTCCTATTCTGTTTCAGAGTCAGTCTCCCTGAGTAGATCTGTACTTATAACTAACATTCTGTTTTTGAAGCATTGCTTAGTCCAAGTCATGTAGACTCAAACTCAGGTGGTGAGGTAATTACTAGCAGGCTTACCCAAACATTCATGTAACATGTAACAGCTAGAGAGCCAGCTAAATATCAATGCAATTAATTATATTTTGTTAGAAATACTATAGAAACATGTTATAGAGAGCATCTGTTACTTGTACAGAGGTTTAGAACAACTCAGGAAGAGGTTGCACCTTTGTGCAAATTATTAAAGGAAACCCTGTTCCAGCTGATGTAGCTTGGGCCAGGGAGTATGGCTTCTAAATTGGAACACACCACTGTACTGGGAGCCCTTGTACAGGGCACAACCTGCACAGTCAGTCATGACTGCCCTATTTTATATACTTTATTAATGATTTGAAGATAGCTACTGGTCCTCCATAGGTTCCAAATTATTCTATTCTTGCATAGAAATCTAAGAATCATCTTTAGATAAGTTAGCAAAAAAATGCTTATCTAAGCTTTAATTTAGTCTTGGACCCTCACAATACAAGTCTATTACTTTGCTTCAGACATCTGATTTGAATAGCATTGAGGGTAGAAGAAAATGAAGTTACCGCAAAAGTATAAATAAGTCTATCAAGTCCAGTTCCTAGAAGAACTAGGTTGACATTTTGAAATTACATCTAAATTTTGAGGTATCCTCTAGTAACTTTAGATGACTTGGTATATGAAAGGGTAGATAAGAAGACAGAGAGGCAGATGGACACCTCTTTGTTCCAAAAAGAAATAAAGATGGTTTAAAGGGATACATAGGTATACAATATAAATATATATGTATATATATATACACACACACGTATATATATTTATTGTGAATGAAATTTAAAAAAATTTAAGTGAAGTATATAATATAAGTGAAATAAATGAAAACTAAAATGGTAAACAAGGGAAAAACATGAGAAGGGGGCAAGAATTAGACCTATATATAAAAAAGCACCCTAGATAGTATCTTACATACGTTTACAAATAAGATTCTTACCATATGTTTTGAAGAAATACATTGCTGATATTAAGACTAGAAAGAAATATCTTCCTCTGATACCCTTAAGTATATAAAGGGATCACTGTATTTTATTATAAATATCATGATCAATATTCACTTTCATGAGAAACAAAGAATATTTTATAGGTACACTTCTACTCTTGTGGCCCTCAATATAGATTGATAACATTTCAGTAATGTACAATTTGGTATTCTCAGTCTCATAAAATACAGACCAGATAGATGACACTCCATTCTGGTATAACTCGAAGGAAGATTTTAGAATATATCTAGATGCTGAATTCCAGTGAAAGGACTGCACATCCTTCAGACAGTTTCTTATATATACTATTTCTCTAAGTTAGGCCTTTGATTGCTATTGGATGACTGTGAATTCTAGATTGTATGATTGGAAAACACTTGGAATACAGCTATTCTTTGTTAATTAAAGGCAGAAATAGTAGTCAAGTTAGGGGTTGTGTTTAAATTCTTTTACAGAAATTGAAAAGCCTAACAAAAACACACAGCTAAAAAACGTCTACCCACTTTACCTGAGAGATTAGCCGGAGAAGTATCATTTCATAGGACAAAAAAAAAAATCTCTTTAAACATTTATTTTGATTCTGCTCTAATATACACAAAATAGAAGATGCAGGTTCCAAGTTTCTTCTTTGTCACACACAGCCTGGATATTGCCTAATTGATAATCTCATGCTACAAGGTGATGGAATTTCATCATATACTCCATCAGCAGACTTATTCACATCATTAAGCAATTTATGTGATGTTTACATGTTCTGTTTCATGGATTAGATTCCTTGTTTTCCAAATAGAAATAGTAATATTTACTGTTACACATTCCTTGGTTAAAGGTGAATTGCTATGACATTTTAATTAGATGAAGTTTGGTGAATACTTTGATTTCTTCAGTACTTTGTAAATTGTGAAGCATAATGTTGATCCAAAAATATCAGTAAGATATTCGAAGTTAACGCATCATACGTTCTGAATTTCTACTGCACAAAGTTTACTGATCTTCCAAATCCTTTAAGTCTTTTTGAAGAACAAAAAAGCAAACAGTTTTGAAAATTCCTAGAAGCAGATACTACATGTTTATCTCATTTTATGTGATAGGAGTGATTTTGTAAATCTATTCATAATTTAAATGCTCCAGGAGAATCTCTCAAGGGAATTTTATTGTGGATCATCATCTAAAGCAAAAATCGTTTCTAAAGTGCTTATTACTCCCTATTTATATATGGGAACTTCCTGATTTGCAAGAGTTATTTAAGCTTCCAGAGGAGTGCATCACCTTAGTATGTTCCTGAGTAGATATAAACTGAGAGGGACAGGAAACCGTGAAGGAACAATTTGGTAAATACTAAACTGATCCAAGTAAGTATTTGAACCTCTTTAGTGAGATCTCTGAGCTACTATTTTATGTAAGATTAAGTCTAGATAACACGTTCTCCACAGTCACTTGGAATGGGTTTATTTCGGCTCATTCAAGCTCTAATTTTCCTAGAAATCCTTTATAAACCACATAATTTTACCTCTTCTCATTGAGTGATTCCTCTTAGATCTGTAAAGTAAGGCAAAATTATTTATCTCTGATGGGAGAAGTTTGGCACCCTCATCCTCATCCTCCAGTCACCTCCCAATTATCATGGACCAACCCAACTAAGGATTTTCAGAATTGACAGATATTCTTAATCCCCCAAAATGTTTGTACTTTCTAGAGCTGTAGAGGATTTTCTGTGCACATGTAACCATCATGGAAGCTTTCATTCAGTAGCAATTGGACCTCCTCATCCACCCACACACACCTGCCATGCAGCTGGGCCTCTGATTCTTGCATTACAAGGCAAAGAATTAGGCAGTGGGCATTTGTTGAAGGAATACCGTAAGTAGTTTATGATCACTGTGTAGAAGGAGACTATAAATTCTATCACCTAAATTGGATGTTTTTGAGAGTAAAAGGTGCCACATTAAAAATTATTGTGAGACAACAGACATAAGTGGGGTCTGGTGTTTTAGCTGGGACTACCTCCTCTCCTTACCCATCCCCAAACTCCACTGGCACAATAGTTCCAGCAGGGCAGGGTGAGCCATGAAAATCCACACCTTCACTGATGAAAGGGGCTGACTTGATGGAATAGAACATCAAGCTGAAAAACCACATGCCCCTGGGTGCTGTCAAAACAGTAGCAGTCTCAGCAGCAAACAAAAAGGAAGTGTAAACATCATAGCTAGCCTCAGATTGCAGTTCAGGTTGGGGCAGGCAATAGACTGGCATATTAGCCAGAAATTTAACAAGGAGAATTGGATGAGGAGACTGCCATATTGAGCCTTGATGAAACTAACACATATCTCTGGTGGTTTGGAAATCTGCATACATGTTTCAGGGAAGATCAGAGAAGGTCTAAGATATCCACATACCCCAGACTGACCCTAAGGCCTAGTGCAAAGAGGAGATAAGGGAGAGCCCAGTGGAATGTAAGGGGCAAGGAAGACTTGTAAGCTGACTGAACTTTGAATGAATTCCCCAACCCATGCATATATTCATCAGCAAAGGGTGTTAGCTTATTGGCCTAAGTTGTTTGGGTATAGCTTCTGACCAGTCATTGGATATAAACTGCAAATTGTGCTGACACAGGGGCAAGTCTTAGCTAAGAAATGAAAATAGGAATTATAAAAACTGACCAGAGATATCAGCAGCTGCACAGTATGAGGGAGACAGATTCCAAAGAATTAGACTGGTAAGTCACTAAACAAATAAACACATAAATAGCAAAAATAGCAGAAACCCCCAGAGGGAAAAATCAGAAGCATAACTACTATAATATATTGTATAAAATGTCAATTTTCAAGAAAAAATTTTTGAGACATGTAAGGACACAGGAGTTTAATCCACACCCAGTTTTAAAAAAAGCAGTCAACAGAAATTATCTCTAGGTTGTGGGGGAGAGCAGAAGGTGAATTTAGCAAAGACCTGAGAGGAGCTACTACAAATACGTTTGAGTAAGTAAGGAAATCATATTAAATAATTACATAAAATATTACTATAATTACTATTCAAATAAAGAATATTAATATAAAGATAGAAATTATTTTTAAAAGAAACAAAAATTCTGGAGTTAAAAAGTACACTAATTAAGATGAAAAATATTCTAGAGGGACTCAACAGCAGATCTGAGATGGCAAAAGACAAAAATCAGTGAACTTGAAATTAATCGGTAGAAATTATCCAATTTGAAGAAGAGAAAAACATAATGAAGAAAGAAGTAGAGCTTCAGAGATCTGTGAGAAACCATCAAGCATACCAACATGTATAAGGGGAGAGAAGGAGGAGAGAAAAGAAGGAAAGAGAAGAAAAAAGATATTGGAAGGAACAATGGCCAAAAATTTGCCAAATATTATGAATAACATTAATCTACATGTTTGAGAAGCTCAACAAATTACAGGTATAATAAATATGAAAAATCCATACATAGTCACATCATAGCCAAACTTAGAAAGCCAAAGAGAAAGAGAAATTCTTGAAAGCAGCAAGAGAGAAAAAGACAAATTCGATACAGGGGACACCACTATGATTAACAATTTACTTCTCATCAGAAACGTTTAAAGTCAGAAGGCAGAGAGAAAACATATTCAAAGGCTGAAGGAAATAAAGATTTTAACAAATGACAATCAAGAATTTTATATCCAGCAAAACTATTCAAAATGAAGGTAAAATAAAGATATTGTAGGATAAAGACTGAGGCAATTCGCTGCTAGCAGACCTGCCTTACAAGAAATACTAAAGGAAATCCTTTAGGCTGAAAAGAAATGACAGCAAACGGTAATTAAAATACACCCAAAGAGATAAATAGCACTGATAATATAATTATGTAGGTAAACATAGATATGGTATAACTATATAACAAAACTCAATTAAAGAAGAAGGAAATAATAAAGATTAGAGCAGAAATCAATGAAATATGTAACAAGAAAATAATAGAGAAAATCAATGAAACCAAAAGTTGATTCTTAGAAAAGATCAACAAAATTGACAGATATTTAGCTAGACTGACCAAGGGAAAAAGAGAGGACATAACAGATTACCAAAATCAGAAGTGAAAGAGGGGACATTACCAACCCCATAGAAATTTAAAAGATTAAAATGTAATACTATGAACAAATATGTTCCAAGAAATTAGACAATTTAGATTAAATGGTATCACTTCTATAAATGCACAAATTGCCAAAACTGATTCAAGAAGAAATAGAAAATCTAAATGGACCTATAACAGTAAAAAGATAGAATTATTAACTAAGTCATTCCCACAAAGAAAAGTCTGGATGCAAATGACTTCACTGTATCCTAGCCAATATTTAAAGGAGAAATAATACCAAATTTTCGCAAACTTCTCCAAAAATAGAGGGAGAAGGAACACTTTTCAGTTCATTCTATTAGAACAGTATTACCCTGAGACCAAATCCAGACAAAGACATCATAAGATAATAAACCAGTATTCCTCATAAATATAGAAACAAAAAGCCTCTACAAAATATTCACAAACCTAAGTACAGCAATCTGTAATATTATTTACACCCTGACCAAGTAGGATTTATCCTAGTAATGCAAAATTGGTTTAACATCCAGTAATCCATTCATGCAATATAACAAATTAGTAGAATAAAGGCAAGAACCACATGATTATATCTATTGTATCTATATGTATATTGTGTCAATAGATACACAAAAAAAATTTTGAGAAAATCCAATATGCATTTGTGACAGAAACTTTTAACAAACTAGGGATAGAACTTCTGTACCTAAATAAGGGGCACTTATGAAAAAATCTGCAACTAATACCATACTTAATGATGGAAAACTGACAGGTTTCTCTAAGATTGGGACAAGGCAAGGTTGTCAGATCTCACCTCTCCTGTTCAAAATTGTACTGGAGTTTCTGTACAGAAAGGTAAGAAAAATAAATAAATAAAAAGAAAAAGAGGAAATAAAGCAAGGAAAGGAAAAGAAAAAGAAAGAAACAGAAAGGAAAGAAATCAAAGGCATCCAGATTGGAAAGTAAAAAGTAAAACTTTTATTTGCAGAAAATATCTTAAGTACGTAGAGAATATTAAGGAATGCATACACATACACACAAACTAATAAATGAGTTCAGCAAGTTCGCTGGGTACAAGAGCGTTATACACAAGTCAATTGTATTTCTATCTGCAAGCCTATTTCAGAATTATTAAGGTTCATGTTCCAGACCACCACAATAAAGCAAGTCACACAAATCTTTTGGTTTCACCAATTCATATAAAGTTATGTTTACACTATACTGTAGTCTATTAAGTGTGCAATAGCATTATGTAGGTACATACTTTCATTTAAAAATACTTTATTGCTAAAAAATGCTAGCCATCATCTGAGACTTCAGCTAGTTGTAGTCTTTTTGCAATAGTAACATCAGAGATACTGATCACAGAACACCATAGCAAATAAAATAATAATGAAAAATTTGAAATATTGCAAGAATTACCAAGATATATTTACTGGAGACATGAAGTGAGCAAATGCTTTTGGAAAAATGCCACTGATAGAAGTGCTTGATGCAGGGTTGCCACAAACTTTCAATTTGTAAAAAATGCAGTATCTATAAAGGGCAATAAAGCAATGTACATAGGAATTCTTTTCTTTGCGGGGGGTGGGGAGTTCATTTTACTATACTCTCTACTCTTGCATATGTTTGAAATATTTCACAATAATAAAAGTTGTAAGTGAAAAGGAAAAAGAAAAGACTAAGAGAAATAATTAAAACATTATACTTTGGTCTCTATGTTGACCACAAACAGGGCTTGTCTGTTAAAAATCAAATCTGAACAGTGTCAGAATGAATAAATCATAGAGAGGTGAGTGAACTCTCAAAAACAATCTGAGCAAGATACAGTCGGTGCTGAATAGTTGGGAAAGCATTAAGAGAATTGCCTGTATTAGCACAGACTTCCTAAACTGGCGTGCTTTGTTGCTCTTTCCTTGAAGTTCTGTGACCTGGTGATATCTAAAACTCCTACCTATTCGAGGATTTTTAAAAAGTAGAGTGTGGTCAGAAGCAGTCCTTTGTTCCTAATCAATACTAAGATCTATAGTTCCTCACCCCCCTTCAGTTTTTTGTTGTCTGGGGCTTTGTTTTTTGGCCTTGAAGACTTACAGGATGGGTTACTGTAATATAATGCATTTGCTACTTCTCTGGAAAGCCATTCAGAATCTTTAACTAGTGCAGAATGTACAACTCTTTTGCTAAATAGTCTCTGCCAAGAGAAGCATTCTTCTGGGCTTTGTAATTTGCATTGATTACTGAGCTGTTCCCCAGTGTATCACTGGGTGTATTCTATAAAGCCTTACATAGTTCTGTCTTGATTAAAGAAGTCTGACATTGGTGGTCAGTTTTAATAATGACTGAGGTTGATCTGGATACTTGAAAAAATTTTAACAGATTTTGGAACCCAAAACGTCAGCAGCAAGTTATTCTTATTGATGACACATACTCTGGAAATCTAGCATTTTAAAAGTGGGTTCAGTGTACAGTACTGAACTTGAAAAAAACAGGAAGTTGAAAAGTAGACAGTAGTGCCAAAAATAAGGTCCTAGTCCTAACTTCTCTGCTCCTTAATCTAATCTGACATGCCTTCAGAATATTTCACTTTCTCGATGATCAATCTTCCAAAGAGTTTCTACCCAATACTTAACCCCACTACATAGGAACAGAGTTAATGATTTCTCATGAGGCAGATATGAATAGGAACAGTATTCATATCAAAGACAACTGGTCCCACTTCCAGGTCCATCCTTGGGCCAAGATATGTAGTCGCCAACAGTGTGTTGGCGACTGCATTTTTTGAGTCCTGGCGCAAAGTAAGATCCATCTGTTTTGCCCAGCCGTTTGCCTGAGTGCCACAAAATGGTCCTGTTATTAGTCTTATTTGTGGTCCTATTTGAGGTTAGGGGATAACGTAAATAAACTTCAGTCCTCCTTGTGATGAATGTAACATGGGAATTAAAAGTGGTGGTGTTGGTAGTGCTAAGTGATGTTGCATCTCTATTTTCTCAATTGTTCTGTTTTCTTTGGATTGGGAAGCAGACATTTAAGAATGAGTTTGTCATCTGGAAGGATAGTTGTGACCAAGTTTCCCTCAACAGGATACAAGATGTTATTTTTGAGCTTCATTACCCTCACCAAGGGGGGAAAAAAAAAGAGAAGAGAGAGGGAGAAAATAAATAAGGAAGAAAGTGAAAGTAAGGAAGAAACAGGCAGAGATAGAGAAGGGAAGAGAAAGGTCAAAGAGAAAGAGGAATGACATGAGAAGGGGAGAATGTAACTTGACTTTCTATTCGTAGAAACTGCTTTATTGTTTTGAACTAAGAGTTCAATTCACTCAACATCTGGTGAATTAAGAAAAAGGAAATCTGACTGATTAAATTGAACTGCTAGTTGTCAGTTAAGTAGATTATATATAAATATGCAGCCTAGTTTCTATCACCCTTTCTTGTCTGAACTAGACAGTTGAATCCGTTTCACTAACCATATGTGATCGGTGGTGAGTAGAACAATACCAGTTGGTGATTCAGATTTATATAGAGGTGAGCAGTTTTTATATTTCTGAATCATTTATTGGGGATTATTGTTATTCCTTATTATTTCTGAGCATGAGTTATTTTTGTCAGTTTCTTTTATGAATGTTTTGTTGCCTTATAAGGAAATATGTGAACTCCCCTCCTCTCAGTCAGTTGTCCCTGGTGACGCCTCCATAATTTCTGTCTTTACACTGGTGCATTTTTAGTCTAATTCAGGCATGTGAGAAGCAGGGGAAAAGTTTAGTTAGTCAATGTCATTGATTTTTTTGGGGGGGGATCCATTCATGGATAGACCTAGTGAATTTAAGCCAGTTTGAACTTAAAATCTATATGCATCAAATAGACACAATACCCAAAATATTCCTCTGTATAATACAAGAGAAAAAGAAAATAGAATTCACAAGTAAGAACTAGATGTATTTTCTAAAAGCAGATGCAATTTCAGGGCTGGTCTATGATCATACTCTCATATATGGCGATATTAAAATATTACCTTGCATTAATAGGAAGGTGGACATAAACATACCATATTTAGTGCTACAAATATATAAAAAATGTACTGCCATGCTCTAAAGTAAAAGAAAGATAATTGTTCTATCTCCATTTTACACTAAAAAGCTCTGTTTTTCTAAACCTGTTGTGTCAGTTATTTGAAGCTAAAAATAGGGATGACTTAATCCAGTCTGTTTTTTAACTATTATCTTATTCATAGATGGTGTTGTATGAAGAAAGAAAGGATTGAAAAAATTAGTATGACATTTTAAGCCCAAGTATTTATGACATATTTTTATTTTAATGCCTGGACTCTTAATTCAAAGGTTAAAAATAGGTATTTTTTAAATGCGTTCACAGTTATTTAAATCAAGAAGGCTGGTTCAAACACTGATGGTCTTCCCATGTTGCTTCAAATAGCAGTGCTGCATGTGACTAGCTATACAATATGATGTGGTCTGGAGTGCACTAAACCCACAATACCTTGCAATGGGCATTTGTATTGCTAAATATGTTCCTTTACCTCTACTTCACCATTTTCCCCACCACCAATTCAGTCATTTGAAAGTAGTAGATATAACATTTTTTTCCAATTTTATTTGAAGTTATATTTCCCTTGAATATGTGTATTCAGATTGTAGATTTTCTTCTTTTTTCTCTGAAATAACATTTTATGTAATCTTGAGGCTTTGGAATTATTTAGGAGTTTTTAAAAAATCAGAATATAGGTAAAATTCAGAAGCACTCAGCTTCTAGTCATATCATTATGAAGTCCTTAACATGGCGGCATATTTTGTTTTTCAGAATTGCTTTTTTTCCTCTTTAGATCCTTTCCTTTTCATTAAAAAAACGACTCTGGGAAGAGAGTTTTTTTTTTTTTCCTTAGGAAAAAAAAAGCCACGCTTGACTGATAATGCATTGCTTTGGATGGTGAAACATTATGAAAGTTTAATTTTTAATTAAATCTGAAATACCAATTATAACTGGAAGAGATTTTAACCTGTTTCTTTTCAGACTGCCTGAAGTTACATTTAGAGACTGAAATCACTGCACCTTAAAAACAAAAGATTGAGCTGCACCGCATTCTTGTAAGTGAAAGCTTCCTCTACCTTCCTCTGTGTTTTTGTGACCATCTCAAAAAAAGGACAAAAATATTGGTAACATAGTAACCAGACATGAGTAAAAATTTGAATATCCCTGAAGAAATACATGTTTAAATGATTTCCTTCTTTAAAAAAAGAAAATTTGTAAGGCTCAATATTCAGTATGTCTTTTTTATCCAACCTAAATTGTGAATCCTTTCTTTTGACTGGCTTGAATTGCATTAGGGAGGGTGTCACCCACCGTGCATCAGCACAGTGACATACACCCTGTCAGGAAGGATTCTTACATTTTGGTACAAGTCTCTTAGAAGGTAACAGATTTCTTATGGAATCAAAGTAGGTTCCTTTTTCCTTTGTGATGTCATTAGAAATTTTTAGCCTTTGTGTCAATGTAAATGGAGAGAAAGAAAGTTCATGATGACATCACAAGATTCTGTTGCTTTGAGGACTTTGGGCAAAACTAAGTAAAATGCATAATTCCCTTGTGTGCGTGTGTTCCCCATTCTGCTATGAAGCAGTCAAAATAGCACATCTTATGTCTTCCCGTGAGCTACAAGGCTGTCTCTCAGAGCCCCATTGTTCCATAAATGCATGTCAGAGTCTACCACAGTCTGGTCTACCCTTATTTAGCTGCTGTTTTGTCAATGTACTTGGAAGAACAATTAACATTTGGGATTTCAATGTCTGAATAACAGGCAGTGAATAGGACCCAAGCATATAAAAGATTCAGACGCCCATGGTAAGAAAACAGAAGCTTAGAGGTGGTGGGGGAAAAAAGAAAAGCATTTTAATGCCGTACTCAAAGGTTATGAAATACTACAAGGAAATTCAGTGTTATATTTTTTAAATTTTAGATCAAAATGTTCATTTTCGTAGTGAAGTCCAGAAGGTTATGATGTCTTCCTAAGTTTCACAATTTAATGTGTTATGAGGTCTTTTGCTAGAGTCTTAAAACACTTAAATAACATTCATCTCCTTGTGTCATTGTTGGAATGCCGGATGTGGGGTTTACTGCATCGTGGTTTTCAAAGTGTCACAGTTCCTCTCGACAGAGTACACTAAAGGTGATTCAGATGATTTCTTCCATTTTCACTTTGGTTTACTGCACTCTTTCATTATTGACTACAGTTCTTGTATGTTTACTGTAGACAGTTCTGACGTTGCTTAAATATCCCTGCCTATTGTCTGAATTCCTGTTAGGTCCTTTTTTTTTTTCTTTGAGAGATGATGCATGGACAGAGCAAGATCACTTCCCTGTCAGGGTATCTGGTGAACAGGAGGGGACTTTGGCAGCTTATATATGCTGCCCACTGAGCACAGTGCCTGGATGGTATGAGTGAATACATGATGGTTATTGTTATTTTTGTCATAACTACCACAGTCGAAAACCATAGATGGTAAGGTCTCTAAAATCAGGGTATATTTCTTATTGATTTTTGTAATCCCCATTACTTGGCATAATAGTAGTAATCAAGAAACAGCTATTGTTATTAGTACAACTAGAAAATTTAAGTCAGAACTTTAGGAGTCATTCATTCAGAGAATATTTTGAAGATAGGTTGAATAAAGTTTTTGACAGTCAGGAAGATAATTATAAAGGAATTTGTCAAAGACAAACCTACTATTTACCACATAACATTAGGCATCAGTCGCCTGGTCTTTCTCCTCTTTGACTTTATACTTCTTTCACCTGAGCAGAATGAGAAGTGCCCATTCATACATATCCTTTTTGTCTGTGAAGTGGTCTTCACTAGTTTTCTGTTTAAGTTGTGTCTTACATCCCATACACTGAAGTTGTCTCCAAAGATAAATCTACCTGACTCTAGGATGGATGGTGCTCTGTACCTGTTTGTCTAATTTCTATGCAGTAGATTGTGCTTCAAGAAAATGGGGCAAATGGTACAAAAGGTATTGGGTCAAGAGTCCAAAGATTTGGGAAGTTGCCATTAGAAACTTCTACTTTCAGTGCGTCAAAAGCCAGGACCAGTTTCTCAGCACAAATAAGACCACAGCATTATTTAGAACTCAGAACAATTTGACCCCTTCTAAGCTTAGTTTCCCGGGGTTTTTTTGTTTGTTTTTTCTTTTGCATAAAGTTACCTGCCCTCCCCCACCAATTTTAATTTATTTCTAAAAGAGGTCCCTTCATTTTTATTAAATTAGCTTCTGGTGGTGCAAATTAAGGCTCTCATAAAACTTGGCCCCGAGGCAAAGCTAAAATGATAAAATTTAGGCTTCATGAATTGTACTGTTATCATGTTGAATAACATTTAGGGACATCAAAGAACTTTATAAACACATTTCACATTTTTTAAGATTAAAAGATTGAGGTGAAAGGGATGTAAGGGCAGAGCATCATCAAACATTACAGGTAGAAAGGACATAAGAAATAAAAGTCCAGTCATCCCATTTTGGAATAAGTAAATTGAGGCCCAGGGTAGGGCATGCAGGTTACCCAAACCATACTGATCACCAATGCGAATCATCCTCAGACATCTAGGCCTGAGAGTAAACCCAACTATGGACTCTGAGGCTTTGATCTTTCTTCTACACTCAGGGTCTGAGCTGTGTTTGCTGAGGAACAAATTACCTTAGGCTCATCTTATGAGACCCACTGAACTGTGGTCCCCTCTACCAACTAGTCCAAAATTCATATATAAAGGGTATTCTAAAAGCAGTTATTGTTATCAAAAAAATTTTATTTTTTTATTATGCATTTTGGTATTGTGCCTCTGGTTGTGCATTGAGTCACACAGAGGCAAATTTATGTGGTTGGTTTAATATTCTTTATGATGATTTACAAAGTGGACAGAAGACCATTAGAAACTTCAGTAGTTTAATTGGGCTTACAGGCAAGATGAAACCGGTAATCTGAACACAGCCATTGTGACGTGGAATTCAGACTTCCCAAAGAGGGTGCATCAAGCATGGTGTCAGAATGTCATTGTTGCCAGGTGTCATTTCCATCAGAGAAAAGTTTCTCAGGGTCTGGAAAAATTGAAATAAACTTTAATAATTTAAAATGAATTACTTGCCCTGGTTATTTATTTCAGGTTTCCTTTATTGGATTCTGTCATTTGGCAATCCAAAGAGACCAGAGTAGTAGTTGGACAACAGATACATCTTTCTTATAGACAAAGTATTTTATGGGTATAGTAGAGGAAATAAATGGTTATCACTTCTTCTGGACCATCAAGGAATAATATCATATTAGCAAGCAGCCTAGCAGAGGGAAGTTGAGGAAACAATGGTAATGGTGTGACCTGAGTATAGAATGCTGGTTAGGGCCAATGTTTTCCAAAGTATAGGTTGCAACTCATTCATAGGTCATGAAATCAGTTTAGAGGGTCACAGTCAATATGCTTTTAAGAAATAGAATCAAAGAAAAAAAGTTTGTAAAAAGAGTGTGTTACATATTTTTAAGATAATGGATTGAAAAATAAATATATGTCTTACTGGGAATCATGCCACCAAAATATGAAAGCAGATCTAAAGATGATAGGTCTTTTAAATACTCAACTCAGGTAATCCTGACTAAGGGATAATATTATTTTTTCCCCTTTTTTCACAAACGAGAAAGTGGAAGAATTAAGCAATTTGTCCCAGGTCATACAAAAGGTAATTGGTTGAGATAGGATGTGAATATGTCTGTCAAACTCCACATGCATACTTTTCCCATGATTTGACACTGTTTTGCAGGGTTGTATGACTTCATTTATTTCACTGTTGATAGCGCACACATTTATATCTTAAGTCCCAAACTACAGCACTGTATTTCCAGTTTCCTTATTTAAATCTTCAACTGTATAGATATCACACCAGTTTCTCAGAATCAATATATCAAGTAATTATCCTCCTAGTTAAGTCATCCTTCTTTTGACTATCCTAATTTTCTTCATCCCAATTCTCCAGGTCATCTTGGCTCAAAATATCTCATTCTTGCCTCTCCTATCCCCCCCAAGTATCCAATAAGTGGCCAGTAATTCTCCTTTTTTGGTATCTCTGTCCTCGTCAGGTTTTCATCTTCTCTTGGTTGTACTAATCTCCTAGTCGGGAGAAAAAGGGAGGGGAGACCTGTTCATCCTAAACACTGTTGCCCCATTGGGTTTCATGAAGCAGGAGCCCTAAAATCATGTCACTTTTGTTCAGACAAAACTTTAATATTCTATAGTAATTACCAAACAATGCCTAACCAATATTCATGACACTCTAAACTCTAATTCTGTCCCCATTTTTGACTTAATTTTATGGCATAATGTACCATACACTCAGGCCAGATCTCCTCACCCTCATTTATTAGTATTGTTTCTGTTATCTGGAATGGCCATCATTCTGTTTTTCCATATGCAAATCTAATCCATCCTTCCAGGTTACTTTAAATGCTATTTATTCCATGAAACCTTCTCTCCCTGACCTAGCCAGAAATAGTCCACTCTCCCCTACCTACCAAACTCACTTAGCACCTGTAGCAGCCCTGCCAACAATCTTATTTTGGGCTTCTGGTCTTCGAAATTGTGAAAGAATAAAGTTATATAAGTTAACAAGTTTGTAATAATTTGTTACAGCAGCCTAAAAACCTAATACAGCACCCTCCTACACATTTTTTGAGACTTGAATTACTTTCTATATTTTTAAACAATATTTATGGGCATGCTTTATTTTTTTTTAGCTAGAAAGCAAATTCTTAGGGATAGAGCCCATATTTAATTATTAATATTTCTCAACCCTATAGAATCTACCACAATAGAATCATTAGTTTGTTATTCAACCATGCTTAATATTGGGAATAAAGAAACGATCCCTTAGTGTCTCATGAAATTTATAGTCTTCTAAGGGAATCCGACATCAAATAAGTGTGCAAATAATTACAAAACTACAAATTGTAGCCCATGAGAAGAGCTAATAGGTATGCAAGACAATAATGGGTGGGGAAAATCTATTGTACTGTCCACTGGGTGCTCAGGAAAGAATTCTTAGAGAAAGTGTCATTTAAGTTGAGGGTTGAAAGACAGAAAGAATCAGCCAGGTGAAGAATTTGGGGTGGGAATGGAAGTTTGAGAAGGGAAGAAAGCTGCCAACAGAAACAGCATGGACAAAGCCCTGAGGCAAGGACAAACTGTATTCAAGGAAATAAAAGGATTCCAGAGTAGCTAGAGTAAAAGTGCAAAGGAGGAGAGTGACTGGAGGTGAGGTCAGAGAAGTAGCCAGGGTGGGGAATTTGGATTTTATTCTGAATACTCTGGAAAAGCACATAGTAGACATGCAAAAAAAAAAAAAAGTAAGTAAATGAGTAAATAAATATTAATTGAAGAATAGCTTAAGAATAGTACAAGATGAAGATAATTCAAAGGTATATAATGTACATAAGCTTATAGCATCTATATATTCATTTTGAATCCTCACTGAAGGTTTACTTCTGAATTTGAGGAGGGCTTGGACTTTTGAAACAGAGGTCTTATAGTTCACAACATGTTTCCCATCTGCATAACCAAAATAGGTCTCTGACAACCTTCTAAGATAAGGTCAAGTTAATTTTATTTCCTTTCTAGTTAATAATTATTAAAATTCTGTTGTTGGTTAATGAATCTGTTATTTTTATTTATTTTTAAGTGCTCGTTGTATAGTGTAGAAATGAGTACAAAAATGTGTTTTACTCTTAGAATGTATTTTTAACTGTTAAACCTTAATCTTATTTTTAATTTTGATGTATTTTATCATGTGCAATGGCCAGGGGCCTGGAGGCATGGAAAGCCTTGAAAATGAATCATCATTATCCTCATTAATACTACCTATAATATGACTGAATTTCTGGATTAAAACAATCCAGACTGTTTTAAAGTATGATGATTAATATTCTGGAATGCCACTAAATCAGAATAGAGATATTGGTTTGTTTGCAAAGTGATAGAAATTACCCCCTTTTGCAATTAAAGAAGAAATAGAGTAGAGGGAATGTGAAAATTAAACCATAGAGAAGTAGGTTAAGCTCTAAAGATATGAGTACTTATCCATTGCAACTCAGTAAAAAGACATCAGAATCAAAATATTATGTCTACAGAGAACCTTAGGAATTATTTATTCCAGTCTCCTCATTTTGGAGATGAACAAAATTTAGGCCTAGAATTCTTATTCAAGTCATACAGTTAAATAGTTAATGGCGGGGCTGGAACTGTAATTCTAATGCTTAAGAGCTAGATTACCACAGCCAAACCAGCTAATCTGTGATCAAAGCCCCTATTGTAGCCCTTTCAAGGTCTTGGGTGGAAAAAGGAATATTAAGTATAGGAGATGAATCTATAGACAAGTTTTAATTAATAAAAATCTGAACAATAAATATTACTCACAATCTGTTTACTTAATGTACCAGCTGCTTTATAAAAGTTGTCTCTAATCCTTGCTACCACCCTCAGCAACCACTCAGCAAAGCAGGAATAATTTCCATTTTATAATGAGAACACTGAGATCCAGAAAGATTAAGTAACATCCAAGATTGCAAAGCCAGTAAGTGAGTTTTGTATTGATGCCAGACCTAACTGATTCAAACCCTGTACTATCTCCTGTTTGGTGTTTTTTATCTATTGCATTTTGTTATCACTTCAGGTCATGTGGTCACTGAGGCCATTAGTTCTCTAACAGTCCAAATGTCTGAAAAACTTTGAAAAAAGTTAGGAAGGTAAAGAAAAAAGTTACATTTAGCAGTTGCCCTCTCTGCATAAAGCTCTTTACATTTAATTCCCACGAGTGTCTCAAAATAAATATTATAACCTTTAGTTTACATTTTAGGAAACTGAGGAACAGTGAGATTAAATAGCCCCCTGCTGCCCAACATCTTAGTAAAACTCAGAGCCAGGATCCAAATGCAGATCTCTCTGACCCCAAGTATTCTTTCCATTATTCCACCCACCTCCAAGTCTGCTCTTCTCCTGATGCTAGTATTCTGTGGTCTGCATACCTCAACTCCTTATATGGCAAAGTAGAATTTAATACATGCTCTCTTAGATTTCCCAAGAAAAAAGAGAATATGTTGAGAGGATGCATTTATGGTTAAGTTATATCATCTTGCCTGGAAATAAATAGAGCCCCTATATATTTTTTTTCCATCTTTCAGAAATGAAGAGCTGGAAGATTGGTCAAATCCATGACATTAGTCTTTCATCACTACATCATCTTGACTCACTGTGTGTCTGTGCCCAAGGTCCCAATCATATCATAGACAATGGTACTAGTAACCTTGATCGTACTTGAAAACATCTTTGAAAAGTGAAAGAAGTAAAATATTGTGTTTATTAGACCAATAAGAAAGAATAAGGTTTACATTTTCCTTCTCAAGTCTAACTTAATTGAAGCCTTATAAGCCTGATCAGAGATATAGGTCAATAAAAGTGCTCATCATTACTGCTACTAAAAAAAAATGCAAAGCAGAAAATCCAAACATATTTATCAATTGTTAATATTGTTTTCTAATGACCGCTGAGGACAACATTAGAAGTGAACTCCTTGGTGAGGGCAGGAGAGATAGAGAAAGAGAGAGAGAGAGGAGGAGAGGGAGAGAGAGAGAGAGAAGGAAAGAAGGAGTAAGGGAGAGAGAGAGGGAGAGAGACAATATGGAAGAAAAGGAAGAGGGAGAGGTTTGAAACATTCGTTGATGGCAGGTCCTACTGCATACATGATCCTGAATTTCCTTCCATGTCAACTTTTGCAACACCGCATGTATATACCTCCATTTCTGAGGTCATTTCTACTGTTGTTACACTTGAACGATTATTCTAAAACTGTCTGTCACTGTAGAATAGCACCAATATGCATAACAAGTTTATGGCAATTAGGAGAAATGCCTACCTGTTATAGTTCTGTATTTATTTTTTCCCCTCTATTTCTTGAGTTTGACTTCCAAGTCTTTCTGTGTGAAAGCCCTTCGCAGTCCATTCAAGTCTTCTAAAATAACTCAGTGAAAAAAATCCTTCCTGCTTCACAGAAGGGACTTTGTTCTTTTACCTCAGCCTTGCTGCTTCCAATATGTGGCTAGTAGCCCTAAATCAGAAAGTACATTAGTATATGTTTTGAACTGCTGGGTCTCCTCAGGAGAAAAAAAAAAAAAAAAAAAACCGTTATCTACAATATTATAATATTTTGTTAAAAATCCAATTCTGGTTCAGTGTTTTGTTCTCAAAGGAATTTTGAATGAAGGAAAAGCTTTTGTAAGAGGGAGGAAGCTTATCTAATCTCCTCAAGACTGATGAGAAGCAATCAGGAGACTTGTGACTCTTTGAAACAGTAAATTTCCAGGGAATTAGGCACACGTTTCTCAAGAGCAATAAAGAGTGTTACACTTCAGGTTGCAGCACATTGGCTCCAAATGCACCGCTTCATATATCCCAAATGGCAATTTGAAAGCACCATTCTCTGAATCAACTGGAAAAGGAAGGAGGCCATGCTGAACTGACATTCTTTCAGGAGGTCATGAGAAATGTAATACAGAATGAAGTCAGTCTTCTGATTAATATCAGATTCTCCGGGTTATAAACTTCTTATGATAAAATGTCTTCAGAGATACAGGAAAATAATAGTTACCAAGTAGTAGAAGATTTAGATTTTTGACAAAGTCGTTTACTAATTTGCAATTGCACTAACTTAACCATATGAAATTTGCTTAACCTTTGCTTCAATTTTACTGAACTGTTCTTTGTTTACCTTATTTGAACATTGTAAAACTTTATTAAATAATCAATAACCAATATATGTCTAACATTGTTATCATTGTCATTGTTGTTACTGATTTGTGTTTTCCTCTATGGATTAGGGCTGCCAGGAATAGCTGTGAGCCTGGGTTACACATTTAATGCTACAGTTGTCTTATCCTCTTGTAGGACTGGAAAATGGGAGGGACCAATTAGACTGGTTGCTCAGTTAGTTAACTTAGATTCATCTCACCTAGAAAACTTGTCAGCAGAGTTTTATGTATAAGTCCTTTTATCAGACAGAGAAATAGTTTACATGAAAAGCTCTTGTTTTTTTAATAAGAACTCTATCCTGCTATACAAGACTCTAATTGATGACATAATCCTATCCACATAATCTTCGCAGTTACCACTAGAGAGATAGCCAGTGTAACTGAGAGGAAGGAGCAAGGGGCTAACTATCTAGAGACTTGATTCAGGCATTGTCAAACAGTTCTGTGTTAAGATCATTTTCCTTGTCTGTAGGGGACACTTTTCTCTATCTTACAGACATTATGCAAAGAAGTCAAATCATATTTAGAATTCCACCGAATAAAGATGGTTCATAAATATCATGTATTACTATCACAGTAAAAGTATTAGTAGAATTATAAATCACTTTGAGGTCTCAGGAGTAAGGTGCTTTATCTGAGCTCTTAGTGGTTAGAAATTAGTTTGTTTCTTGAGTTGCCATAAAGAGAAGTACCCTGTTGCTGCTAAGTACTGTTCATACATTGGAAACAATGACTAAGAATAAATTGCCGGTGATAAATTACTTCTTTTAAAGACGTATTTTTAAACCATTCTTTATTATAAATTATCTGAGAGATTCTCTCAAGTTAAAAAAAATATTTTTAAACTTCTTTATTTCCCACATTGGACTGATTTTTTTTTTTCTTTTGAGGGAAAGAACCATGGGTAATTAAGTAATTTTTTCAGTCAGTAAAACTGGCACCAGATAGGTATTCAGTATGTTTGTTGAGTATCCTGTGTAAAAATTTAGTAAAATTTTAGTAAAATTTGCTTTAAAAAAATGAATGCTGCATTCATTAATTTGACTACATGAATACCATGTGATATGTACAGTTGTTATTGAAGATTATACAGCCATTAGGGAAAGAATGAATTATATCTATTGCTATCGACCTGGAAGGATGACAATAATTTATTAGGTGAAAGAGCAAATTTTCAGGATAATAAATATTTATGAGTAAATATATTTGTGTGTTTATATGAACACAAACATGAAAAAAATGATGGTATTGGTTCTTGTTAACAAGCACAGTGTGTGTGTGTGTGTGTGTGTGGTTGTGTGTGTAAAGCTGAGCCTTTTCATGATACAGGTTCATGACTGGAACCACATACAAAGAAATAATAGTTGAGCAAGCAAAAGTTATTAAAAGTAATTTGATTCTTTACTATAGTTTCTCTGAATATATAACCTGCAATGCAGAAAAAATAAAACTTAATTTTCTTTTTTGTCATCTCTTTCATCCACAATATATCTCTCCATTATAGATACCCCCTATGTTTTTCTACCTTTTCCTCACTCTCCTCTTCAAGAGCCCTCACTAACTCTCCTCGGCCCAGGTCAATTAATTTTTCTACTCACTTCCAAATTCCTTGCTGTATCTGACTTATTCTTCTCTTTCTGTTGTAAATCTCACTAGACTTTCTGACTTCTATTTCTCTCACTCACTGAGGAAAAATAAACAAATAAATAAACTTTCTGCAAGATAAGTTTTCAGGACTATATTCCCAACAGAAAATTCATAGCAGTTTAAGTAATTGAAGGAGCAGACCCAGAAGCCTTAGGTTAAAAACAAACATCAGAGGTCCCCTTTAGAATATGCTTGAATAGACTTCAGCCAATGAGATGGGCAGAACATCTGAATTGGAATCAGGCAAGAGAGGACTGCACAATCTGAGGTACTGTATTTCTCAGAATCAGTACATTCTAGATTCCATCATAGAGTAGTCCTAAAAGGCAGAGGTACCAGAAGCTAAATTAAAAACACAGGAAAGTTGTAGTATAATAACCACAGCTAAACAGATGTACTTTACTTCATGTTATAGTCAGTTATGATAAAGGCCTTAAGAAAAAGAAGGGAGAGAAAAGAAGGGATTGGGGGACTGGGAGAGGGAAGGGATAAAGAGAAAGAAAGAATATCCTCCTCCCAAATAAAAAAAGGAGAGAAGAGTACAAGAGTGGAAGAAGGTGATTGGTTATGGGATTAGGAAGCATGAAGGAAAAAATAAAATATATTTTGATACCCCAGACTTTCTCTACATCTGCACAAATCTTCCCTGGTCTCTTATGAGTCCAGCCCTGGGTGGGTTGGGTCTTCTTGGCACTTCCAGCCAGTCAGCTGTCCACTCCTTCCTTTTAGAGGGTGCTGACTCAGAGTGAACCATTTACAGTTGTGGGAAACTCCCTTTAGAACATGCTCCCAATTATTTTTGTGTCTCTTAACTCTAGGGGACTGAAGAAGTCAAAAGGCAAGCTTGCGCAAAGTTGTAGGTTCAATTCTTTGCCCTATGCCTTCAGTTTAAAGAATTTATGCAGAAAAAACATGAATTCTTGTTTATCTTATGTGACTCCTACCTGAGCCTCAATAGTCTGGTGAGAACAGTCACTCTAGCTAGAAACGTGACAAATAATAGAGGTGTGGTTAGAAAGACAAATAACGTTTGTGAAGAGATTTTAATCAGATAAAAAAAAATGCTTATATAATGTCAAGGGATAAAAGCAAGATACAAAACTTGTATAAAATATTGTGTTTATTTCTAGGTGGTATTGTTCATTTCTCTTCCATTCTTTTCATTTCGCAAAATGGCAAGAAAGAAAAAGAAAAGAACAAGTGCTCTTGCAACATCCTGCCATTTTAGTTTTAGTTTTAATCAATGAAATAATTTTAATGGTTGCATCTC
Source organism: Mesoplodon bidens (assembly GCF_964165515.1). Lineage (NCBI taxonomy): Eukaryota > Metazoa > Chordata > Mammalia > Artiodactyla > Ziphiidae > Mesoplodon > Mesoplodon bidens. The sequence goes on along the minus strand of NC_138161.1, from coordinate 61,623,778 downwards.
TTATAATGAAGAGATTTCATTTCGAATTTGAGTGGCATGATATTCTTGCTGAGAATTTTTTTTTTTCTTTAGAGATGCTACTGTAGTGTAATGTTCTGGCCATTTTTAATGCTCAAATAGCCGTTCAGCTTTGGTGGAGTGACTGGGAGAAGGAGGTTGTGAGGTAGATGGTTCATTATCTAATTACCAGGGATGGATTAATATAGCTCAAACAGAACACTTGTCACTTCAGGTAAGAATAGTCAAGAGAAGCAAGGCAGGTCAATGGATATATTCAAACCATGCTTTTCTATATAAAATAAATGTTTACTTGGATGAGAAATTACTTCATGTTCCTCTTATAAAGCTCAGATGGTACAAAACGTTTAAATGGAGAAAAAAAACTACACACAATCAAGAGACTTGATATAACCAAAACTCTGTTAACTCCTGGTCTTCTGAATATTTTACCTATTTATCTTATTCTCACCTTATACCTCACCTTTTTATCTTATTCTCACATTATATCTCTCTAAGGTCTAATGAAGTCCTTAGACCATTTGCATAGCTTATGTTCTAGTTTAGGTTTTGTAGCTCTTTAGAATCTAAATGTTAATTATCCTTATAACTGACACCTCTTCTGCTCTTCTGCTTTTAACTAAAAGGCTACTTAATTTCTCCCAGTTGGAATGGCTCTTCTGTCATTTACAATTCTAAATTTCTCTTTCCTCACCTCCGTGCTTTAGACCCAAACTGCCTTTTACAGTTACTTTCATTTGTTTACTCCCCCCTGACTCAGGATCTCTTTCTCCAGCTCAGAGATTCCTAATCTTGGCTGCACATTAAAATCACCTATGAAGTTTAAGAAAAAAATACCAATGCATTGACCTCACCCTAGATGTTCTGTTTTAATTGGTCAGGAGTGGAGTTTAGCTACAATGCTAGACCCTTACAGGAACCAAACTCTTGTTTCATCTCAAAATTTTCAATTCAGTTAAGTTTAACATGCTTCTTCACACTGGAAAACCATTTTTTTCCTGGATAATGACTACTTTCCTAACCAGGCAATAATAGTTTTAACATTATGCATAATACAGCTGTATCTATGTATTATCACACAGACATGCATGTGACACACACAAGCACACACATTAAGCTAATGACCAAACTTGAAAAAAAAATTTGATATACATAGAATTGCTTTTACCATAATTAATTAGAAATTAAGTATAGTTAATGAAATTTTAAGAGTCCTCTTTAAACTTGTATTGAAAATGAAATGCCATACATTGCTCAAGGGTACCAGAATATGCCTTGAGTCTGATTTGTGGGGAAATAAATGGTGGCTGACAACAATGTCAAAGGGGTGTAAAATTGATAGTCAAAAGGTGGAAGCATCCCAAATGACCATTGCTGGATGAATGGATAAATAAAATGTGGTGTAGACATACAATGGAATATTAGCCTTAAAAAGGAATGAAATTCTGACACACAGTACATGGATGAACCTTAAAGACAGTATGCTAAGTGAAATAAGCCATATCCAAAAGAACAAATATTGTATGATTCCATTTGTATGAGGTACCAGAATAGTCAAATTCATAGAGACAGAAAGTAGAATAGAGGTTACCAGGGGCTGAGAGGAGGGAAGAGTGGAGAGTTATTGTTTAATGCATTCAGAGTATGAAAGATTAAAAAGTTCTGCTGATGGGTGGTGGTGATAGTTGCCAATAATAGTGATGTACCTAATGCTGCTGAACTATGTACCTAAAAATGGTTAAAATGGTAAATTTTATGTCATATATATTTAACCGCAATTTTAAAAAGAAATGTACATTTGAAAACTTAAGAAATTTCAGTGAAAATGGATTGCAGCTACAGGGTTAGAGGCACAATTGAACTGAGTAATCTTTTCACAGAATCATTAGGGTTTTATGAAATATAATAACTTCTTAGTTTAAGTAATAGTCTTTACTTTGCTACTGAGGCCAGTCATACTTATAAAATCCAAGTGCTGGTATTATCCTTGATTCTCAAACAGTAATGACTGTAATAAACTACAGAGACCAAATTTTAAGTAAACAGGATTATTATTAAATGCTTAAAGCTATATTAGAATTCTCATTTTTCATCAACTGATGGCAGAGGCAGAGCTACAGCTTTCTTTTTTACCAACAGCACTATCTCTTACCAAATTATCTTCTAGGTAGGAGAAGCCTTGGCTTTGTTTGAGTCCATACTTTTCCAATAATTCAATATGTGAGCCAGTGGTTTTGTTTTGTTTTTTTATTTTCCTGAAAATGTTGAACATTTTTATTGACTCATAAATTTCTTGGTTTAAAGTTCTGTAAATTTTAACACATGTATAGATTTTTGTAACAGCCACCATCACTATCAGGGTACAGAGCAGTTCCATTACCCAGAAGAACTCCTTTATGATATCCCTTTATCCCTCCCCTATCCACCAACCGCCCCGCCCCTGCCGGCAACCATGATCTCTTCTTTATCCCCATAGTTTTGTCTTTCTGAGAACTGTCATATAAATGGATCCATATGGTGTGTAACCTTTTGAGACTGGATTCTTTCACTCAGCATAATGTATTTATAATTCAGCCATGTTGTTGTCTGTGCCAATGGTTTGTTTCTTTTTATTACTTCATATTATTCCTTTGTATGGATGTATCACATTGTTTATATATTCACCCATCAAAAGACATTGTGTTTTTGTTTTTTATTTTCCAGTTTGGGGCAATTATGAATAGGACTGCTATAAACATTTGTGTACAGGATTTTGTGTGAACATAGTTTTCATTCTCTAGGGTAAATATCTAGGAGTCATACTGCTAGGTCAGATGTAATATGTATGTTTAATTTTATAAGAAACTCCCAAACAGTTTTGCTGAGTGAGTGGCTATACCATTTTGCATTCTCACCAGAAATGTATAAGAGTTTCTGTTGCTCCACATCCTTGGCAATCCTTGGTATTGTTAATATTTTTTATTTTAGTCATTGTAGTAAGTGTGTAGTGGAAACACTTTTTTTTTTTCTTTTAACTACATTTTTTAAAGCTATAAATGAAAATGTGATTCTGGGTTCATAATCTTTCCTGACTCATTTCTAGAGATATTCTACTCCTATGAATGTTTTTCCATAGGAAACAAAATATGGTCTATTATTTTTATATTTCTGATACTGTTTGTTTTACCCTCCTCTTCCCAGAATTGCTATTTTTCTCTATGATAGTGCATTAATTTAATTTTTCAGAAATCTCTTTCTTGAAGATCTAAAAAAAATCACCTACAAATTCTATTGTAGATTGAAATAGTGTATGTACCTATGTAAATTCTAGATATGAGGTATAACAAAATTAATGTATTCATTCAACACACATTTGTCGAATACTTGCCATATCTCAACCAGTTACGTGAAAAATACGTGGTACATTAGGAAAAGGCGATGTGAAAAATATCAAGTTATAGTTCTGTTTGTACTTCTAATGTTGAGGCAAATTATACTGAGAATGTGGTTGCTGAAATAAAATTCTTTGAGATCAGCACATCAGGTGTTGAATGGGTCTTGGTCTCTACTTTAAAATAACATTTTGGAAAAATGAAAACAAATTTATGTCAATGAACACACGTTTACTTGTAGAGAAAAGAGTCCTGTCCTTGTTACGAGACCTGCATCACAGCCCTACTTCTGCCATTTTGCAGTTTTGGAGTTTGAGCCATCATTCCACCTCTCCAAATTCATTTCCTTGTCCATAACATTAGAAAGTTGGCCGAGATGATCTCTAAAATTCCTTCCAGCTTAAAAATTAAAAACTAACACTGTCTTTCCAGGATTTACATCTAGCTACTAAGAATGGCAAGAAAGGCAACATTTTTATTATTCTTAACAAAGATGGACTTTATATCACAATGTAGCATAATTAACTAATTTGTTTACTATGCGTCCTTGGCTGCAGGACATTGTCTATACCCTGATACAGAGGCATACTCTCATTTTACTCAGCCGCTCAGAAGCATTTCAAAATGTGAAATAATCCTTTTTTTTTTTTTTTTTGTAATAATGTCACCCCTTGGCTTCTATGACCTCACATTCTTCACACTCTCCTGATTTTCCTCCTACCGCACTGACTTGTAACTTTTGTTAGATCCTCCTTCTCTGGTCCATTATACACCCTAGAGGAGCTCTTCCAATCCAATAGCTTTAAATACTATTTATATGTCTATGACCCCAAATTTTTATCTCAAGTCTGACCTTAATCTCTCACCTGAGCTCTAGACATAGAAATAGAACCATTTACTTGCTGTTTACATCAGATGTCCAGTAGGCACCTTAAATTGAGTAAGAGATCTTGATTCCCTACCCCATCTCTGTGAATAGCACCATCCTGGTGGAAGAGGCCTGCTCCAGTTAATGCTGTATCTCATCGTTTTTTCTTATTCTATTATCTTTGGCAATACAGTTTCCTCAGAACTTTAGCTGGCTTCTGGTCCATTTGTTTCAGGCCATTTCCATATGTGAGTAACCACAGCAAAATTCTCAGCTGGATAGTTTTTAAGCCTGGAAACTCTGTGTTTCTTTTTTAACTGGCCCCGTGTTCTCCTCATCTCCACATTTGCCAATTTAATAGTGGTTATCCGGAGCCATTGGAAACAATAGGCAGGATGGGAAAGCACACCCTTAACCTACTCTTGCTCTGACCAAGTGTCATTGTCTGACACGTAATACTTGAAGGAAGACGCTTATCTCCTGTTAAGGCTGCCATGCTGCTTCACTTTTGGGTGCAGAAGAAGTTTAGCTTTTTGCAAGGATTGTTCTCCATTGTCTAGTCCCATGCCCTCTAGATACCATTTAATATGTCTCCACCAACTGGATGGGTCTCTTTCCTCTCTTGCCTTCCTAGAAATGATTTATTCTGAATGAGGGAGATGGGACATTCCCCTACTCAGAAACTTTCAGTGACTCCTCATTGCTCAAAAGATTGTAATCCAACTCCAGAGTGTGACAATTAAGGTCCTACAGAATTGGACCATCAGAATTTTTATATATAATAAATTTTATATACTGAAATGTATGAATGCATTTAAAGGGCATGCCACACTGCCTAGAATGTTAGGAACTAAATAATGGTAATTATTTTATTAACAAATTTGCTTGATTTTTTAATGTTTAAAGAAATTACCTTCAAAAAAAGCTTTTTAAAGGAATATATCTTAATATTCAGCAAGCCACTTCTAGTAATCTTTCCATAAGAAATACTTGCACATATATTACAACAATTTTCACTGCAGCTTTATTCAAAGTAGCAAAAATTTCATAACATATTAGATTTCCATCAAAAGATAAATGGTTTAACATGTTATTACATTAGACTATATCTATCTTTTACAAAGCATAAAATAGATCCATATATACTGCCCTGAGATTTTACATAATATATGTTAAGTTTAAATTACAAAGTTGTAGGTTTAATGTAGGTAATTGTCTTATCTTACATTGATACAAGTGAACTACAACTGTCACAAAGAATGGGAAGAATACACTCCAAACTGTTTATCTTAGAGGGTGACTGAGGAAGATTGCAGTGACAGAGGAGATTCTTTCATTCTTGTTAAAATTTATTTTTAAGTGGTGGGATTGTTTGTAATGTTTTAAACTTCATTTTGTATTTGTCTGTGGGTGAATGGGATAGTTTTCAGTAGTTTCAAATAAAAAAAAAATTAAGTTGAAAAAGCCCCTGTCAAAGTTTAAAATGTTGCCTTGGAAGAACAAAATAGCATTAATTGATTTGTTGATTCACTCTTACCTGGGAAAATAAAATGTAGTATTTTGGGAAAATATAAAACAGAATTTGGGGAAAGTAAGCCTTTTCGAAGGCTTAGCAATTTTGCTAGGGTCAACATTATTTAAGACCACCAAGGAATTTGTATAATAACACTATTTTATAGATCTTTGCATCAAAAGCCAGAAAACATATTTCTTCTGTAAGTTTCTATAAAGTCATCCAGAATTGTTAATTATCCGTTACTTTGACCGTTACAGAAGTGTTCAATTATACCTTAAAGAACTGATAAATCATATAACATGAGACCTCAAATATCATAGATCGACTTTTTAATTCTTTTTCTTTTTTGAAAATAGGTATTTAAGTGTAAATAAATGTGTGACAATAAGTTCTTAATATTTTTGCTTATGTAAGGGCAAGAAAACTACTTATTTGTGTGTTGAAAAGTTTCTATGTGTGCTGGAAGCCCTCTGTTTTTACAACCTCCTATGAAAACTGTCAGGGTATCTAGAAGTTTCTTGAGAAATTCCCATGACTAGCCATAGGAGTTTCAATAATAATAACAACAATATAATAATAATAAAGCAATATAGAAGTCACAGTTTGCAAATCCAATGCCAATTTATGTGAAGTATGAATTTATACTATTAGTTTAAGGTACCAAATGTTAGTATAGAAACACAGAATTAAATCAGATAAACAATTCCCTTTAATAGGGAAACTATTTGTATGTCGTAGTTACTCTTTTCTTATTTCACTGTAAAGCTATGTTGATTGTCTCCCTCCTCTAACATACCACTCAAATGCTTTATCAACAGAAAGCTTTTTCCTCTATGATGACATTCCAAGGGACCCGTGGAAATGCAATAAAATCTAAATTGTCCTAAGAAAATTAAGAAAACAATAATCTGCAAGGCAGATATAAATATTTGATGCTGTAGTTACATGCGACTATTCATTTAATTATTAGCACATAGAGAGTATAGGGTTTTTAGATTTTACTTCTTATCTAACTGTACTGAAGACACTGAAAAATCAAAATTATTATACTTGTAAAGTAAGATAGTGCTATAAAATCTTGAAATTGGAAGGGTTCTCAGAAATCATCTATTACAGTAACTTTGTTTTCTAGATAAGGGGTTGGTAAATTATGGCCTGTGAGTCAAAGCCAGTGTATTGTTTATTTTTTGTATGGCCAGTGAGGTAAGAATGATTTTTACAGATGAACATTTGCAGTTGATTTCATGATAAAGACACAGTCTTTGAACCTCAGCTAAGCAATATGTTATGCTCTAAAAAAGAATTCTGTTCTTGTCATTAGGAGACCTGTATTGGAAAAAAAAAAGACTTAATTATTATTATATTTTAAATTTTGTTAATAAAATAACAATGTGACTTATTTTAAATAATTTTATTTAAAATTAAAATTTTTTAATTAAATATTTTAAATAATTTTTATTAAAAATATATAGTGTGATTTGTTTTCTCTCTCGTTATATAAGTACCCACATAATATAGCATTCCTGATATTGCCGCTTGACCCACAAAACCTAAACTATTTATGATCTGGCTCTTTATAGAAAAAGTTTGCTGACCCTGTCCTAGATGAAGGACCTAAAATTGAGAAAAGCTGAATGATATTCCCAAGATATTGGTTAGATCCCTTTCATCTCTTTGGTTCAGAATATTCTAATATTGTATGGGCTCTGGAGTGTCTGGTTTGAATCCTAACTCCACCTTCTATTAGCCTGTTGATCTTAAACAAGTTATTTCACTTCTTTGTCTCAAGTTTTCTTATATGTAATAGAGTGTTGTTGTGAGCGTTAAATAAGAGAATATATATGAAATGATTATAACACTGCCTTGCACATGGTAAGTGCTCAAAAATTGTTACTTATTGTTATAATTAGTGTCAACGTGTTTAATTAGTAGGGTATCCTAAAAAGAAGGGATTAATTCACATCCTATCTTTCATTTTCTTACAATAAGAGTGAGGGTATCTCATCTCAGATCTGGGGAAGAATTGGCATTTATTCACATTCTCATTTCTCCGCATGATCTGTTCATCCTTCTTTACAATAGCTCCACAAGTTAATCCAAAAAAAAATTAAGTACTTCTAAAATACAAACATGCATGCATAATTTATAGTATTGATAGGAAAAAAAAAAAAAAAACAGAGCACTTAAATGACAGCCACGCAGCACACCGGCCCTGAGTCCAACAGATGAGGGTGAGACCATTTTGTTCTCTCATCCTGTATATCCTAAGGACATTTTTACCATATTTAAGACGATTTGAACTGATCACATTCATTTCTGTGATGGGGTTGAGAGTCAGCTGCTATTTGTTAGTTTTTTAACAAGACAATACAATGTTTAATTGTATTCTGTGCAATGGTGAACTGTATTTTTGTCCATTCTTTTCTATGCTATTCACATAAGACATTATTTGCCCAGTTTATTGAGGCTCTTCATCTGTTGCTTAGACTACAAAGCCATGATGCTGAACTAGATGAAATCCAGGGAGACAAATGCCCTATGTATTGGATCATTTAGTATTTTACTCTGTTAGTTCTCTAGACTGTGGCAGCTCTAGTTAACTATACTTTCCATGCAAAGAAAAAGAAGAATACAGTTTTATTCCTTCCTCAGAGTTGAAATGAAGGAAGGCAGTATGTTTTCTGCTTTAATAAATCCAGAATTTTGGTTTCTAAGACAGACTTACTGTATGGTTGACAATTTGGGGGGAAATATTTGGTATAGGGAATAGGTTATGGCTTGGAGTTGAAGAAGAATCACAACAAAAAGACCAGTTCAAACCTTTACTTATTAAAATGATAAGAATTAGTGTTGCCTGTAATTGCTTCCTCTGTGACTCCTGTGTTATGTTTGTTCAATTTACTGGTCCAAGCAAGATTTTACTTTTCGCAGGCCTGTAGATATAATCTCACAAAAGAAAGCAGATTTTTTTCTGTTTCAGACATTATCACAGTCATCTTCCTGAGATTGCTATTGTTTATGATAAAAGATGTACCTTAACGGGAAAAAAAACACCAAAACCCTGAGGTAGGAAAAATGCTGCCATGTTGAGTCTTAAAGAAATTAAGAAAATAAATTTGTTTCTGCTCAGTATATCCATAATTAGATAGGTTGTTCAAAAGGCAAAATTTTGAGTAGCAAGCAGCGTGCTAAAGACCCACTTGTGGCCATCTACTCTGTAGATTTAAACGAGACCAAATCAGAAGAAATTCAAGGTCAATAAAAACCACTAGCATTTTATATTTGTCCAAATATAGTTCTGCCATATTTCTGGAATGAGTTAAAGTAAAATAGCTTACAAATATGCATTCCCATAACATCCACGTCTTCATCTAACATAAAATACATCATGTTATAGTTATTAATTTAATTGTCTGAATCTACTTCTTGGACAGAACACCTATTTCATCTTGACCACACATGTTATCCAATGTACTCAGCACAGTTCAAAATCAGAGTTGCAGTAGGTCCTCACATTAGGTTGAATGAATGAATATTCACAAATGGATGAATTTTCTAAGGGGCACTATTATTATTTTATTTACTTAGACTTATTGCCATTTCAGCGACATATATATCAACTAATAGCCATGAACTATATATTAATACTTTGAGTTTCATACAAATACAAAGGAATGCCTTTGATGTTTATATCATTCATTCACAGATATTTCCACTAATATCTGCACATCAATCAATTTCCAAATTAAAGATATAATGCTCTGTTTTCACAGATTTATATTAAGTATTTGCATCAGGATTGAGATATTACCCTCTCTACTAAAATTACCTTTATTTCCCCAGCTATAAGTACTTACTTATTCTCTGATCTTCCACAGCACATTGTCTGGGTCTCTTGTTGAATTTACTTTCATATTTCTGCCATGGTTTGTTAGTCTGATTACATTTGCTCCCCACACTGCAGTTAGTTCTTCTGCCTTGTAAAGTACTGCATAGTAGATTCTCAAATATTTGTGATTTTTTTAAAGAAATTTGTGGGAAAAAACTCACAAAACTTACACACGTTAAGACTTCAAAAATATTTTATTCTTACTGAGAGCATTTATCCCCAGCACGGAGATCACAGATCCATGGCCAGTCACTTCTACCTCAACATTTCCCTCCATTGAATAGGAGTGTCTATGAGAGTCTTAGCTCTTCTTTTAGGGACTGCTAACTAGCCTCCCCCATTGTAGTAGTTGTTATTAGTTAACTAGTTCTCATTTATTCAGTGACTATTTTACTGAGCAACTGTTGAACAAAAATGAATGGAACAATTTTGTCCTCAAGTGGATCACTGTACAATCGGAGAAAAAAATAAACAAATAATTACATAGTAGAAGGTTAATGACTTTGAGACATGCATAAGAGACAGTGGGGTCATATAAGGGGGGCATTTGCACCTTCACTTTCCTCTTAGAGTGTTCTCTCATGTTCCCCACAGCATCAGACAATATATGCATCCTGCTAAGCATCTCCTGCTCTCTCATTTTCTCCTTTGCCTTTTAAGACTTACCTCTCAGTTGCTTTAAGTCAGACCCAGATGCAGCCTTTTAGTTTATTCCTTTTAAAAGGATGATAATCCCTGTCTCAAACACATCTAAGTAAACCAAACTGAGGCTTTTCCTCATACTACATTATTCATGCTGAGATGGAATATTGGTATGAATTAAATTAGGCCACAAATTGAAAGACAGAATACTTAAACAAGTCTCATTAATGAGAATACCCTTACCCCCTGAAAGTGTTTAACAGGCTTGTACATATTAGTAGTAACAGCTATTTATTGAGTAATTACTATGTGCCAGTTCCTGTTCTAAGAGATTTATATGTAAAGTTCTATTATTCCACCCTCACTACTGCTCTTTTAAATAGTCACTATTGTTATCTAATTTTACTGGTGTGAAATTGAGGCACAGAGAGGAATAAATTTGCCCAAAGTCAACTAAGTGGCAAGGTCAATATTCAGTCCCAGGGAATCTGATTCCAGAGCCTTACACTTTTAACAAGTTCACGTAGTTCCTAGTAGCAAGTATCCAAATCAGAACTTATTTTTATATAACTCTAAAAAGTATTCACATTTTCTGTTTGTGGGGGGATAATCTTTATCCTAAAATAGATTTTAATAATGCTCTTTGTATTTCCCTTCAATTTGCATATATGCTGAGGAAGTGCGAGGTGATATGCAGAATAAATGAATGGACAGTTACCATGTTAGAAATACAGAACATGTTTGTTTATTTGTGATAAGTTATGTGATTTCCTAGAGGTAAATCTGTCTAAACTGTTTATATGTTAATAATCTAAGCAATTCTTTAAAATATGGATGCCACCATCTTTGTACTATTTAAGCCAGCAAAGATGTGGCTGCATATTAGAAAGTGCATCTCTGCTTAGTGCTCTACTCCACTGAAAAAGCTCTTCCCTTTTCTTTTTCTTCTCCTCCATCAACCTTCTACTTTTAATTCTCTTCTGTTTCTATCTTCATGTAACATCCTTTTTGTCTCAATGCAAATAGTAAAGTATGCTTTATTAAAACACTCACATATTGTTTCTTCATCTGTAAAATAAGCAATTGGATTAGATGATCTTAAAAGGTTCCTATGGGAAGACTCTATGATCTATCTATGTATTTGATGGAGATACCATTTTATTAAGAAAACTAACATACAGTAATCTGTAACCAAGAAACATCATGAGAGTCATTGATGTAGAACATTTTTATCCAGAATTTAAAGTCTGGTTTTATTCGTTACAGATTTTTAAAAATTCACTAAACTGCATCAAAGAAAGAAATATTAACTTTACATTTTTTACGTACGTAATTTGCCTGTGTAGGGAGGGCTGTGTAAGTCCACCCACTTTGAAGATCTAAATGCATAATCAAAAGGTGTTTATTGGAAAACTTATACTAAGTAACTGGTAACCTGGGACTTTAATTCAAGTCCCAGAAACATGATAATTAAAATGCTGGAGACAAGTCCTTGTTCATTTAAAAGGTACCCAATTACATCTTATATCTTCCCAAATGTCCTTGACTCTTGATTTTTAAAGCTCCATTCATCTCAACCATTTCTCCATCACAGCCAACTATATTATACTAAACTCACCCTACTATATTTGTTATGGCTCAGTGTATTTGTTATGGAACAGTACATATTATTAACTTTCAGGATCATAACCTATGCTAAAGGAGTTAAGGTACTTTTGTATTAGGATTTTTAAAAAATTCTTTTATTGTTTATCTCTTCAGCAAACAATGTTTTACTACAAAGTTTGCAAAGTCAAATGGACCAATCTGCATTGATCCTGGCCACCCATTCTCCTGTGCCTTGAGTTACATATCAGCTGGTTATTCCTTAAGAATTAACTACATGATGTACAGCTAAGGGAAGCTAGTTGAAAGAAAAACATATTCCCTGCCCTTTAGGAACTTGTAGAAACAAGTGGGATGGTGATAAATGCAAATGTTAACAATTGCCTCCTGAGTTGTTGGAAGGGTTAATAAATGAGTAAAGAGCAATTATAAGTATATGGTGCACCTGTACCACACTCAAAGCAAAGATATGCATTCTGACCTTCCAAAGATAAGGTGTACATAGTGCTAAAATAAATAAAACAATGAGACGTGGGAGTATGAAGGTGGAATTTGCATTGATCGCTCTTCACTCCAGATAGTGAATCTCTGAAGTCCTGAGAGCTTGAACTGCCTCAGGTCAGGATACAGCTGGTCATGGTGGGAAGTGGAGAAGGAATGCAAGGAGATTCTCATTATTCGTGCTTCCCCAAATGTAGGCTCATGGGGACAACTACCAGTTTCTTTAGCCTCCTGGTACTTTGAATAACTTGGGATATCTTTTTTCAGTGTGTTAGTTGTATTAATCATCAGTTTATTATCTGTTTATTTTGTTAAAAGATAGAGTATTATGTTTTTCTGTTTTTAAACCTACTTTCAAATGAATACTCAGTGGTAGTTACATGAAAGTAGCAAAAAATAAATGACCATCTTTTATATATTTTGTCATTGGAGTGTTATCTTCAAAAGGACAACTCGATCTCTAGATCTCTATTTGCTTTACAAAGGTACTAGAGAATAGAGTCAACATTTCTGCTTGATTTTCTCAGTCCTTATCATTTGCTGATTGATCTAGAATCTCTTTAGGCTCTCCAGATCTTCTATTTCTTCATCTATATTAGTGGTCTAGGTCTACTGACCTCATGTTGTTTATGAAGATTAATGGTTTGGTTGTTGAAAAACCCAATAGCTGAAAAGAAGCATGGGAATTGAAGAGTCTTTCTTGTCCTTTTAAATGATGCAGCTGCTATAGATTTTTAATGATCTAGGGAAAGTGATAAACTGAGCAGTTTGGTCACATAATAGTCATTTTGCTATTGGACTTTTCTAGATTTGTTATTATTTTAATGCATCTATCTAAGAATTCTTGGGTTTTGGTTCCAAATTATCTGAGTTAATCTTTAAAATTGACTGTCCTTTGAATAGCTAACAGAAAGTTACCTCAAGTGCAGACAGATCTTCACTTTTATAGCATAGCCTATACATGCCAAATATAATATTGATATGTATATGCCAAATCAATTGCTGCTGTAGTTCATTATATTATACTGACAATTTAGGGGGTAAATGACTGGTAATACATTATATATAAATGTTTATTTTAAAGGGAAAATATAATAGATTTGTCCTACTTCATAAAATATGCAAACTAGTATTAGAAAATTGGAGCATTTACACTTACAATCTGTAAAATCTGTTAAATGACCTCTTGTACTCTCTTTTCTCTGTTTATTTTCACTCTCAATGTGCTGTAGGTCACAAATGCTGTTAAGAACTCCAGTATCTCCACAAAGAATTTTGTCAAATCTTAGCACCCTATTTTCCACTCCTCCTTCAACCTGAGACTTTGATGATTTCAGCAATGTGCTGAACAATGGAGTCTTGAAGCAGTTACCATCTATATTAGTTTCCTGTGACAGCATAACATAATTACTACAAACTAGGTGACTTAATATATCAGAAACTTCTTCTCTCACAATTCTGGAGGTCAGAAGTCCAAAACCAGTATCAATGGGCTGAGATCAAGGTGTTGCCAGGGCTTTGTTCTTTCCAGAGAGAATGTGTTTCCTTGCCTTTTGCAGCCTCTGGTGACTGTCAACATTTCTTGGTTTGTGGCTGTATCACTTCAATCTCTGCTTTCATGGCCAATTAACTTGTCCCCCTGTGTCTGCGTGAAATCTCCCTCTTATAAGGATACCTCTGATTGCATTTAGGGCACATCTAGATAACCCAGGACAGTCTCCCCATCTTAAAATCCTTAACTTAATTATATCTGCATAGTCCTTTTTTTCATATAAGGTAACAAACACAGGTTCCAGGGATCAGGATGTGGCTATCATTTGTGCAGAGGGAGGCTTATTTAGCCTAGCAGACCATTTTTCTCTCTGCACCTATTCTCCCTCTCCTGCCTTGTCCTCCCTTCATTTCTACTAGCACACTCAGCCAGACCGAGAAAATGCAAGAGATGTCCAACGACTTCACTTTCCTATTCACTCTTTATACTTTAGGTTGAACAAGTGGGCAAGTCACATGACAAATCCAAGCATTAAGATTTTATAAGATTGGATAAGGCTAAGTTCATGAGCAATGGGCTGCAGATTTGTGGGTTTTGTGTGTGTTTTTTGGCCTGATTCACATAATTTCCATCTTAATTCTAAGGACATTTGCCTGAAGAGAGCCAGTTCTGCCTTCCTCAGTGTTAACCTTCCTCCATCATTGTGCCTAAGGCAAGGGGAATCCAACGACTCAATCAAATGTCAACTCCCTGTCACACTCCATTCAGGAAAACTGTATGCTGTAGCAGTGGGTCTTGAGTGTTTATCCTCAGGCTACCTAATGAAGAGGGACATTGCAGAAAGGTGGCTGTGGGGAAAACATCTGGAAGAAATAAATTTCCTAGGATCAAAGGGCTCCGTGTGCAGCCCAGAGGGTCCTCAGGGTGCTCCTCAGAGCAAACAAACAGTTCTCCTGATGAGTCACTGCAATTTTTTCTGCCAGAAGCCCACATGTGTTGCAAGATCTCAAGGAAAAGGAGTGGAGTAAGGAGAGAAAAGTGATTTTTAAAAGATCCTAACCATATGAATAAAAGAAATTTCAGCATGATTACAATCCTTTAATATACCCACCATCCTTAACAATGTATCACTTATATTGCGGCAGATTAAAATTATGGATAACAAAATATTTTTTAAAACGCACAAAAAGCCACCGGGACAAAGAAAGGACGTTTGGGAAGAATACGACACTCTGAAACAACATATTTTTTTTTTCTCTAACACGTGAAAATTGGCAGAGGAAGGTGAAGCCCAGGACTATGTCCCGATCCCTAGCCAGTGGCATTTTTCTGAGGAAAAAAAGTTACTTATGAATCAGTACAGCCATGCTTTGTTCTGCATGAGTGTTTTAATAGAGCGAGTGTAATATAAGGATCAGGTGGGCTCGTGGGAATGGAACAAAAGGTTTTGTAAAATTAAAGCAAAATAATTATAGCTCTAGGTGCAAAGCAAGCATACTCCAGCAGTTGATAGCAAGGACCTGCTCAGAATGGAGAAGGGAGGGCGCATGCTGGAAGTTTTTTTTCTTTTTCTTTTCTTTTTTTTTTTTTATTCACTAACAAAGGGTTTTAATAGGTAACAGTTGTAAAGCTGTCTTTGAAAGTAATTAATGCACCCACACAAAAATTTATTAAAATGAAAATTTAAGGAATTGTCTAAAATGAATTAATTAACAAAAAAAAGAACATCATGCCTTTCTTATTTTTTAAAGACGGAGAGAAGGTTAAGCAAAGCAGATTTTTGTGAGATTGCATTTTAAAATGTTCCTGGTTTATTTAGTATCCGAATAGCCCTAAAAAAGAGAGTTGGTGGGATTTATTATTATCCGCCCCCTTTGGAAATACTAAATTGGGACAGATATAAAATGGGGATAACTTTGCTGTGCCTGAGACTCAAAGTCCCTCAAGATTATGATATCTCCTTATAAAATGACCAAAGTTTTTAATAAGTTTTCAGAGACCTGTAGTAAACAGAATGTAGTGTTCGAAAGAAGAGAAAGGTGAGTATTTTTTCTCACATGGTCTTCATCCTGCACAGTTCTTAACCAAGCCATTAGAGCTATACTTCCTGTTGTGGCCTCGTGCAACACAAAAGGAAAGCTGCAAAGTGTGGTGTTAGAAATTTTTACCTCATGTATTTCCTGTCTCTACAGAAAAAAAAAGTTAATTGCATTTATCCTGTTTCTACAAGAATTTTTAATCACTACATTTGTTTTTCTTCCTTTTTTCATTTGTATTATTTCATACTGTGATATAAAGTAGAATATGTACAACTTGCTGAGCATTTACCCTTTACTGTGAGAATCATTTCTAGTCGATTATAAAAGTATCCATTTTCAGCAAGTTGTTATACCTCAAAAACTTTTAGGTTCTGAACTTGAGTATATCTTCAAAAGTCAAGTTCTCTAGACCTTCCATGCTGAAAAATCATTGGAAATTGCTGCCCTTCCTCCAATATTGTTTTGTTCTGTCAAGGCCAGAATCTGGCTATGCAAAAAAATGTGAATAAGAAAGAAAATTGTTTGGAAGCTACATTTGAAAAATAGCTCTGATGCCATATAAAAATACATAATTGTAATTTTGAAAATAATTTTCTTTAAATCTATGGTTATAAGACAACTTATATAGTGGGGAAAACACACCCTAGTACACATATGACCTGTGAATTCTGAGTACGTTTGCTTGGATTCTGCCTTCATTTTCTCTTAAATGGCCATTATTATCATATCTTTATAATCCTTTGAACTATTCTCAGATTTTTCTTTTTCGTTTTCAAGACAATGGATTTAGTTGGTGTGAGTATTGTAGCACTATTGGTATAGTATTCTTACCTGCGACAAAAAGGCATATTTCTGAAGCTCCCTGGTGAAGACACTTTGCATTTAAGTAGATATACACTCCTCATGATCTTTGTCCTTTAGTCCTTTGTTTCTCTGGGGATATGACTGAAAGAAGGAAAATCAAGGGAAAAATGTGTTTGTAGTACCAAGAACTTTCTGTTTTCATGATATTGATTCCTGTTCCAACTCCTTACCATATAATTTTAAACTATTGTACCTATTGGCCACTGAACTGGAATGGTATATTATATTTCTATTGCTGCTGTAACAAATGACTACAAATTTACCAGCTTATAACACCACAAATTTATTATTTCATAGTTATGCATATCAGAAGTTTGGGTTGGCTCAACTGATTCGTCTGCTCCAGGTTTCACAAGACCAAACTTGTATCATACTGCCAGGTTCTTAACTGGAGGCTCTGGGAAGAATCTGCTTCCAGACTCATTCAGTTCCTTGTGGTTATGGGACTAAATCTCCATTCTTTTGTTGGCTGTCAGTTGGAGGCCATCCTCAGCTTTTTGCACATGGGCCCCTATATCTCTGTGCAGACAAGAGTACTTCACATCATTATCACCATTGGAATTTCTCTGACTTCCCCTTATACCACGTCTCTTTTCCAAATTCCAGCCAGAAAAAGTTCTCTGCTATTGAGGTAATTAGATTGGCCCACCTGGATAATCTAGGATACCTTTCTGTTTTAAGGTCCATAACTTTAACTGCCTCACCTAGTTCCTTTTCCATGTAACATAACATTTTGCCATGTACTAAAGGTTCTAGGTTTTAGAGAGTGGACACTTTTGGGATGCAATTATTTTGCCTACTGCAGATGAATTCTAGAACAATGGGTCACTTCCAATATTTATTTTTGGAGTACTCTGAGTGTTCTTTTTTTGCTCTAGAAACAGAAGGAAAGGCAGTATGAATACTTACAAAATCTATTAGTAGGTTTTCTCCTGAAAAACTTAAACGTTCATCCTCATATATCTCATGGTAAAAAGTATTTTTTCTCACTTGATAAATAGAACAACTAGGGCACAGGAAAAAAACATGTTGATCATTAGAGCCTGAGCTAGACTGGAAGTTTTCAGGCTTATGATGACAGATTTTATTCATTGACACCCTTTTTTTTCTCCCCAGAACATGCTAGAACCATAGTGGTAGCCCAACTGGGAAAGGGAAGTAAGCCAAGATTGAATAAACCTGAAATGGGATTACTAAAATATCAGTAGAGATGATTTACATGGAGGGCTGAGATAAATGCAGTTATAACCTGCCAGGAAATAGGAAAATCTCAAGTCTCTCACTGGCGCCTAAGAGAGCATGATGTGGTGAGTGAAGGCATGACATAAGGCATAGTGAAATTGGTCAGATAGATGGCAGCATTCTGATGGAGGGGTTAACAAGGTGGGCTAAGGATGCAGTAGGAGGAATCCGAGTTGACTGAGGACCTCAGTTTACAGCTGAAATTAAACTGGAAGTTTCTAGTGCCCCAGGGAAAAGGGACCATAAATAAATCTTTTGGTAAGGTTGAAGGAAGGGCTAAGGTCAAAAGGAAGTAAGGTCAAAGGGAGATAAGGAATAGGAACTGGGGACAAATTTCATCTACATTTCAGTTTTGCTCAAGATGGGTTCTGATGTCTGGGATATAAGCATTGCTTTGGACATTAAGGGATAAATACAGGTAAATCCACTAGATTGTAATTTGTTATACCCTTTCTTCAGGTAAGAAATTAGCCCATCCTAGCAATCTACCATCTTATTTGTTTTAAAATATGGCTATATATCTCAGATTAAAATAAAAAATAGGAAGGAGAATTTTCCAGCTAAAAGACTAATTTCCCAAGTGAAAACAGGGAATATAAAGACAATCAAATTGTAAAACTTTAACAATAACTAAATTTTGGACTCTATTTAAAGATGGAAGAATGAAAATATACTAATATATTTTTAAAGTCAGTTTTTACTTCTAATTTAATAAATCCAATGTAAGTAACCAACCACTTATCAACTAATAGGAAGGATAGTTGAAGGTAGATAATGTGTATTTATATTTTTTTCTCAAAATATGTTCTACTATGCTGTTCCTGTATTTACGTTGATTCGATTTATAAATTATTTGTCAACATGTGCCACTACTAAATACTAAGTGCCTAAATAAGTTATGTGTAATGAACAGTTTTTGAGTGCAGTATAGGATAGCAGAAAAATTACTGGGAAACTTATCAAAATTCCTGAATTCCCATCTTTACCTCATCACATGTTAGATATATGATATTAAGCATGTCAATTAATCACATATAGCCTGTTTCCTCAGTTGTAGGATAAAGATAGTATCTCTCCCACTTACTTTCCAGAATTGATGTCTAAATCAGATGGAATAAAGATACCTTAAGTCCTTTAAAGATTGTGAAATACTATGAAAAAATTATGTTTTAAATAAATAGAAATAATTCTCATTATTACACGAGGCATGGTCTGTGTCCTCAAATATATGCAGTCTAGTTAAAATGTTGAAATTAATTTATTATTCATTATTTGATTTTTTTCATATCTGTTGCCAAGTCTCCATGTCATTTCTTTTTTTTTTTGCGGTACGCGGGCCTCTCACTGTTGTGGCCTCTCCCATTGCGAAGCACAGGCTCTGGACGCACAGGCTCAGTGGCCATGGCTCACGGGCCCAGCCGCTCCGCGGCACGTGGGGTCTTCCCGGACTGGGGCATGAACCCGTGTCCCCTGCATCGGCAGGCAGACTCTCAACCACTGCACCACCAGGGAACCCCTCCATGTCATTTCTTATGTGTCTGATGAGTTGCTATTCCCAATAGTAAGTAGTGTTGGTTTTCAATGTTATTGTAACTGTTAGAGCTAATATTCAAAATCAGGACAGTATTAGATGTCAGTGCACTATCAAAGACAATTAACAGGGAGGAATGTAAAATTACTGATTAAAAACATGCAGAATCACTAAAATATTATATATCTGGCTATATATTTTATTTTTGTTAATTAAATAGTTCATTAGTCATAAGTTCCAAAACCAATGAAAAGAGTCAGAAGCTTAAGGGTTGACTTGGAGACAAGGGACACTTTTTTATGCATGTGTTTGTTGTTTGTTTGTTTGTTTTATATCACATTTCCATTTCTCCAAGTCCCTACCCTCATCTATTTATTTTGGCTTGGTTCAGATTCTAGAGCCAATAGTTCTTTACACTGAGCTAATGGATGGTTAGAGAGTGCAGGGATCAGTTTAGAGTTTATATGGGCCTTTTGAAAATGCGTGCAAATATGCTTCATATGTATGTGTATGCGTATTTTTAAAGTATGCAACACCTAATTTGTATGTGTTGGTAGATGTGCCCTTTCTTTCTTCCTTGGAGAGGTTCATGGATTTTATTTATTCTCAAAGGGATACATGAGCTTAAAAGCGCTTGGAGCTGCTGAATTACAGATTGGTACCTAAGTGAGCATCAATTAAAGGGAGTAATTTTCCTTCCCCACTCCCTTTTCAACTATCGCAGTTGTGTCCCAAACATTTGAGTTGGAGTAAATAGTAGGTAAAAAAAGATCAGAGGGACAACCAGTGGGAAGGGGATGAGAGAGTACCTCTATAATGGCTTTCTCTCTTTCTTTCCTACTTTCTCACCTTCTTACTTTATTGCTTTTATGCTCAATTGATCAATTGTTTTCTTGCTTTTCCTTCCGTCCTTCCCTTCCTTCCTTCTTTTCTTCCCTCCTTCTCTCCCTCCTCCCTTCCTTTTTCTTTTTTTTATTCAATTACTCCTCTTCAGAGGAGAAAGATTAAGCAAGCATTATTTTCAGTAAGCGTCAAAGAATATATTTTTTTAATGCTGTAGCAGTAACCCTTTCCTCATTCCCTTCTCATTTCCTTTTCCATTGATCTGAATTTTTTCATTTTACTACTATCTCAGTTTTGAGAGCATGATTTCCCATCTACCAGAAGCAGTAGTGCTCTGTAGAAGTCAGTTCTATAGCAGAAATCATTTAGAAATCAGTAGAAAGAAAAAGTAATACCTGTAAAAAAAAAAAATCCATCACTTTCTTTTTCAACGTTTTAGCTCCCTACTTAAATATCATCATCTAAGCTAAAATTTCCCCCAATGAATAAATAAATTGACTTGTGAATTGTTAACATAGAAAATAGATGAAATTAAACTGTAATTCTTCTATTTAGTGGTATAATTGAGTTGTTTTAGGGACATGGAGAAGGCCATCTCTAACTTCTATGAAGGATAAAAAAAAGATTACAATTTCTACCATCTTGAGCAAGAACTTCCTATTACCATAAAGAATGAATGGCTATCTTCACTTTTTCATTTTACCCAAGAATATCATTATATCATCATCAATTTTTTTAGAGAGAATGAGTTTGGGAAAGGAAGAAAAAGATGATTATAATATTATGGATTTCTGTTGACAGTTGAAAATGTTGTTATGCAGAGTTTTCCCTATGCCCTATTCTTGTAGGATTAGAATTTTCCAGTTGGATTGACTTGGCTGTCAAAAAGTCAAGTTGATTTTTCTTTCCCCAGATTAAGTTGATAATTGGCTGAATAAAATGCTAATAACAATTAGGAAAGGTAAGATTTTAAAGCTACTTAACAAAACAAACTTTGTGGGACTATTTTGTATTTTATTTTATTTATTTATTTATTTATTTATTTATTTATTTTGGTAAATTCTCCAGAGAACACATTGTATAAAGTTATGGCTTCCTGTTCCATGAAGTATTTCTTCCTTGACCTACCTGCCATAACTGCTTAGCTTACACTTAAAGAAAAAAAGGTTTCCATTCCACTATTGAATCTTTAAAGAAATATCAAGGTACAGTCTTTCTTTTTCGCACAAAAGCATTCAGAGCACTAGTTTTAAAGAGAGCTTAATTCTTGCACTAGATGTTTTTAACTCTCTTTTTTTGTTCAGAACACAGGAATGCTACCCTCTCTTGTCTTTCTTAACATCTGCAGGACTTTTTTCCTTTTCTGTGCCCAGTTCAGATTGTCTTGCTCTCAATACCAGCTACTCTATCTCATTTTTCCTCCACTACTGTTTCACCCTTTCCTTCTTTCTCTTGCTTTGCCTCAGTGTTCTTACTTTCCCCCTGTATTCGTTATACTTAGAATTGTCTGTAACTTCTCATCTGGACAAACATCTCCTAGTTTTGACCTAGACTCAAATCCCATTTCTTAATTGTTCTCTTCTAAGTAGCCATCCTCTTCTCTACCAACAATTTATTTTGGTAACCATCCCAACCTCATTAGGCTATGTATGTATTTTAAACAAATAAGCAAAAATAAATTCATATTTATCTGCCTTGCTAGTCAAAATGCTTTTCTTAGAGGTTGGGGACTCTTTGATATCTTCTGAAGAGTACATATCACTTTATCTTTTCAGTAAAGGTGGCAATATCTCATTGCATTAGCAAAAATTGAAAACTGTACGTTTCATATATATTGGTCATCTAGATATCACTGAGACATCGAATGGTTTATTTATTTAAAGCATATCAATGACACTTTTCCTGAAGTGAATCTTATATTTTTCAACCTTCTTAAACAAAGTGTTGCAAACGTGAGTTAATCTTTATATAATGATTCTGTGATCATCATTACTGTATTAGTTTCCTAGGGCTACTGTAACAAAGTACCATAAACAGGATGCCTTAAACAACAGAAATGTACAGTGTCATAGTTCTGGCAGGTAGAATCAGCAGGGTTGGTTTCTTCTGAGGGTTGTGAGAAGAAATCTGTACCATCCTTCTTTTCTAACTTCTGATTGTTTGCTGGCAATCTTTGGTGTTCTTTGGCCTGTAGAAGTATCTCTCTGATTTCTGTCATCATCTTCAGATAGTGTTCTCCCCATGTGGATATGTGTGTCCAAAATCCCACTTTTTATAAAGACACCAATCATATTGGATTGGGGTCCATTCTACTCCAGTATGACCTCATCTTAACTAATTGTATCTGCAATGACCCTATTTCCAAATAAAGTCACATTCTGAGTTATTGGGGGTTAGAACTTCAACATATTAATTTTGAGGGGATATAATTCAACCCATAACAAATATAAATATTTTTTTGTGTAGAGCTCTACCACACTGATTTCTGTAGGACACAATTATAGATATGTTTGCAAACTGTACCTAGTTCTCAGCCTTGGATACTTCATCTCTCCCCTACTCCTTTCTTCCTCTTCATTCTGAGACACAGAGTGATCATTTCTTACAGTTCCCATTGTGCTTTCTTCTGGAAGTATCTCATCTTTCCATCTAACATGAATGGAGGTCGCAGATAACTAATGCTACTATGTAGTAAGGAAGAATACATAGGTTCCAAGTTAAAGTCTCACTGATGAGTAAAGATAAGTTTGGACAATCATGTGTACTTTATGGCTTTTTTTTTTTTTTTTTAGTTTCTCAAGGACTCTATTTTCTCTTTTCTGGGTTCATGACCACGTTAAATCGAGATTTAGTTATAGGTGAATATGAGAAGGCTGGGTAATAGAGGTATTAATGTATTATTTTCTCATGACAGATATGAAATTTAAAGCTATATATCTGATTAAAATATTAGAAATTGTATTATCCTGTCTACTAGTTACCCAGGAGTTTACCCATTAGTATAGGAAAATCAGAGTTCTCCTTAGAATTCTGTAAGGTGTGAAATCTGAGTAGAACATACTTATCCTTTTGTATGGTGTCTATCACACTGAGATCATTCAACAAACATAATGGTAGTGCAGAACTGTGTTGAAGTCAAATGCTGTGAGTGGGAAAGGAAATGTGCACATTTAGTTCTTAGCAGGTAGTCCTTCCTGGCTGGATGAGGGGCCTGTGCCCATAGGTGCTGACCTACCAGGAGTGGCCCATGTGGTTCTCAGGGTACCATACTGATGAGCCACCCACCGTGGTTCTAGTTTTGGCAGCCACAGCCAAATTGGCTCTTTGATCTTTGGAGTGGCTCCTGCCACTGTGACTGTCTCTGTTTGTTTTGCCCCTCCCTTTTTTCATTACTCCCACCTGGCACTATAGGACAAAAAACTGAGAGGTGGGAGGAGGTTGGGAGGGGACACTTCAGGAACACAGCTTTGCCAAATATGAAAAGCTACTTAAGCAGTTCTGGTTCCAAAAGCTCATGTATAACATTTCTGCCAACCCATTAGTGAATACATTTTATTTTATATATCATTTAACAGTCTGCTAAAAATCACTTTCCCTGATTCGGCTTTCTCATTACCAGGGTCTTAGAGCCGCCATAAAAATAGTCTTAGAGATAGTCTCCCTTCATAAATATCTGAATATGCTTAGAAATATTTACTTCATCTTATGCCTTGATATTTTCAGATCAATTCCTCTAATATATCAATATTTGAAAATCAGCTTTGGTGACTTGATTGTATTGGTCATATTTTTTAAACTGTATGAAATTTTTGTTGAAAAGTTTTAATAGATTATGCAACAGTGTCTCTATTCTAATGCAGTATTTGAACAAAAATGTAAACATGACAATACCCATTTTATAGCTGAAAAAGTGAAAAGCTGAGGTACTAAATATGTTACTTAAGATTATACAGGGTGTTGGTGTCATTCTACCCATTTGATACTGGTAGTATCATTGGATACTCTGAAATTTAGGAATTCAGCATATGCTCTATGAGACGATAGCAATATTTTCTCCACATTATCTTGACAATATCATTTAGGTATCATAGATAAGGAGACAGAAAACTGAGACATAAGGGGATATTAAATGACTTGTAGCAAATCACATAGCAAGGTCACAGGAAAGCTGACAAGGTCTTGGACTCCTTCACTGTGTGAACTAGCCATGACTAGTTTTCTGACAAGAAATATTTTTCTCCTTTGGGGAATCCCAATTTTCACATTTGTAAAGGTTGGAGACTTTCACTGAAAAAGTAATGCCTCAAGGGACAAGGACCTTTTGAGAAATTTAAGGTTTTAATCTCAACCTAGTACAGTCAAATATATTGATCACCACTTAACAATTTACTTCTAAATACTTCTAAAATTCTTGTTTAGACAGAATTCTAAATTTGAAGCTGGAATTAAATCACCCTTTCCCTCCATCATTATCCAGTTGTCAGTTAATGAAATATTTAGGTATTAGGTATTTATGTACATACATAAAAATGCATAAGTTTGGAAACTGTAAAGTATATGGAATTTATTTGAGAAAATGTTATTAAAAAATAGTATCAACTTTGAACTGTTTCTGTTCTAATGTTTGTTTGTCATCATTTTTAACCAGAAGATTAAATTTCCCTAAATAAGGCTGGAGAATCAGGTAGTTAATAAGGAAAGAGAGACTCAACCTGGCCAAAATTGTACTAAGTCATTGTTACCAATCTAGGTATCCCAGGGAAAGAGTACTTGAAGTAGTCTTCCATACATCTTCTTTCTACCAATTAGGGTTTCTAACTGAGAAATAAGCAGATTCTAGAAAGCTCTGACTGCCCAAGAAATCCCACTCAGGCTACTGTGGCTCAGAAAATCCCTATGCTTATTAATTGGTCTGCTGATTTCCCCATCTCCTGATCTCAGGTAGAGGCCATTGAATAAGAACCAATAATGGAGGGTCCAGGCAGTTCCTTATCCCAAAGGAATCCTCAAAGGAGAAACCTTACATACACATTCAAGTAAATGAGAAGAGCCTTTGTGAAGCCCCTCCAATGACCCCCTCCATGAAGAAATACCCCCATTTCACCTACAACCAGCTTTATCACCATCAGTAAATGTGTGTTCCACTAATATTTGCTCTATAGTTTAGATCAAGAACTGGAGATGGCTGGTCTAAATCAAGGTCAAGTGAGAAGAAAGTATGTGGAAAGGGCATCAGGGTGCCTGGAGTTGGAGAATGCTGGTAGTTAGCTGGTAGTTAGCAAACTTAGCAGCATCGGGTTGTCTGAGGAGAGCCTATGACTGTACTGAGTGCTGGCTTCCGCAGTGAGTCCCAAATAAGCTTTTACATCTCCACTAAATGAAATGTAACATTGTATTAATCACTTGGAAAATTAAGATATATTTTTTTCTATTATTAACTGGTAAATTCTTGTGTCATCTCTCTCTATTTTGTGGGTCAGCTCTGTTTTCTTAAACACAACCATTTCAACTATATTATTAACATTCTCAAAGGAAATTCTACCAGACTACCAAGTCCAATTTGCTTTAGCTAAGGCTTACTTACATTTATTGTCTAAGGCAGGCTTACATATTACATGTGCCATTTGGCTCAGAAACAGTAAATTTTAGTTGTATATAATAAGCTTTAACTCTGAATGCTTCAAATGCCATATATTGTGCATCTATTCTGGGCTAATTTCTATGCTTTGTACCCTACTACATTACCTCCTTTAATTTTCACAACAAACAATTTTAGAGATAAGAGAATTGAGCCTCAGAGAACCTAATTAATTTGACGGAGGGCACACAGCTAATAAGTGGCCAAGCAAGGATTCAAACCTAAGCCATTCTGTCTCAAGGTCTTCCTGTCACTTTTTAAACCACTGTCTCATTCTGCTTCTAAAGGTGTAGAAGATTCTGAATTACCTTCTAAGAGTTTGTGAAGTTTTAATAAGGGAGAAGGGGGCTGCCGTAGCATGTGGTTCTGTGGTGCTAGTTTTTATTATCTAAAACATGCCCAACTCAAGCTAGTTGCCAGTTTGTCCCAAGTGCTAGCCTGTTGATACCATAAATGCTATTTTCCAGTCGTATTTTATGAGACATGCCTCTCATTAAATATAGAAGTTTAGCTCAATTCTCAAATTAACCTCAAAACTACCTTAATTTTGCTAGGTTAAAAATAATAACATAAATATTATATGTGACTAGGCAACTATAAAGTAATGGAACTGATTTTTGGTGGGTGTTAGTGGCAGTGGTCTCATTGTTTAGAATGAATCCACATAGTGCATATCCAGATTCACCACTTGTGAGTTTCATAATCTATTAAATGGAGATGGTAATAGTACCTGCTTTGTAATATTGTGAGGATTAAATGAGATAATATATGTAAAGTTCTTAGATCAGTTCCTAGCATATAGTAAGCACTCAATAAATGGTAAACTTATTATATATGAGTATTACAGAAATAAAAATCAAACCATAACTGGTAGGTGCTTGGTACATTCAGCAGCTCAATATGTATCTGTTGAATAAATTAATAAATTGTATCAGTTCTTCAAACTGGCTAGTGGTTAATGATTTATGGTAAATGCAGTATTCTGCCGGCTGCCTCACTATTGAGTTTAATATAACACAAAATGTTTAATGTCGTTAAGAACTCTATGCAATCTTCAGGAGCATTTCCTAGCTCTGAAAGAGCTTTTTTTTTGGTATTGGGGTATCATTTCTTTTCCTCAACATTTTCACCTTTAGTACTGTATAGCCTGTACTCTCTGGCTAGAGTTATACGTGTGACCAGTAAATGGATATAGATTTTCCCCTTCCTTTATTGGTCATGCAGATATGATTTATCTTATGGCATAATGAAAACAGAAGCTGTACAAGTATGTACATAGTGAAAGAAGATAGATGGGCTGGAAAAAAACAAAAAGTCAGTATGTGTTGTGAATGCTTCCTATTTGCCTAAGACAACTGAAACACTCTGGAGATACTGCTTACTTTTCTGGTGATGTCAAGATATCACAGTTTAGGGAGCCTTTTTTTCTTAAGAAATTCATTTTAAAATCCTGAAATGTTTATCATTATGTACCTGAATTTATCATGCTTTAAATACCATAGTTTCTAAATGGTAATCTGATTCTAATAAAAGTTCAAAGGTTTGCCTCTCTCTAGAATGTTCTTCTACCAATGATATTTCTACTCTACCTTTAGAAACAGTCCATGCATCACTTCTAGAAGCCCTGCCTCATACTTTTATGCATATTTATGTCATTCCCTTTGTTATAGTGTATTATATTGGGTTGACCAAAAAGTTTGTTTGGGTTTTTTGGTAAGATGTCACTGAAAAACCAGAATGAACTTTTTGGCCAACCCAATCGTTTTCTGTTTAGATTTTCCCTTTTTGAATCTAGTGGCTAAATTGTGAGCTTCTTGAAGATGAGGATAGTGCTTTATTTATCTCTTGATACATAGTATTATTCAGTTCCTAGGATAGAGTAGGTGCTCAATAAATATATACCCAATAAATTAATGAACTTGCAGTCACACACACACACACACACACACATACACATTAGGTCAAGGCATGAATAAAATGTCCTATAACTTTGCATGTTCCTTAAGTGCTTGTGAACCTTTTAATATTGTTTATGAATAGACTGATATATTTCCGAATGTTCTAGTCACCTTGGGGGAAACTTTCTAATCTTTGAAAACAAATTTTTTTTTTTTTTTTTACCTTTTCTTATTCTTTGTTTTTACTTCGAGCGTCACTTTTGCACATGGACTCAAGTGTGCTGTCAAGTACTGATTGTTTGACTGGACCATACAGTGTTATGAATCCTTAGTTTTATTCACACACTGCCTGTTTGGTGGCTTTGTTCAAGTACATAATCATATGTTATATAATAAATACATGGATTGTGTCAGTTAACTGGAAAAGTCTTACTTTCAAAAGCAGTTCTCAGCATTTAATACAGTGCTTGGCATATAGTTGGGACTCAGTAAATGTTTGTGGAATGCATGAATAAATCAGCCATTATTGTTAACTGTTTTGAAGATGAGGTATGAGATTAAAAAAAAAAAAAAAAAAAGACTAAATGAAATGCCCAGTATCAGACAGCGGATGCGAGCAAATCTGACACCCATAATTCTTACCTCTGTAGAGTCTCTCAGTCGTTACATAGGCTCACTGAGAAGTGCCGTATATGTCTGATTTCTCAACTTCACCCTGCAGTAAACTTTTGCAATCTGGAGGCTAGAGACCGCTTTTGTAAATGTTGTCTGCCCGATAACTGTGTTGGCACCGAGGAGGCCTTAGCAGATAAAGTGGAGGAACATATGGCTCCCATCTGAATACAAATTGGTGGACATAACATGGTAATTCAGCAGAGATGTCCTCTATATTGTAAACTGAAAGAGTATGATTAGAGGTGTTTATAAACGGCATCTGAATTCCCCCCCACCCCTCCCCACCTCTTTTCCACTGTAGTTTTATTGGCCTGAATCATAGCCATCTAGCGTCCTAGTCTCACCGCATTATTTGTTAAAGTGGCCAGCGTGAGGAATTATTAATTAAAGCTAACAAATCACCCTGACGAGCTGTGCCCTGGCATGGCTGAAGGTTGATTGGCGAAAGTGTTCTCCTTTGGAGAAAAGACTTTTTGTGCTCGTGACGCAGTCAGGGACGGATTATTGAATATGCAAGTTAGAAGAAAAATCACAGGACAAGCAAATTGAGTATTTACTGGCAAATAATTGCTCTCTTAAGCTGTGGCTCTCTTCCTAAATTCTTAACATTCCCGAGGGTTAGAAAGAAACACAGAAAAATGCATCGGTACAGAGTACATTTCAAAAAAATTACATAGGCTGATGTTTCAGACTTGTGCAGGTAAGTGTGATTGTGTGTGCATGCAAAGTGAAACAACAAAGCGAAGCAAGAGAAAGGGGGAAATTTTTAATCTGGTGGTTTTTTTAAAATCAATTTGTTGTTTATTGGAACACTGCTCGGCATATTTCTACGTTGACTGAGAGAATTCAGTTTCAGTGCTGCATTTATTGTGAAAGTTAGAGAAATGAGGAGGGAGGTTTTCTCAGAGTTACTTTGTGTCTTTATTAGCAGAAGAGTATGTTAATGTTTTGCCCCAAAAAATAGTTACAAACTTTGCTCAGATATTTGTGGGTATTTGTATGAAATTATCGCTTGATTTAAGACTCTTCAGTTATTCTCAATATTGTTAATTGTGACCTGTCTTAACAGTGTCCTGAACACATTTGGGTACAACTATTGCGTTTATTTTTCAAAGTAAACTCTGTTTTACATTAGCACCGAGCTGGTCCTTGTTCAGAGTTTCTAAAGGGACGTTACAGTTCTGGAATAGTTCCTTAAACTCCGGGCTTCTGCAATAACCAAAGTGTCCTTATTGTCAATTGTGTGGTCTTTTTAGCTGACGTATTAATCAAACTACTGAGTTCTGTGGACATTGTAAGATAAGTGAGACTAGATTAGAGACTTTTTCAAAAGCAAATTTAAATACATAAAAATATGAGTGTGGAAATGAAGGCTCATTCTATGTATGAAATGTTGACATATAGAAACAGAGGTATACTGCTAAGTACAGCTAGGTTATGTGAACAATATTATCAAAACACATATATCCACTGAGGATGAATTTCATGTTCTGTGAAAATGTGCTTTCATCAACAACAAACTGTTTTTGAAATGAGAGTAATTGACTGGCGAAATAGCATTTTAGGATTATAATAACTATGAATAACATGGATTTAAAACAAAGACATAAACATAATTTAAACTAAATTAATTAATAATTGCAAAGTGCTTTAACAATAAAACATCTACATGATAGTAATAATAATAGGAATAATAATAAAAATGGAAAGTCTGGCAATCACTCAAAAATTAAATCAGACAACTCTCATAAGGTTTTAGACAATCAGGATTTTAAAATATAAATATAAAAAACATATTTTACCTTCTTATCTGTTCCTTGAACCATGCAATATTGTGCTGGTTAAGATTTTTCCTTACTATATCCTATTTTATTAAAAAATGGCTTCCCTTAATATGTAGAATAGAGCTCAGAAGAAAGTTTTAAAAATATATTTTTTAAAGGTTTAATTCCCACTGGATAACATTCTGTCCTCAGATTTCAAGAGGCAGCCTCCTTAAAGTTTTTTGTGACTATTTGAGGGCACAATTTGGCCCATTATTTTCAAAGGGGGCATTTAAAGCATATGTTCAAAGACTAAACCATCTGCCTGCTTTATTATGAATACCACAGAATTATGAGGACTTGGAAAGGCTCAAAAATTGAACCAGAGTTCTATGCAAGATTTAAAAAAAATACAGCACTTATATTTTAAAAAGTTTTTTGTAACCACTTACTTTTGCTAAGTATTTCATTAGTCTTCTGTGGGAGACCTGTACCATTACACTCTTTTGATGTATGGGGAGTGGTGGCAAAATGTAGTTGAGTGACATGAACCTATGGCAAGTTAATAGTAGTATTTTCTCTCTGATTTAACTCACTATGTTTAAATGCCTTTTGGAGGTTTGGATTGACTTGTCAATAGTGAAACTCACAGTGAATTGGAGAAACATTACAAAATGGTGACTGCTGGAACAAAAATGAAATCCAGCTGCTAGCTTCTGGACTATCTACAAATGAGTTGCAAGAGACATGCGGAGGTCAGACTAAAGAGCACATCTGTAATCCAGCTGTGATGTAATGGAAGTATGAATCAACTATTGGTTGCCCATGATGGGGGGAAAAAGAAAAAAAACAAGCATAACTTGGCATTATTCCAGCATGGTACTATGTTCCTTTGGTATCTGAAAGGATATGAGATCCAGAAATTAATACAAGAACAAAAGTCATATTTGGGTCCCAAACACAATAATATTTCAGCCCAAGGTGCTTAGATAAGGACAAATTAACACGAGTATCCTTGTTAAGATGTCTAGTGCCCAATTAGGGTTCTTCTAACTTAACCTGAGTTGTTACTAGAATCAGTCTGAGACTAGCTGGATCATTATCAGAGGAAATGCAGAAAATAGACTAAACCCAGCTTGAATATAAGCTTTCATTGTTGAGATGACTTATCACTCTTTGTTGCTTAATGAAAATTATTTAAGAGAAAATAATAATGGAGTCAAAGGACTGAAGAGTTTGGTTGAAGATTCTAAGATATATACATATATATGTATGCAAAATACATATAAGTAAAATAATATATGCATATATAATAATATAATAATAATATATGCACACATATATGATTTTCAAAAGAATAAATATTTTTAGAATTGCACACTTTGTTAGACTGATTAAGCCTAGGAGTTGGTCGGGTTTTTTTGTTTTTTTTTTATACAGTCAGTCTAAAAGACTGAAGGCACAGATTTTAACACAGCTATAGTTGGCTTTCAGAACTGAAGGATGTCAGAATTAATGATCTGGTGCCGAAAATACCTATGTTCAATTTCATATGGCTATTCTCATAGTGGTATTTTAATTTTATGCCTCCCTAAACTGCAGTCCTGCAAATAATAAAATGAATCTATTAGCCCAAAGACTACAAAATATTTCCATTATTTTAGGAGATTAGTTTTTATTTTATATTTTAGGTGAGTTTGATATATATATATATCTAATACACACACACACACACACACACACACACTTTTTGTACTGTTTTGTTTTCCTCATTTATTTCTGCCACCTAGTTCCAAAAAGGGAATTAAAATGAAACAAGAAAAAACAAGAAAAACAAGAAAAAGGAACAAGTAATACAGTGAAATACATGAATTAAAACTAGATAAGAAAGGCAAACAAAAAAAAAACCAAAACAATAAATAAGAGCAAAGATATAAAAAGGAGTCAAGAGTGAAGTCAGTACACAAACTACATTTGGTGAAGTGCTATACATTTGCCTTTAAACTTTCATGCAGTCAAGTCAAAGAGAAAACCATGACAAGTTATGCAATTTACAACATTCATAAGAATAATTTTAAAATTTCCATCATTCATTGCTAAAGTTCTTGAAGAATGACAGACTCTGAATATTTAGCGAACTCAGTGCTAAGATAACTCCCATTGAAAATAATTATAGGCTGCAGAGACCTAGAGGTCAGGACAGAATCAGCAGCTATACCTTCTATGGGACATGTCTGGAGGAGTACACTGCAGTAATCTCTTTTCACTCCCAGGGGAGAAGTTTCTTGGGTGGAGGACGGGGAAGCTTCAATTAGTGCAATTACATTGGCAAGACCAAGATATTATGGAAAACAGGGATTTAAGGAGGAAATTTTAAAAATTATTTCATGTAAATATATATATACATATATAGTTTAACAGTAAATCAAAGATTTAGAAGGCATCCACTTTTAGAATAGCTATTAAAACACATTTTATCAAATAAACCTGTTGAATCAACATTTCTTCCCTAAATTGTTAATGAAACATTGCTGCACTGCTGCCATTCTTCTCCTACTTTTACTTTAAGCACACTGTCAGTCTTTGTGAAGTTGTAAAAAGGACCCTTTCTGTCTTGAATATGATGGTCTTTGCCCTTGCATCCTCCCTTCGTTCATTTTCAAAAGTCTTAGCAAACTGCCTGGTCTTTCCACAGGTAATTTTGATGGTTAAGTCTCATTGAATAAGCTAGTCTTTTCTCCATGTTGAAAAGGTGAAGCATAAAGATTTCTTTTCACATTACCTTTGTAGCCCAATCCATAGTAAGTAGTCCAAGGACCACCTGTATCAGAGTTACCTAGGATGGTTGTCAAAATGAAGATCCCTGGGCCCCATTCCAGAATTTCTGAATTAGAAGCTATGAGAATAGAGTCTGAGGCTCTGCAATTTAGGAAGCTACCTAGGTTAGTTATGTACACTAAAGTTTGAAAACCACTATTTCAATATCATGACTTTAAAATTTCTAGTATATGAACATAAAATGGTAGGATTTCCACACCATAGTTGATGAGGGCCTATTATATTAACATTGACCAAAACACTAATGCATATTCAATAATAAGTGATGATTGCCCGCTCATGAGACTGGAAAGATCAAGCTTAGAAGAACATTCTGCATTTGTTTGAACCCTTCAAGCCATATCTCACCATTACAGAAAGATTTTCTTAAATATTTTAGCTATCATTTTCTGAAAACTACTATGTGCTAAGTCATATGTTGCATCTGGGTACTAGAGACACAAAGATGAAAAAGAACAAGTCCGTCCATTGTCGGAAAAAAATGCATATTCTAGGATAATTTATTACTACTAGGATATTGTCTTCTCTGTACTAGAGTAAGTATGAATTGCCACATAATCTTCCCTTGAGTAAACTGAAGATTTCCATTGTATTATATCAGTATGAGTTTATACTTGGTAGAAATTTTGCCTAACAGGACCACACTACAATTTGGATGTGGCAAAACGTAAGAAACCATTGTGGGTTCCTCCTTCTTCCCCTCAACAGAAGACCACATCCCCCAAGACTGGAATGGGAGGTATCATGGGGACCTTCTAATTCCATTCCTCTTATCATCAATCAGTGATTTGTTACCAGGATTCCTTTTGAGAGGAGGAGAGAAATGTGTAAGTGAATGCTCCTAACATTATGAAGAATTGTATGTCCTTTTCCACTGCCCCTCTGGGGCAGCTCACCTATAGGAAATGCTGAAGCCTGTGGCAGCATCCTCCCTACTTGTCAGGTAGGGCAAAATATGGAGGAACTTGAGCTGCTCCTGCCTAGTACCCTGCTCCCAAGTCCCATGAGTGCCAGCAATTGGTGTCAGCAGGCTAGAAGAGACATTTTGTGCATAAAGGAATTTGGTAGCTGGTCTGAGGAACAGGATGAGCTTGCAATTTCATTGATGATTCACGTTTTCCTGGAAAAGTATTGGAGACACCCTCCCCCTTTATTATTTCCAGAACAATATGAGAAATGTTGTGAGACCTTCTATATCCTTTTTTCCTTTCCTTCCCTTCTTTTTAACATGTATTTATTGCGTATTTAGTGCCATGCTTTCTTCTAGGAACTAGGGATAGAGTGATGAATAAAGTTTCTACTTTCATGAAATTTATATTAGGGTATATAATGTATTAGGGTTAGAAAGGGAATAAAATTACTAAATATAAAATGTAAAGTAATATAAATATAAATATATGCTTCATTTTTGAGACATTGCCTACTGTACTCTCCATGACTTCCAAATATATTCATGTTATTTCATAATGTGTATGTGTCTGTGTATGTGTGTGTGCATGTGTGTGTGTGTGTGTGTATAAATATATATATTTCTTGATGGATTTATGAACTCTGGGGAACAAACCAGTCAATTCAGGACTCTCCTTATTGTGGGAAGCCCTTTTTCATGGGGACCTGCACATAATGTAAGGGGAAGACAAGCCACCTGCAAGGACCAAAATGTGTGCACAGTCAACTACAAAATCCTTCTTTTTCATCTTTTTGCTTATTTGTGTGTGTGTGTGTGTGTGTGTGTGTGTGTGTGTGTCCTGGGTTTTGTTTTTCATTGTTTAATGAACTGAATGCTAGGCACTCAGTATACCCAGGGGTCTAAGACCTAGATAAGTTATAGGGTCAGTCTTCAAGTGAATAAAGGTAAAGAAGACAAGCAATTAACAATAGTGGCTTTGATAATGTTCTAAAGGACACAGGAAGGAGTACTGCCCTAGAATAGATCAGAGCATAGGCAACAGGAAAGGTTTCACAGAGGGGGTCAGGTTTTAACTGAGACTAACAACCTCAGAGTAAAACAAAACAAAAAGGATTTTTTAAAGTAAACTTCTAATTTTTCACCTGATCACCTAAATAGTATGTGTCCATGGTGAATATATTTTAGACAATAGGACAACCTATTTTTTTTAAAAAGGGGGTGTGTGGAAATCACCGGTTAACTCAGCACTTGAGAAACCATTGTTAACATTCATAAGATACTTTTTGAGCATGTACTATGTTCTAGGGTTATGCCAGCCAGCCACTGTCTTCTCGGAAGGGAACATTTTAATTAGCAGGCAATATGAATAGAAACAACTCAAACTTTGACTCCTGTTACCTGTCTTCAGATTTGGGCTTACAAACCAGCTGGGCCCCAACTGGAGCTGATGTAGATAGAAGAGCACATATGAGTATTCTCTGGAACAAACATCATAGCACCTGCTATCACCCCCACCTGATATAGGTGTGAAAGTCAGATTCATTGGCTCTGCTCCTTTTCTGTCTATGTGATCTTGGGCAACTTATTTGGCCTCTCTGTGTCTCAGTGTCCTTCTTTCGTAAACTGGATTATTAACAGTACATACCTCATGAGATATTTTGAGAAATGATTAAGATAATGCATGTAAAGTGCTAATCACAGTACTTGGCACATAGTAAAGTATTCAGTAAGTGCTATCATTATTATGATGCTGATTACTGTTATTATTATTACTATTACAGTTATTTTCATTACCAAGGAAACTTGCAGAAAACATATTTTGTCCAAAGCAACTCCATTGTCACTACTGACAAAACAACTCAAAACACGCTTCCTACTGAGGGTGGGTCAGAGATATCATCTTTGCGACACACATTAAGAATATGGATTTATAGCTGAAAATTATAATTTAGCTCGGTAGATAAATGACATTATGCAGACTAATTTTCTGTTTCTAAATGGAAATGATGTTTAAATCTGCCTTAAATGCCCTTCATGTTACAGATTTTGTTTCAACAATTTGTGGTTAACTCGGTTGTTTTATTAAAAGGAACTTTTAAATCCAAAGCCCCAATGTTCTATACCATCAGTGACTGAAAATGATTAGAAATATAAATTGACCTAAAGAGGCACCTTCAGGAAGCAGAGACTTCTACATTGTCAAGATCTGTATTTTAACATAATAGTGAACAAAGATATCTAGCCTAGCAGTGCTACATATTAGATGCTTAAATAATTTTTGAATTGATTTAGAATTTACAAGAAAAAGCATGTGAACATCAATGTAGATGTTCTGTAGAAGTGTAAGTGATTTTAAGAGAAAGATTACACAAAACAATAACAATATGTTAGAAAAAATCAGTTGTGTGGAATCTTTACAACATATTACGTTAAGTTTTTAAAATAGTAGGCTTGCCTCAGTATGAAAGGCAGAACTATATAGTGAAAAGAATGTAGACTTTGTAGTTGCACAGCCATGTATTTGTTTATCACCTCCACCACTTACAAATTATGTGATCATGGAGGCCTTATTTCTTGTGCCTAAGTCCTTAAACAGAAAATGGAGCAATAGTGGCCTCATTGCATGGTATGTTTGTATAGTGCCTAGAAGATTTCTTGGGGCATAATAGATACTCGATAAATGATATCCATTAACAATGGCAATAACAATAATAAGACAGAAAAGCTCTGTGTACAGTGAATATAAGCCCATTATATATCTAAATATAGATATGATTCATGTAAATTGGTATATACATTCCAATATAATAAATACTAATACCTGATTGCCTTGCTTAATATTTGTCACACCATAGGAGCATTACATGTAAAGTTTACATATTTAAATGCCTTTATGAAAAGATTTGCTTTATTTATTTTAGTTAAAGAAGATAAAATTCAAAAACCTAAAACTAACTTTATCTTTTGAGAAATGGCAATAAAAGCAAAATCCACCAAAGGATCTGTTACCAACATAGTCAAATAATTTGGACTTAATGCAAATAAAGAGCAGGGCCAACACTCCACTTCAAATGACAGAAAAAGTGAATTAATTTGAGAAACTCTTAGGTGACCCCTAATTTGCATAGTATTAATTGGAAGTATTTTAAAGGTCATAGGGCCATTAATGGCTGCAGAGATTCATAATACAAAAATAGTTCATTGCTAAATTCGAAATTCTGTTAATGTCACAAACGGTGGGATGTGAAACACAAATGAATTGTGGTGACAGTTGAGTCCCAAGCTGCCTATTTTTTTTTTCCTCAGAGCTGCCCATATTTGTTTTTATATTTTCTCCAGTCCTGATTTAACCCATCAATATTTGTATTTTCTGAAGCTAGCACCACCTTGGAGCGAGCATACCACTTTTAAGGATTTTATTACTAAGTGCTTCTTGGTTCCTAGGAATTTTGCTCTCACTGCTTTTCTTCCCACTGATACGTATTCTTGAATCTTTCTTTACCTCTCACCTTAGAGTCAGAGTTTCAATCACTTATTAACCTACAGGCTTCTAGGGCTTGGTATTGGTCTTTACTCCACCTCTCTCGAGTGTTTAGTGTCATTCCATTCTTCTTCATCTGCAGGACATATTTCTTCTCCCTGTTGCTTTGACTTGGGGCACTTCCTGTCATCTGGATAATCTACATTCATTTCCTACTATAGTTTTTTAAAAACTTGTTTTTCTAAATGTCACTCTTATCCTTTTTGGTGGAAGGTCTTTACAATCCTAGATTTAGGGAACAACACTAGATACACTATTTTATGAACTGAATAAAGCTCCCTCTTAAACACAGCAATTCCATATAACCATAAGCTAGCTTGACTTTGGGGAAATGTCATTTAAAAATATCTCTAAAATGCATTGCTAAAATGACCAAATTATTTCGGCTTAATGGATTTTGTAGCTTGGATACCAGACCTACCACACAGAGCAACAGTCCAGGCAAAATATATCTGGATTTTACTGCAGACAGTGATTTGGCTGCCATTTATTGAATGACCTCTCTGCACCAAGAATTTTACATTTAATTCTTAAAACAATCCGGTGAACTAGGTACCATTATCTTCACTTAATAGATGAGAAAACTTTGACCTAGAGAGGTTAAGTGACTTGTTAAGGGGTAGAAAGAGGATTCAAACCCAAGGTTCTAAGACTTTAAAATTCATCCTTTCTCCTTTACCACATTTTTGCGCCTGGTTATATATTTACATTATTGGTGGTGGGAAGGAAGTTTGTAGTATAATTTAATTGGGGGCATAGCCAATTTCCTCAAAGCAAACAAAGTGATGATGAGATTTAACTGTTATCATTTTTATAGAAATATGAGCCTTAGGCTATGGATTCACTAGGTCTCCAGAAGTCTGAAGCACGTGAGTGTAGGCATCTTTCTTTACTGATCCCTTTGCTTTCAGGAGACAGGTTATTATTAGTTCTGAATAAACTGGAGCTTTAAATGGGTGGTTCATAGATGAGGGGTTTCAGACCTCCCATCAAAAGCCTTCTGTGACTTTTCCTAGTCTTTTTCCCCAAAATTAAAACCTGATGATTTTTCTCAGCAAATGTATTCTGTAGATCTTTTTTCTCCCACCAAATTTCTGAAGAATTGTTATTAGTAGTACTAGTAGTATTTAGTAGTTTTATAAAGCACACACATAATGTATTTTTAATCCTTCATCATCAACCTATATATTTCTCTTATGAGACATTAATCAATACCACTTTACTTTTACATAGCACTTTATGGTTTACAGTTTGGAAAATGTATACCAAACAGGTAGCACATTGTCTTTTCCGCAGGGTAACTTAAAATAGAGATATATAATTTAGCTACAGTGCACACATACAGTAAAGCAATGGTAGGACTACCCTCCTACCAAGATTGAGAATCTTTATTTTCCAGGGTACTACTTAGTATTTGCCCTTCTGCAGTTGGACCATTGAGTTTGCCAGTTTGCAGTCCAGATCCCAAGACTTTGCTTTGAGCAAGGACTTGGACGTTAGTGTAGATTGGCTTAATTTGTCTCTTTGCCACAACCACTTACTTCATTTGGGTCAAAACCTCCAAGAGGAACTCTGGAAATTTCCCTAGAATTCAGAGTGAAATTTTAGCTAAAAAAAAGAAAAGAAAAACTATAACAAGAACCCTGGAACCATCGTTCTTCAAATATTCCCCTGAGAAGAAAAATATAAAAACCTTATGTATGATGCTGGGTTTTGGATTACACATCATGAGTGCTTTTCTTGGGCTGCATCTCTCATGCTCACCCTTCCTCCAGTCACAATGAATGTTCAATTTCCTTCTCTCGAATTCTGACTGTTGCCAATTTTGATGTATGTCTACACTATTATTTATCACTCTAAATTTAAAGTAGGGTAGATGTTTCACCCTTTCACTTTTTGAAGATTCAGAAGGCTTTACTGTACATTTATCAAAAAAGCACTCTAAAACTCAGCCCCAAATCCTGTTTTTTAAACAAATATTGCCATTATTTTTTACAAATCTGAATACCATGGGCTATCTTCATCCTTTTTCTTTATCCCCGAGTTCTTCAACTTTTGTTCCTCTCTGTAAAGCATAGAGTCCAGGGAATATAAGTGAAAATGAACAGCTTCAGAAAGTTAGCACAGGAAATTTTCCTATTCTTAGTTGTATTCAAAATGAACTTTCTGTCATGCTGTTTCTAACCTATAATGTATCATTTCACAAATATAATATTACATAGATATCAAGACACATTCCCAGATACTCATTATCAAAAATATGGAGGAAAATCCCACATGTAAATGTCCCAATTCCTTGGCCCCCCCAAATGAATTTGGGACAAGAGAAAATGTCTTTCCAACAGTGGGGTATCGTGTTGTGCTTCATGAATTTTAACATTCGCATCCCTTGTTGCTCGTATTTGTGAAAAATATTAAAGACTTACGACCTCTTTTTCCTTTTAGCTGCACATGGCTCAATCTAATAAATTTTGAATATAGATTCAATATGGTTATATTCCCAATCATACCACATTTAAAAGCAATGTTCTAGACTGTGTTTCTCTGCCAGCATGACTCCACAAAGAAAACGAAACCAAACAAAAACTTCCTTAAAACAGAGAGTGAAATGGGGCTTGCAAAAACTCTTTTAAAAAGAGGTTTAAACAATGATAAACAACCAATTTTTCAAATACCGTTGTAGCCATTTCAAGATGTAGAGTGGACAGTATACAGGAAAAATCAATAAAGGGAAAAAAATCTCTATATTTCACATATGAAACCTAAAAA
This sequence comes from Mesoplodon bidens, assembly GCF_964165515.1. Taxonomy (NCBI): domain Eukaryota; kingdom Metazoa; phylum Chordata; class Mammalia; order Artiodactyla; family Ziphiidae; genus Mesoplodon; species Mesoplodon bidens. The sequence goes on along the minus strand of NC_138161.1, from coordinate 61,583,325 downwards.
TACCATTAAAGACCAATTCCCTCTCTATTTGTCTATTATTGCATTCCACTAAAAGGTGTTGAAAAAAATCAGCCAACTTCTACTAGAATGAAGTGTCCAGACAAGCAAGTCTGTAAATAATTAAAAGAATAGACTAGAAAAGAGGAAATGTTTTGGGAGGGGTGGAATGAGGAGGAGATTAAGCACTTAAAATGTTGAATGTACCAAAACCAGAAAACTCAGGGAGAGAAAGAACTTGTTCTTCAAAAGATGATACTTTTCATCCTTCATCAGCAACAAGGAATTGATAGTCTGATAATAGAAGCCCTTTGGGTAGGACTAGTGGGAAGAAAGAACGCTGTCTTCACGAAGCCTTCACTAAGTGTTCAGTTGCCCAGTGCAATCTGATCAGTGCATCCACGTTTCTAGAATTGAGTAAACCAAATCAGGATGAACAACATATGGTTTAATGGTTAACTTTTTGAACAAGGGACAGGGAGATGCTTTTATGCTACAGTCCCAGTGTTCGTTCATTACTAAAGTCTGTTCTGGGAGCATTTACAGCTTTCCAGAGAGTCTGACTTTGGCCTAATGAACTCCTTGTCCTGGAGTCTCCCTTAATACAGGTGAATCTTTGTGATAAAACATGCTCTAGAATCCAAAGTACTGGTATCAATATCATTATTACTAATATTACTATTATTATTTCTTTCTTATGTTGGTAATTATCTCTCCATTTTCTTTTTCCAGAAATAAGTGCAAATTTTGTGAATACACAGAGTTAGTTTCTCTGAGAGAGTTTGTTTTCTTCCAAGTTGGAAATTTGAGGTGTTTGAAGTATAGCTGGATGTGCTTTTTAAATGACCAGAGACAGAAAAGATCCTAGAGACAAAAGGATCCACAAAGGAAAGGGACAAAGGAAGGGAGGGAATTGTGTATTTTGGCTGATTCAATCTTCAGTCCTCTGTTGTTTGGCTAGTGGTCTTTTTATTAAGGTCTCTGCTTTCTCAGCATTCTAATCAGAACCTTCCCCTGTAACTAAGAGAATCTCCAACTCTTCAAACTCTTCATCTTCATCTTCATCTTCAAAAGTAGAGTAACCATGGACAAACGTTTGGTATACCTTAATGAATGGGCATTGGGTTATGAACAAGTAGTAAGGGAAAGTAACAAGAAAATTGAAGGTAGATTCATGATAAGCACTGAGGTCTTGCAACTGTTGGAAGTACCTGGTATGGAATTTCTGTTAGTGATATAGCTAAATTAAACAGCAACACTAACAACATTTAAAAAAACCTTACTTCTCACTCCCCTCTCCCTGTTTTCATCTAAAAACAACCACCACCATAAAAATTGCCCAGCAAAGAGAAAGGGCTCGTGTCTGTATTTTTGGTGTATGACCATATATCTTCATTGTAGTTCCTCTGCCACACATTAACAGAGTTATTTGTCCCTGATGTTTCTCAGAGATCATCTTTGTGTATGTCTCCATAGCTGTTATGATAATGTTACTATTTTCTCTTCTTCATTTTCTCCTTCTATTTGGGATCTTTTTTCATGTGAAAGAGACTCTTTCTCTAGCCTCTTTACACACAGTCACCATTTCACTAGGACATATGGGTGCTTCTATATGATGCCTTTTAAAGTAATAAGATAGTAAGAATAGATTTTGAACAATATTTTACCAGCACTATTGAAAAATTAGCAACTGTATATTCTATATACACACACAGAAGCTGCATAAAATGCAAATTCTATTCATGTCTGATCTCTTCTGCATTTCTACAGTGGCTGTTGCTGTGGCATCTAAGCACTTTAGGTTATTTCCTCTTATTATTATTTACCACCTGATCATTCCAAAGTGCTTTTTACAATCAGAGAATTTCATTAACAACCCATTCCCTTGCTCTTTGTTTTTCTGCACCCTTGCATTGTAAAACTATCAAGCATCTTAGTAGCTATATCAGATAAATTACAGTAAGAAGATAGAGTGCTCCTGATAGGAGGATGGGGAAAAAAACATTCCAAAGCATATTCTGAAATCCAGTTTATGTTTTACAGCATCCAAATAATAATATTACAGAAGCGTGGGTATATATATATATATATATATATATATATATATATATATATATATATATATATACATATATATATATATATATATAATATATATTATATGTATATATATATATAATATATATATTATATGTATATATATTATATATGTATATATTACAGAGTGAACACTCAACCACTAGATACGTACTTTTATTTCTCATGGTTTCCACCATTGCAATAATCACAAATGTGAGGTGAGCAAGGGGGAGTACTGTCTGCACTTCACACATAGAGAGGTCTTGGGCGTTACACCTTCTCACTGTAGAAAGCTCGTGATTTCTTATTGCTTCCTGAGCTGCCTTTAGCCCAGAATTATAGAAGTCAATCCATTTTAAAATCCAAAAAGCTACTGTTATATTTTTTTAAGCTGAGAGATAGAGACTTGTTTATAAAAAGGTTCATTGTGATTATAGATGAAAGTGCGTGGTTGGTACCTTAACAGTGTGATTGAATTAAAATCAAGTTCATTCTGGGGTTTCCTTCTCAGCTCTACTCCTTGCTTTCTCTTTGACTCCAAGCTAATTGCATAACCTCTGGTTGACTTGTGCCTCGTCTACACAAAGTGAAATTCAGAAATGAGGTTATTAATCTAACTAATGTAGGCTATAACATTATTTCTCTATTTCTGCTAGAGAATTTGAGATTTCTGACTTAAGCAGGTAGCAATAAAAACCAACAACTTTCTGCACAATCTCCTTTTGTCCTTAGACAACAACCCTATGAAATAGATACAGCAGAATCACCTGGAAATGGTCAGAATCACGCGGAGGGCTTGTTAAAAACACAGACTACTAGGCCCCACTCCCAGAGTTTCTGATTCTGTGTCTAGGGGTAGGGACTGATAATTTGCGTTTCTAACAAGTTCCCGGGAGATGCTGGTGGGGACCACACTTTTAAAATCACTGCGCTAAGGGAGATGTAGCTTAAGTACAGAAAAGGAAACCAAAGGTCAACTCACGGCAGTAAAGTGGCAGTGTACAGACAAAAACCTAGGACTTCTGACTTGAAATCTTACTTTCTTACTACATACATTTTTTTCTCTTTACTTCTACTACTTTATTTGGAATGACTTTCGGTTGTCTTGAGATCCTGAGTGAAATAGCATTGTAAAGGAGTGGTAATTGGATCTTTTCCCCTTGGGTCTAGTAGCTACTCTTATTGGATTTGTGAAGGAAAAAGAGGAGGACCTTCCAAATTTTAGTGATTAACTTTGGTATGAAGGGCTTATAAGGCCAGCCTTATACTTCCCCTTTGGGGATGAGAGTGATAAATTTGAGTCTTTTTTGTGTTCACTCATCATAGCCTGTAGATAGATATGAACAGGCTTCTCTTTGGTTGGACTTGTGAACATATTCTGCTATGACAATACTTTGTAAAAAGTTCCACATGTATATTACTTCTCCAGATAGTCATGATGAAGGAACGTAGCAAGGAGTACATAGTTGGGCAGGGGAAAAGCCACTGCAAAGAGACTGAGCATAGTGCAGTCATTTGCAATCCAGGCTGCATGTTACAATCACCCAGGAGAGCTTGGAAATGAACAACCACGTCTGGGTCCCATGTGTAAGAAATTCTGATTAACTGGGGTAGGATCTGAGCAGCAGTAGGTTTTAAAAGCTTCCCAGGTGATTCTAATGTGGAGTCTGGGTTGAGATCTACTGACCTCCGGGTTAAGAACCTGGATTTGGAAATCAGACAGATCTTAGTTCATATATTGGCTCTTTTGTTTAGTTACTGTGAAACTTGATCAAGTTATTTAATCTCTGTCAGCTTTAGTTTTCTCATCGGTAAAATGCAAATAATAATACTTGCCTTGTCAGCTATTTATGAGAGTTAGATGATACATTTAAATATTTGACATAGCTCCTGGCTCATGGTACGGATGTATTACGTTAGCTGCTGTTATTATATTACGCTTTGGTTTCCTTATCTGTGAAGTGAAGGGGGCACTTTATGAAATGGAAGACAAATATCTTAGGATTCTCTGTAGATACTTGTCTGTCACCTTTTCTACAGTATCCTGCTCAGTTCCATCTTGCCTCTTCCTAAATATACATATTTTGTTAGATGACAGACTCAACAGACTTTGACACACTCAACCTTTATTACTGTATTTTAACAGCTATCACTACTCTGTCCTCCTTTTTCCCATCAAGACTGAAAACCTCTAAAATAGAACAAATCCGCCAAAATTCCCATATAGGGTAATGGAGGTATGGTGCATGGTTGACATCTAGGTTTAAAAAACAAATGGCAAAGCTTTGTAAACATACAAAAACTAACATGGCCCTACAGTTGATTGCTATTTTTCTGTCATCACCTACTCTCAGTCATTGGTAGCTTTCATCGCAGGGGAAAAAGGGTGCCCACATCCCACTTCTTGAAGATTATGCCATCTTGTTGGTCCCTTCATTCTCCCGGATTTCCTCCTGTGACTCTTTAAAAAGTCTTAGTACACAGATGAGTAGTAACAATTTCTGAGGGCAGTCATGGTTTTCTAAGCACATTTGCTTATCTCTACCTATGTTTACTAGGTCACATTTTATATTACCAATTTTAAAAATTAGAGCCCTTTTGAAAAAACTCCCCTTGTATCTCCCTTAAAGTATACAAATTATGTTTTTGGACAGACAGAGAGGAATTATTTGACTGTCCAATAAAAGTACAGATGGTTCCATTTTCCTTGACTCATCTCACAGCACACATTAGTCAGGTCACATGCCTATTTGGGAATTTTTGTAGCACTAGGTCACTTGCTGAGCTTTGGGGCACATAAAAGACTTTGCCTGGCTTTTAAGTTTGTGGATCTTACACTGTGCCTGGCATGGAGATAGGAAGGACATTTTTTTTCCATTAAGCTTTTTCACTGTGTTTTGAAAGGAAAAGTTGAAACAGAGTCCCTACTGAGATTTTAACATGTTCCATGGTGGTAACCATAGGCAATAGGGAAACAGAAAATTTTGGGACAGAAGGAAGCCAAGGAGTCCATCTCAGCCTGTCCTCACAGATACCAGTTGGACTCTACAATATTATTTTTATCTAGGTGTACATCTATTGCTTTGTGTTTCTACAGCCTGCTGTCTGATAGAAGGGAAGCATTGCTACCCATCATCATTAAAAAGGTTGTTCTCTAAACTGCACTCAGACCCCTTTTCTGGACAAGTCAATGGAAACATTCATTTAGATTTTAATAAAGCTAAATCATGGAAGTTTTTATTTGGAAAAATACATTTTGATGTTTAAAAAGATTCTCAAAGGGTGTTACGATAGGTACACTCCAGTTATAGAGAACAGTACTTGTTTCCCACAATGCTACATAAACACAGAATAATGACATTTTTATTTATTAAATTCAGGGTGCTTAAATTCATGCAAGTGGGCACCTCCCTCCACCTCTATACCCCCACCCATACCCTTCACCTGCCCTCCTCCTCCTCTGACCATCCCCCTGCCCTAACCTCTGGGGATCAAAACTCCTGAAATCTAAATCAACTCCCATTTCTGAAAGACTCTGTCATGCCATTTAAGTGAAGTGTTTAACAAACAGGTCTATTGGCATTCTTCTCTAAAAACTTAAATATGGGGCCTCCCTGGTGGCACTGTGGTTGAGAGTCCGCCTGCCGATGCAGGGGACACAGGTTCGTGCCCTGGTCCAGGAAGATCCCACATGCCGCGGAGCGGCTGGGCCCGTAAGCCATGGCCGCTGAGCCTGCACGTCCGGAGCCTGTGCTCCACAACGGGAGAGGCCACAACAGTGAGAGGCCCGCATACCGCAAAAAAAACCCTTAAATATGAAGGTTTTGATATACACTTGGGGGAGGCACATTTTTTCAAATAATCTGGTCTGATAGAGCTCTCTTGAAAATTCACCAGTTTGTTAACGTTACACCTATGCTAATAGCTTCTAGTTCCTTTCATTATATGCAGTTATTATTAATGAGATTCTAGAACATCACTTCCCATGGTTACATTTAAATAGTGAGATACAGCTAACCAAGTAGTAGTCATGGCTATTAGTGATTTTTTTTGGATACATTTTCAACATGACAGCAGTTATTTTTTCTTTCTTATGTCTACAGTAGCACCAAACCTTAAAATGAATTATGAAAATTCAAAATGATAAGTTTTTTAAAATGTAGCTATTACAAGGTCAGAAATAGTACCTCACAAGACTGGCATTAGCATCATTATTATTGCCATTTTAAACTGGACTATCCCAGGTTGCATAATCCTATACTAACATAGTAAAATTAGGTTTTCCATAGTCCATTTTTGAAAGATAAATACCATGTACACATAAGTATAGAGGAAAATATCTCAAAGATACAGAGCCCATGAAATGGCATATTCCTTAAAGGCAGGGAAAGGTTTGCTCAGGAAGAAGGTTGAAAGGCAGTGTGGTATAATGTTAGAATACCTATGCTCTAGTTCATACTTTACCACTTAATGGGTCAACCTTAGTTAAAGGATTTAACCTCCCTGTGCATCAGTTCCCTCATCTGGCTCAACGTCAACCCTCCACAACCTCCTACATTTGAATAACGGTCAAAACAATGTGTCATAAAATTATTTTGAAGTATTCAATGTTATACACAAATATAGTCTGTTAATCGTCAAGTTTTAAATGGGAATTGGGACCAAATTTTTGAGAAAAGATCCCCTGTTCCAAATGTTGGAGACCGACTGAATGATGTCAAAGGCTGAAAATCTGCACAGGTTGACAACAAAGGTAGAGCCAGAGATAAGGTGCTGTCTCACGTAGGGCAGTGACAGTAGACTATGGTTTTTAAATTAATAGAAGAAATTTGAGACACTAGAATCTTTCGCGAAGCATATTGCTTGATCAAATGTGTTATATCTTGTGAGTTCTCTAATGTTCGTTACAAAGGATGAATTAAGAGAGCATGTCTGACAATGGGGAGCTCTGGTGAGATACAGGGACTTGCCATAAGACTGTTCTTATGGCAAGGCCCTGTTCTCAAACTTAATTCTACCTCAGGAGCTGACTTCAAGTGCAGATTCTAGGCCCATATCCCTATAGATTCTGATTCCACTGTAATTCTTAGGTGGGCCTTTGATTCTTCATTTTTCTCAACCTCGGTGATTTGGTTGCTGATGTTCTTGAGACCACACTGTGAATTTTCTGTCACAGCCATTCAATGCTCTAGCCTTCAGATTATGTGGTTTCTGGTTATGGGCAGAACTGAAGGAGTTATTTAATGCTCTATAAAGCCCTACAGACAGGACTTTTTGTGTCAATGGGAATTCCATATCTTTGAATTTTTCCGTTTGTTCCTATTAAATTTGCATGTTTTAGCACTTAGGAAAGAAAATACAAATAGATCTGTTTGGTCAGAATTTTTACCTAATTTGCACTTAAGGATCTATCAAAATAGGGAGTCTTTTACAAGTTTTGGTATTTTTTGTCCTCTTTTTATGCTTGTGCCCAGCTGTCTTCACAAAATTAAAATGAATTTTAAAACAGAAATGAACAGTTCCATTTAATATGTTTATCCTATGTTGTCATATGAGGTACTGGTGCCATCAGATCTAACCTCTCCAAAACCCTTGAGTCCATTAGGGTAAGCAAGAAACACCCCCATTACTAAGAAATTTTTGTCGCACGAAAGAAAATCTCTCTATCTTATTTCACATATTCAATTCCCTTGTCACTTTATGTTATAAATAAATAACAAACCAACTTTGCACAGGCCCACCGATTAAAAATAAAAGTTGTCAGAGTGAGAGGGGAAAGACAAAAATATGAATTATTAATTATAATATTAAGCAGCACAAAAAAGCCTAATGTGAAATGATATCACCTAAAAAGGGATTTTATCAAAATAGCGATGGGACAGCTATATAGTCTTTATCATATAATTTGCATTGTTGTCATTTTAAGCCAGAAATATGTTTACCATATCTAATGCATTTATATCAAATTTGATGAAAAGATATTTTAATCATAGCAAAATAAAGAAGTTAATTATAGAACAGTAGCATGAAAGGAAGAAAGCTTGATTTTAAAGTTATACATTAAATTATCATGTTGACCTGGTGACTATATTCGCTGTGACATTGTCCCCCTGCATGTTGTTATTTTCCAAATGTCGGCTATTGGAAAATGCAAAAACACTAAATTAGAAGAAAGAGTGATGTTTTTCTTTTTAAGATGATTTTAACAGTTCACATAGCTCGTGTTGGAATGAGAATGAATGCGGGTTGTTTTTTTTTTTTCCCTAAGTGGAGATTTCAAATGAATATTCCTTGAATACTGGTTTAGGTTTTCAGCAGAGTGGAGCAATTTCTTCTCAAGAAGGGAAGATATCGGGCTTTAATGAAAATATTTCCTACTATGTCTCCCTAAATCACAGTTACCTCAACATTTGTGCCTGACTTGAGTTTTCTTTTCCTAAGTAGGCTAGCCTTTTATTTTTAGTCATTTAAAGGGTTATTTCTGATAAGGGCTCATTTGTTTCATGAAATGTCTTAAAATTTCATTTGGAAACAAAGGTAATTCTGAAAAAGTTCCCCATGTTTGGAATAATCTTACAGGAGTCATCTACACATTCTGAGAAAAGTTCTTCACTCGCTGTTCCCATGAATTCCTGTGAATAGCAAGTTTGGTTCTGTTTAGTAGTATTTTTATTTTAACACTACGCACAGCTTCCTTGACTTGTGTTAAGTTTGCTTGTCCCATCTCAGTTGGTTTTGTTCATCTTGTCTCAATGGTTTATTCTCTCTTGCGTGATGTTATATTACCATCTCAATTTCCCTGGCAGTATCTTTGTTTTTAGCTTTTAACTTAATTTCGTGCTCATGGAAGTTGAGAGGCAGGTCCATATCCAGGTACAAGGCAAAAAGCCATACATCTGCAGGCATCTTTGCAGTAAACCAACTATTTGTTTTTGTGTTGCCTATATGAAATATTTTTCAAACAACTAAATCCTTAGAGTCCTATTTAAGAAAAGCTTTTGTGGGCTTCCCTGGTGGCACAGTGGTTGAGAATCTGCCTGCCGATGCAGGGGACACGGGTTCGAGTCCTGGTCTGGGAAGATCCCGCATGCCACGGAGCAACTCAGCCCGTGAGCCACAACTACTGAGCCTGCACGTCTGGAGCCTGTGCTCCGCAACAAGAGAGGCTGCAACAGTGAGAGGCCCGCGCACCACGATGAAGAGTGGCCCCCGCTTGCTGCAACTAGAGAAAGCCCTCACACAGAAACGAAGACCCAACACAGATAAAAAATAAATTAATTAATTAAAAAAAAAAAAAAAAGCTTTTGTGTCACAGAATACCCTGCCCCAATGCCTGCCAACCTGGGTTCTAATTTTAATTTATCTTGTCCATGAAATCTAACTCTGGCTCTTAAAAATATATCATCCTTATTGCTATTGCCATCATTACCAAGCATTTTTTAAGCATCCCGTCTATATTGGTATACACAAGGATACTGTCCCCTCATTGCAGGTTATGCAGTAAAGAAATCAAACACAGTAAAAAATTCCATTTGTCTTATTTCTCATTCTATTCTTATCAGTAATTCCCATTTGATCAGAGAACATCAGTCCTTTCCGTGTTACTGTCTTGTCCAAATATTCATCCAGAAGTGACTTTCCTGGCTCCTCTAGTCTTCAGAGGCTGTTCATTAAATTTACACTTCCCTTGTAAATCATGTAAGTTTCATGGCCGTCCATTATTTTTTCTTTTGTTTCTTTGGGGTTCACTGATTCCCACTATGTACAGCCATTTCACACCTGCTGTCATCAGCTGATCTCCCTTGGTGTGATTTATTTTTAATAATATCCTTTTTTTGCCCAAGTTTGATAACCATTCATCTCAATATATTCCTCATAATGTTTAGCTCTTCCTTGGGTTTTACTTTTTAAACCACTGAGTAGGAACGAGAAAATAACACAAGCAGTGACAGAAAAGCAAGTACAGAGCTACCAAAATGAAGCCCTGCAATCCTATCTGATGATTGGGGTGGAGCTGAAGAGATGTTAGAGAACATTCTAGAAACAAAGAAAAAGAAATTAAATAAAGCATCATTCCAGAAAGGAAGAAGTCAATAAATTATGAGTAAAATCAGGTCATAGAAAAAATTAATCAGAAGCAAACACCTGGCTTTTAGGTGTTTAGCAATTTTAATTATTACCGTTAATAATATTTATTAAGAGCTTTTTATGTGCTAGTCAATGTGCTAAGTAACTTTCATTCATTATTTCACTTATTCATTTATTTCTTACTACAAATCTATGAGGAGAGTTATTCTTATTATTGATATTTCCTCCATTTAACAAAAATAAAAACTGAGGCTTAGACACTTTAAGTAGTTTTCTCAAGGTCTCATAGCTGGAAATGTGGAGCCAGAATAGAAATGCAGGTGCATTCTTGACCTTTATACTGTAGTACCGTTCAAGTCACAGCCTTTAAAAAAAAAAAATATGTACATAATTATGGTTTAACTATTCTATATAGAGACCATGAAAGGCCTCAAGTCAGTTTATTCTTTACTTACACTTAAGCGTCATAGAAGTTTGAAACGTTTCCATAGTAGAGCATAGTTCAGGTTTTAGAAAATGGATCTTTCCTCAGATTTGCTAGTTTCATTCTCTGTAGTGGTAGAAAGTCACTTTTGGCTCACTCTCTTCCTAGCTATAGATAATGGCCGATTAATGTTAGGAAAAAATATTCTGGGTCTTTTGGTATATTTTGAGAAAATGTAAAATAAATGAATAAATGTCCACATATTACATAATGAATTTAAACAGTGGTTCTTAGATTAATAAAGAGGTTTCCATTAACTTAGTTTTTGCTACTACTGTTTAAATTTTAAACTAATATATTAAATTCTGATAACTGGCATTCTAAGAGTATCTGATAAATTTCATGTATTGGGTAAATTTAAGATAAGGTGACCTCTTTCAACATGTGATGGTTTCATGATATATAATCTATTCCTCATTGTAAAGCTATCATCATCTTAAGGCTGAAGGAATAGTAGCCAGTATGAAATCTCATTCGGGCCTAGTATATCTGCTGTATACAGTGGTCTGAGCCAGCAAGTCAATAAATTCAGAAACTGAGCAGCCTGGAGCCAGAAGCATGAGAATCATACTGTCTTGAGTTGGAGAGTTCATACAAATTATTTGATGTAGAGATTTTTCATATTTCTTTAAACAACAGAACCCTCTTTTCAAAATAAATCTCATTAGAACCTTTACATATGAAATAATGAGAAGCATTTTATTAAAATAAACTCATTTTATAAATCCAAATGATTATGTTAAATATTATAAAGTCAATCAATAAGAATATAATGGCAAATATACAAAGAAATGGAAACTCGGGATCAGATTATTATATTGGCTTTAAGAATTCAGTGTATTTTTGTGTGAGGAATGCACTACTATATGGTGTCAAGAAAATCATTGTATACAGTTAAGTAGTTGCACATAGTTACAGGGCTTTTTTTTTGCTTGTTTTCTGCTTTTTTTTTTTTTTTTTTTTTTAAGCAACTTGCCTTCCAACTTCAGGGTCTTAATTTGAGGCCTGCATGAAAACTAGTAAACCTTATTGTACATATTTAACTTGTAACAACACATTGATCTTTTAAAAATTTATATAATACATTTAAATTTGCTTGTCATTTTTATCACAATTGTAAATTGATACAAATATGTAATGTTTTAAATTTACATTTTAATTACATATTTAACTGCTTAATCAATCTCTTTGCAATCATCTCTTCTTAAGCTTGAGGACCATGAAGCATAGTTTGAAAACCACTAATTTGGTTCAAATTTCTAGGAAGTAACCTTATTCTCTCTCTCTGTTCCTCTATTATTTAAGGACAATTTGATCATTTGGGGATGCTTTATTTCGGGGGTTTTGGTTTATTTAACTTATTTCTTCAACTGGAGGTTAAATTGAAGAGCAAGAATTTTGTTTTTGTCTTTTTGCTGTGTTCTCACCACCAGCCTAACATTTACACATTGTACATAGACATAGGGTTTGTCCAAAGTTATTTAGTTACCATCTGTGTACACTAGAGAATTTGGAAAAGGGACCCAAATCTGTCTCAGTCCTCCTCCCATCTACTACTCTGTGCTTCTGCTTCTTCATGATGTGTCAATAGCAAAAATAATCCAGTGAATTCTCTTGGCTTCCAGTTTTCAAAGTTCCCAAGATAGGGCTGTGAATTGATAAACTGTAGCTTTCAGAGGGCGGAGCTTTGAAAGAATAAGATTGGTAGAGTAGTAGTACAAGGTTCAACGCGTAACCTTCTGATGAACTAGAGCAAAAGGACAGAGAAAGACAGGGCTTAGAGGTAGAGAAGGACTGGAAAAGGGTATGTAAGTGCTAGAGTAGCAGAAGAAAGAACCGTTTACATGGCAGAAGCAAGGTAATGCTGGTACCATTAGTGCCTGCTCTAGAAAGCTTTGAAGTGTACAAAAGAGTGACCACAAATCAGAATGGACTTTCTGCGCCACGAATGAAAAATCAAGTTCAACGAGAGAATGTGGTATAAGCTGTGATACCAGCCAAATGACATCAGAACCAGAACTAAAAAGCTGATGTAGAACCCAGAATACTCTGCTGCTTTCCGACCTTCTATCAGGTTTTGGGTTTCCAGCTAGGCTAAACCATCAGGGAACTACCTATTATGAAAGTAAGGCCTTATTGAGACTACTACTTGATCAGCCAGCGCAGAAACAAGAGCGGATATAGTATGCTCTGAATCCACAGATCCCAAACTAAGTGTTTTTATAAATGGGCAACATTTCCTACTAACTTATTTGAAAAAATCATTTTTATAAGACATGTGTTTGGGCTTCCCTGGTGGCGCAGTGGTTGAGAGTCCACCTGCCGATTCAGGGGCACGGGTTCATGCCCCGGGCCGGGAAGATACCACATGCTGCAGAGTGGCTGGGCCCGTGAGCCACGGCTGCTGAACCTGCACGTCCGGAGCCTGTGCTCCACAACGGGAGAGGCCACAACAGTGAGAGGCCTGCGTACAGCAAAAAAAAAAAAAAAAGACGTGTTTATATAAAACCAATAAAAAGTGTTGTGTGTGTTAGAACATTTTGCTTTTATATCTGGTAGACCATTTACCTCTTCTTCATTGTCATTTGGAACATTTATTTTATATTCTCTTTTTCATTCCTGTTGGAGTGTTTATGTATGATATGTTTGTTACTTTTATCAGTTGATCTTGCCCTCCTCATATGCTCATGTCTGACTGGCCTAGTTTTCCACATTCAGCATGTGATCTCTAGCCCTTCTTAAATATTAATTAGTGTAATTGAATTCCCTCTAGTATTTCTAACCTCAGGCACCTGAATCTCAGTGTTTTTATTAGAACTGATTTGTGCATTTAAAGTCCAACCTGCCTCCCCATCTCCCAACCCCCAAACAACTCTTCTTAATTAGGTAAAGGTCAGGGTACATGCCTGCCTCAGAGAAAGTCTTCATGGGAAAATAAAAGCATCATATGTTACAACCTTTCTCAGTTAAAGACTGAAAAATACAAAGCTGACTTGAATCTTTGGCAAAGAAAATCATCCAGAGTGAATAGGAAAAGGATGTAACCCTGTCCAGGTGCACAGCCAGAAGTGAAAAATGGAAGTTCGGCAAGGCCATACACAGAGATGAGCACAAAGCCTCACTTAATCATAGCTCCTTCTCCGCTGCCAGCACAGCCAGGCCCAAGTCAGCACCCTAAGTCCTCTCTACTCTTCTGGTTTGCAGATACATCTCTGACCAGCATACCAACTCTGGAGATGGTCCATGATTACACATAGAGACTCTATTCCTTGGAAGGACACAGAAAAAAGGAAAAAGAGAGGAGCCTAGAAATAGGGGTAGAGAGCCAAAGGCTAATGAGAGGATTTATTAATAAGATCAGTTACTGCCATTCATGTCTAAAGAGAAGAGAAAAAATATTAGGCAACTAGAGATATTAAAAATGTTCTAATTTTTAGAAAGTATAAGAAGGCAGTTTATAAGTACAAACAGCTTGATGTCAGTCCTGAGCAAGAGCCTACAATCGATTATTAAAACAGTAAAGCATAAAGCAATGGTTTATGATCCCCAGAAAGAAGTGCTGCTTGCTAGAAACCAGAATGGCTTCAGTGAAAGCATGTCTATAATATATGACCAGATCTCACGTGGGTTAGACGTACAGATATATTAGTAACTAATCTAAGTACAGATAGATTAGTAACTGGTTGAGTGACCACACTATTAGGTACGAACAAATGGCTCAGTGTTAAAGTGGAAGGAATTCTTATGGCATATTGCAGGAATAGCCTAAGCCTCGACCGCCATTTTTTTTCAATAACTTTGTTGAAAGCATGTTCATCAAAGTTGCAGATGACATGAATCCAAATACATAGAAAAGTTGTTGAATGATGTAATCATGTTCCAAAGACATCTTGAAAGACTGGAATGATGTGCTACATCTAACCAGATGAAGTTTTTTAAATGGGTAGATACAAGATTTTGTCTTTATATTTTTAAAAGACTGCTCATGAATGATATAGGGGAGATATAGCTTAACAATCCAGTACAAGAAATCTGAATAAATAGCAACATCTTCAGGAGTAAGTGACCAGGATGGTAGGGAAATGAAACAAATGATATGAGGAATGGTTAAGGGAACTGGAATTGTTTGGAAATTCAGAGTGAGAATACAATAACTATGTTCTAGTAAATTAAGGACTGTCACAAAGAAGATAAATTATATTTTCTGTGACTTCAAGTAGAACACAAGCCAGTGATGAAACATACAAGAATAAAATATTTAGGTCAATATAAGAACTAACTTTGTAACATTCTTATGTGCTCAAAGGTAGAAAACAGACAAGGAGGAAAAAAAATATTGGTCTGGAAGACAGACCTACCTACCTTTAATCTTGGTTATTCCACTTAAGGATTCTGTGTCTCTTGGGATATTTCTCAAATCTCCCATAATCTGTTTCTGTGCCAGTAAAGTAGATTTAATCAATTCCTACCTTGCAGGTTGTTGTGAAAACCTTAGTGCCTGTATTAGTTTTCTAGAACTACCATAACAAAATATCACAGACTGGGCGGCTTAAACAACAGAAAGTTTTTTCTAAGTTTTGGAGGCTGGAAATCCAGCATCAAGGTGTTGGCAGGGTTGGTTTCTCATGATGCCTTTCTCCTTGGCCTGCAGATGCCTTTCTTCTTACTGGGTCTCCTCATATGGCCTTTTCTCTATGTACACTCATCCGTTGAGTCTCTTCCTCTTTTTCTAAGGAGAACAGTCCTGTTGGATTAGAACCGCACCTTATTTAACCTTAAATACTCCTTTAAAGGACCTATCTCCAAGTACAGTCACATTGGGGGTTAGAGCTTCAACATATGAAAGGGGGAGGAAGGAAACATATTCAGTTTCCAACAGTCCCTAATATCAACAAATATTAATTCCCTAAGATCAAGGTGTTTAAGCATAGACAACTGCTTTACATGGATGTTTACAGGATATTCAAGCCTTAGACAGATGATTGTAATATATAATTTTAATGAAGTCCAACACAAATATTCTGTCATTATAAAAATAAAATCCCCAGTACAGCATCAACTCTGAAATTCTGCAATTCTCTGAAAATGCTCAGTAACAAGGTAATTGCTCAGTACATAGAGCAGTCTTCTTTCAATAAATGCCTTCATTTAATATTCAAAAATTCAATCTAATTTCACAAATATTTACTTATATCCTAGACCTCCCTTAACCTCTGCAGCCCAAATTCCCAAGATACCTTCTAGGTGAAACCTCTGTCTCTTCTGTGGGAGGATGTTGCTTTGTCAAACCTTTAAATATTCTTAAGTCAGAAGGTGTGCCTACATAAGTAGAGGGAGACTATAACTCATATCTTAAAACAAAACAGACAAATTGTACAAATAAATGCACATAAAAAATAAAAATAAAAAGTGGTATTGTCAAGAGGTTCCAAATCTGAATCTATAGCTTTGAGACAAAACAAGGAATGGATGATTTATTTTGTTCATACACACTCTGCTGTTTTTCCTCATTTTAGCATGAATGTGTATTGGCCACTTATTTAGATAATAATAGTTTAAAGTTGAGCTTATGCCAGAATCTAGCCTTTGAGATTGATTAGTCTTTCGGTTTCTCTTTCTTGTAATGAGTATTTTGTTGGAAATGGGACTATGTTGTCTCTTGTGTCAGTGGGTAGTTGGACTGACTTTTAAAAGTCAGTATTCTAAGCCAATGAAATAATGCATTCTCTTTTTTTTTTTCTCTTGACATACTAGATATTAGAAAGATGCACATTTTCTCAAGGCATGTATACCTTTTTCATCAGACTAACTAAAAATAAACAAAAACCCTGAAACTAGTAGTGGTTATGGTATTTGGCAACTGAACAAGCTTCCTCTCAAGAGGGCCAGTTACTGTAACTAGACATTTACAACTGAGAGTCAAGGCTAGGGTTTGGTGGAAGAGTAGGGCATCTTGAACTGGATTATCTACATTCAAGTCCTAGCTCTGCCATTTGTAATCTTGGGCAGGTATCAGATTCTCTGAGCCTATTTCATGTTATGTAAAACTCTATATGTAGGCTTCTTTTCAAGTCTGAATAGAGTTTGACCCAATGTAGATATTTAGTAAATATTAATTTATTTCCTTCTTCTCTGATCCTTAATTCTCTCATCTTCTGATGTGTATAATATTAATACTCTCCCTACTTACATATCCCACAGGGTTGTTGAGACAATCAAATGATATGATGTTTGTGAAAGTGCTTCACACACTCTAAAACACTATACAAATGCTATTTCTTTCTTCTTATGAGTGGATGGGGATGCTTAATTAGAAATGGAATTGGGACCAGACAGGAATTAATGTTGATACTGTTTCCTAAGAGACGTTAGAGGCCTCATGTTGTTGTCTATTTAAGTTGCCTGAACTTATCTATAAAATGAAGATCCTTAACAACAGGTATTAAAGTTTATTGTCTACTTTTTTGTGCTATTTTCAAGGGAGCATAGAAAAGATTTTTTCCTTTCATATATTTTCCCCTGTATTATTAGGCTGCTGTCTGTTCTTGAAAATACTGAGACAAATTCCTATCTTTTATAACTATGAGGATCTGGGCCCATGGTGCTTACTACCACTATTTCTGTTGTACTTGTGGTAATTGTTGTTATTATTATTAATTATCCTTTGTAATTATATGGCTTCTTATTTTAAGAAAAGATAAATGGCTAGGAAATAAACAAGCTGCTCTAACTGAGAGATTTTTGGAGTTTCAAACGTTTTAGATCCATTTTTGACTTTTTTTTTTTTACGAAGACTTCTACATGAATTTTAAAACACAACATTTTTTGGTCTGCCATTGAAAATAAAGTACTAACTTGTGAGATAGTGCCCTCGGAGTCATGTATAGAAAATAAAGTCTCTCAGAGCATTCCATTTCCTCTTTCTGCCTTTTAAAATATTTCTTAAAGTATAGTCACTACATAGTAGAAGTATGTTTTGGAGAAAGATTTTGAAGCAGGAGATGGAGATGCTTAAACAGTGACCCAGGCCTAAGTTGAGACGTCTTGTTCTCCTTGCTCATTCCTGAGTGCCTGTTGAAGAGAAGAAAAAGGTAAATGAAGGGAAGTTGAAAATAGTTTGTGGATTATGAGGCAGGCAGTTAAGTGTAACCCAAGTACAAAATGTCTAGCACAGATTGATAGAGGCTCTTTGCAATAAAAAGTCCACCCACCTTCTCAAATCTCTTGGCTTTATTATTTTCAATTCTTGAACATCCTTAATGCTGATTAAGTCTTCTTTAAGTTTCTAGGCTGGTTGGACTGGGGTCCTTTGGATCAGGGGCCCCTCATTCCCACAGTTAAGGACCTGGACTTGATAGATTAGGAAGTCAAAGTGAGCATTTTTTTTCCGTAAGTAACCTCCATGCAGGTTTTTCTATGACTTGGCATGAAAGTGAGGATGAAATTTTATAGGAAATAAAGAGGGCTATTCAGTTATTGAATTATTTCTTATTTTAAGGAAAATCCTTCTCCATCCATCTCTGTCTTATCATCTTCTAAAGCCATGGGTCACAGTGACCAGCAGTGTTAACATCACCAGGAATACATTATAACACAGACTCTTGGGCCTCACCCCGACCTATCGAATCTGAAACCTTGAGGTGGAGTACAGCAGCTTGTGTTTGAACAAGCCCTCCAGGTGATTATGGTGCATACCAAAATTTGAGAACCACTGTTCTAAAGAGATATTGAATTACACTGGGAAAATAGTTGAGCAATTAAAAATTCTGCGAAAAAGCCAAAAGTGACTTTTGGAATTCAGAACCTTCTATTGTTTTAACCCAAATTATCTCTCACAGTTTTACCCTAAACTATTTAACAGTCCCTAAACACTTTTTACCTCTGACCTGCAGCTCATATCAAGACCCACCCCCCGCCCGGCCTAAAATGGCCTTTTACCCTCTGTCTAGTCAAATCTCATTCATTCTGAAATATCCAACTCAAATACCGTTCCTTGCAAAAACCTTACCAGTCATGAAGACAATCTCGTAATTTGGGGTTCTGTAGTTCTCAATGTCTGTACCATTCATTTAAGTCTTACCTGTAACAGATCTCATCTAAGAAATTGTCAACTGTTACGATAAACAACAGCTTACATTTATTCAGTACCCACTATGGTCACCTCAACCCTCTCAAAGAAATACTGTGCCTGAGTTTCTGAGACCTTAGGTAGCTTATCCCAGGTCACACATTATGTATTAAAAAGACTTACACTTGACCACTAGGCTATATTGTCCTGTAATGTTGATAAACTTTTCTCCTACTGGCATCTTTTTTCTCCCTAGCTTAACTATATGCTCAGTTGCAATTAGAGGCCATAATTTTCTTGTTGTCTTATACAGTAACTTTTAGAATATACAGAATTAATGCCTATCTGCTGGTATATATATTATGTACTAAACCTAGTTCTGGCATTTGTCTCACTGTCTTTCCTTAGGAAAATCTTGGAAGTGAAAATGTTTAAAGTTTCCCCTTAGATCCAGAACAGTCTCCAATAATAGGTTGGGTATCTGCATTTTAGCAGACTAATTTATCAATTTCATTTAAAGTATTCAACTTACAGTTGTGCACTGATTTTCATCATCAGTTTTAATTAAGGCATTTTGAAAATACTTTATTCTATAAAGCATTTAAAGAAGGAAATAGCTACTTTTGTTTATTTAGAGAATTTACCAATTTTCAGAAAGTTACTTTATTATTTTATAAAAGGAAAACGATGAGTTGATAATGAATCTGACCCATGACGATATGCTTACATGTACCTAGTGGTGATGAAAAATTGAAGATAATATTAGTGGCTAAATGATAATTATTCCGGAAGTATATTTAATTAAAGAAAAAATAGACTTTTTACTCAGAGCATAATCATACTCTATGAATATGTTACATCTGTGCATAACTTAAATTCATCTAACTGAATTCTGACCTAAGGAACAGAAAGCATTGTCTCTTCCAAGTCAGGCCACACTGTGGTTTTTGGGGGGATAAATTGTTGACTAATTTCTATTCCTTTATAGCTGTTTTATCCACTTGAGGATCCTTGACCCTGAGTCAGAATCACCTGGATGGTTGCTAAAATGCATATTCCTGGATTTCATCCCTAAATACTGTATCAGAATCTTTGGGATTGGAGTCCAGCAATTTACAGTTTTAACAGTCACTTTTGTGCATAAGGTGATGCTTATGCACAAAAAAATTTGAACACCTTTCCTATTCAGATTCATTCTTTTTTTCCCTGGTGGATCAAATCTTCCAGAAAACTGATATGTGAATCTCAAAACTGACAGTTTTTAGGCACAGAGGCTCAGTGCCAACTTTTAGTAAACATTGCATTTGCTTTCAACAGATATTTAGTTCGGATACTTTTGTTTGCCAGGCACTGTTATCTAAATTAATCAGTGTAAAACCCAAATAGCTCTGTGAGATAAGATTCTTAGCCCCATTTTAGAGATGTGATAATTGAGGCTTAGAGAAGTAAATACCTTTCTGAAGGCCAACCAGCTGATAATTGGATTCAGTTTGACTCCAGAATGTGTGTTCTTAAACTCTAAAACAAGGCTGAGTCAGAATTTGAAATCAGAGCTTTTCAATCCTGCCTTTTTCTAAAAAGACAGCTGAATAGTAAAAGTATTAAAGTAGATAACAGCTAATTCCAAGTTTGTGTCCAAACTCTGAGATTTTATGAGGTTAGTCAAGAGTCATCTTAAATTATATGGCTGGTAGCTATAGTATTATCTTGTGATGAGCTCAGTCAGTAAATCATCACCTTCAATGTTATCAGAGGGATCAATGGAAGCATTGTCTACATAAACCTGTCTGTTTTATAATCTGCCTTGTCTTCTTTAGCCCTTAAAAGACCTGATATGTATTTTTCTATGCAAATGTTACTAAAATAAACATTTTTATAATTTTATTAAGAAAATTTTCACAATATCAGGCTTCATTTCCCTTAACAATGGCTTGTTTTGATGAGTCTTTTGCAAGTACAGCTGATGTGCTGTATAGCTGACTCAGTGGTTCTCAACCCTGGCAGCACTTTCAAATCAACTATGAACTTTTAAAAATATACAGATGCTTGGGTCTAACCCCACAGATACTGAATCATTGGGTCTGGAGTGGGGGCTAGGTGGCTGATTGTTTACAAAGCCACACTGGTGCTTCTGTAGGGATTCAGGATTGAGAATCACTGATCCAACTCATTAGTTTATGAAGAATTTGGGAATATCATATACTTTAAAAGAGCAGTTGAAGGAAGCAAAATCCCTTTATAAATTCTACAACAACAAGTCCTTTGAAATAAAAGGGGACCCTGTGAGCAGCTCTAGAAGCTGTTGCTTGGGCCATCCAATATTCAGATTTGAGTCTCACATAAAGAAAAGGCAAGAAATAAGAAGCCATTAGAGCATGGAGCTAAGTGGAATTATGGGAAATCATTTGTAAAATGCTGTTGGGTTTAGAAGGACATGTTCTTTTCAATAGACGTTTTTGTAATAGGAAACAGGGTAATGGAAATGCCAGCATATTTGAATCTATCTGAATTTCCTTCAGATAAAAATAAAAGGAAAGGGTATAACCTTGCAAATGTATCTTGATCTGATATTATTTTTGCCAGTTAGACAGATATGGGGCCACCAGTCAGCTCGACTCAGAGCTGGCTATCAAATCAGAATTCACTCGTCAAATCCCAGCACTAATCGAGATGATAAAGAGCTACCTTTTGATTAATCCTGCCCTGGACTTTCAACAAAAGATACTGCAGTTTAATTACGGAGTGAAATTCACTTTGTCTGATCTGCCTGTCTTTGCTGTAATGTCATAATATAATCAGCATCACCCCCATCTGAAACACAGGACTGTGAAGTGCAAGGACCTGTGCGATTGGAAGAAATAGAATGATGCTCAAACAACAACCAGCCGCAGTGCAGTAATTATTCAAGCCTTGTTTTCATCTGTATGTCATTCTCCCATTGGCTTGTCATGACAGCAACTGAGAAAAAGATGGAAGAGAGCGTGATTGAAAAGGATATTGACCCACTGGAATCAGACTAGGTGTGGGAGGGAAGAGCCAAGCTGTATAAAATCGTAAGGCTAATTAAACTTGGTTTTTCTTTAATATGTATCCCACTGGCTGCTACTGATCCCACAAGTCCAAGCTGAACCATTCAGCTGATATGTCTCCCTGCAATTAAAATCTCCCCCTCAGTTGAAACTCTGGTTTTCACTTCTCTGAAAATAATTTGTTTTTCTTTTAAAACTGGCAATTACTTGGCAGATTTTTTTTTTTTTTGTATAGGTCTCAATGTAATTTTTGTAAATTAAACTCAGTAAGAGAAGAGTGTTGAAGATTTTCTGTCAGAGATAATGGCCTTTGGGGGTATCCTTTCTAGGTCTCCATAGACCCACTGCCTTACAAAGAAGTACTAAATCCAGAAAGATGTCTGGCTTTCCCATGAATTATTACTCCATATTACACAAAATGTTTAAAGTAATTTGCCCTACGTCCTCTAGTTGTAAAGTTGCTGAGCCAGGATTTGAACCAAGAGTTGTCTGACTCTGGGTCATACACTTTTGACTCTACTACCCACCCACCCTTTATTCTCACTTACTTATGATTAATAACCCTCTAATGATTTATTTAACACATTATTGTTGTGCATCTCCTATATACCAAGCACTGTGCTATACTCCACATATTCGTTAGTAAAACTAGGAAGGAAGCATCAGCCAGTATCTATCTTCAAAAGGTTTTAAGTTTGGTGGTTCAGTTGCTTTTGTGACTTTTATGGTAAATTGACATTTTAAATACAAAAAAGCAATTGGACCATTAAGAGCAAATGTAAAATATGAAATCCAGAAGATCTTTTTCATTTGCCTGTTTTTATTCATAGTATTACCATTCTACCCATCACCCCAAAATCTCAGAATCAAGATTCCCAAAGATCTCAGGGTCTTATGACTCATATGTAATCAACCAATCATCATGTTCTATCAGATATTTTCATTTATAATGCACCACCAAGACCCCTAAGCCTATGCTTAACCACTAAGCATAGAGGTTAAGCAGGCAGGCTCTGGAGTCAGATGATCTGGGTTTGAATCCCATTTTGTCACATATTAACTGTGTAAACTTGAAAAAGTTGCTTACTCCTCATCTGTAAAACAGAAACAATAAAGTTACTTGTCTTTTAGGGCTGACGTGAAGATTAAATGAGTTAATCTACGTAAAGCACATAGTCCAGTGCCTGGCACATAGTAGAGGTTTAATAAATATTAGTTACCATTTCTTCCTTCACAATGTCTCGAGAACATTTCATTTTCTTTCCTTTTCTACTAACACTACTAGATATTGCTTGGGTTACTGCAATGGTGCTTGTCTATACTTCCTTTTGAATATTTTGAAACCTCTCCCTCCTTGATTACCATCCTCTGATCACTTACTTATAAAGTCTTTCCATTTCACTGTCATCATGCTCTACCCCCTCCCTCCTCATGTTCATAGGGATTGCCAGGATGCTAATGGGTCCTAGTTCCTCTGTTCAAGTTCGTTCTGTACCAACTACATCAATGCTAGAGTGAAACTGGCTTGTCTATTGAACAAAGATGACAGAACCTGCTCTTTTTTACTTCTTGGAGTTGTCAGAAAATCAAAAGCTAATTTAGTGAAAGCATTTTATAAACTATAAAAAAATTCTGTGAGTACAACATATAGTCTATAGTGTCTAAATATTTTCCAGCAAGCGTGTGTCCATGTATTAAGTATATAGTTAAAAACATCAAAAGGTCTCATGAGCCATATTATATGTCTTGAATCTCAACAAGATATGCATGTGTATCTAAGGATGGTACTTCCTACATTCATGTATCTTCTTTTTTCCATCTGGTCTCATCCCTCTTGTGAGCAACTCACATTATTTGGTCTCACTCTTTCCATCTACAGGGCAAATGGGAGCCTTCCTTAAAAGATCTTCACTGAGAATATTTTCCTTATTTCATAAATTTTTTTAGAAATCAGCAAGCAAGACTGATCTTTAACAGACTGACAGGAAGAATCTTAACAGTTCCTAACCATTCCTTAAACAGCATTAAAAATAAATCAACTTTATCCTACACCACAGATATAAGATTGTGCAAATTATTTGGCCATGTGGATTCTTTTGAAAGTTTTGAGTCAAAAACCTCACCAAAGTCAATATTTATAGTATTGCTGTTCAGACATTAGTCTACTGCCTAGATTCATTTT
The DNA here is from genome assembly GCF_964165515.1 of Mesoplodon bidens. NCBI lineage: Eukaryota > Metazoa > Chordata > Mammalia > Artiodactyla > Ziphiidae > Mesoplodon > Mesoplodon bidens. The sequence continues at coordinate 61,559,398 of NC_138161.1, read as the reverse complement.
TTTTCATAGGTGGGTGTTTCTATTTATCAGGGAGTAAATTGATGGACAGTTTGATGATGGCTTGGAACTTGAAATCACAGTCCCTAACAACCCAGTACTGCAGGAAGACATCTTTGTTTTCTTCTTATTATTAAATGGGACCAGGACAGGTAGATCAGTCTTCATTCCATTGTTTCTAGTGGGAGAGTGGTACCAGAATGCTCCACCTGAGGTTCACCGCAGGCTGGCAGTGTGGTCCAGCCAGCCTTGTATTGGATAGCTTAAACTGTGTTGGTTTTTTGTGTGTCCATATTCTTGAAGTGCATACCTTTATTATCCCTGAATTCCTATGGAAATTACCAGTGGATTCATATTCTTATGAATTTTCTTTTCCATGAGGTCTGACCTCTTTGCTCCAAGTTTGGAGATTTTGATGATAAGCAGTAGGTGTCTTCCAGGCTCCTTTCTTGCTTCCCCTCTCCTTTGCCCCTATTCCAACAAACCATCCAGCTGCCACCAGAATACTCCCTCACTTTACTATGTCACAGTCTTCCAAAGGAACCTGATATACCAGAGGCAGCAAAATCTTTACTCCTTCCTACTGGCCTTTTGGCTCCTGCTTGTTTGGAGTTTTGAGTTAAATTTTTCAAGTTAATATTTAACTCATGAGATAACTGTTTACAAAATTGTTAGTTGATAATCAGGGGTTTTTCCCTGGATTAATATAGTTGAAGTTTAACTTAGTGGAACAACACATAAAAAATAAATATATGTGTATATAATTAAATAAAAATATTAACTCTGGGAATTTTGCTGATATGTTCTCATGACTCTAAATGGAATATTTGTTCTAGTCTAGATAAAAGAAGACCTTAGTTATAGGCCTGGCAGGCTGACTTTGTGGAAGAATTTAAGCAGAAAGGGGAGGCAGAGTTTACTCCTAGATGGCAGGTGACTTGCAAATAATGGGGACATCCTATTTTTCTTAGGAAAATGCCCTTTATTCATATTCCTGGTAATATCACATTCAAAAGAAGTTGTTGGGATTCTCTCCAAATAGTGTATTTGAATAATTTTTGGCTTTGATCAGCCCTGTGCTATCTTACAATATTTTTTTGTGTCATTGACTTTATATATTACATCATGATCAAAACTTGGAGTCAGACATGGGGTGAGAAATCACCCTGTTCAGGTACTGCCCTCCAGCTGCTTTCATAAGTCAAGAAGGACTGTTTCTTCTCCTGAGACAAAGAGCTCTATCTGATGATTGCTAGAGTATATCTTAAAAAGAAATTCTTCATGCTTTTGCTAGGATTCAGGGGTACAACCTAGCACTGAAACCATATTCAGGTTACTTTGGATTATTTGGGAATGGTTTTCATCTCTACTTCTTATGATGTAGACCTCAAGGAACAGTTGTTAGAAGAAACTGGGTAGAGCAATTAAATTAATCTGGGAGAACTATGAGGTGATGTTGCATGTATGTGACTTTCAAATTTAATATGGAGGTCTCTGAAATTCTGAGCCATTGAAGACACTCTACATTTTGCCCATATGTAGAAATCTGTCCATTTGGCAAGTTTCTAGGTAAAGGATCATTTATGGATATTCTAAAGCTAGTTGCTAATACTTTTTGCAGCAAGAATAAACAACCTTCAAGCCAAATCAAGAGCTAGGTTTTCTGCTCTATTCTTCATTTCAAAGTCATAAAGCCAGACATTCAAAACCTAGAATCTCACAGGCACCTTCTAAGAGTTGATTGTTTTGCCAAATATGCTGTCTTTATCCCAAATCAGAAGTAACTTGAGATTGAATTACTAGCAACAGATTTCAAATTTGATGAGACTTAAATAGGTTTTAAGTGCCCAATAAGGTAGTAGGAAAAATTGGAAAGAGAGGTGTCCCAGAAGATAGCCACAGTGTTTTAAGTAAGAGGAAGTGGCTAACCATGTTAAATTGCTGCTGAGAAGTTGAGTAAGATGAGAATGAAAATGTGACCATTGGATTTGGCAACAGCAGATACAGTAAATAGAATGAATAAAAGTCTCCTTGAAATAGGTTGAAGAAAGAATAGAAAGTGAAGATACGGTAATAGCCAACATAAACAATTCTTTCAATATATTTTGCTATGAAAGGAATAAGGCAAATGGGAAGCAACTGAGGGAGACTTGGGATCAAGAGAATATCATCCAGATTTGCAAAGTATGGTAGTTTTTTTTTGTCTTGTTTTATGTTTCACATTTGTTTGTTTAATCTGCTTCCCCAGTTGAAAAACAATATGAATAAGAATCAAATCTAGAGTAAAAAGAAATATGGAAAAGGCAAAGCCAGTCTGGTAAAATGTGAAAGGTATTGGTTAATATTCAGCAGATCTGGGTTCTAGCTCAAGTTCTGCCAGCTGTTGGTAAAATGGCCCCAAATAACATTTCTGTGACTGACAGTCTAGTTATTTATTGGTAACATCTTAAGTTCAGTTATGGTATTCTAATTCTATGAAAGGAAAAAATTATAAGACATATTTCAGAAATCTCTCTCTAGTAGAAATAAAATTTATACCATTTTTTACCATTTACAAAGCACCATATTATTTCAAAAGAAATCACATCTTGCTAATTAACCCTCACAAAACTGTTACAAGGTAAGTGGTTATATTGGTTTATTTAACAGATAAGGAAACCAAGTCTCTGAAAGAGCAAAATCGTACAGTGTGCAGACAGCAGAGTCAGGGCTTTAAACCCAAATGTTCAGAATATAATTCAAAGTTCTTCCCACCATGCAGTGCTCTCCCTCTACTTGTCCTGTAGGCTTTTGTTTTGTTTTGTTTCTTCCCCTCACTCTTCAGTGAATGCGCATTTTTGTTTTTTGGGTTGTTTTTTTTTTTTTTTCATTTCTGGTCCAGGTTCCCATTATTTTTCTTTCTTTCCATTCTACTTTCCCCAGGGCTTTCTGGGTATGTCCACCTCCCTAAATATCTGCATTTCTTCTTAAAACAGAACCAAGTGCACAGGGTTTGGGGGTTCTATATTAAGAGCTTAGGAAGAACAGCCCCACACCAAAACAGTTTACTAGTCTAGTGAAATTTTGTCTCAGCCCATGGAAAATCAATGCTCTGACCACAATGACCAGTGTTAGCAGTGGAAACTTCATAGTATCTCGTCCTTTGGGCTCATAAGCTTTTAAAACCAGAGAATGGAAAGGGAAGAGCAAGAAGGTACTAGGAGAAAATGGGAAATGGGAAGGAGGAGAAGAGGTGGCACAGAGGGGTACAAGTGTTGCTTAGTGTAGGCCCTGCAGACCAAAAATTATTGTGTTTCTAACACTATTGATTTTTTCAGCAGCTGATATTTCAATCTGGGTGCAGTGTGTCTGAGAGTCTACGCACACTGTCAAGAAGAAATATGATAGTGTCTTAAAAGATTAATAATATCGCTGGTCCTCTGGAGGCCTGTCTTAATTCACTGGCCTGTTCCCTGGCATGTACTGTAATTTATCTAGTCTGATTTGAATAGCAAATGGCAATCGGCTGCCATTAGGGAAATGGGCATCATTCTTATTGATCCAGCATGGGCTGGATTTTATTTAAGGAGAACTGCAAAATGTTATTACCTTCAGGAAGAAAAACTGAAAAGGGAGTTTTTCCTTTGTGTATTTTGGAAATGTTCTACCTTAAAAATGGGGGGATGGATTGTGGATTTAGGAGAAAGGAGGGAGATGATGATCCTATTGTGTGAACAGGGACAAGTACAGACTGTTTTCAGCCTAATTGTTTACCAGCAGAAAAGAGTGCTCATGATTATGAGAAAGAGGCCATGGGCCTCAGAGGTTAAAACATTGGAGAGTTTGTCAGATCCGACCTGTTTCATCGTCCAACTTTGTGAAAAGCCACTAGTTGCTTAGAATCCATTTGTCAGTCTGTAAAATGGGCTAAAAAAATCTACTGGCTGTATATAAGGTTTACTTAGTGTTTGTTTCACATCTTGAGAGCTTTGGATAAAGGGTGATGTGGAATAAAACAGAAAAATCAAAGAGGGTCATTTAACATTGGGGGGGTGGGGTTTTAATATATATTATTGCTCTTCACTTAGCTCTCTTGTTTTAGTTTTTTTGTTTGTTTGTTTGTTTGTTTTTCTGACTTAGCTCTCTTGAAGGGACATGGTATGGGCTGAGTGAAGCATGACGAACTAGCCTCATAATTCTCATTAAACATAATGGGCATCGCTCAGGTTAACATTGAATATATTGACTTTAATGTTCACCTGTTAGTGGCAAATCTAAACCTGTGCTTTTACCTTGTTGTACAGAATCAAGGAAAGCTGGCAGCATTATGGTGGCAAATGAGGGAGACAGATCCAGTCTTTTTGCCTGCCCCCTACCCTCTTTGCCACAGGGATAGGGGCGGAGTGTGCCATTCCAATCAGAGCTTGTGGGAGATGTGCTGTGAAAGAACACACACATACCCTAATAACCTCCCTTAGCTGCCCCAGGAAGGGAAAAAGGTGTGACAAAGGTGTCTAGAGGAAGTGCTCATTTCTACTGAAATTCTTCTCCATTCCACCTCGGGTTGTTATGGAAAGAAACAATAATGTGCTACAGGAAATGGCCAAGTATAAAAGCAATAAAACAAATTGAAAATGACTTTGTTTTTTTGAGCGGCAGTAATTGCTATATGTTGTGATGTTTGCATAAGGAATTAGTTAATGTGTAGCAGAATGGCATGTGATACTTTTTATTTGCCTGATGATTATAGTCTGTGAGTGAATGACTTATTAAGGTTAATAAAGAAAAATTTGCTTGTGACTTGTAATGATCCAATTGCTAGAATTTAGCATCCCCTTATGCATTGTTGCCTAAAGGGGAGAAGGAAAAAAAAACCCACACATTAATGGCCGACTGGCTATGATTTTTTATAGTGCTGTGAGAACAAACAATGTCTTCTAAATTGTTGGTCTGTCTATCTTTCTGCCTGCCTGGGCAGGAACGTTATGGCTTTCTTAATTCTCCTGTGTGATTTATCATCCTAAATTCATTGTTTTGCATAACTCTGCTCAAAATGAAGAAATGTCATTATTTTGCAGCGAAAAAGTTGTCATTTGCATAATGCCTGCCATTAATTATTGTGAGACTAATGCAGTTGTTGATATTTTTAGGGCACAGTGGTACAGCCTGCACCTTGTATAATGTCATTCTGAAAACATTGGTAGTTAATAGGTGCCACAACATTGCACAAATGGAAAAGAAGATGATGAAGAAGAAGGGGACACAATGGAACAGGCTGTGATCTTTATTTAGCTTTTTTTTTTTTTTCCTGAAATGCTTGGTGAGGAAAGTCTATAAAAGGAAGTGCGAATAGAGCAGGGAGCTGTGACATCCAAGAGAACAAAGGGATTGAAAAGCAGAGGTTTTTTATTTAGGCTGAATTAGTTTAACCTGGGTTCTAGCCAGTTAAATGGAGGAAGTCATGTCTCCTCTGTTTTGGCTTGCCTACTTAACCAAAGCTCTGAACAGAATGTAAGGTTGGGCTTCCTTAAACCATCAATTAGGATAAGAGTTTGCTCCGAAACATGCTCATCTCGTGGAAGAATTCCCTTAACTGGGCACTTGGTCAAAGTTAAGAGGACACACCACAGTTTCATGGAAGACAGCTGAAGACTATGATTTTCAGGTTTAGATTAATCAGTCTTCTGTACTTCATGAATTTTGGCAATTATATCTGGAGCCCATAGCTTTTCTCTCCTGCAAAAACCAGAGGAATGCTGTAGCAGTGTATTAGGGTGACATTTTTTTTTCCTTCTCTTCCTGGCAATAGAACTAACTTTTGCATCTGATTCTGTAGGGCAAGAGCCTACCAAGGCTTTCTATTTCACAGGTAAATGAAAGTCAGTTATAAAAATTCAATCAGAGATGAAACTCATTACACTGAGTCTAGGAGGCATAAATATTACAAATGTGGGTAACTGTTGATCTTCTTAGTCATGGGAGCTTAAAACAAAAACAGACTCACATCAAATAGAATTTTTTTCCTAACTTAGCTGTTTCATGGGTATTATAAATTTAGATATTTCTTCTTTATCATTAAATTTAAAAGACACAAAAGAAATGGAGCCTTGAAGGTAGGTCTAGTTGCTAAGACTGACCAGAGATATTTAGAAAGAAGACATTGCCCTTCAATATTTAGAATCTCGCATTGTAAACTCTTGGGAAAATGCAATATTTTTCAGACTGAAGTCCAGATTCTGATGGCTATTCTTTTCCCAAAGACTGATTATTACTCTTTTGGAGCCTCTTAAAGCCAGATGATGCTTGTGAGGGGGCCAGAGAATCTGGAGGAGACAGAGGAGACCACAAGGGTCTGTCCCTGTTTGTCATAATAAATACCTCAGCAGAATTTGGGCTGAGATAATCAGATTTTTAGATCTCACCTTGGGTTATGGAACTTAATCTGCATGTGTTCAGTTCTGGAATATGTAGAAAACACACATTCTGAGTTAGGAAAATTTTAATTCCCCACAGTGACATCGCCATCATAAATTACCACATTTGGGATTGTTAAAAACAGATGAGCCCATGCGTCAATAGAGACCAGTCTCCATTGCTGCGTCTCACTTTTCCCTTTCTTCTGAAGAGATGGAAATTGTCCTAACACTCAAATTAATATCCTTTGACTATGATAAAATCAATACAAGCATACAATTTTAAAACATAAGTCAGAGGGCCAACATAGGAGGGAAATGGAGAGAAAATGAAAGAAGGGATTTGCGCTTCATATGGTGTACTAGGACAAGGCTAATTCTTCACCCTCTTGTATTTGTAGCCTGGTAATACCTAGTTATCTATTTTATATTCTACAGCTATATATAAATCCTACATATAGATACATATGAAATCTGATGATTAAATTAGCAAGCTATACTAGTCACCTTGGCTAGCCCAGAATTTCCCTTTTTTATCCTTGACAGTCCCGCATCCCAGGAATCTCCTCAATCTCAGGCAAACCAAGGCAAATTAGTACCCTAATCATGATGGACACTCTCAAGGCATTTGACTTAATGGTTGTATTATATATTTCATCTTATATTTGAAAAGACTTTCATATTTAGTGAACAGACTGCCGTTAGGAACCCTTTTATTTTTTAAACATCCGTTTGCTAAAACATTTTACCTAACTGTAAGAGAGAGTTAAGAGGTGCAGATTTTCGTGCATTGAGTTTCTAGCACTTTGATCAGCAATATTCTGAAAAGTAGCAGTCTCATAGTAAATAATCAGAATCAGCTCTGATCCCCTGTGTTGTGGAAATAATTTTAGAGCTCAAGTCTTCCATAGAAACAGGGTAGGAATCCATATGTTACTTGGCATGATTTTCATCACCTAACTAACATCTGACAGTGACGTCAGACTGGCATTCTTTTATACTCACTGATTCCTGCCAGGACTTCGAGTTTCTTTATCCTTTGCTTTGGAATTTTTCTCCTTTTACAGCTAGATGCCATGCTAAGAACCGGCGATGCAAGATAGATAATACATGGTCCCTCACAATGAGTTTTGCAATCTAATCTACGAAGGGATAAAAGACTGCAAGAATGAATTTTATATATCATATGTCTAGCTGAGGCAAGTGCTTTATTCACTGAGATCAGTTAGCACTATCACAAACCTTAGACATAGAAGAGCAGCGCTTAAAATTCTGTTATTATATGTTTCACAGATCAGTTGGTGCACTTGTTTAATAAACATTTATTGGAACCCTACTATCTACTCAGAAATGTTCTGAACTTTTTGGACACAGAGAGCAGTTGTACTTGGTACTTTCACAATAAAAGGATGCCAAACTTCCCCTCCAGATTGGGAGTTCCTCAGGCACAAGATCGCCATGTCAGCATCCCATGCCAGTCTAAATCACCAGGGTCAGTTGGGCTGGGAAAACTATTCCCTTTATAGACTCAGAGATAGTATTTTTAATTAACTATCTTATTTGACTGTATTCTGAGAACAGTATTCTAAGACCTGAGCTGTAACATGTAAGTGGCCTGCGCAGTGAGATGGAAAGAACAGAGAGCTCTGGGACAATCTAGAGCAGCCACTACGTAATGCAGAACAAAGATTTTCTATTAAAGTTGATGTGACTGGGGTGAGATTGATAAGTACTGGAACATTTTAGCCATCCACTTATTCATTCAGTCACTTAAGATCTATCAACCACCTGTAATGTTTCAGGCATTATTCTAATTACGGGGAATATAGTAAGAAATTTAAAAAGTCCCCCCTAAAACTTACTTTGTAGTGAAAGGAGAGAGTGTCAATAATTAGGTAAGTGAAAATGTATCATTTTAAATAATGATAAGATCAGGCAAAAAAAAATAATGCAGGGTAAGGGGGTAGAAAATAGGGATAAGTAATAGAGAAAATGATGTTTGAAATAAGGTTAATAGGGAATGTCTCATTGAGCAGGAGACATTTGAGCAAAGATTTAAACAATGAGAAGGCGCTAAGCATGAGGTGATCAGGAAGAAGAGGATTTTAGGCAGAGGGAATAGATATTGTTAAGTAAGAACAACTTTAAATATTCCAGGAAGAGCATGGTAAAGACTGATGGAAAGTCATAAGAGGGGTTTTAAAAGGGTGTGAGATCTGATTTATAGATTAAAGAGCTCTCTGGCTACTCTGTGGAGGGGGCACGCATAGAGCAGGAAGACCAGTTAGGAGTTATTGTGGTAGCCGAGTATGAGACGGGCCATGGCAGTGGAGGGGAGGAAAAATGATTCAATTCTGAATAATTTGGCGGTAATTTGAAGGCAGTTGCTGAGGGGCTTGCTGTGGTGTAGATTAGAAAGAAACACATCAGGTGTGATGAGTCACAGGTGTTTGGCCTGAGCAACTGGATGAATGGCAATACCAGTAACCCCATGGAGTTGGGTGCTATGGGGATATGGAAGAAAGGGCAGATTTGGGGGCAGAGATAATTATGAGTTAATCTGGGGACATGTTGACTTTGAGATTCTTATCCAAGTGAAGAAACTGAGTAGGCAGTTAGATATATAACTTAGGAGCCCAGAGGAGGGATGAGGGCTGGAGATGCAAACCCTTTTTTTTTTTCATCTCTACATAAGCATTATTTTTAGAATGTAAGCCTATGGAATGCAAGGAATGGACAATGAGCAGTTTCTGGAGGTAAATGTGCACACCCTGTGTTATTTGATGATGAATATACAGGTGCTACTTTCATTTGTTCTGCTGTCTTTGGAACGTCCCGGATGTGTATAGCAAAGAGGTACCAACAAAACCATATGAACACTTCCTGAGGACACATATGGTTTATGAACTCACTGGGATGTAAGACAAACATAACTTATTGTTTCCATAATGATGTAAGACAGAGGTGAAAACACATTTTCTGTAGTTTACTAATGCGAGTGGAATTAGTGTGAGTTAGAAGGAGCGGTAAAACTTGAACCCAATTTTGGAACTGGGGGAACACTGAAACAGGCAGGAAGGAATAGGCAGGGCTTTCCAGATAGGGAGAAGTCAGGAGCAGATGTAGAAAGATATAAATTAACTTTCCTTTTAGGGGGAAGCAAGGATGGAGAACAAGGGGACTGGCTGGGCAGGAGCAGAATTTTTGTTTATGAATTTGAGGGAGATGAATTTATAATGGTTGAACTTACCCAGTCACATTGGCCCTCATCTCTAGAGTATTTCAGAATCACTTTTAGAGCTTAAAAATGTGGGTGCATGGGTATCACTTCTGGAAAATCTGATTCCATAGGTCTTGGAAGGGCTGTAGCATTTGTTTTTTTTCACGGGGAGCTTCTTCCAGAGCACACCTCCTCCCTAAAGCTGTGATTATTTGCTAGAGTTAATAGTCCTGCTGTACTCCTAGGTAGCACTGTCTCCAGTCACCGCGCTAGTGTGGGCTCTCATGCTGGCTCTTCTTGTTTCAGAATGTTTATTTCCTTACTTGCACAGAAGTTGAGGTTTGTAGCTTTCTCTGTCTTTAGTTTATGCTATGGGCATAAATTGTGGTTTTATTTTCTCTCCTTGTTAATCTACATTACTTTTGGAAGATGTTTGGAGGGTTCAAATTTAGTTTGCTGCCATTACCCCATGGGAACCCAGAAGCCTACAAATTGATTTCAAGAGTAACTCCCTATCTTTGTAAGTGGTTGCTACACTTGGACCATGGATCTAAATTTATAATCCCACGGACCCTACATACAAACTTGTGATGCTTCACTTTAGCTATTTGAAATTGCCATGTTGAGATCAGAAACTCAGGTTTCAGAAAAGTCTGTGTTTTGAATTCTAATGAAGCCTCTAAGTTTGGCTGTCAGGTATTATTGTTATTGTTTTTATTATTTTATTTAAAGGAATAGAGACTCAGTTTCCTCAGGTGCTGAGGATATGTTTTTGAGATACACATGGCACAATAAAGAAATTCTAAGGAGAGGTTCTGGTGAGTTCATTCCAGATCCAGGGCTGCTCCAGGAACCTTTGTGGCACGAGTTCGTGGAACTTTACTATAGTAGACTAAATATCATGGCTTGGCATTTCTCTGCATTTCTGCCTAATTTTCCTTTAGTATTAATAGAATGTATATCCTTTTCCTGCCTTTTATAACTTGGAACCACCTGTGAGCTGTCACGGCTCCTCCATTTTCTTCCTACTTTATGGTCCCTTGCACAATCACCTATGGCTGGGTATGGGTGTGCAGGTGAATAAAAGCTGTGGAAGGGGTAGTATCTCTTACAAGGAGCTGTCAGTATGAGAAGTACAGGGATTATTACATCAAATAACACAGAGGAAATTAGACTGTATTGAACTAAGCTCCTCCTTTTTTGACCAAGCCTGTGATGATATTTTCTGAATGGCTGATTCTGTATGTTTCATTTATTCTCTATAGCATCAGCATCTATTAAACAATGTAGTACTGGTGAAATAAATGAAAGAGTTTGGAAATCCTAAAGGGCGTGTTATGCTGTGGTTCTAAATAATATAACTTAATGATATTAATTGCTGTTACAGAGCCTGAATTGAAAGAAAAATTTAGGACTTTAGGATAAATAGGTACAGCAGCTCTGTTCTAATTTTAAGATTAACTTACGGGCCATTGGGATTCTTTCTAAGGAGAAGCCTAAGATAAAAATCATAGGGCTATTAAAGATTTTGATTTAAGAAGTAAAGGCTCTATTATAACTACATAGTCTCAAACACTAAAAATTTTAGAAAGGAGCATATATTCTCTCTAAAAATAGGAGAGAGAAGACTACTACGGGCAAAATGCCTATAGAAAATAATGTTTTAGGACTTTAGGAAAGGAAGGTTGGTGTAGATTAATATTTTATGTAATATTTTGCTGTAAAATTAATTAGGGAAATGTTCAAAATAAACAAAAATTACTTAAAATTCCTCTGTCCAGAAACAATGAATTTTAGTGTTTTCATATATATTTTCCAGTCTTTCCATTATGTGTATACACATCTATCACTTCTTAAACAATATTTAACTTAGCAATACTTATTTATACAATAGATCAACCTTTACATATTATTGGTTAGTATGCCTTTTCATTTATTAATATACCAAAAACATTGCTTCATGTTACTAAGTAGTATTCAAAATATTATTTTTAATAGCTGCATAGTGTTCCAATATATGGATGTACTATCATTTATTTAATCAACCCTCTATCGTCAGACAAGGTTTCCAGTTTTCCAAAGCTGTGAGTAAACCATGGTAAGCACTCGCTTCTAAATCTTTGTGCAGATCTTAAATTATTTCCTTTAGATAAATTCCTAGATGTGAAATTTCTGGATCAAATAGCATTTATATCTTTTAAAGTTTTTCATGCATATTGCTAAGACAGTCTCCTGAGAGTTGTACCAATTTCATTCTGTCTGTGGTAACATCTTAAAGTTTCCTTCCAAAAGAAACTTGATTTAAAGATGTACCGGGCTTCCCTGGTGGCGCAGTGGTTGAGAGTCCGCCTGCCGATGCAGGGGACACGGGTTCGTGCCCCGGTCCAGGAAGATCCCACATGCTGCGGAGTGGCTGAGCCCGTGAGCCATGGCCGCTGAGCCTGTGCGTCCGGAGCCTGTGCTCCGCAACGGGAGAGGCCACAACACTGAGAGGCCCGCGTACAGCAAAAAAACAACAAAAAAACACTTTGCTAGGGGCTTCCCTGGTGGCGCAGTGGTTGAGAGTCCGCCTGCCGATGCAGGGGACACGGGTTCCTGCCCCGGTCTGGGAAGATCCCACATGCCGCGGAGCGGCTGGGCCCGTGAGCCATGGCTGCTGAGCCTGCGCGTCCGGAGCCTGTGCTCCGCAACGGGAGAGGCCACAACAATGAGAGGCCCGCGTTCCACAAAAAAATAAAAATAAAAAGTAAAAAAAATAAAAATAAAAATAAATAAAGATGTACCATTGCTCTTCTTTGAGTCCTATCTGGTCCACCAGTTATAGCAGACTCAATTTAACTCTTCCCTTAAGGTTATACCTAAACCTTTTTTAGATCATTTATGCTATAAATGAGACAGTTTAAAGAATATAATTTGACAGTGGGATTGGAATGTGTTCCTATTTTATGACTGCTCTGTACAAGTGTTCTGCTTACCCTGGATAAAAAACAGACAAAAAAAAAAAGAAGAAAGGAAAAGAAAAAAAAAACACCTCTTTATTTGGACTGATTGAGCACTCTAGGCACTGAACTGAACATGCAGGAGACATGAGTTCTGCCCACTGAACTGAACATGCAGGAGACCTGAGTCCTGCCCTCTGAGACCATACAACTCCGTGTACCATTATTCATAAGGCATTATACGAACTGTGGGCTTCTAGGACAATGCCCTATTGTTAAAGTGCTTGAACCATATGGTACAGGCAGACTACAGAATACTTGTGATCCACCCTTGCAGGTGGATTGTGTGGATAAGTCTTAATATTTGTGGAGTCTGAGAGAAGGAAAAGTGCGGCTATCTGTTTCAACTCTAGAATAATAGTAAAAACTCAAGGGGCTCCTGCAGTGGGAAATAGACATAAGTGGTAGACTAGAACTAGGTGATGGGTTGAGGAGAGAAAAACATCTACTTATTCCCATTTCTCCTACTGTGTCCCTTCCTACTTCCAAGGGAGTCTGTGCCACTGATAGGAGGCCAGGTTCCTCCATGTGATAGCTTGGGGTTTCTGAGGCTTTCGAAACTGCTTAGGGAAAGGGTGTGGTGTGGATAGTAAGACTATTTTCTTGTGAGGACAATGGGGCAATATTTGTAATTGGGTCTTTCATTAGTAATCAAAAAGGTTGTGGTGGACCTGGGCCCTCCTGTAGCGCTGGAGTTCTGGAGTGCAGTTTGTTCACTAGGCAAAGTGGTTTGATGGGGGATGGGCATTACTTGACAGAATTAAAGAAGTGAGAGTCTCTACCCCACTGTTTGGACCAAAAAGGCTTTCCCACAGTTACTTGGTTCGCTAAAAATGGCCTGAGTTAGAGGGACTGTTGTAACAGTGATATAAAAGTTCCAAAGAATCCTTCTGAATAGATATGCACACATTTAGAAAATGCATAATAAATGACATATAGTGAAAATGTAAACAAGCCATTTAATAACATTTGAATGCTTGATTCTGATCTCTTAATTAAAATGTGCATAAAAGAAAACAATAGTGGAACATCTGTGTGTGTTATTGGGATGGCAGGATTTATGCTGCACCCTGGGCTTTTTTGTTCACGTCTCAGTGTGCATGAACATGGGAGAGTTTCCTCTGTGAGGCACAGTTACCCGTTTGAGCCCCACAGAGTCTGTGTTCCCACCCACCTTCTCTTGGCTGTGGTTGTCTCCCCTTTCCTTTCCTCTTACATTAAGTACTGTATGGCTTGTTATCTGCTTAAATTAAACTACTCCCTTCATTTGATCTGAAAGCCACTCTTCACTCCACCCCTATAACCTGAAACCCTGACCTAACCCTGACTCAGCCCTGTTATCTCAGCAGACGTACACAGCATTACCTAATGTTTCTGGCCTCGGTGCATAATCTCAAAGAGCCTTGGGGAAAGCATGGCCCTTTGTATCTGTGACCTTGCAGCAGTTATTACTCAGCTGGACACTATGGGGTTTAAATGTTAAAGACAGAAATTCTACTCACTCCTGCTGGTGAATTTTTTTATTATAATTCATTTGGGGGATGTATCTCTGAGCTTCATTTTGCCCAATTGTTAAATGAGAGTACTAGCCATCACGAAAGTCGAGGGTTATTAAGTACTTTAAGATCTTCCAGTGAAAATGTTACTCCTTGAAATGCTTTTATTTCTATCATTACTTGGAACATACTTGATCACCAAAAAGTTTATCTTTGATTAAATGAACATAAAAAGTACCTCAGAAGAATTCTGTATCAGATCTACAATAGAAAGTCGCAGCCAAAAGGCCTTCTTAAACATATAATAATTAATATTTAAGGCCCCTCTTTATGAGGAGGACATTGCACTGGGACTATCTCTAATCCTCACAATGTTCCTGCAGAATAGGTGGTTTTATTCTTTATTCCACAGGTGATGAAACTGAGATTTAGGGCTGTTTAAGTGATGTGCCTAAATTTATATTGCTAATAAGTGGAAGAACTGGGATTCATACTCAAGTCAGTCTCTCTCTCAAGGTTATAATCTTTCCACAACATCAGACTCCCTTGTACAACAGCTCCCATTTCCTGTACACCACATCGAGATGCTGTTCTGAAAGAGTTAAGTGAAATGTACCCTGTTTGTGACAAATGTCTGAAACTTGTTTTTATAACTTGGATGTAATTCACAAATAAAGAGTAATTATCAATATGTCACAGATGAAGAGCTGCATATATGGATCAGTGTAATTTCTGTTCCTTGGCTTACGGATGCAGTATGCCCCAGGGAGTTTCACAAATCCACATGGCATCTCCTAGTACTGGGTTCTGTGTGAACTGAACAAAGTGTAGAACTCCTGTGTGTTGGGATAGCTCAGGACTGGTTACTAGCTGAGGAAATTTGTGTAAAATTACCTTACCATATGTAGACATAGTTTCTTTTCTGAATTTGTCCTAGACAGTTTGGTGGGGATGAAATACCAATTATTGGTGCTAGCTTTGTATTTGAGTATATGTATATGAGTGTTTGCTTTGGCAGTGTTGCCCCAGGAGAGGAGGAAGAGGGGGTGTGGTTCTTTCTTCCTTTTGCTATCTTCCCTTTGCTTGCTCCTGCCTCTATTTCCCATCTGATTCAATTGTATCAGTTTGCTGTGATCCTTTGATGAAAATGACATAAAATGTTCACAGACTAGAAGTTATTAAGACTTTAAATCACATAAGACTACTCGTGGGGTAATTTTTTCGGACGCAATTTTGCACATTTCAGCTTTCTAGTAGTGGATATGTGCTGCATACTGGGGATATGTAACTTATACCTGTTCCACCCTTCTTTACTTTCCTTAGTCTGAGAGAATTTCTGCTTTAGGCTTGTTATATATCCTGAAACAGACCAGTTATTAGATTTGTATGATGGTTAGGCTGTGGGCAGGAGGGGAGGTTCATAGGACATTGAGGTGTATATTAAGGAAAGCATTATGATCTAGTGGAAAAGACATGGGCCTCGGAGTATCATAGGAGTTCAGCTCTTTTGCTTACAAGCTGTGTCGCTTTGGGTGAGTTATTTAACCCACCAAGCCTCAGATTTTTTTATCTGTAAGATGGACATGAATAATAATACCTACTTTTTGAAGATATTGTGCAGATTAAATGAAATAGCACATTTAAACAGTTGGAACAGTGCCTGACCCTCAGTGAATGTTGGTTGCTTAGATTTCATGCAGCAACGAAAAGGTAAAGTAGAAAAGAGTGGAAATCAGAAGATGATACTCTGTTTGAGAAAAATGTTTTCATCACTTCAATTCAGCATAGCACAAGAGTGTCTAGAAGGCAGAGACTCGGGTTCTATTTCCAGCTCTGCCACTAAAAAGCTGTAAAATCTTTGCTCTTAGCCTCTCAGTGTCTCAGTTTCCTCGTCTTTAAAATGAATAAATCAGAATGAATGCTCTCTATTTAGTTATATAGTTTTGCCTTCTGAAGATTTTTCTTCTTCCCAGAGTAGTCTATGGCTGTTGCTCAGTGGTGTGTAAGCCTCAAAGGCCAACAGCCAAGTATTTAGACAGGCCTATTGTTGAGATATTCTTCTCCCTGTGAAACTATGTTTACATGTACATTTATGTTCTTTGTATATTTGTCATGTGTCTGAGTATTTATGCACCTGCATGCTTGTTGAAGTAAGCACACTAGCATACATTCATACATTTTTGTGGATATGTGTGTTTATATATAACCTATATATATACAGTATGTGTGTATATATATAAATATATGTCTGTGTGTATGAGAAACAGATGCACTGTAGGCAGATAAAGCAGATAAATATAGATCCAAATAGAAGCAAAGCATATAAATATAGACGTTATATAGAGTGAAAGCAAGCAGATCAGCACCATTTCATTATTGCTGGAAGTCTTTGTAAT
Organism: Mesoplodon bidens; assembly: GCF_964165515.1. Taxonomy (NCBI): domain Eukaryota; kingdom Metazoa; phylum Chordata; class Mammalia; order Artiodactyla; family Ziphiidae; genus Mesoplodon; species Mesoplodon bidens. Next base: position 61,542,898 of record NC_138161.1, on the reverse strand, counting down.
AAAAGAGGTGAAAATCAGTAACTGACATTGAAATTATTGATTGAATGACACTCAGATCAGAAGCCACGGTGTAAGGTAAGAAAATAACCTTTCTTACAGCTTTGAGGAGCAATTAGCAGGAAGATTTGTTACTTTTAATCATTTGATTTATGAAAGTTTTTAGATGCTATGTAGTGTGGTGTTTTTAAAAGTACAGATATATCACCTTTCCTAAAAATACTACCAGACAACAAAAAAATAATACATAAGAAAAGAACACCTGTTCCAATCCTGAGAAAGGACTTGACAAAGGTCCTCTTTATAGGTTGTGATTGGCAGCTCTTTCTTGTTTCTGGGTATGGACAGATGAGTTAATTTCATTCTATGTCATTTTTCACAAGCCCCCTGAAGTCTTCAAGGAAACCAACCTAAAGGAGATATTTTAAGCATAAGGCCAAAGTCAGCATTGTTAAGTTATTTTCGTGGGGATGCTTGTGACTGTGCTTAGTGAGTATGTTGTGTGAGTAAAACTGGGCTTCCATCTGTTACTTTCATGTCACTGTTTTCACCAGTCAAAATAACTGGTTGTGAGTTTTTGCTTTATTTTGTTTTGTTTTCGTGGGGAGGGTATTCTGAGTTATTTTTAGCAGGTTCGAGTTAACTGGGTAATTTTTTTTTAATGTTGCAAGTTATATCTTGATCATATGTTTAAATACCATATGAAAATAAGGAGTGCCTCCTCTTTCCCCCACATCTCACCTATTTCCCTCAACAGATCGTGTGTCTTCTTCAGTGTCATTATAAGAACATCCAGAGAAGCTAAATTTTGAAGAAAGTCCTTGAAATTGTGCAAATGCAAATCCTGCTTTTGCCTCACACCACAAAAGTGTCAGAGTCCTTGTCATCGCTTTTCCTGTTGATCAGTTTACTATTGCTTTTCCTTATAAGGATGGGAAATGGGGGCCCAGAAGGTGATCTAGTTCTCTTCTCTTTTGTGCTTCTTCTAAGCCAGAAGCTAGTGTTTCTTCCTGCTCTCAAACAAATTCAGACTTGAGGGAGAAAAGGAGGGAAGGACAGAGCAAGAAGGACTCATTAAAAGTTGAGGAATAAATTAGGGCTGCCTAAGAACTGTTAATTCTTCCTTTCACATCTGTTTGGCTGCTATTACTTTAAGTTCTTCACCAAACTATGATTTTAAAAATATATTAAGAAAAGTGTCCCAAAGGTCTTGAGAATAGTACATCTAACACACACATGCACACACACACACACACACAATAATACAGTTGTGAAAGATTCATTCCCAAAACCTGTATTATATGAAAAATGGAGTATATGCTCCATTTTATTATTTTGAACGAATGCTTCATTGCAATGTGTAAAGTTGGTAAACTCTATAGTACTTCAAAATGTAGACTTTTCAAAGCTGCTGTCATTTACTTAATGAGTGCTAATGTTATCTTCAACAAGTGTTTATTCATGAGCATTATAAAATGTCTACATATAAAAGATTCAGTATGGAAAAGTAAACTTTTGAAAAACAATCATTTGTCAAATTAACATTGTAAAACCCCTTTATCTTTACACACACACACACACACATTTTTTTAAAATTAATTTTTATTCGAGTATAGTTGCTTTACAATGTTGTGTTAGTTTCTGCTGTACAGCAAAGTGAATCAGTTATATGTACACATATATTCCCTCTTTTTTAGATTTCCTTCCCATTTAAGTCACAACAGAGCACTGAGTAGAGTTCCCTGTGCTATACAGCAGGTTCTCATTAGTTATCTGTTGTTGTTGTTTTTTAACATCTTTATTGGAGTATAATTGCTTTACAATAGTGTGTTAGTTTTTGCTTTATAACAAAGTGAATCAGCTATACATATATATACATCCCCATATCCCCTCCCTCTTGCATCTCCCTCCCACCCTCCCTATCCCACCCCTCTAGGTGGTCACAAAACACCGAGCTCACACACATTTCTTTTCTTTTCTTGTTCTTTGTTTCTTTCCTTTTCTCCTGGCCTAACATGTTCACTGTTTAGATTTTGTCAAGTACTTTACGGTAATTACCAGGAATTTTGGCAAGGAGAAAAAAATTGTAGACACACACACACACACACACACACAATGTAGACTTACAGCATTATGACTTATTTAGCTTAAGAAATATTTTAGGATTTAAATTTTGAGGAAAGTTATGTACATACACACACACACATGAACACACACATGCCTCTCCTTTTCTTATTCTTTGTTTCTTTCCTTTTCTCCTAGCTTAACATATTCATTGTTTAGATTTTGTCAAGCACTTTATAGCAATTACCAGAAACTTTAGCAAAGAGAAAAAAAATTGTATGTACACACACATACACACATATACATATACATATACAGATATATTCAATTGTTAATATACTAATCATCAGATTTTATATGCATTATATTTTTTACCTTTATCCAGTATAGATCTTTAAAGGAATTTTTAAAAACACTTAAATATCTGGTCTGATTTAAAGGTTCCTGGGAAATTGTGCGTTTCTTTACCTATGACAAGGAACGTTTTCCAACTATGCATTTGGAAAACAGGGATTTATCATAACCAAGAGCAAAGCAAAAATCTATTTGTCCTTAGGAGTCATTTATCCTTCCCACCCCCTACTTGAGGATTTTGGTGGTTCTCATCATTGGTTTAGAGAAATTTTTTTTTGGTTAGATGGCTTCATATTCTGCTCCTGGCTTTGTGGTACATTACGTGTGGGCCTGAGAGTCAAACATGTCCTTATCCTCCCCGGCACAACTTTTTAATTAGCTCTGTGTCCTTAAGCAAATTAGCTAAACAGCTCTGTAACTAGGTTGCTAATCTATGAAACTTAGGCCAATCTTACTTACTTCACAGGGGATTTGTATTAAATGGGATAATATCAGTGAAGGATGTAGCACATAATATGTACTCAATAAATGCTAGTTTCCTTCTGGCCTATTAATTTTAATTTATGTCTGGGACTTCCTCCTCCTATCCCTTCTCAACACTGTGGCACAGCATCATACTATAGACGTTATAACCAATACTAGAGACATAGGAGCAAGGAGTTTTTTTAATTATTGATTGTCTTACAGCTACCCTGGGTAGCTTATGAGGAAAGAGATCTAAGGAAAGCACCAGGAATTTCTGCCTCCTGTAATTGTAATGTTTTCTAGTTAACAAATGGGAGACTTCACCAAGCTCCTGCCAAAATCCTATTCACATCAGTAAAGTGGAATGAAATATCTATCCAAGTGATGTACATTAAGCCTTTTAAAATAATAGAACATCTGTTTTTTGCCCATTCATATACCAATTTCATGTCCTTCATTCCACAGTGGATGTTGCTTAGTTTAACTCACTGTAGATTAGGCTCCTTGATTAGTACCTACTCCTTTTTAGGGAGAGGCGTGCGGTCAGAATCCAGATGTCATTGAAATGGCTGAATAGTTGCTGTACATGTTCTTTGTTAAGGAATAAGGAGGAGAAAAAAAAAAAAAACCCTCCCACTCTAAGATATCTAGAGCTGCATTTCAGCCTGGAGCTGATCATTTTAGCTGAATTGTAAACCCCATAAGAGTTAAGCTTTATAAGGGAAACAATGACACAACCTAAATGATTCTGGCAGCAATGTCACTGTTACACAGAGACCTTTCTCAGGTCCAAGTTCTCTTTGAACCCCCTCAGACTCCACTTTCTGTGTAACTACAAATTTAGTATGCAGCTTTCTGTCTTTTTTTGGCATTGAGAGTTTGGCCAGTATCATTAAACCACGTTAAGCCACTAGGATTTCTCTGGATCTCCTCCTGCTTTGCCACAATCAGTCTCAAAATAGTTGTGACTGTGGAATGGAGAGAAAGAAAAGGAAGCAAAAAGGTGACCTGGTGTAGTAGAAAAATGAGTGGTCGGGTCTGGAGATTGCGAGCCTTTGCTCTCTATCTTAGATGAGATTCCTTGTAACACTAGGCCCCAGTCTCCTCTCCAGCAGTGCAGAGGTCTAGACAGCTGTATCACAGGCAAAGCCTCTAGCTATAGTTTACCCTCAGGTTGTCAGTATCTTGTTGCAGTTTAAAAAAAACTTACCAAATTGTATACCAAAGATTACTGTATGGTACTAAATTCAAACTTGTTCTTCCTTTATGATTTCTGAGGATCTCAAAACACATGAACAGAAAAGAAATGATTTTTATGAGGAAGAGTAATAAATACAAGTTGGAGAAACAGATGAAAAGTGATAAAAGGGAAGAATTTGAAGTTAGATATGGGGATAAATGAGAGAATCAGAGTAGAAAAGACAATCCAAAGATCTAAAGAATAAAAGGAGGAAGAAAAAGAAGAGGAAGAGGAGACTCAGATTAAAGATGGAAAATTAAGTATAAGATAGCTTTGAGGTGAACATTTTACATTATGTAAGCAGTCCAAATCTTAATAAAAAATCTTTTGAAATCTCTCTTTATAGCATTTAAAATAAGATTCACTCTGTGCAACTTTGACTTATTCTATGCTTTGGAGAAATGAACTGTGAGCTTTAGGTACTAGTCCCAGATCTGTCTCAGAATATATACCCCTGAGAAAATTACCTTCTGAGCTTCAGAATCTTCACATATAAAATGAGGGGGCCAGGCACATTCTTATCCACTTTTAAGAATCCATGAAATGAAACAGCACATGGTATGATCTTGTTGACCTACTGCCAGATGCTTATTGAAGGAAATTGCTGAATTAGATTAGATTATACTAATGATCAAAGTTAAAAAGAAAAAAAAAGTTTGGAAGTTTTTACTGATATGTGCATGCTTAGTCCTGGATGAGTTAACAAGATGGTAGCCCCACTTTATAAAAAGTACTATGGCTACCATTGCCAAACACACTTTTAGTTAAATCTTCAACTGGAATTTTTGAGAGATTATACTTTCAATTCTTTCTCTTAAGGTCTTATTCTCCAATTAGCTGAAAGGTGGCACTTCTGACTTTCTAATCCAGAAATTTAAAACTCCTGTTTCACCAAGAAAATGGAAATCAGTACATTCTTGGTTGCCCTTCTATTAATTTAAATTTGCATAACCTAATCAAAACTCAACCTGCCTTGCCCTTCAACAAAATGCTGTATTCTCTCCCATTACTAAATGGCTATATTCTTCTTCTAGTATTTTTTAAAACATGAATTATGTTGCTATCCCATGACTTTTCCTTTAGAATGTGCCCATGGAAATTAAAATGGACTTTTCTGTGCTCAAGTCTGAAATGAAAAATAGTCCAAAGGGATGGTGGAAATGAACACAAAACTTTGCTGATATTACCAGTATTATAATTTTGTTAAGTTTTTTTTCAAATAAATGGAACTAAAGTGAACTGATCCCCAAATAACTGTTTGACACTTTATCTACGTCATTATTTTGTGTCTACAGCCGAAGCACAGCCTAAGATTTCCTGTAAAACATTGGAATATATTTTCTGAGGCTTTTCTAGTATGCTTTCCCTACAGAGATGTTTCTCCCATAATCATTTTACTGTTTCAACAAATATTGCTGAGCACAGAGAATGTACCAAGCACTGTGCTAGATGCTAGGTATAAACTGTGTGCACATGGCCATCCCTCATTAAAGCATCCTTGAAAAATGGATGGAGTAGGCATCTGTTTATTATTTTCTAAGCTGAAATGGATGAAAAGAGAAGATCACTGGATGATCAGAAATGAAACACCACACTCTTGTTCTTTCCTTTAGATGAGCTCCTGTGATTTTTTTTCTAGTCACCATTTACAAATGCAGATTCAATAAGGGTACAAGCTCCCTGCCTTGCTCTCTAGCTGGCTGCTAATAAAGAGAACTTCTATTTCTCTTTCTCACTTTAGTGATTGTCCTCAGCCATAGGAGGGCACTCAGGTACAGGACGGTCCTGTGCCTAGAAAGAGAATCAACTTCACCCTTACTTTCTGGCCTCAGCCTTGGGAACTCATTGTATGGCATGGGAAGTACCAGGCAGCCTCAGAGGACTGGAGATGTCTGTAGTCATCCAGATCAAAAGTTAAATTTTAAGTGTGCTCCATAAGTACAATATAAGAAATTATTTAAATTTCCTTTACAAGCATGTTCATCAGTTTAGAATCTTTTCTCATTGCCCATTTCTCTGTCATTGTCCTATATTGGGCTGTTCTGTTTAGCAAAATAATGTGTGGCATATCTTCTTCCAAAGTAAAATAGTGATCTATTCAAAGATTTCTAAGTGCATTCTTCATGCATTTTTAAAGAAGATGGGTAAAATTGAATATATTTCTCTTTGCCCTGATGATATCCCTGTGTGTCTTTCAAATAATATTTGCTACTAAGTAAACTAGTTGGACCATATCATTGGCTATCACAGATACAGATTCCCAAAGGCATCAAGAGAATGACAAATAGGTGCATGTGGAGAAGTCTGACAGTTTAGTGGAATTGCTTTCAAGTAATTTGACACATTAGTACTTTCAAACACTCACCTGCCAGTAATCCTCATTAGGAATAAGACTGGAATATTGGGGTCACTAGCTCAAATCTGTTTTTCTGAGACCTGAACAATAACGGAAAGTCAGAGCTACAGGGAATAAGAATGAAACTATTCCAGACATTAGAATTGTTTCTCTAAATGAGCTCTTTCTCTCTCCCCTCTGTTCGGTCCTCCTCTTTTCTCTCCCTGTTTTTCTCTTTCTCTTTTTTCCTCCCTCCCCTCCTGCTCCTTTCTTTTTAGTGTTCTGAATTCATTAGATGGCATAGTGTAAATCAATAGTAAACGCTAACCGCCTACTCTGTACTCAGTTACACAACATCACATAACCGGTACACAGAGACAAAAAGGGAAAAAGCACACACAGCCTTTACATTCAAAAGCTCTTGCATAATTTTACTTTTCCACAGCCAAAAAGAAAAAAAAGGAAATAACAGATGGGGAAAACTTACACTTTTTTTTCCCTTTTCTCAGACTGTTGAGAAGGGAGTTAGCTAACATTCACAACCATTTCTAGTTGCCCTGGGCTGCAGCAAAGCATCCCATAATTGTCAGTGTCTTAACTGGCTTTAAAACAAGATTTTGTGACCCTCCATGATGTGGTAAATTTTCCAGGTAATATAAGACTAAAATTATTCTGAGGTGTTTAATGCTTTTTTACTTATTTTGTGAAAAATCAACAACATTTAAAATATGAAGTGAATTTTAAAATAGAAAGGATAAGGAAGATAGCTGTGTGTGTGTGTATGTGTGTGTTTTCATTTGAAATGTATCCTGATGTAATATTTATGTAAAAAGCTGGTTATATAAACCCTGTCTTTCTCTTGCTTTTTACTTTGGGAGCTGTATAAAGCTCTACTGTTTTTTTCTCATGACAAAGTACATTCAAACCCCAAAGTCTTAAGGAAAGAGAAAACATCTAGATGCTACAGCAGAGACACTTAATTCAAACTCCCTATAGAATTCACCCTTTGAACAACAGTTTCATTTACGAACCTGTAGTCTCTGGAATTCTCATTTAAAACTTTCTCTCACACTATTCCCTGGAACACCTTTGGATTCATTGTACTGCCTTTAAGTCTCAAACATATTATAAAAGTATTCTTTTTTCCTCTTTCTCTTTTTGTAGCTCTTTGCTTCTTTCCCACACCCACTACTTTTTCATTGGAGTAACTCCCTTCCCAGATGGGAACACAGTGAGATTTGTCTAAGGTTTATCAGTCTTCCTTCCCTGTTATGATATTTTGTTTCACTTAACTGACTGATGTCCTCTGGCTACCGGGCATTTTTCTGATGAGGGAGGTTGGAGGGCTTTGGGAGTTTGTCTGTTCTTCCCTTTTAGTTTCTGCCTATCAAATGGTTTTAAAATGGATACAAAATGCTAGAGAGCACAGCATTAGGAATTGTGAGGTTTCTGCTAGAGGAAAGTGAGATCACATGTGTGAGAGGTAGTGTGGTGGTAGGTCTGAGTGTTCTTAATACAATAAGGAAAGGTAAAAGTAGGCAGGAGAGAGGATGGATCTGAGTAGGAACTGCTAAGGTTCATCTCTGTGTATTTGGGATCAGTATCATTCCTTTAGGTCACACTTTACTTCTGGATGGTAAGGCCATATGAAATTGGTTCATTTAATTTTACTAAAGGTAGGAAGTGAGTTTTTCCTTACTTTTTATAAAAGATTCAGGCTATTTCCTAGTTTGTTTAACTTTCTCTTATGTGTTAGCTATTGAATTTGGGATTCCATTTGTATGGAAAAATCTGGTGCATAAAGATAAAAATCAAAGCCAGGAGAGTTTTGTCTGGTTTTTCAGGTTTCATTGCCTGAATATGTGGCTCTGTGTTGTAACAACTGAATGATCAAGATCACTGCGGTTGTCATATCTCTGTATGTATGATGACATGGGGACATCTTTTGTTGTCTTAATATGAATAATGACTAAGCTAGCATACATTATTAAAGTATTTTGTAAATATGTCCCCTTTCAGCTTCTTTTTTCCTTGAAAGAATCTATAGCTCAGGTAGATATGTTTGTGGAATATAATGAAAATTGGTCACAATATTCTAGTCTTTAAGCAGGATATTCACACATATATTCATGCATATATTTTTTCTGTGTCCCTCTTCAAATTTTTTTAACTTTTTTATTGGCATATAAGTTGATTTACAATGTTGTGTTAGTTTCACGTGTACAGCAAAGTGATTCAGTTATATATATATATATATATATATATATATATGTATCTATTCTTTTTAACATTCTTTCCCTTATAGGTCATTAAAAAATATTGAGTATAGTTCCCTGTGCTATACAGTAGGTCCTTGTTGGTTATCTATTTTATATACAGTAGTGTGTATATGTTAATCCCAAACTCCTAATGTATCCTTCCCCCCTTTTCCCCTTTGGTAACCATAAGTTTGATTTCTCCTTTTTTCTCCCTAATACATTTGTTTATTTTATTTATTTATTTTTGGCTGCGTCAGGTCTTCGTTGCTGTGGGCGAGATTTCTCTAGTTGCAGTGAGTGGGGGCTACTCTTCGTTGCGGTGCGTGGGCTTCTCATTGCGGTGGCTTCTCTTGTTGCGGAGCACGGGCTCTAGGCGCACGGGCTTCAGTAGTTGTGGCACACGAGCTTCAGTAGTTGTGGCGTGGAGGCTCTAGAGCACAGGCTCAGTAGTTGTGGCGCACGGGCTTAGTTACTCCACTGCATGTGGGATCTTCCCGGACCAGGGCTCGAACCTGTGTCCCCTGCATTGGCAGGTGGATTCTTAAACGCTGTGCTACCAGGGAAGCCCCATAAGTTTGTTTTATATGTCTGTGGGTCTATTTCTATTTTGTATATAAACTCATCTGTATCATTTTTTTTTTTTTAGATTCTACATATAAGTGATATTGTATATTTGTCTTTCTCAGTCTGGCTTACTTTACTTGGTAAAATAATCTCTAGGTCCATCCGTGTTGCTGCAAAAGGCATTATTTCATTCTTTTTATGGCTGAGTAATATTCTGTTGTATAAATATACCATATCTTCTTTATCCATTCATCTGTCGACAGACGTTTAGGTTGCTTCCATGTCTTGGCTATTGTAAATAGTGCTGCATTGAACATTGGGATGCATGTATCTTTTTGAATTATGGTTTTCTCAGTTATAGCTGAGTGTGGGTTCCAATAGGCAGTTTTGTATGTGTGTACCTGATTATCAAAATGAATTCTACACCATGTAAAATGTTTCTTTATAATGTAATTGTAACATGGTTAATCATCTGTAGCCAAGCACTTAACTTTGGTGTGTAGTTCTGTATACAGGGAATCATTTAGAATACCCTGCTTTTCAAATGGGTTTGCTTGGATTTAAAAGAAAACTTAGACCTCTATAGAGGAGCATTTTCTTGATTGTCAAAAATAGTTGGAGCCATCTGGTTATCAAAGAAGTAGAGGAAAACATCTTTGAGTAAAACATCTTTGGACTTTTTTTCCTGCCTCAGTTTATCAGAATATCTTCCAACTCCATCTCGGTGAGTTTTTTTGCACTCTCTGAACCATACTCAGGGCAGAATTGACCTTTCAATGCCCAATGAATGCCAGCCGATTCTATTCAGCCCCCTTTTTCGGTTGTGACCACATCACAGAGAACATGTAGCCTACTTCTAGTTTTTCTTCTGCAATATGGCATCCAGGTTTAAGAAGGGCTGGCAGGCCCAAACTTTCTGTTCCCAGGGTGTTCAAGAATCTAGGGGAAAATTTAAACATTTTCTAATTTTTCAGAAGTACTTCACAACTCTTTTAACCTGGCTTCTCATTTCTATTGGCACAATAGATATTTTTAAATGTTGCAATAACCTCAGTCACTGACTTACCTTTTCAAGAAGAATCACTCTAGTTGTGCCTGGCACATAGTATCTGCTTCATGGATATGTTTTGGGGAGCTGCGGTGGCTGTTCCCTCTTAGTACTTATGCAGGTAAGCAGTAAGCAATGTGAGTAATAAAGGGGTAAGATGAAACCAGATGCAGCACTCCAAGCTTCAGCAAGGGGCGACCACCCCATTTTATAAGAAAACCCATATTATCCTGTCTCTGTCTTTAGAAGGAAATTTTATATCTTTCCTAGAGGTCCTTTGTAATGGTGAGTGCTGCACAGACCATTGGATCATTTAAAAACCATAATTTTGAGCAAGGTACTTTGGTAATCCTGGTTAAGTTTCATATGCAAATGTGTTAGGGATATAACAATTCTGGGTCTCAAATATACTCCTCTTACACTCTGCCACAGGGTCCTTTGAATCTTGGCTTTTCTTATTTTCTCTAGGCAATTATTTTTTAGACTTCTTTTATTTATACAGGTCCTAGGATGATGACAGCAGACACATTTTATATAGAATTTTTCTTTTATATATTGTTTCATTACTTTTAGCTACAGTAATTCTTGATCTTGCTAAATCAATTTTGGCTTAAGTTATTATGCTGGCTATTTTCAAGGCCTCATTCTGGTGTTGACATTGGGGGTGGGAGGTGATCTCTGGTAAAGCCACCTATGGCGTCTCCATTATAAAAGCAGTGAAAAGACATGTGTGTGGAATTATTGGTAGACTTCTGCTTGTTAGGGAAGCAGTTTTTAAAATGCAGATTATATAATATTTGGGGATTTTGTTGCTTCACAGCAGAAGCTTTTTAAATGTTAATTTGGGGTTTGTTTTGTTGTTCTGTGACTTAGCATAAAAGGTTTTGGTTTTGAAAGGTTTCAGTTCACTCATTCCGGTTGTCTTACAGGACTTGGAATATAACACTATACACTTATTTATACTCATGAAAGAGGATAAGGCCAGTAACTCACAACTCATGAAACCAGGGGTAAATAATCCATAGCTTGTTCTACCACTATTGCCACAATATTTATATCCAGAACACAAGTAACAAACAACCCCAAACAAGGAGAAACCAGTTTGTTTTTATTTACAAAATGTTTAATCAAAAGTACAGTAAAGTTCAAATGGAGCTGCAAATCCTGGTGGTTCACAATAGTTTGATTTATTTTTTTAAACAGACCACAGATAATTAACCATAAAACATAACTTTCTCAACACAAGTTACAGTGAATTACAGAAATAGGCAGCAAGTCATTCACAACTGGTTGCAACTGGTTAGAGCCTTAAAGTTAAGCACACAGGCAGCTACAGAAGCACTTTCTCAGGGCACGGTTGTATTTTCATTCCCAAAGGGGAGCATCCTTTACTTTTTATATAGTATCAGTGTGTCAGTGGCCTGAGTGAAAAGTAAATGGGGTTATTTTCTATGATTGTCATAGATTTATTAAATACCTAGCAGCAACGGTGCTCTTTTCATTTCAGAATGTTTCACCATCACTAACTGGATTTTCCTCGTGACGTTGCCATCTGGTAAGCAACTTTCATCATCTCTAAATGGCAGTCCAAAATACTGAGGTACAAAGAAGCCAAGTATATTTCTCCCAACCTCAGAAAGACTTAAACCTAAAGCTGTGGTGAGTCCACCACCTCAAGTACTAAATTTGAACAGAACGTATTTTGACATTGGTGAAGGGTACCTATTTCATATCCTATCTGTTCATTTGAAATACCATCATTTAGAATGATAAGAAACATGATCTTGAGAACCTGTTGTCACAGAGTTCAACAAATGGTTTACAGTGATTTTGCTACCCTGGGGTAGAAGTATTCAGAGGACACCTGAGTGGACAGAGAAGGTGATTTGGTGAAGTTGGGCACTGATGTTTCCATGTGGAACACTGGATGTTTTGGCATTATGCAAACAAAACCCTCCAAACATATTCTGTGATGCTTTGAACTACATGTTATTATTCGATGATACGCTACACATTTGAGGTGCATTTACTTCATGTGGATCAGTCTTAAAATCAGACATGACTGCTCTTGTGTGTATGCACAAACAAAGGGGACGTGGACAACCCTCACCACTACCACCAACATTACCAATTAAGTAAGAGGACCAACACCAGGGCTTCAAGCTAGCCTAGGTTTGAAACTTTGAGGTCTATGAGTCTTTTAGTGAGAATTGGTAAAGTTTCAAAATTCAAAGTTTCTAGAATTCTTGAGAGTTCAGTGACTGGGAGGAGAGTGCAGGTCAGGACTGAGGGTATATTGGTAGAACATCATCAAGTCGGAGCTTGAAAGAGTTGAGTTTGCTAGAGATTGGCCTGCATAGAAATGCACTGGCAGATATACCAGAGAGGGGAGGAGTAAAGGGGTGACTTACCTGGCATCTGAATATATTCTCCCTTGCTCTAGCCAGGCCTATTTAGTCATGAGCATCGTATTCATCCAAACTTTTAGCAGCTAAACTCTTGACTTCACTTTATATGAATTTGCATAAAATGAGGAAAGTAATCTCTTGGGGTAATAAAGATAGCTTTCTAGCAGAGACTTTTCATATCCATTACACATAATCCACAGTTGTCTACTGTATTTTTGCTTCTAATTCTGTTGTACGTCTATCTGTCTTTCTGAATGTACCCATCTTGCCAGCAAAGGGCACAAGCCTTTAGATTGTAACTCACTACTCCCACTCCCAAGCTTTACTCGTTATACTGCCCCAAAAGAAAGAGTGAGAATGTTAAGAACTCAAGGGACAGGCTCATTTGGTAATTTTTATTTGTCATTCCCTGCATTCATTGCGAAATGATCTCATCACAAAATGGCCTGAATTTCACACTCTTTCTGGCTTGCAAAGAAGCCAGTTCCTCCCCTATTTCTATCCAACACACAGAAAGCTCTTTATGTTTCTACAATCAGATAAAATCTGTATTGACATTTCTTTTCCTGTGGGTGTATTTCACTTCTAGGTATGAAGATTTAAACTATCAGGGCAATGCTGTGTGTTTGTAGTTTCTCTGTTTTAGTAAATAAAAAGCTCCTTGGGAAAGGAGAGCACATCTTATCCACTAATTAATAAATATTTATTTTCATTTAAAAATGATACATGCTTATTAAAAATAATTTGGAAAAACACATTGGAGTAAAATGAAGAAAAATTAAAGTAATTATTTCTGTAATTTAAATCCAACCATTAATAACCATTTGATATATTTCTTTACGCTCATTTTCCCCTGAGGATATATTTTTTAAAACATGCTGTAATCATGCTTTCCATATAATTTTATGTCCTGCTTTCAAAATTTAACCTCAGAATTCTACATTTAATTACATAGTCCTTATAAACATCATTTTAAATAAATATATACTATTTCTGAAGAGGAATAGCTTACTTAACCTAAATGTCCAAGAAGAGTATTTTTTTTAACTTTTTGTTTCCATAATCTTACATATAAAAAGTAAATGAATCAGTCAGTAAATAATGAGTAAATGAATGAAAGTTCAAATCAGTATAAATTTTAAAAATTTTTATTATGAAAAATTTAAAATACATGAATGTAGGCAGATCACTACAATGAACCCCCAGGTACCCATAACCCAGCTTGCACAGTGATTAACTCATGGTCTATTGTTTTCCCGTGCTACCACCATGTTATTCTGAAACAAACCCCAGTCATTATAGCATTTTAGTCCATCAATATTTCAGGCCCATCAGAACTTTTTACATTTTAATGTTAAAAACATTCAGATGAATAGTTCTAATCATTGTGTAAAGGAGTAGTTTTCTTCTGAGTGTGCTGTCATCACATTTTCTAAAATGTAACAATTGATCATAAAATCTCATCAGTGTGTTTCATAACATTCTTAGGCACATCTGTAAGCCAAAGGACAATTTGGTTGACTAGAGAGACATTTTACAGATTTGGCTAGGTTTCTTGGATGAATTTTTTTTTTTTTTGGTATTTTTTTTTACTTGACTCAAACTTAGGATGATAATTTCCATGCCAGATTGATGCAGCATTAATTATACTCATTATTGGATATATGCTGTGTTATATACAATTCCATATTTGAGGTGAAAGGAAAACATAGCCTTCTAACTACTCAGAAGTCCAGCATGGCTGCAGCCAACCCATCCTAGATAAATATGGTGAAAATACTTAAACCAAATGTAACACTGGATTTAAATGTTTATAGTTTTTTAAGATTTATTGGCAGAAACGGAAGGTTTCTTCTTAAGGAGGTACTTAGGAAGTCTGAAAAGGGAGGAATTATCCATTAATAGTCTGAATAATTTTTCAGAAAAGCACTGTTTGGGGAAGTGGGCGTGGAGGGAGATGGTGCCTTGCAGAACAAAGGGCACTCACTGCCTGTGTGCCTGTGTGTGTTACGCAGTTTATCCTGAGACTATATAAAGAACCTTCTGTGAGTCAGTTTCCCATGGCTAGACCACCTCATTTATACCCAGAGCCACAAGGAGGAATGCTTCATGCAAGTAGGTTGTCTGCAGAAGACCAGTAGTGAAGGTTTTATCCTTCCTGGCTGTCTTTGACCTGCAGGTCAGTGACTGTTCCAACAGGTGTGTTCCACTCGTCAGAGATTCAGGATGTGAGTAACTGCGTAACGTCCTGCATCAGTATAAACTGGATTTATGTGTTACTCACGTCTATTTAATCTTAAGAGCACATTTTCCATTGGCCTCGAAAGTGAGTAGCTAGAATATTGATGTGCCTAACCCTTGGGGAAGGAAAAAAAAAAGAGCTTCCCCACTGCACTAAATTTCTAGAAAAATATGAGAGTTTACAGTATGGACACATACAAAATATTTTCAAACAAAGTTGGTGGAGGAAAGCACATGGAAAAGAAAGAAAGAAAAGAAATAACATAAGCAATAAACTATCCCAAGCAAACAGAAAGCATCTGTAAAAATTGCCAGACTGGATGGTGTAAACAGTACAAACTATTTTTTTCTTTCCATCTCATTTCTTTTTCCCCTCAGTCTTCTGATCATTTCTATTTCTCTTTATCCTGGCCTGGCATTGCCATCGTTAAAATGTCCTCAAAAGGTCAGGAATGTATCTGACAGCTTGGCATTGAAGCAGGCATTCCAAGTAAAGATAGGTAAGAGCTAGCTACTATACTATTTTAAAGCTGCAAGGATATTTTACCATAACCCATAATACCCATATTTTAAAACAGTTAACCTTCTCATCATTATTTTAAGATTGATGCTGACAACACAACAACTGAAATAAAGGTGTAAGTCTTCACTTTTTCCTGCATCCTCTTCTTACATGTGGTGTTGGATTATGTGGCTCATGTCATATAAACCTAGAATATAAAGTGACTTTTATAGAGAAGAGTAAGTTTACCAATAGTTCTTTCTAACTAAAGTATTATTGATTATGCCCAAGTGAACCTTAAATGTCTCATCACAACAACAGCTATTATTATTATTGTTATTATTATTATTACTACTACTACTACTACTATGATTAATGATCGTGTTCACTTCTTGGTGTATATGTGTGGCATTTTCTTATGCTTGGCCTTTGGCTCTGGTGTTTGTTCAAC
The DNA here is from genome assembly GCF_964165515.1 of Mesoplodon bidens. NCBI lineage: Eukaryota > Metazoa > Chordata > Mammalia > Artiodactyla > Ziphiidae > Mesoplodon > Mesoplodon bidens. The sequence continues at coordinate 61,526,971 of NC_138161.1, read as the reverse complement.
TGTTACATTTGCTATAAAACAGCACTTCTTGGAATAAAGTAGTATTCCATATCCTCTACCTCCTTCCCTCTAGTTTAGTTCATAATCATGGTTGGATGATTCTGCTTAGATAGGGCAGGAAATCCTTTGAAAATCCCCCATCAAGCCAGGACTTTCATTTTAGACTTAAATACAGATAGTTACAAAAGAAAAAAAAAAACGTTTTGTTCATGTCATCAGACCTATGTTTCAAGAAGTTGGCATATTTTCTGGATAAACTTTATTAGACACGTAACACACCATCATGCACAATTAACATAAGGATGGGAATTACGGCATTCTTTTACTGAGATAACTTTGGCGATTCTGCTTTACCTGGAGTGGTGAGAGAAGGATGAAAACTCCACTCAAGGCAAAGATATTCAAGGAGATGATTTTGTAGCCAGCTCAGTCCTTTTACATTGGAAATGCTGAGAAGTCTCCGTTTTTTCACCCTTCACTAGCGATTACTCAAAGCCTGTGATATAAAGAATTTCCTTTGGAGATGGTCTGCTTTGGGGGGGGACTGATGCATTAGCAAACCGTGCTGGGCTCCATAGAAAATTGGTTTTATTTGTTCTATCCTACTCTATAAAATATTCTTAAGGTGCCATTGATGTATACTTTTTTTATCAAAAGCAATTTGCTTTCTAAGTTTCTGATGGCCATTCTGCGAATCAACCTAATGTAGTTGTGGTGTGAGGATCTGTAACCTCTGAATGCTAAGTTTAAAGACCTTTATAATTACTTATTTAAAGACATTTTAACCCTTAACTCTTTCTCTCTCTTTGTCCACGAACAAGTTGATTGGCTAATCATACCTGTATTTTTATTTTTGTTGCTGCACACATTGCACATAAAACAGGAAAGAGGAAAGTCTATTTGTAAGAGGTAATTACAATGACAAAATTGTACTTTCTTTAACTGTTCTCATTTTCTAACGTTTGATTACATCAAGACCTGCACTCTAAGAACTGTGTTTCAGTTTTGGTAGGAAAATGACAAAGGAGAAAGGTAAATCCAGTTCTATAAAGTGATGTCAAGCACAACTTTGGCACAGCTACACATATCAATAGTTCATTCAAACTCTATTCCTCCACTCTGGTAGGACTTTGAATTCCAGCCATCCTTTGATAAGGATCCAGAGCAAGGAAGAAACAGACTACGTTTGAGACTTGGAGGTCTACTCTTCTATGAGGACATGATAGGTCTAGTAGATTCTTAGGAGCCTGAGTTATTTCTGGGATGGCTTATCCAGCCCTTTGTAGAATCAGAACTCACACCATTTTCTGCAAATTAAATAAAAAACCCATATGTTAAGTGAATCTTTAAGATTCTTTCCAGATCACCCTTTCAACAAACTTTGTTAATGCTCGCTATGTGACAGGTACATGTGAACCCATTTCTTTTTTTTTTCTTTACCTTCTTACTCCTTATACTTTATTTATTTATTTTTCATGTAAGCAAGGAGAAAGCTCCTTATAGTTTGTAAGGGCCCTGTGCATATTTGTATCTAGCCAAAGATTCAGTCCTTTCCAGGAACTCGGGTTGTCAACTGGTGATCTTGCCTTTGTCTTTCCTCGTAGCTCTGCCTGTGGCGCCTGTCACTAGCAGTCAAATAAGGACAATTTTACCATTCTCTCCTGCTGCTCTAATTTTTTTTTGGTGCCGGTACATGAATTTGTTATTCTTTATAATTCCCTTTGAAGTTGGAAATCCAAGGGGAATCTAAAACTGACCAGATGTTTCTGCTGCTGGAGAGGGAAGAGAGTAAGGATTAAGTTTAATGAAAACTTGGTCTCTAGGAAAAATAAAATAATTTCAGCTGGAAATCATCATTAAATGCACTCATTTGCTACGTATCTATTAATTTACATTTACTAGTTCTTTATAGACAATATCACCTATCAATTTTCTCTGGGGGCAACATCATAAATTTTGTGAACAAATAGGTTCATGTTGTGGTTCGCTCAGGCCTATTTCTCTTTTAGAGTTTTAGTTCTATTGCCCTACATATTCCCCTCACCTGCTTCATGCTTTACAGTGAGTGTTTTCTGTTATTGTTGTCATTGTCGTCTTTGTTGTTGTTGAAGGATCATTATCATGTCCCATCAGGCTGGGAGGCCAATTCTGCAAACTTTTCCAAGAGGGTGAGGTCAATGCAGCCTGTGGTTAGGGAGGGAAGGAAAGGAGATCTGCCAAAGTGCTTAGCCTTTATGGAGAACTTCATCCTCTTTAGAGATCTGTAGATCAAAATAAGAACAAGAGTGATGAAGACCTTCAGAGTAAAAAAAGAAAGTCTTGTGGTCTTTTAAGGATTCAGATAATATTGCAAACAGTGTGAATAAACAGGTTAGGAGATGGAAAATGATAGTTAGGTATATGAAAACACAAAAGAGAAAAAGAAAAGCTGTCATCTGTGAGAGGACATTCATGGGGCCTCTCAGACTAGACCTCCAAAGCTTCAGGCCCTTGTGTAAGAGGAAATATGATTAAAAAATAAAATTGGAGAAGAGTCTTAGAAACCAATCAGGATGTTTTGGTGGTGTGCTTAGTACTTCACAAAAGTGTTGGATTGCAGAGATGGACTCTTTATTTGCTCGCTTCTTGCACAACATCTGTCACACTATCCCCTTGCATTGCTCTCTGGATTTCCCAGGTATCTCTAGGTTTCCAGGAGGACAGAGAAATCTGTGAATAACTATTGTGCACCCCTTACCTTGCTCAGTGGATTAAACATTTGGAAGCATTCCCCACACCTCATAAGGGATGAATACTCACAACTCAGTTTCTATTGCCCTCACCTATCTTGTTTTTAAATAGGAACTCTGCATCCTCAGTAATTATATTAAGCTTCTTAAGCAGCACATATCAATTTCATATACCATTTTAAGCATTTTTTCAGCGTTTTGAAAGGGAGAGTAGGGGAAGAGACAGAGAGAAATCACTTAGCAGCTGATTCACTTATTTTAAGCAGCTTTCCCCATTTGAAAATATAAAAAATTCAGGTCCTGGAACATTGGGTGATTTGAATGTTCTATAAGGATTTGAAAAAAGATTTTTTTGAATCATATGTTCTACATTCAGGGACCCAGATTTTCAGTTTAGTCCTTTAAAAAAAAACAGGTTAAAATAAGGGGGTTTCAATATAAAGTTTCTCTTCTTTTTCATTATTATTATTATCATTATTATTATTATTATTACTATTAGTCAAAGCAGATGGTATGAAAAGCATTTATGTTGGTCTCACTGATGACAGAGCTTAACCTAATAGTCTAAGACTTGGAACTTGGTGTTTCAATAAAGAAAACACTGAGGTATTTTCCATTCAAATCAGCATCAAAAGTTTTTAATTAACACCATCAGAAATTAATGGGCTAAATGCAGGACAAGTTTCCTACATACCCCACTACTGGGAACAAGACAGCCAGAGGGACCCACTGAGCACGTTTGTATTTTGTACTGTGTTTTTACTTACTCACTGAGCAGAGTCCCAGCTGCATGTTACCAGCAGAGTGAAACCTATGAGGGCCCCTCCACCCCAGCACTTTCACTTTGCTCACTGATCATTGTCCACAGTTCCTTGTGATTGTAATTGGTTAGAAAGTTTGAAATTAGCAAGTCCTTGTCAGTGCAGAAGAGTTTTGAAATCACGGGGCTTGATACAGCCATCAGGCCTGCAGAAGCCTAATGGCTTGCTGGCTGGGTTAAGAGCCTCAGAGCCCTGAGCACTCTCATCCTCAGGCTTGGCCCCAATCACCATCCATCACCCTCCAGAGCTCCCTGTCTTAGACGTCGATGGCTTTGTTTGGGGCCTTTTCTTTTCCATCACTGAAGCCTCTTTCAGGATTCACAGACTGTGGACTGACTACTGGGCCTGGGGAAAACAAGAGCAAATGGAATAAAGAGTGAAGAAGAGGATCAAGGAAAAGGGAAGAAAGAAAAGGGGAAGAAAAAGCATAAAATGAAAAGGAAGTGGATATGAGATGGAAAGAGCTTTGTAAATATTGACATTTGGTTTCTGTGCAACTGGATTTGATGTCTCAGAATGGAACTCACCGACAGAGCCTAAATGGTCCCTGGGGCTCTTTTATTTCTCCCAGAACTTTTTTAAAGACTTGCCCACTTGTGGTCAAAGGGACGCTACATATGTTCATATAAGAGTCCATAATGTACCCGTCCACCACATTTTCTAGAGATTAGGAATACAGTCATATCCGTGATACATTATAATAGAAGAATGAAGGGCCTATAAATTCTTCTCCTGTAACCATAAAATATCTATTGTTTAACCTTATGATCTGGGCCCCCAAACCAAAATTCTCCAGAAAGCTCCTATGCTGCTTGCTAAATTGCAAAATAAACTCATTTCAGCCTTACAGCAACACAGGAACTGCTTGGGCAGAGTTAACAAAAGTAGATATTGTCAGCAATGATGAAATGTTTATAGAAGCTTAAAGGTCTTAATAATTTTCTATAAATCTTCTCATTTATGTTGAAAGCCTTCAAGCTTAATACATTTAGATGCAACCCGTCACCTTTTCTTATTTCTCCTCTATTTTAATACAGAACAACAACAACAACAAATGCAAACCAACTACAACAGCACAGATAACATTGCCATGAATTCAGAATGTCAGGAAATTTTCAGTAGGACCAGTCATGACAAAGTGATGCAAAAATGCATCACCATTTTTGGAAAAGCTCCCTAAAGCATTTCAAAGTTTTCTCTCCTGAAACACAGGGAGATCGACATATATCAACTCCTGGAGGGTAGTTGGTGAATGAGTGTCAGGATTTTCATAAGAACTGCTAAGAGTCTCATCTTGACATCATATCCAGAGAATCAGGTAAGCCGATTAGCAAATCATCATTTTTCTGTTTCTAAGCTGGGCAGTGTCAGGATTTACTATCCCAAAGTTTGACTTCTTGCAGGAGTCAGAGACACTTTACGTGGAATATAATTTACTAAAAAGATGTCAGTCTAACCTTTCGCCAGACCATCCTTTAGATCAGGTTGTGCTAGATCAGATTGCTCAGTGTCTATGCTCCACCCCCAGACGTCTTTATAGTCTGCTTTAGCCGGTATGTGGGACATATCCCTCAGCTCACCTGTAATTCCAGCCACACTGAAGCAGTTCAGTGTTATCCCAGACTCGGCCCCTGTGGTGGTCTTCCATGTTCTGCCCCAGGGCCTTTTCCAATGCTGGAAGAGCTCAATAAATCTACACTGGATTGGGGAACTAGAATGGCAGCTAATTCCCTGCGGGGGCAACTGCCAACCAAAGGAGGAACAGGGCTGGAAAAGAAATGATCCAGCCTCCATTTCCTTCATATGGACACCACTGGAGGCATTATATATGTATCTCAGAGATTCTGTGGAATTGTACTGCTGTTGGCCTGTTTGACATATCCTTATTATTGCCAGTCCTCCTCCCTGACTCACTCTTATCACTCCTTCACTACTGCCTTCTGAGGTCTCCTTCCCAATTACTATCTGCACCAAGTCCCTGTCTCAGTCTCTTCTTTGGATGGAACCCAAAATGATTCAGGTAGTCAGAAGACTTCTTGTTTGTTTTAATCAGTCAGTTCACAGCATCTGCTTCTCTGCTGTCTACTACCCACAATGAGCTATTGCCCATTCATAGCCCCGTTCCCAAAGCTAGATAGAAGCCCGGTTGCTCACATCAATAGACTGTAACATTTGGAGGGAGAAACATTGTTTATTCATCTGTGGTCTCCTATATCTAGCACTGCCCTGACACATAGTAGGTACTCAATTAATGTTTGTTGGATCAGATACATAATCTGCACAGGGATTTTTATTTCCAGTAATAAGAAATACTGGTGTGTTTCAATCATGTGAGATATGTTACAACAAATTTGTTGCTATTAATAAATTTCTGAAGTATGTGACTTATTCTTTTAAAAATCAAAACAAACACAAGACTGTCCCTATAATAAAGTTATACACCTGTGTCTTCTAATATGCTTTATTAAGTGGGAGAAAAATGGGTTATGTTTTAGTTTGTACTCTAGAAATTGCAAATAACCCTAGGTAAATCCATAAGAATGTGTTAGAATCTAAATATCATCTTTCCTGTACATCAAGGTGGGGAAAATATAGTTGAGTACTTCAGAGTCATACTGTAGGAATAGTGGCAGATACTGAAGTATCTGATCAAATTCAACAGACTTTTTAATGACTCTTGTTTTGGGGTATTTATTGCTGTGATTATGTGAGTCTAGTCTGAGATGAGACATGGTGATGTCCTGTTGATAGCTGTTTTCTAGATAGAAATGTAAGATCCTCTATATCTATAATTGGCACCAGGGAAGAGTCTACGTTCTGTAAGAGAGATTAATGAAGCACCAGAACACAAATAACAATGAGATAGAAAGTTCAAAACTCTCTTCCTGCATCTCAGTGTCCAAGACATGAAATTTTAAAGTTATATCCAGGGTGCGGTGACCAAGATGATCACCCTAACACCACAAGCCTCCTTCTTTTTAACCAATGTCCCACTCTGGACTGAAGAAGAAGGACACTTCAGGAAAAGGGATCTTAATTTCCCACATAGTTTATTTTGGCCCCATGTGAGTACAAAAACACCTGATGTTGCATGTTAGCTGTACTCCTCTGAGGAAAAAAAAAGATTTTCTTCCCCACTTTTAGGAAATTTCTTCAACTTTTATTCTAGGAAGATTAAACTATTGATGATTACTGGATCTGTCCAGAAAAAAAAAAGTATCTGTTTCAGGAAGAAATGGTGATTTCCATTTACTTTCTCAACATTCTTGCTGACACCCAGAGAACTGTAAAATTATAAATATTTAGAAACATTCCCTCCAAGAAAAGTCAACTATCTGATCTGCTCTTTTCCAAAGTGGACTTATTTGGAATTTGTACTATGCCTTGCAGCAGTTTTCTAAATATCCTCATCTTTTCTCCAGTGATTATTGATCACCCTCCTAGGAAACCCCTTTCTACACTAATGTTGTTTTCTAGAAAAATATCAGCTCAATTGTGAAAGATCCAAAAGGAGGCTCTGAGACAGTGATTATAATGGCTGATGCTGTTTGTGTTCTGAAGAGTTTGTGGTTTGGTACAGTGTGTAGTTTGCCAAACTTTGTAGAATGGTTATTGATCCCCTCAGGGAGGCCTAGTGGCAACTGGAGCTCCAAGGGTTAGTCATATCTAGCCCAGCAAAGCCTCCTCTAAGGCTCCAAATCACTCCCAGTTTATCCCAGCAAGCAAGCAAGACAAATATTACCCCTTTCTATGTGTGCCATGACATGAAAAAGTTTGGGAAGTGCTAGTGTTATGGACTGAATGTTTGTGTCCCCCCAAAATTCATATGTAGAAGTGCTAATTTCCAATGTGGTGTCAATAGCCCCATGCTTGGAACTTTATTCAAGCCATCACATTAAATACCCTTACAGACTAATAAAGCAGTATAGCATGATAGTTAAATTCTATGGGCTATAGACAAGGAAGTCTATACAACACTTACCAGCTTTGTGACTTTGAGGGAAAGTTTATTATCTTCTCTTTGGCTCAGTTTCCATACTGCACAGTTATAACAGTAATAATAATAATGTTACCTCCAAAAAATTGCTGTAAGTGTTAAATGAGTGAATATATCCAGAATGTTCAGAACAGTAGTAAGTTCTCAATAAATATTACCTATTAATTTCTATATTTTGATGCCTACATTAAAATCCCACTCTTCTGTGAACCCTTCTATTAAAATATATATCCACATTGATTTCAACTTATTTGGTTTAGAAGTAGATCCTAAGAAGAAGTAATGTAATATAAATGGAAAAGTCTAAGGCCTCTATGCTTTTTAATTCTGGCTCTCCAGCCTCCTAATATTGTGGCCTCTGGGAATTTGATTAAGATTCTCATACTCAGTTATGTTTTTATTTAAAATGTGTAAACATTAGCCATCTTAGTGTTTTTATCAGGATTTAAATGAGATAATATGTTTGGAGTCTACAGTCTTTCATGGACAATAAACAGTTTTGTAAATGTTAGTCTTTTCTCCCTTGTGGTACTATAAAATTGTTTTGTTTGTTTTAACATCTATATGTATCTATTAGTATCTCTGGGCAGGTAGTTCATATATTTCTGCCAGTGCCACAGGCACTCACACATTAGTCTGACACAGTCAGTAAATATCTATAGGCTGTATGGAGGTAGTGATATGAAATGGTGAGCTGGTACAATTCTCAATTTATCACAAGTTTTCCTGCCTCTAACATGGTATGTACTCTTCAAATGTCCCATTGTTTGATTCAATAGTAGTAATTACAATGGATTTTTTTCTTAGTCTGTTGATTTGTAAAAGATTTTTATTCAAATGAACAGAAAAATTTTTATAAAGCAGTCTTTAGTTTCTACTAAATATGAACATATAGAATTGTTGAAATGAATGAAAAAGTGAGTAAATGACTGAATGAATGACTCTATCTCATTCACCAGTCAGTTACTGAACATTGGTTATGGCAGTGCAGCATTTGGACATCATTACTTGGCCAAGTATACAATACACTTTGCTTCTTTTCCTTTTTTGTTTGTAAAACTTGGATGAAAGATTCAGGACCAATACTCTCAGGCTGTTTACCAAATTTATTCTAGAGGAAGGGAGACTTAGAAACAAATAGCTTCAATATAAAGCAGAATGAAAAGGTGCTATTGTAGAAAGACAGACAAAGTGCTGAAGGAAACCAGAAAGAGTGGTTGATCTAAGATGATTGAGAGGGAAAACTTTGGAAAGCTGATGTTGGAGAATGAGTGAGGTTTTCACCTGATAGAAAAAAAGAATAAGGCAATCTAAGTTGATGGAACATCAGGAGAACTGGGGTGGGAAGCCATGATAGAATCTAGTGTTTTCAGAAACAGTGACGAGACTAATGTGGCAAGACTTCAGGGCATTAGGAATTTAGTGGGAGACAAGGCTGTTCAAGTTTCAGGAGCAGATCGTGAATGTCTCAGAATGGAGTTCTATTGGTTAATTAATGGGAATCATTAAAGGTGACTTTTTAAAAATTAAAGAACAGTGATATCCAATCTATGTTTTCCAGAAACCATGTAGTACTTAATTCATACGGGGCTCTATTGGTGATAAACTCTGGATTAGTTAGAGAATCACACAGTTCCACCCAAAATATCATCTTTGTGTGGTGGACATTTTAGCCAGGGAAAGTGGTAGTATATGAAAATGAACGCAACACCAAAGTTATCTTTCTAAAACAAAACTTCAATCCTATCATTCCTCACCTTGAAAATGTTTCCTCATTACATATAAAATAAAATCTAAACTTTGTTGTATGTCATTACAAAGTCCTTTATAATCCATCAACCATTTGGTTTCTTATCTGTGAGAAGATTATTATACCTGTCCTGCAGCGTTGGTATGAAGTGCTTCATATAAAGCCCTAGTACATTCCCTCGATATGTGATAGGCCCTCAGCTCATGGAAGCTATGATTATAATCACTTTATTAGCTCATCTCTGTTCTCTCTCACCAGCAGCATCTATATGCCCCTACTATTTTTCAGATCAATTTGATTGCTCTTTGTATTTTTATTGTCCATCATAATGCCTAGCACATAGCAGATACACAATAAATGTACCTTTAATGAATTAATGAATTAAACTAACTTCCTAAGGTCATTCTTATGTGTATGCACTCTAGATAAGTATAAAATGTTCTTCTTTGGCATAACACTTTAAATAATTCTGCATAATTGAGCCATTTAGTGACAGAATTTCAGGAGGCTTTTATTATAAACTCAGTACAACTTAAAGTCATACATAAGAAATAATGATCCTGCAAAGTAAACTGAAGACTACTGACTTTAGAATTATCCACCTAAACCCTTAAATAGATTTTTTTTTTAATTCACAGACAAAATGAAATACCTTCAGTGTGGAGATGAAGGAAATGTTGACAAAATCTGCTAGCTGATTGGAGAGTTTGTTAATAGCAATAGTTATGGTCTCCCATTGCCCTTAAACCTTTTCTCCCCTTAAGATAGTAGGCTTGGTTTTGTGTGAGTTCTGTGGGTGCATTTTTAAACTCTTTTTTAAAAAAAGAATAGAAACACAGTTTTCAGAGTGATGCTGATATTAGTTGATGATGCCAAGGCACCAATGAAGAGTGTATTTCTAAAATTGAATATGTTCTTATTTCTTGTTTGTTGATTTTAAAGGTTATCTAAACATGTGAAGAAAAAATCAAATTTTTCCAATTTGAAAAGAACAAAAACAGCTAAAACCTTCTTTTAAAATTTCGAAGCTATTATGAGACTATCACAGAAAAAAGATTGTACATGAAAGAATTTTTTTTTAAATCAGGTTGCTTTGCCTTTCTTTAGTCACTTCAAAAGTCTTTGTCAGATATGAAAAAGAAATATTCTCAAAATGAAGAGTAAATATAATTAAAATGGTTCCTTGCCTTGACATATAAGCTTCTTATTGGCAAAAATCTTTATAAATTTAATACCATGAAACTTGGGTTTAAAAGAAGGAATAAGAAAGAGTGGGCAGGGAGGGAAAGGGAGGGAGGAAGAAGTTTGATTTTTTTATGAGTTGACATAGAAATGATGGTAAGTGAAATTATATTAAATCCTTAATTGCTTTTGATGAGAAAATTTTAGATCCGTAGTATTTTCTTTTTATTGCCGGTATTTGCCATGTACCTAGCACACAGTAATCTCTTTTTAATAGTTAACTAATGAATGAATGATATTGGCTAGGCCACACTAGTTTGCTTTAAGCACAGTTTTCTGGCAACAGAAATAATTAAGAATATAGTCGATTCATCATCAGGACCAAATATTTATTGAATACCTACCTTACATTCATTCTTTAGCAGGTAGTATAGGGCTATGGTTAGAGGTTCACATTCTTGAACAGTTAGCTGTGTGACCTCTGTGAGCCTCAGTTTCCTCCTGTGTAAAGTGGAGATTTTGAAAGTGCCGAGTTCAGAGGATTGGGGAGAATTGCATGAGATAATGCCATAATGCACTTGGCAGAGTTCCTGACAGATAGTAAGTGCTCACTAAATTTTAGATACTGGTATAAATATTATATTACTTATAATATTATAAATAAATATATTACCCCATAGAATTGTTATGAAGAGTTAATGAGTTAATACATGTTATTACAGTGGTACCTAGGACATCTAAGATTTCAACAACATATATTAAACAATTGGAAAGCCCAATAGAAAACAGTGAGGATTCATATTGACAGTTTCTCTGAAAAGAAATACAGTCTAATTGGGGAAAGGGATCACATATATTAAGAGATAAAAATCAGTAATAATGAAGTTAACATTTATTAAGCATTGACCCTCCGTTGAGCTCTAATGTGCTTTATCGCATTTAACCTTCACAACAACTACGTGACATTGGTATTATTATTACTGTTTTACACAGGAGGAAACTGAGGCACAGATGTTGGCAGAGTTAAGCACTGCTGGTATCTTGGGTAAATCTCTTGTATATGACTCCAGATCCTGAGCTTTTAACCACAGGTGCCAACCAGTGTGTAAGTGTTCAGGAGGGAAGTAAACACTGATCACTGGCCACTTCGGGAAGAGCTTCAGGGGAAGTAAGGAGCACTGGGCCCTATGGTGTCAAACATTCATTATGTGGCAGAGTCTGGCTCCCTCCATTTGAATCCTGGCTCCTCTACTTACTGGCTATGTGATCTTGCATCAAATTTTAATCTCTCTGTGCCTATATTTTCTCATCCATAAAATGGGAGTAATAATAGTATTACCTGGCAGAGTTGTTGTGAAGATTTAATGAGTCAATTCCTGTGATTACAGTGGTGCCTAGGACATCTAACAGTTTGATAAATGTTGATGTTAATATCGTTACTGTTACTGTTGCTGCTGCTGTTGTTATTAGTGACTGCAGTACTTTGAAATTTTTTCCTTCTTAATGAGCTAGCATTTAAAATTTAAAGAGCAGCTAGTATTTCAAAGGTGTAGATCACAAGGAGACTTAAAGCATGGTTTTTCTACTTTTGCCCAAGAACTATTCTTCAGCCTAACATGATAGGGAAAGAAAACACATTATGTCAGAGGATTCCATTGTATATTTAGGTGAAAGAAATTCAGTAAGAGAGTATGTTTGCTAGCCTTATGTGTTCTTTTTCTTTGCTTTGTGCCTATTGATTGATATTTCTCAGTTAACCTTCTTAAGAAAACAGTAATATCAAGTAAAAAATTATTGTCATTTTTACTTCTTCTGGACAAAGATTATTTTTAAAAATATGAACACAGAGGCTTTAAAACAGAATCTTGAGAATGTTAGGCCACAGTTCACACTGTCATGTTTAGTCCACTTCATTAAAGGAATAGTGATGTGCTTAGTGGCTAAGTGTGTAGAAATCCAAAAAAAAAAAAGAAAAAAAAGTACAGTAACCTTACTCGTGAGAAGAATATGGTAATATTCATTGACAGGGGAGCTACAAGGAGCAATTATCCCAAGCTGTGTCTTTCAGACAGTGCTGTCAGCTTTTCCACGTTGATGAGTGCAGCTGAGCTTGTGATGCACGGGCAAGAAACTCCAATGTGACTAGAAGACCGGGACATTGGCCACCATATTAGCTATACCAAAGGAAAAAGTATATGTAAAGAAAAGATGGATTTTAAAAACATTTGTAATAGAAATGATTATTGGCAGCACTTGACTGGATTTGCTTTCTGCTGGTGACCCCAGCAGAAGCATTTTATCAGATACCCATTTTCTTCTGCCCCTTTTAGAGGCCCTTTAAAGCAAGAAGGCTATACTAGAACACCGATATTTTTGATGTGTGTGTGTGTGTGTGTGTGCATGTGTGTTTATGCATGGATGTGTTTAACCACACATCACATTTGGAATGTTTTGTAATGTTGGGGATTAGGTATCACATGACTTTTTATAAATCAGAAGGCATATCTAATAGTTATTATTTCAGGCAAAGAAAATTCATTGCAAGGTCTTTTTTTTTAATTTTTGTCTGTCTTTCTCTCTTCCTCCTTTAGACAGAGTAAAGCTTAATTTTAGAATTTATAAGATAATTTGAAGTTATACTGATTAACTTTATTTTCTGGTATTCATTCACCTTAGTCTACACCTGTTTTTACACACTCAGTATTGGATTTTTTTAAAAGTGTAAATCTTTGAGGCTAGGAATTACTGATTAAAAATAGAACAAGGTACCACATGCTCAATTCCTCTCCTTGCTTTGTTTCTTTCCATTTCCCTTTCAGAACTCAACTACAAACTTTGTCGCATGGAAGTACCTCTTTACATACACATCGAAACTACTGTGTGTGTGAGCTATAAAACAACTTAAAACTTGTCCAAGGCCCCAAAGCCTGTTCTTCACAAAAGAACCTTTCTTGCCTGATTTAGAAAGTGTTTTGAACGATGCATAACTAAGTAGAGTAACTAAACAATTGCTTTTGAGCATCTGAAGCTTGCCCATTAAGATTTCTATAGCCTTTTCTTTTGCTTCTTGTGGTTTAAGAAGTGATTCACGTTCAGTATATGAAAGTTCTGGGTTCAGCCCCTTGAGCTTTTTAGTGGAAGGGTCTGCACAAAGCGAATCAAATAAATAAAACAAATAATGTAAGAACTGAGGGCAGTTGAACTCATGCAAGTTTATGCACCAAAATATTTTATTCCTGGGAAGAAAAGTTATCTCTGATATATTTTAGTTTCCTAAAATCCCTAGTTTTCTTAGGAAGATACACAGGAATCAAGTTGTTTGTAAACAACTGATTCAAATATTACCTGGAACTTCGTAGAATAACATCAATACCTTTCATATAGGAAAACCATTATCTACCAATAGGGGTGAATTATGAACATATTCCAACTGAGCAAAAGCATAATCAAGTGCATTAATAATGCTAATTTTAGATGTTGCACTGATGAGATATTTTCTATACAAATAAAAGACCAAAGTGTATAAAATCTCAGGATGTGTGCCTGAGTTAGAATTACAATGCAGCTGTCATTTTTGCATTTCCTGGCTTTCATGAACCATTACTAGTGATCCTCTCTCATTTAAATCAGTGGAGAACATGGATTTATCTTAATTTTCACCCTTTGTTTCCCCTTTCTGTGATAACAGTTATGAGATATGATGATGTAAAATGTTCCTACTTATAATGGTTTCAGCCTTGTCCCTTGGCAGCCTAAATCTTCTAGCTAATTCACTGATCAGTTAAATAGTTGAGGTTATTATTATTATAATTATTATTTTACATTTATATAGCACTTTCCTCCAAGGGGCTCAAGGCATTTTACACACAGTAAATTACCAAATAGGAATTAATCCTTATATCACCCTGTGGGGTAGGTACAGTCACATAAATGAAATTCTACAGAAGTCTCGCCTGTGTCACAGCTCTCAGCTCTATTCTCCCCACCAACCCACCAACCTGCCTAACTGAAGGTAAAGCTGTTGGCATGGCAGGAATGGCTCAAAGCAAGGTCTTTGGGAAAATGGTCCTGTGTCCTTCCTTTGGTTCTTTAAGCTACTCTGGAAAATATCACTAATGAGAACATCTAAGCATACACATCTTGATTTGCAGTTAACAGATTGAAATAAATTTCACCTACATGATTTAATTTAATTCTGACTCAAACAAGTTAGGATGTGTGGTCCTAAAACTTTATTTATTTATTTATTTTGAATTATATTTTATTTTTTTATACAGCAGGTTATTATTATTATATGTGGAACATAGAAAAATGGTACAGATGAGCCCATTTGCAGGACAGAAATAGAGACACAGATGTAGAGAACAAAAGTATGGACAACAAGGGGGGAAAGTGGTGGGAGGTGTGGGTAGTGGTGGGATGAATTGGGAGATTGGGATTGACATGTATACACTGATGTGTATAAAATGGATGACTAATAAGAACCTACTGTGGTCCTAAAACTTTAGTGTGTACAAAAATTATTTGGGAAGCAAGCTTCAAATGCAGATTCCAAGGCTTTCTGACTTACAGAAAATCAGAAAGGGGCCCTGAAATTTGTATTTTCACCTCAGTTGATTTTTGAGACAGGTGATGCTTACCTATGCTTCGAAAAATTTGAGCTGATTAAGGAAGAATTGTTAGTCCCCATTCTACAGATCAGAAAATGATGGCTCAGGAAGGCAAGATGTCACAGTATTTGGCAGGGCAGGGACTAGAAACCAAGATTTCAAATTCCAAAACCCATACTCTTTCCATTATGCTACAATGCTTCCCAGAAAGGGAAAGCAAAGAAAGAAACAAAACAGTATTTAAATGTAAAGGAAATGAGAGAATAGTTCAATGTGCATGTGAAACATTTTGCACTATTATGAACTGGCGTCTCCTGGCTCTTTTTGGAACTCCGAGCTGATTTGTGATGCCTGGACAGAGAAACCCATCATCTATAGCGCAGGGCTGGACCAAAGCCTGTTCCTTGATTTCAGAGCTACCTTGTTCACTTTTGTCAAGGAGTCGCTCAACTAACTCTAATCCAGCGGGTGCCTGATGGATTGTAATGTTTAATTTTTCACTCTGCCCCCAAAAAGAGTCCTCTACTTAATAGGTGCTGCCACCAAAATAAAAAGGGGGCTTTGCCAGGAAATGAAGAAAAGCGCTTTTAATCAGCTTCCTGTTTACGTGAGTGGGCCCTTTATGGAATGGGATGGGTTTTACATTTTTTATTTGAAACATTCTTACTCCATTTCTAAGAGAGAGAGGAAAAAAATGTAACAAAATGGTTATGAACAATTTAACTACTATTTTTCAATTCAGTATTCCATTTGGGATAATTTCATTCATTTTTTGAATTAATTTTTATTCAGTTTTCTTTAAAAAGCAGGACAAGGCATTATAGGAAAAACTGTAGACAGACATAGTGCATCCAAAGTTTTTATTTGCCTCTGAACTTCTTACTCAGAAGTGTCAGAATTCCATGGTGGGGTTTAGAGGTGCTTGTGGAATTTATTTGAGGTTTTCAGAAACCAGAAAAACAGACACGTGGTGTTACTCGTGGTAAAAATTCCCACACTCTGCCTAAACTCACCATACTTTTCATAGGTGCTACTGTAAATTGTACTGAGAGAATTTCCAAGTCCTTCCTTTTCTCAAATGCATGTATCCCTTAGCTATGAATAATAATTATTACTATTTATGTAAAAAATTTTGTGTCTCCCTTTTTACTCTTAGAAATCATCTTCTGTCTCTGAATTTTTCATCTTTTATTTTAAACACTGATTATTCCCAGTCACTGAACAGACAGATTTTATTTAAAAGAGTCTAGAGCTTTGTGCAGTGGCAGTATCGTAGCCAATGAGGTTTATCTGAGGCTCGATTATTGCTAATTAAAAGAGTCTAGAAACCTTGTAACAGTGGGTAAGATGGCATCTATCCTTTGCGGGGGGTGGAAGGCAGCAACGATAGGAGGGATACATTTGGAAATGTAATTTATATATGCTTGTAAAAGTACATTTTGTATCCTTCTCTGACTTGGCCTTTCAGGATAGTCAGGTTTGATTCCTTCAAGATTATTTTCTACCCAAGGTGGATGAAGATTTTGCCAGACGCTTAAACTATTTGGGGGACCCTCTTTTTTTTTTTTCTTTTTTGCGGTACCCGGGCCTCGCACTGTTGTGGCCTCTCCCGTTGCAGAGCACAGGCTCCGGACGCGCAGGCCCAGCGGCCTTGGCTCACGGAACCAGCCGCTCCGCGGCATGTGGGATCCTCCCGGACCGGGGCACGAACCCGTGTCCCTTGCATCGGCAGGCGGACTCTCAACCACTGCACCACCAGGGAAGCCCAAGGGGGACCCTCTTTAAGGAAAAGAATACAGAATTATGATTACAAATTAAGTACAGGGTCTTGGGAGGGGCTGTGCAAGTGAGGGGCCCTGAAGTTTAAGTTCCATTAAATTCATAATAAATCCTCCTCTGCATATCCCCATTTGGGGCTTTCCAGAGGCATTCTTAATAAATGTTACTGTTTCATATAATAACAAGATTATTTGAGGATAATGTCTAGTCTTTAGGTTAAAAGTAATGAAGTATTGTAAAAATAATGCAAGCCTAACTACAAACAATCTGATTAACTGGTTCCCTGTAGTATGCATCTCTGTTTATTCAGGTTGACCCTAACTTAATGCAGGTCAACAAATACCATTAGTGCAAACATCTCTGCATGTAGCCTGGTATTTCCAGCAATACTTGAGACGATAAACTACAGGACAGGAAAAAAAAATGTCAACAGTTCCTTGAAGTTCTCTGTAATGGGATTATAGCTGTATTATGAAACTAATATCAAAAACTAGAGTAGCTTGAATTTGACCCACTGTCTCTTTTCTCTGAGTTGGAAAAGAGGTAAGAGACATGGCTTCCCCACAGCATTTTGCTTCTACCACCCATTGTTACACTTAACTGTACTGTTTCTTTTTGTTATTCAGTTATTTAAAGTGGAATTCTTTTTTTTCCCTCTAGAATAAGATTGTAAGCATCTTGAGAGCAGAGATCAGAATTTTTTTTTTTTCTGAATCTTTCACAGTGCCAGAGCTTTCTTGTTTCCTTCCATTTTTTTCCCCCGTGCTTAAATCTCTCCCTTTGCCTTGTTCTAGAAACAGTTTTTTGTGGTGGTCTCTTGGTAGGAGGTACTTAACAGTTTTGAATTGAACTGCTATGAAAACCTAAACCCATCACTACCCTCCCCTCCACTAACCTTCTGATGCTAGAATTTCCCCTTAAGGGAGAAAGAGCAAATGTTTTGGAGCTAAATCTAGAAGTTAAAATGAGAAAAAGGAGAAGAAAAGATATTGGCAGCTCAGAAATGAATGACCTTCCATTCTCTTTGTGGCTAAGCCAGTTATTTCACCTTGGATTTCCTCATCAGTAAGCAGTGCCTGACTAGGAAGCAACTTCTGGGGTTCTAAGTGGGAATAAATAAAAGCCAATTTTTCTGAGGCCCTCAATACATTTTAACTCCTGGTAAAACTAACCAAAATAAAATTCAAAAGCACGAGGATAACTCCAGATGTGAGTAAATTTGTGCAACGTCACATACTGGTAGTGTCCAGATGCTCACCTGAATGTCAATTTCAGTCATCCTCCTTCATCGGAAAAATATACATGTTGTCTTTGACAGTGAGACCTGTAAAAAGAATAAAATGTTGCATATTTGAATTTTAGCCATATTAAAAATAATTTTCACATATTTTATTTTCTTCATTTTCAAATTTAATTTATGTTGGTTCTTCCTTTCATATGGAATCAACAAACTTTAACAGTGGTGTGGTTCTGAGTTAAATGTTTGCAGAATAGTTGTGGCTTAATTTAAAAATAAATTTCACACCTACCTTAGAGCTTGTGTTATTCTCCCTTAGCTGAAAATTTCTCTTGTACAGAAATGGTTCTTAAACTCTTAGATTTAGCCTGATTTGCCTTCAGAGAGAAAGAGTGTTAGAAGTGTAGTTTGTGGTCTGCATGAATGAATGCATATGGAAAATCTGATCTGTAGGAAAAAAAATCTGACCTAGAAAAATGACTTCTAATTCTTCATACCTCATTTGGGCTATCTTTTTTAAAAAAAACACGTTTACTGCTTTTTATAAACCGTTGCAAAATATCTGTGTCAGGATAACGTTGCATAGTCCATAACCTTATTTTTAGACCCCCTGGGATTAAAGAAGAATATTAATCTGATTTACTCAGTAATGTAAAATTATCTTTTTATATTTGGCATAATTAGCCACCAATTATTTGCTTTACCAGTTCTTCCCTTAGCACTGTATCCACATTTGTCAGTTATATATTCAAAGTGGTATTCCTTCTAGGTGTATCCTTCAACTGTCAGACTATTCCATAGACCGAGTATCTTAAATGTTGATGCAGCTGATGGTTCAAGGCCAGTGTCTCTGGTATATCGAATCAAGATGGGGTTTCTCAACACAGCACTACTGAGAGTTTGGACCAGAAAATTATTCGTTGGGGGCAGATCGGTACTGTCCTGTGCACTCTAGGATGTTTAGCAGTATTCCTGGCCTCTACCCACTAGATGCCAATAGCTCCCCTCAGTTGTGATAATCAAAATTGTCTTCAAACATTGTCAGTTGTCCCCTAGGGATGGGGGTGCAGGACAAAATTGTTCCCCTGTTAAGAAACACTAGATTAGTGGTGTATATTACATACAACCAGAACCATTGTTTTTTGTTGTTGTTATTAATTTGCTGTTGTTGTTGTTTTTAATGGAGCACAGAAAAATCTGATCCAAGGGAACTCAGTAATTCTCACCTGTGAATTTCTTCCACAAAACTGGGTTCTATTTTAAATGTTGAATTAATAGGCAGGACACAAAGTTTCCTTTAATGACTTATGTGTCAGAGAAGGGGTTCTAAGATTCTGCATAGATGTATATTTTATAATTTTAATTTATTTATTGGTCTCCTTATTATGGTGATCTTTCTGAAAGTCAGACCAAGTTGGCACACTGCTATGACTTAACTAAGCTCCCCTTTCAACATTTGCCTGCTTCAAATAATTTAATTGTTGATATTTTACCCTTAGTGCACACAGCTGAAGAGAGATCTTTAGTGAAAACTAAAACTAACAGGTAAATCCACCTTGGCTTTGAGGCAGAAAGATGGCAGTTACACAAAGAGCTCTTCACTACACTGACCTGAGACGGTCCAAGACCTTGGAGTGAAATTTGGAGATCACCTGCCAAACAAAGACACCACAGCTTTGCTTGACTTAGTCAGCCTGATTTCAAATACCTCCAAAGACTCAGAAAAGCAATTTCACTTCTTCACATTGGCTGTGTGAAACCCCTTAATCCTCATAGTAACCATAGGAGGTAGGTATGTTTACTATGCCATTCTCACAGGTGAAGAAACTGGACTACTAAGAATTTTAGTAGCTTGGTCAAAGTCATACAGCCTGTAAGAGATGGAGGCAGGTTCCAAATTAGTCAGTACTCCAGAGTTCATGATCTTCTAAAGTTCTTTAAAATACGTTAGAGTTTAAAGGGAAACTGATGGGCTGGATTTCAAGCATCAATGAACAGGATATTTATCCAAAAGAATAAATGAAGAAATTAATCAACCCTTCAGATTTAAGGGAGAGGGATTATCAGAAAGAAAAGAATTACATATTTAATAGCTATGTGATAGTAATACTACACTACTTTTAAAATATATAGCAGTTACAAAATTTTCAGAGAATATCTCAGTTCTGTCCAGAGAGTCTCAAATTATTTTATAATCGCCCCTTTCCTTTTGAGGATTAAGAGAATATTATTTTGCTTATGAGCATAGTTGGCATACAACAGATGATTTCCATTTTCCTTCCTTAACTGTCAAATAATGCCATCTCTCATTAATATATTTTCCAGAAAACACAAGGACTGAGATGATAGATAAATCAGAGGTTATTATTTTTTTAAGTATGCATTTCTAAGCATCTTTTTTCCTATACTAAACCCACTAAAAAAATTCCTAAATCTGGAATACTGTGGTTGAAAGAACATCTTGACACTTCTAGCTTTCTAAGAATCAATATTAGTCAACAGATTAATGCCCTTAATTATTAATTTATACCTTGCTACCCACTAAATGTTTAGTAACCACTGAAACATTTGTCACCTCTTTTGATTATTTATAATTTTTTAAAAATAATTCCAAACTGATGCTTCACCCAGTCTTCTAACTTGTTAGCTGGAAGTTAGGCTGCCACAGATCTGTGGCAGAAGAGGAGAAGAGGGGTGGGCAGTTGGAGAAGTAGAGGAGAGACCTATTTCTTTCCAAAAGTGTTTAATCACTGCGGCTGCAATTAGATCACATTTTGGTTGATGTCAGAATAAGTTGGTTTGATCCACTGGCTGTCTTCAAGTCTAATGACATCCATGTTTCTAGAAATGATGAAATTATATATGTAGACTAATTCTTTTAAAAATTATTTTGCTTACAGTTATGCCATGCTTATCAAGGTCATTCTTCATGAGCCTAGCAAAGTTACTTTTCATATACATTTAAAGAGGCATGATTACAACATGGAAGGGAAATTCTGAGGCAACTTTAAAAAAAATTAGAGAACTTTTCATTTTATTCTTTTACACATTTCATATGTAATCTAGACTATCACAGTAGCTTTCTGCTTATATTATAAAATTATCTTGTCTGGATTATATGATTTTAGTATCTGCATCTCACTGGAAAAGGTATTGGTAGTATGTGTCTTTGCAAAACATTGTTACAGATGGGATTTCCACCCATAGAAATTAGATAGTCTCTCCTATTTCTAAGGAGAATCTCATGAATAGTTTTTTAAAAGAAAGCCACGAGTTTATCATGTTTTAGATACTCTAAAACCCCTTTTAATATGCCTATTTGTCCCTTGCAAATAAAGAGAACAGTGCCTCGTCTTCCACGTGAGCAGTTTTTAGCGATTAACCAATCCCTAGCAATTGTGAAATCACAGAACGGAGTCAGTGCTCTCCAGTTCTGCCAAAAAAAGAAGAGGGTTCTGAAACCTATCACCACTTACCAGAAGTTCTTATAAGCAAAGAGAAATCATACTTTTTTCTTTTTACATACAAAAAACCAGCGGCTAATTAATCTTTGTTGCCAGGTGAATTGGCTGTATTCAGAGGAAATAGGCAACTTGTAGAAAGAAAGTTTAACATGTATTTTAGAATTCTATCATGATACAATTTAGCAACTGATGTTGGTGAGCAGTTAATTACTGTGATTTATAACAGGAGAACCACTGTTAGCTTGTAATATTTCTACTGAGGCAAAGGAAATCAAATCATTTCTTAAGTGTGGAAAGTACATTATATCTCTTCAACAAGGCAATGTGTATGGGGCTGATGGAGTTCCACCCTAGATAGCACTATGGCCACTGCTAAGAACTATACAGCCTCTTGTCTATTCATAGGGAGATAGACATAGGGTGAAGGGAAATTAAAACAAACAAAAAAAATTAGGTGGGAAAGGAGCTAGGATCAGGGATCTGAATGTGCAATCATGAGAGATAACCTCCTGTAAAAACCAGAGAATGCAAGGGGCAAAGGAAGCGTGGCATTCATTTAAGATCCAGTCTGATCTTACCAGACTGGTACAGCTGGAGAAAGCATTCAATAAAAGTTTGTTGAATGGATAAATGAATGTAAACACCCAAAACTACAAGATCACTAGCCCATAAGCTCAGAGAGTAGGGAAAATTAGACTTATTAGGAAACTGCCTTGGTAGCCAGTTACTTAGAAATGTCAATATGACGTCTGCTAAATAACATTTATTAACAACCATGTTTGTTTGCATTTTTCTCATAGTCAATGAATTGTTATGAAATCTCAAAATAACTTGTTCTCTACTCGCTTACATTATATTAATCTAGTTTGAATTTAATGACTGCCCTGTGTAAGAGACTCTGGGATGTTATGTCAGAGAAACTTTGTACTCTAAGTGCAGATGGTTTTACATAAGTTCAGAGAGTTTAATATAAAGGAAGTATAACTTTTATTTTAACACTTCCCTTAATAATGACCAAGTTTTTGAAGCATTGTTTTTGTTTTGCTTTGTTTTTTGCCTGAAAGAGCCTAGTGACCTTCAAGTCCCTTTCCTGGTTAAGGCTTAAAGCTATCCTTTTCATATATTTGAATATTTTTGTTGTCCATGTTCACACTGCCACCTTTCTGCACACCTGGACAAATACTGTGTCCCATCCCAAGTTTAATTCCATCCACATAATTGGATAATTTATTGTGCACTCTTAGTTTCAGACTAGTCATTGGTTAATTCAGCAAAAATTAATTGAGCTTCCACTATATGCCAGGCATAGTGCGAGATGCTGGGGTGAGCAAGTCATTTATAAATGTTTTAAGTAAGGTTAGTCCTATTGTCAATTCCTAAGGAATCCGAACTTGTTCCCTATGCTCATCATTGTCCATTTCCCTTTAACTTGCTGTAAGCCTATTTTCTTTCCTTGTGATAGTACACAAAAACCACCTCTACGCCAGATTTCTCACTTTCATTCTTCTACAGTGTATATGTAAAGCAGCTGCTTAGTGGCTCACAGATGCAAATTTAACACAGTAGCCATAGGCCTAGTCTACTACTATGCGTATATATGTGTACATGAGAGAGAGAGAGAGAGAGAGAGAGAAAGAGAGAGAAGAAGAAGTAAGAGACCTATGAGAACTAAGATCCAGTTCAAGTTGTGCTTCAAGAATTGTACGCAAAAATATCGCCATTGGTGTTGAGGCTGACCTTCGGTTAGTTTTGTTGTGATGATTGATGCATAGTGACATGTTGACACAGTAATACTTTTGTTTCTAAACTCCAGTATTTGTTTGTCATCTTCTCCTTCTTGAGTTGGCATAGTTACAGGCTCTTAGTTCCTTGGTTTTCAGCATTAATCCTAATGTTCTGTCTAAAGTATAGTGCAGGTTTCCTTGTATTTCAATTCACTATGCTTGAAGGGAAGTCACCATAAGTAATGATTTTACTCTACTCCTTGGCAGCACAACCACAAACTAGACAGTGGTTCAAAATCTCAGGGTTTGCAAGGGGCTATGAGAGACCATATGCAGCCTCAGGGAACTGCTAAAATGCTCAGATTAATTGTCTAGATATGAGTTCACAAGTCTCATGAACATTTACTTTAGAGTTAGAAGAAACTCTAAACTCACTAAATCACTGTTAAATGTCAGGGTAAACCACTTGGTTTTACTGGAGGAAAATGGAATCCATTTAAGAACAAAATCCTAATATCTAAGATGAAGTTAATGTAGAATAGCACATGCAGGGGGAGTGGCCATGAAGCCTATGGCAGCAATTTTGGCCTCTGTAGACTTTGTACCAGGCAGCTGCTCTTTCCTTCTCCAAATTCACATTATAGACAAATTTTTGTTTATTCACATGAGTAGACAAACTCATGAAATGGTCTCAATCAGCAAATGGTTTTGGAAGCCAGGTAGAGTGAACCAGTCTTTGGTTTATAAATGTGCTGTGATGCTAATGGAACAGCTGCATTAACAATCAACTTTAATAAGGAAACAGGGGTTTGAGGATAAGAAGCTGAAATGGGTAAAGAAGAACAACAAAGCAAATGACATGCCTGAAAAGTAAACTTTACCATTTGAAGGAATATTATGCAAAATCCACTTGAAAATAATGAATGAGAGGGCCAACTTGATATGTTTAAAGAGACTTGGTTGAGATGAGGCCTCAGTTTGGCTTTGACAAGGCTATTGTTAATGTGGGGAGAGTGGGGTTCACATCCCCCAAAATCACATCTTTCAATCTTTATTTATGCTAAAAAAAGATAGCAAGAAAGTACATTGTTCTTTCCTCATTACCAGACCTTTTTTCTTTCTTTGCTTTTTTTGTCCCTGGACTATAAATCAGTTAACTAGGCAGGGTCATTTTCAAGAGCTTTCGTAATGCCAAGAGACACCAAATGGTGAGGTAGATCAAAGGGACAAAGAATTATAGAGGCATTGATCCATTTTCCTTAAGACCCTGAGTACAATGTGAACAGACTACTTAGCTCCAGGCTGCAAACCAAGTATTTTGCAGCAGACCCAGTCAGTATTTCTTAGGAAGTTCTCCCTGTTGCTTTTCATAGTTTAGATAATCCACATGAACAACCCTGATTAAATCAGTTGCCCCCAGGCTATGGGCAAAAGCGTAAATGGTTTTTCAGGAGAGAATGGTCCAAAAGCCTGCCTCTTTCTCTCTCTCTCTCTCTCTTCCCTCTTCTCTCTATCTATATACTTCCTCATTTTTTTAGTTACTCACTTACATTTTTTATCCTAAAATTCTGTCTATCCAATGTAATGGTAAGTAGAGAGTATTACTGAAAAGGTGCCATTCTTCTCTTCATTTCATGATTCAGGTTTTGATTTTGAATTACATTACCTGTCTTCTTGTGCTGATTATGAACAGTTTTTTGAAAGGCTGTTATCTAGGGGATGGTTATCCAATAATATTATGGAAGGTCAGCAAGCATTTGTTTCTCAAGTCTGATTCTTTTTAAACCAGGCAATTACTCTATGGTTTAATAATCCTTACCTCAAATTCACTTGAAAGAAAGCTCATAAGATTTAAGGGAAAAAAAAAATCCCTAAAAATAAAAGTTAGGCTAGTCTAGGCCAGGGTGGGAAATTCCATTGTGGCTAGAAGCCCATGGCAGGTAGAGTGGAATTTAATGAAGGAAACTGCTGTGTTTTTGTGTCTTTCTGTATGTTTTTCCTTTAAAACCAAGAGCTGGGCAGGCATCCCATTCGACCTGACGTGACCCAAGCAAATTGCTTCTTATATAAAAACAACTGCAGACTTTGAGAATGTGAAAATGCACTGTATCCTTCTCCAACTGAGGGAAACGAAAGCCTGAGAAACAGGACGGCCTTGTCAATACTCGTTGAGCAGAACTATCACTCAAACCTGATAAAGGGAGATTAGGACAAGCTTCCTTATGCCAGAGGGATTCATTATAAGTAAGACTTCTTTATTTATTTTTTATTCTCTTAAACAAGCACAAGTGGTAGATGGAAAATGCATTTTTTAAAGACAGATTTTATGTAGCAAATGATAGTATGCACAATTTTTTAAAGTCTTTTCATAGAACTCACATTTTTAATTTAAAAGAACAAATATTAAATTTAAAAAAGACAATGAGAAGCATTTTCCTTTTCTGTCACAGTCTCAGACAAGGGAAGGAGAAGAGATTCAGGGTGTGTCCACTGATATTGCATTCAGATGTGTTGTCTTGGCTTGTGTACTGACAGATTTATTTAAAAAACAAAGTTTTAAAAATGCATTGTGTGCTAGTGAAGTCACTTCATAAATCTTTTCCTTTATGAATTATTTTGATCACAAGCCTTGTTGTTTGAATCACTGAAGGACTATTCTCCCTAAAAGAAAAATGCCTTCATTTCCAAACTGTCAGTTCAAAAGCCAGCAACTTCCCCTGAACAGCATGCAGGGATCCAGAGGGGCAGAGAAAAAGGGACCACATGAGTCCTGACTCTAATATGAAGCATAATTCAGTTTAGATTTGTCGTGGTTCACAGAAGAGACATGTTTTGAAAATTTGGACCCAGAGTCCGTACTTTTCTAGTAAATGACTTAGTTTGAAATACTGATTCTGCTTTAGGAAAAAAACAAACAAATAAGGGTACACAGCCTTTGATGCAGCTGGTCCGTCAGAGGGCGGAAAGTTAGAATTAGAATGCTCTTCAAGCTGTGGCTGAATAATGAAGGGTAGGGCTTCCTAGCTGGGCAGTGACCACAGTCCCCTGGGAGAACAGAGGACAAATATTACTTAATGTGTACAAAGACTTTCAAAGTTAAGTTGATTACAAGCTGAGGGAAGAAGGTTGGATGAGGCAGCAAGGGCTGAATTCCACCAGAAGGACCTGATAGGTGCCACAGGGCTCCACTCGGTCCTCCGTTCTCAGGGTTTAAGGGATGGGTACCAATAAGAAGCCAGTTAGGTTCTTGAAATGAATAGCCTGCATAAAATTATTGCAGAGAAGAAAGAAAAGTGGAATAACATATTGGAATATATACATACATAGAGATTGGTAAATTGGATGAAGGTTACACTGTAGGTCACTGTGTGATGGGTAAGACTCTCCGTAACCAAGGTGTAATTTGTAGCTAAGGACCTTGTCTTGTTCTTAATTTGTTTTCCTCACAGCACCTGGAATGTTGTTGAGACATAAAAATAAATAATTAACAATTGGTCTGTTATATCAATTTTCCATGGTAATTGGTGAGATGGGGTAGTAGGTTAAAAACTCCAGATTAAATACTGGAGGCTGTCTGGGAGAGATGAATTTGAGACTGATTTCTAAAGGACAAAAGGGGTGGACAGAACTGGAGAGGCTGTTTCAGGTTCACTGATTCCAGAGGTATTTTTTGACCACTCCCTGCTTCAATCAGAGAGCTCCATATTTCTGCTGCTCCATAAAATGAGCAAGAATTTTATGGGAAGGATGGAGAGCAAGTTTACATGACAGAAGGAGGAAGTTGCTAATGTAGGAGATGGGAAAAATATTAATAGGAAATGCATATTGTTAGAACAAGTGATGAGTACTGTGAATGAGTTTGATCTCAATTCTAAGTAGGCAATATGAGAAAACGGTTGAAATTTCACTCTGGGGTCTGACTACCTGGGCCACTTTATAAATTCATCTATATAAAATATGTAGTAAATGTTTGTCTTAGAATGAGGCTTTATAAATGGTGAGGCTGAAATTACCCATTTTCCCTGCACAGCTGTACCACATGTTCAGATTCTCTGTCATAATCAGAAATATCTCACATCACTAATCTCCCAAGGATTCTCATTAAGGTGCCTTTCTTTCTTTGTAACTGTATTTCATTTCACTCATATAGAGTAACCTGTTGAATTTAATTATACAAATATTTCCTGGCCATGTTTAGTAAATGGAATACATACCATTTTCCAAGGCACTGTGAATTACTTTTTTAAAAGATGCAAAAAAAAAAAGTCTTTTCTCATAAGGAAAAAGCAGTCTATTGAGAAAGGAAAACTTGCTGACACTTTGATTATAATGCAATTTTCCAAATCAATTTCTAAATACTATCTACCATAAAACAACACTTTTGATAGCTCTGATTTTGGTAATGGAGGAGTAGCTTGTACTATTTCAGGACAAAGATATCCATCGATAACAATTCTAAACTCTGGTTGCAATTTAAAAAAACAAAAACAAAAACAAAAAAACTGAACTACAATTGAAAACTGATAAACAATTATTTGAAGGCGCTGGAAAGTGACCAAAAGCAGACAGAATCTGGAGTGAAACGTACTGGGTGAAATCCACATTTATGATAGCTTTTTCCCTCAAGGAACTTTTCAGTCTGTGTGGTATGGGACAGTTAGAATTGAAGCAGCAAGCCACAATCTTATTGGATTGGGGTGTCAGAGGATGGAGTTCAGAGTTGGCAGAGTGGCTGAAATTAAGGGAGCAAATTTTGGAAAGGATGGAGCCACAGAGGGAGGGCACCCATAAATCTGTATATAAACTCTCCTAATGTCTTGGCTGATTTGTGGACTATGCAAGTAGAGGGGAGTCTATAAGGACTTGGAGAAAAGGAACAACTAGAAGGCTGGAAGAGCTGAGAAAATATAACTGATGAAGGGAAGACAAAATTAGGAGTATGAGTTTAACTAAGTTGTAAGGGTTTGGTAAATGTCTAAAGCTTTGCTTAAAACACAGAAGGGCCACACTTTAGAAATATAGATGGTGAATCAGGACTAAGAAGTTAATTTGAGAAAAAGGGACAAAACTGTAACATTGAAAGGCCCTAACAAAGTACAAAACTAAGCCACCACAATGTCAAGGCAGTCAACCAGTAATTTAATTGCCTACTAGAATTAAAAACCATTCTTTAGAGGAAGATAACAGAACCGAGGGTCTTATATCATATATAAGATACAAATACAATTAAATAATGACTGGACATGGAAACAGGAAAATGTGACTGCTAACCTAAAATACAAAACAATCAATAGAAACAAATCCCTAGGTAATATAGATGTTTTAATTAGCATACAAGGACTTTAAAGCAAAAGTTATAAATATATTCAGGACTTAAAGAAAAATATGGTCATAAGAGGAAACATGAGAAAATAAGCAGAGAAATGGAAAATATTTTATAAAAAGCCAAAAACTTAAGGTACAATACCTGAAACAAATAAACAAAAAATAATTGGAGAGGCTTGACATCATATTGATGGCAGAATAAAGTGTCAGTAAACCTGAATACAGATTAATAAAAATTATTAGTATAAAGAAGAGAGAGAAAAAGGACTGAAAAAATGTGCAGAGTGTCAGTAATCTGTAGAACAACATCAAACAGTCTAATATTCTTGGAGTATCTCAGGAGAAGAGAAAATCAATGGAATTATTAAGAAGAACCAAAGGGTTAAAGTACAATAGCTGAAATAAAAATAATTCTTAGCAGCAGATTGGAGATGGAAGAAGAGAAAATGGGACAAAAATGATATTTGAAGAAATGATAGCAGAAATTGTTCAAAATTAAGTGAAAAAGCAAAACTATACAAGGAAAACCACATGTAGGCATTGTTTTCAAACTTCTATAAGCCAAAGATAAAAAGAAAAATCTTGAAAGCAGCCAAAGGTATTTGGGGAATAGATTGCCTATAGAGGAACGATTAATAAGTAAATGTCAGCTGACACCTCATCGTAAATGATGGAAGCTAGAAACAATGATTAGAAAGAAAAACTGTCAATCCAGAATTCTACTTACAGTAATCATATCTTCCAAAGGTGAAAAAATAAAGAATTTTCATATAAACAAAATTTGTTGTCTGCAGAACTCGTACAAGAAATGTGAAAGGAAGTTCTTTAGGCTGAAAAGACATCAGATGTCCTTAGTTTTAAAAAAAGAATGAAAAAAACTATAAGTTGTAAATATCTAAGTACATGTAAAAGAATATGTTTTTAATTCTGCTAATTAAAAAACTACTGCTTGCTTAATGCATAAATTGTAACTATCATGGATCTATAATATTTATAAATTTTAAAAAATATAAAAATACTACAGAGGACGGAGTGGTGGTAAATAGAATTATACTCCTGTAAGACTCACACGTTTACATGAAGTGGTACAATATTAAGTCTAAGTAGACAGTGATAAATTAAAGAAGCATATTGTAATCCCAAGAACAACTGCTAATAACCAATACAAAATAAGTACAGCTAAAAAGCCAATAATGGATTTAAAATGGAATAATAAATTACCTACTAAGCCATTAAAAACAGAAAGGAAAGCAGAGGAACAAAAAAGGAAAAAAAAATAGAAAGCAAATAATGAGATGGTAAATCTAAACTCAACCATAGCAATAATTCCATTCAGTGTAAATGGTCTAAACACTACAATTAGAAGACAAAGACTGTCAGACTGGATTAAAAAGTAAGACTTGACTATATACTGTCTATAAGGAAAGCACTTTAAATATCAAGTTATGGTTATCTTGAGAGGAAAAGAATAGGGAGATATATACAAATATACCTACAGTATGAGTTAGCATAAGAAAGCTGGATTGGCTATATTAGTATTAGACAGAGTAAACTTTAAGACAAAGAGTATTATTAGAGATAAAGAGGGATTTTTATAATGATGTGTGTCTAATTATCATGAAGACATAAGTAATAAAAATATATGCAGAAACTGAGCAAAAAAATAACGAGAAATAGAGAAATCCATGATAACAACTGGAAATTTTAATGCCCTTCTCCCAGTACTTGATGGCATAAGTAGACAGAAAATCAGTAAGGACATAAAGATATTAAAAACACCATCAAATGCCTTGACCTATTTGTCTTGAATAGAACACTATTCCCACCTGCAAAATATGCATTCTTTACAGCTACACATGGAATGTTTATCAAGGTAGGCCACAATCTGGGCCATCAAATGAGTTACAAACATTTTCAAAAGATTGAGATACTACAAAATATGTTCCCTGATCATAATGTAACTAAAGGATAAATAAAAAAACAAAATATCTAGAAAAGACCGCTTGGAAATTGAACCACAAACTTCTAAATACCCCACAGTTGAAAGGATAAAGTCATGAGAGAAATTTTAAAGTATTTTAAATCAACTTATACTGAAAATGCAATATACTGAAATTTATCATACAGGTTAAAGAAGGTCTTGGCAGAAATCTAGGGGTTTCATCCTTAATCAAAAGAACGAAGAAAGGTTTAAAATCAATGACATAGGTTTTCACTTTAATGAAGTAGAAAAAATATGATCATATTAAACACTAAATAGTAGAAAAAAGGAAATAAATACAAAAATCCAAGAAACGGAAAACAAACAATAAAGATACACAAAGGGAAAACTTGATTGTTTAAGAAAATAAATGAATTTGATAAGCCTCTAGAAATAATGATTAAGAAGAAAAGATACAAATTACCAATATCAGTAATGAAAGGGGGTATCATTACTTATCACACAGATATTAAAAGGGTAACAAGAGAATATTATGAGCACTTAATGCCAATAATTTCAACAACTTTGATGAAACAGATAATTTCTTTAAAATACATGTTGCCAAAACTGATACAGGAAACAGGAAATCTGAATAACCCTATATTTACTAAAGAAATTGAATTTGTTATCAAAAACTTTCCTAAAAAGACAACCCCAGGCCTAAATAGTTTCCCTGAAGAATTCTATAAAACATTGTAGGAGGAAATAATATTAATCCAAACAATTTCTTTCAGAAAATATAGAAGAAAACACTTCCTAACTTGTTTTATGAGGCCAGCATAACCGTAATTAGCAAAAGCTGAAAAAGATAAGAAAATTACAAGCCAGTATCCCTCATGGGTCTGGGCACAGTAATTTTTTTTTTAAATATTAGCAAATACAACTACACTTCAATTAAAAAAAAAGAAAAAATTAATAAAAAAGATGCAGCAATATATAAAATCAGTAATACCTCACAACCAACTAAAGGTTATCTCAGGAATGCAAGTTTAGCTTAACATTTGAAAATAAATCAATGTAAATTCACCATATTACTAGAATAAAAAAGAAAAATAGGATCTCAATAGATTCAGAAAAAGCATTTTAAATAATTTAATAGGCATTCTTAATAAAAACTCTCAGAAAACTGGAAGAGATAGGAACTTCCTCAATCTGATGAAGGGCTTCAATAAAAACCTACAATTAATATCATACTTAAATATGAAAGGCTGAATAAATGCTTTCTGCCTAATATCTAGTACAAGGCAAAGGTACCTATTTTTACTATTTCTGTTCAATATTATACTAAAGATCCTAGCCAGAGTAATAAAGCAAGAAAAATAAAGGTTAAAAAATCGAAAAGGAGGACTTCCCTGGTGGCTCAGTGGTTAAGAATCTGCCTGCCAATGCAGGGGACACTGGTTTGATCCCTGGTCTGGGAGGATCCCACATGCCGTGGAGCAACTAAGCCCGTGCTCCACAACTACCAAGCCTGCGCTCTAGAGCCTGCAAGCCACAACTACTGAGCCTGCATGCCACAACTACTGAAGCCCATGCATCTAGAGCCCATGCTCCGCAACAAGAGAAGCCACCACAATGAGAAGCCCACGCGCTGCAACATAGAGGAGCCCCCACTCGCCACAACTAGGGAAAAGCTCACACACAGCAGCAAAGACCCAATGCAGCCAAAAATTAATTAATTAGTTAATTTTTTTAAAAAATAGAAAAGGAATAAAATAAAAATAGAAAACTGTCTTTATTCACATATACCATGATTGTTTACATTAGAAAATCTTAAGGAATATGCAAAACAACTACTGGAGCTTAAAAGTGCATTTAGAAAGGTCATAGGATCTTTAAGCAAAAATTGATTATATTTGTATGTAGTAGTGGCAAATAATTTGAATATGAAATTGTAAAGTTAATTTACAATAGCATTAAGATACAAAATACTTAGGAATAAGTTTAACAAAAGAATATAAGGCCTCTACACTCAGAACTAAAAAAGCCTTAGAAATATCCGTTGTTTGTGGGTGAATACTCAATATTGAATTAAAGTATGATTTCTCCCCAAATTGATCTATGGAGTCAACACAATTCAAGTCAAGGTCTCAACAGGGTTTTTCTTTTTTCCTAATTTTTGGAGAAATTGTCAAACTAATTTTAAAATGCATATAGAATTGCAAATAACATAGATAAAGAAGAACAAAGTTGGAGCACTCACACTATCTAGTTCAAGACTTTCTATAAGTATAAATAAAAACAGATTATACTATCACCTCCCCTACCAAGAAAAAAACACCTCACAAATAGGCCATTGGAACAGAATAGAGAGAGAATCTAGATATTGACTCCAAACATATGGTTGACTAATATCAACAAAGATGACAATATCATTAATTTGGGAGAAGGAAAATCTTTTCAACTAATGGTGCTTGAACAATTAAGAATAAGCATACAGAAAAAGAAAATTAAACCTTGGCTTCTATCTCATACTACACACTGAAATTAATTTGATATGTATTAAACACCTACAAAAACTAAGATCGTAAGTGCTTCTAGAATGACACATAGGGAAAAGAAAAAACCCTCATAACCTTGAGGTAAGCAAAGATGTTTATAGGACACAGAAAGCCCTAAACATAAAACAAAAAATTGGTTAACCAGACCTCATCCAAATTAAAAACTTCTGGTTATCAAATGACATTGTTAAGAAAATAAAAAGGCAAGCAACAGACTGGGTGAAAATATTTGCAATACATGTATCAAAAAAGGACTCATGTTCAGAGTATGTAAGGAATAACTTCACATCAATAACAAGTACACAAACAAAATTTAAAAATGGGCAACAACTTGAGTAGGCACTTCACAATGGAAGATCTAAAAATGGCCAATAAACTCATTAAAAGCTATTCAGCATCACTAGTCATCAGGGAAATTCAAATTAAAACCACAAGGAGATCATAGTTCATGCTTACTAGAATGACTAAAACAAAAAAGACTGACACAGTCAAGTGTTGGCAGGGTTGTAGAATACTTGTTATTCTTACATTTGCTAGTGGGAATGTTCCACCTTGGAATGTTTAGAATCATATAGAGTTAAACATTTACCTACCCACCCTATTGCTTGGTAATTGCATTCCTGGGTATTTCCCAAAAAGAAATGAAAACGATATCCTCAAAAAGACTTGCACAAGAATGCTTACAGTAACTTTATTCATAATTGGTTAAAAATGGAAACACCCAAATATAGAAAATGGTATACAAAATGTGGTATATTCATAGAATAGACTACTAATAAGCAAACAAAACGAATGCACTATAACACAGACAACACTGTGGATGAATTTCAGAGATATGTTGTGCAAAAGAAGCCAGAACCCAAAAGACTACATGTTGTATGATTCTATTTGTATGAAGGCAAAACTGTGGTGGTAAAAATCAGAATATTGGGGCTTCCCTGGTGGCGCAGTGGTTGAGAGTCCGCCTGGCGATGCAGGGGACACGGGTTCGTGCCCCGGTCTGGGAAGATCCCACATGCCGCGGAGCGGCTGGGCCCGTGAGCCATGGCCGTTGAGCCTGAGTGTCCGGAGCCTGTGCTCCGCAACGGGAGAGGCCACAACAGTGAGAGGCCCGCGTAATGCAAAAAAAAAAAAAAAAAAAAAAAAATCAGAATATTGGTTGTTACGAGAGATGGGAATTGACTGGAAGGGGGCACAAGGAACTTAATCTTTGTTAGGATAGCAGTTACATAGGTGTATACATTTATCAAAACTCTTTGCACTATATACACTTTAAAATCCATGGATTTTGCTTTATGTAAATTTTACCTCAATTTTTTTAAAAGATATGTGCTTGACTCTAATCAACTCTCACCTGAAGTGCTTCATCCATTTTGCTAAAAGTTTCCCCAGGCACTGTCCTAATTAACCTTCAAAGCTGTGTTAAAACGTTTCTTTTTTCCTGTTGCCTTGATTCCAAGAGATGTGGTAAAACATAAATTGTCAAGATTTGGAAACCCAAGAAATGTTCAAGGTTAAGGAAAGAGGAATCTAATAACAAGCCCAGATATGGCCTTGGTTAGGCATTGCTACTTCAGGCAAGTTTTCACTGATTATGTTCAGTTTTCTTTTGTGAATGATATTGTTTTCTAAATTTGCTTCATTTCTTGAGCAAGAGGGATATAAAGTCCTTCACATTTACTTTTTGTTTGATTACATATTGCAAAGTTAATAGCAAACTCTAAGCTTAAAAACTTCAAAGAATTTCAGGACTTTCAAATTTTTCCTTCTTTCTACTATCCAACCAATAGTTTTGTTTATTCTCTGGTTTACTCTACACTTTTAAAGAGTCATTGCCAAAGAAAAGAATAATTGAATGTTCAAAGATGACAATAAGCAAGATTTCAGCTTCTTTCCAAATGTAGGCTTACCACTTCCCTGCATTTAACCGTAAAGCTGGTGTTTTGGCAGTATTATCACGTGATCGAGAATTCTGCTTTACCTAAAACACTCTTGTTTTTAGCTTATATAGGTGTCATCGGGTCTTGTCTTATTTTACTCCTCTTCATCCACTCCCAACAAACACTGCACAAGTCTGACTGTAATACAGTTTCTTTTGTAGTGAATATTTTTTTAAAGCACCTAATACCTGAATTATGAAATACAGACAAGAGCACATTAACCTGGCTGACTTATTTCCTCTCCTGCTTTTCTTTAAACACATATTCTAGCCCAGTCTATCAACGCCAGATGGCAACTGCATTTTTATACACTGAATATTTATTTACTAAGTCATGTGGTGTGCTTTTGAAGTATTTTTTTACCCTTTCCATCAAATGAGCTGACTCATCCCTCATTCATTTATTCCTGCTTTTAACAAGTTGCATTTTTAGAAACTTGACCTCGGCTTTATCAAAATGATAAAAGATGTTTTAAAATGATGCATCAGAAATTCTGAAGTCCTAACTACATCTTATGTCCTATGACTATCATGTATATTGTTACATTTTTAAATGTTAGTAATGTACCAATTTCCCTCATATATTTTAATGAAACTTTATTCCAACTACATTACTTTTTAGCATAGAAGAATATGGTAGGAGTATATTTGTACTTAGCTTTAGGATATTCAGGATATTAAAGCATTTACGGTTGAAATTGCTTAAAATGACCATGAAAATAGCAACTGAGCAACTGATATTTATGTCCAGTCCTAAATAAAGAGTGCTATATTTTGGGTCTAATGAAAGATTTGGCCTATTAGAAATAGGCAGTAGACCTAATAATAGTGATAGTAAAAAGAAAAAAGACTAAATGACCTCAGAATACTATGACTCTCATGTTTTCTTCTTGTTTTCTTGGTCTTCATAAGAATATGCATTTGTGGAAGCACTCTCAGTAAACAAATGCTGGTTTTCCTCAACCTAAGGATATAAAAAACAACAGAAGAAAGTGCTGACAGATAAAAGTACATGGCTTTGAAAAATGTGCATGGAGGCCAGTGCATATTCTAAGAATTCTTCTTGGCCTGTTTATTTCTGAAGACTATTTTAAGTTATTATTTAAGATTTTATGGCTACTTCTCAATGACTTTTCAGAAATAGTAGAGAATATTGGGTGTCTTAAGAAGTTAAGAATTAGTGCTTCATATAAAAGAATGGGAGTTTTCTTTGTGAATAATTTTTTTCAAAATTATTATAGTTTTTTTTTCTTTTTAAAAGCAGACATTAGGGATATTTGGAAAGATTCAAAGGACCTATTCAGTTTTACCAAAAATCTCCCATGATTCCCTTATCTATTATATTTTCTAGCTCTGTTGTGTAATTAAAATTGCTTCTATCTTTTTTGTGTGTGTGACATACTCTGTATAGTGCTTACTTAGTCTGGAGTAGATTCTCAAAAGTATTGATTGCCTTGTTAGTTTATGAATGCATGTAAAACTCTGAGCATAGTGCCTGATACATAGTGTGCATTCAGTTACTCATTCTTATTCTATTAGTATTGCTCCTGTTATTATTACTGCTTTTAAAAGGACATTTCCAACTGGCCTTTAAAAGTTGTCTCATTAAGCCTATCTTTTTATAAAAGATTTGGGAAATATATAACCCACTTAGTGTAAATTTAAAGTAATTTGAGTTGTATTCTAGAAGCAAAAGAAGGAGAACATTCTAGAGGCAAAACACCACCAACAGTACTGAGTTCCTCGAGGCTTGGATTAGAATTAGTTTTTTTTAATGTATATAGAACTTGAGATCAAATCAATTTTATCCTTATGACATATGTGGACTTCTCTTCTCTATAGACTGTGTCAGTTCATTCACCTATATGATCCTGTAAAAGAGGAAGTACATCCTGATAAATCATACCCACGTATCACAAAGCAGAGACTCGAGTCCCTTTTAGGTTTTGTAGATCTACAACATTGTTAGTGGTTTCTTTAGAAAAAAATCTGATGGAATTCCACATCCTCTTAATAAATAAGCCTGGAAGATTTTCTACTAACCCTTTCACTTTTAATAGCCCTTTTCTGTGTAATCAGCATCTCAAGAACTAGAATTTCTGGAGTCCATTCATCGTTTTTATTTTATGAATTTCACTTGAAATTTCTAACTTTGTGGAGACTCATCTAATTGAATGGTAACATTTTGTATTGGGTCAACAAGAGAGTTAGTAGTAAAAGCATTGTGGTGGCGGGACACACAAACACACACACATGTAAGGTTTTCCATATGGTTCATATTGTATTTCCTTTCCTGAAGTAAAGTAACAATGAAAGAGCAACATATCTTCTTTGGCTCCTCTGCCAGATTAAACTATGGGATAAGTAAGTTATTGTATTATTTGGGGAGATAGGAAATGGATGGGTATAGGTTAAATTTTTGAACTGGGAGACACTTCAAATGTAATTGGGATCATTTATTTAGTAACATATTAGTCAACTGCTTAAAGATGTATTATTTTAAAATATTTAATTTCTGAGGCTGCTGGTTAGCCAAAGGAGTAAGAGCTGGAGTAAATCATAATATTTGCTTTACTTTTATTTTGGGAGCATTACTTTCTGTATTTGCATTGTTTGAGTTTGTTGTCTTTGTGTTGAAACTTAATGATAATTCCCTGACAGTGCTGGTGACCTTTGCCTACTATATTTATGAACTTTGCAATATACTGGAGCAAATTCTAGTCAAGCTAAAGTGTTTGTTTTTTCTAAATTCTCTCTGTATTTCAGATGGAATTTCATTCCTCTATTAAGCTGTTAGTCTAGTGCCTTATTGTATATAATTTATCTAATGCTATCTTTTAGGAGGAAGCCAGTCCTCTGTAATAGAACATTGTTATTGTATAGAACACAAATTAGTAAAGTAGTTAATAGTACACTTTTTTGAATGGCACTTTCTAAATTTAAGATATTGCTGTTCTATTCTATCAGTGCTTAGAAGACTGGGTATGGTGAGTTTTTCCTTAATAAGAGAAGATTATCATGTCTCCTCATTTATCTTATGATACTTAGCTCATTAGGTCTTTGAAAGTATTAACTGTGAAAATGTATATAAAATGCTTAGCAAAATGTGGTATGCAAAAAGCATTCAATAAGGTTTCTATTGTTATTATATATAATATGTTCATAGATATTAATGGTATTAAAATACTAATAAGACTGTGATTAGTACAATGTATAGTATGTAATAAATAATAAGTATTAATTATGTTAACTAATAAGTTCCTTAGTAAATTTTTTATTAATTGCAGTGCTAAAGCAATAATAGAAGGACTATCATGACAAATTTAAAAATATGGTTAAAACAACTAGTCAAAACAAAGCACAAAATTTAGTGAATATTTACTCTTAAAGTACATCATTTTACTCTTCTGATAGAAAGCCATATCAAAGTATAAGTGGAAAACATGTTCTATAATGTGGAAAATTTAAACACGTTATGCTTGTGAAAAATCTCTAAAGGATTAACCTTAAAAATAATCTAGTACTGTCTTCTGTTCCTTAGTTCTGATCTTTAGTTTTTTTTCAAATGATGGAAATTAGAGATTAATCCTTTTTCTTCTACTCCTAGCATTTTATCAATTAGCAAAGGAAGAGATGTCAACAAAGTACCATCTGGTCAATAGTCAAATGGTTGTTACAGACAGTGAGTGCTCTCAGGACTAGACACATCTTTCCTTTCTCTTCCATAAATGTCATGATTACTAGCTCCTTACTCCAAATCTGGTTTAGAGAGATACTAGAGAAGTGCTTAGTACTTACTGAGAACCTGCATAGTATGTATAACACATAAATAATCATCATCTTAGAGATGATTATGGTTTAAACAGGCTGGTTAACTTGCTCAAGGACATGCTGATAATAAGTAGTGGAGTTGGTTTCAAATTCATGGCTGTCTGACCCAAAACCCATGCTTTCCCTAGCACATCACATGGCTTCTTTCACTCAACCTAAGTAAATTGCCAAAAGCTTTTCCTGGAAGTTTAACCTCACTTTAGACTTTTTGAGACCTCCCAGCTGCCATCTGTGTCTTCCTATTCTTAGGTTCTTTATCTTTGAGCTAAAAGAAAGGAAAGAGCTGTAGAGGTAGAGGGAGGAAGAAAAGGAACTTTGTAAGGTTAGGAGTGATGAGCATTACTTTTCAGCTTCCTCTCCATGATAACTCTTACCTTTATTCCTACAAGGAAAAATGTGGAAGTCCTCCCTTCTTAAGAAGGGTAAACTACCTTGACAAAGTTCCTTCCAATCAGTGATTAGCAACTCTAGCCCAGAATTCTAAGTCTTTTCTTCTCCTTACTAAAAGTAACTCTTAAGCCTTCCCCTCTACTTAATCTGCATATTGTACTGAAGTTATTTATCTTCCAACATTTTGCAGTTTCCCTTAGGAATACCCTTAGCAACTGATTTCCATACAAACTGTCTGGGAAAGTTTAAGGGGATCATATCCCTTGTAAGTAAACAAAATAGAGAGTTTGAATGGAAATTTAATAGAAAATATATTGGCATGATTATAGGAGGCTGAATGAAACTTTTTTCTTTATATTTGCAGTATAAAAGTCAACTAACTCTCAGTTATAGCAATAGACTGGAAGAAAGAGATTATTCTATTTTTTGACTTATTGTTCAATATAGCTTGTTTTCACCACATTGTATCAATTCAACCTCCAAAGCAAATCTTAAAACTGGTCTCTCTTTCCCATTACCATTGCCTTGTGCCTTGGCTATTGCAAATGTTCCTAGTGGAGTTTTCATTAGGAAAAAGTAGTTTTCATTAGAAGAATGTAGACGCTTCCTTTTCCAAATACAATCTCTAGTACAAGGGAGAAAAGATATGCCTTTCACTCTCTGTAAACTAGGGTTTCCACTGCTTTTTTCATCTCCACATAAATGTTTCCCTAACTTCTCCCATCCACTGCAATCCTACTGAGAGAGGGCATCAAGGCAAGGGCTGGCTTGGGTAGCCTCCTTTTTGGTCCACAGACTCCTGTTGTTCTCCCACTTAGCTGCTTTTCATATAGTCCTTTTTTGTGTAGAGATTCTTTGAAAACTGAGAAATTTCAGAAAAATTTGTTCCTAAAATATTTATGCCCTATTTTTATAAAAGGCCTTAGGAAAATGACTAAGGATGAAAAGGTGACTTTATTCTATCAGTACTTATGATCACCTTCAATAATTCTGCTAATCTTCTGCATTCTTTTCTGACCATGCTCTGGATTTTATACCATAGTTGAGGGCTCTATTTCATCAATTTGTTTTCCTCTATTCCTCAATCCTACATAATTTGTTTAGTGAAGAACTAAGAATGAGGTATCTCCTGCTTTATAGTCTTGATACACCTTCTTTGTGTTTGTGTCAAGTCAGAGAAAGTGGTTGTGTCTATTTTATAAAGCCAAGTGGCTAGATAAATCCTAATTTAATGGATAAAATTAATTTGGCTACTCCATAACAAAAGTCTACTTGTGTTAGACGTCTGTTTAGCTTATATTAAATCTCTATGACTCAGTAACCCTCCTTGGGGCACTGGGTGGGGGTGTGGGAGGGAGTGAATGTGGGGGAACTAATAATAATACTAAAATAAAATAACTGAATTTCAGCAATACTATCCATTGTAAACTGATGCTGGCCCGAAAGATATCAAGAAACAGCTGGCTGAAACAAATATAGTTAAAACATTTCTGGAATTAACAAATGAGTCCAGCTTCTGGATAACGCTAGCAAGACAAAGGAATATAGTCTTTGAGTGTTTGGGAAGAGGGTAAGAGGTGAGGTTGAGAGATCATCACCATTTGGCTACATAATTAATTAGATTTGTCAATAATGCTGTAGATTGTAGTTATAAAGGTTTGAGGTGGTTATTAATTAATCATATATAGGAATTCTTTGATAATGTATATGTGTTTTAGAACCGTTGGTAGTAAAGAAAATTTCTGTACATAATTATTATTTACATAAAAATGTTTTATGTGAATTCTTAAAGGTAAGACTAGGTGATCTTTGGTATTCGCTCACCAGTGTAGTCTCCTACAATGGTTCCTTTAGAACATTAACATTTACTTTTACTATACTTTCATGTATCTTTGATCTTTGTAATAATCACTTCAACAAACATCTGTGGGGCCCATAGTTTGTATGTCTGTGTATAATAAACTGTATTATATTTACAATAAGCATGTACGGTTTAAAAAATATGCTATTGCTTATACATTATCCATAGGGAAAGAATTTTTTTAATTTCTATCTTAATTTTCTGTTTATTTTTTCATTTCTAGAGCTAGTTAATTTATTTAGATTATATCCTAAATATACTTTATCCTGCCTACCCACAACTACATAATTCCATAATATAAGGGCTTATTAGTCCCATTTTTCTGTTTTACTTACCACCTTGGCAACATCAATAGTTAGACAAAATGAATGAACTGCAGTGATATGCAACATGGATAAATGCTAACAGTATAATATTAAGTGAAAATAATTAAATCTCAAAACATTATGTAGAGCATAATAGCATTTTATAAAGTTAAAAGCAATCAAAATATATACACATTGCATACATAATATATATACATATACACAAACATAAATTTAAGAATACCTATAGATGTGATAAACTACATGAAAAGGAAAACAAAGAAATGATAAACTTAAAAATCAGGATAATGGTTATCTTGGGTGGAAGAGGCAAGAGTGTAAGATGGGGAAAACTATATCGATAGATGTAGGTTATTATAAAGCTCCTAACTCTCTTCTTTCAGGGACTTAAAAGATTTACTTTGTTCTCATTAAAAAATAACTATGTGAATAAAAGTAGGCCA
The DNA here is from genome assembly GCF_964165515.1 of Mesoplodon bidens. Classification (NCBI taxonomy): domain Eukaryota; kingdom Metazoa; phylum Chordata; class Mammalia; order Artiodactyla; family Ziphiidae; genus Mesoplodon; species Mesoplodon bidens. Next base: position 61,485,081 of record NC_138161.1, on the reverse strand, counting down.
GGTATGGCCCAATAATGAGTATGCATCATGTACCAAAGATTATGATTTATCCAATTCCATATACCTGAGGTACAAAAAAAAAAAAAAGCCACAATCATTATGTTAGTTATCTATTGCTAAAATATATATATATATATTACCTCAAAAACTTAGTGACTTAAAACAAAACATGCATTATCTTTTAGGACTCTCTCATGACCAGGCACTCAGGAGCAGGTTAGCGGGGTGGTTCTGGTTTCAGATCTTTCATCTTTCGTGATGCTGCAGTCAAGCTGTCAGCAGGGGTTGCAGTCATCTGAAAGCTTGACTAGGGCTAGAAGATCCACTTCCAAGGTGGCTCACTCACAGGATTCAGAAGGCAGTGTTGACTATTTGTCTCAGTTTCTTGCCAAATGAACCGTTCCACAGGGCTGCTTAAGTGTCTTCACAACATAGGGGCTGGCTTCCCCACAGCGCGTGATCAAAGAGAGTAAGGAGAAACAGCAATGGCTTTTCTAACCTCACATTGAGAGTCATACAAATCACTTTTGCCACATTGTTTTGGTCACACAGGTCAGCCCTCACAGGGGTTGTATGTAGGACTATACAAGGGTGTGGATACCAGGAGGCAGGGATCATAGGGGGTCATCTTAGAAACCAGTACCACACAAACCAATCTGGCTTACCTTGAACAACTAGCTTTTTTATATACTACAACTATTTAATTCCAAACATTTCTCCCTATTCTGTTCTTGGTGGCATTAGAGAATTTGTTTTTCACTCTAGAGTTGGAAAAGAAAGAAGTAATTTTCTGCTTTTGATACAATAATACTAGCATTCTAATTTCAGCCTTTAGATTTAATTTCTTAATAAACAATGTATTAGCTTCCTTCTGCGTGTGCTTTCAACTGTGTTGAACTGTATTGTTTTTCTTTTCTTTTCTAATTCTAGAATTTCTAATTTTTAATCTTCTAGGCTTCATCCTTCCTAAATATACTTAAAATTATTAATCATTTTGTTGCTTTCATGGATTTTTTCCCAAAGCTGTAGATTTGTTAATTTGATTATTATTTTAATGTTTTTCTATTTTTCCACTTCAAAATATTTGTCCAAGTGGCTTTTTGTTCATTCAACAAGTATTTATAGAGACTCTTTCATATGCCAAAACAGTAGAGTGTCTCTGTCAAGCAGAATTGGGAAGGTATGGGAATAAATACACATAGGGGGAAAAGGAGGAGTATTATAAGGAAAGGTAAGGGCAAAATATAAAGTAAGAAATCAAACTTAAAAGTTGGAGGGATTCTCAGTTTTTCTACAATACCCTTCTATTTGAAAGACCTGCAATTCAACCATGCCAATTTAACAGTTGACTATTATACTCAAAGATCAACTAGAGAATCATACACCAAAACTCCAAGGTCAGGCTTTGTGAAGTTTTAATACCTGTGGGACTTTTCACTGTTCCTTATCAGTGACATAGCTTAAAATGGTGGTTCACTGATCTTATGGGTCATAAAAGTGTGTAGCTAGTAAGAAATAAAAAGAAAACTTGTCTAGTACTTTATAGGTAAATGAAAATTAGCCACACAAATAATCCCTTTTCCACTATTACTTCACTGCTTGTCAAAATACGTTCAGGTGAATAAATCACAAAGGGATCAATTGATTGAAGAATGTGTGACATCATGTTTGCTGTCCCCCTGTGACCTATGTCTGTTCCCAGCCCACATCTGCAAGAAAGAGATTTTCATTAGAGAGCTTCCTTTTTTCCTTATTAGAATTCATTTCATTAACGCTGGAAAAAGAAAAAAAAAATATTTAGAACAAGAAATCATCAGCACAACAAAATAGCACATGGAACAACTAAGGAATATTTTGCATCCTCAAAAGAATACTCATGAAGGAATAAGCATGTTCCAACCATATGTTTTCATGTAATAGTTTACAAATGTATCAAACCACATAAAAACTAAAATTAGCCATTTTGGTGGGAAAGATGACCCCTTTTCTTAACAATGAAGATTTTAGCATATTTATTTTTCATATAAAAGGAGAGGTGATTAATAATGTTATAAGGGGTCATAAAATATTTTTCCTTTAATTCCTGCCTAACCAAGACTTGCAGTTTAAGTCAACTGAAGTCTAATTCAAATTTTGCAACATTTGATATCAGATTGAATGGCACTTACTAAAACAGATATAGAAATAATATATCATCTTATATTCTTCTGAAACTGCTTACAGTATGTTCTAGGATTACATACCACAGTCTCCAAAAATGTGAATGACTAGTGAGACAATGAAAAAGGACTGGGCCGCATTCACTTTTTTATTTTTTTGGAATTCATTTATCAGTTGAGCTTCAAACCTGGGAGGCTGAACCATGAGTCTTAGTGTCCAGGGTTGCCAACTTGGGGAGATAGTGAGACTTAGCTAGAAAGGTTTCCAGGAAAGAGTAAACTCAATTAACTTGCTATGGCTAAATATTTGAAACCTGAAATTTTCAGGCTTCCAGGTCTGTTCTGATCTCAGCCAGGCATTGGCAATCAAGAAAAGTTCTCATTTTGTGGTATTCCGAGCTACTGGACAAAACTGCAAAATATTAGTATGCTCTATTGCCCACAAATGAAATCTTTACCCTACCACCTCCAGCCCCACTCCACCCATATTTCCCTTTTTTGCACCCTGAGCTATTTGTTCATTCCTAGATTGCCAATATCAGCTAAGTGTTGATCAGGTTCTAGAATATAAAAGTAATTAACAGTAAGGTGTGAATGAAGTTTACAGGTTCACAAGGCAGATTTGCATTTTAAAACAGGGGCTTGTTAAACACAAATGAACTTCTAATAGATGGAATGTGTGAGAGAGATTTTTCTCTCTAAGTGATGGGGAGACATTTCCAGTGCTCTTTCTCAGCCCACGGGGACACAAGTACAGTCTTGTTGGCATTCCTCTCCCCTCTGCAAGCTCTCACCATTCACTCCTCTTTTATCCTACCAGTCACCTTTGCAAATAGTACATATTTAAAACAGAATTATTAGAGAATTGCTTGATAAAACTTTGTATAAACCTGAAGGTCTTGGGCCTCACATTAGGTACTAGAGCCCTAAATCTCACAGTAGTCAATGTAAACAGACAAAAATGCCACACATTAAAGGAATAACTCTCCATTTAGTGTATTTACCTGTTGAATTATTTAAATGAAGGGCAATTTATAAGAACTTTCCCATAGTTACTAAAAGAAAGAAATGTCTCTTTAAAAATTGGGGGGAAAGATCAGAGACCTTTTAAAAAATAAAATTATTTGATTACATTCATATAGACGAAAAGCTGAAAAACACTTTCCATGTAATTTTGATGTCACACTAAGAGAATTAACTCTGAACACCTAGATTTTTTTCTAGGCCAAAGAATTTAGAATTTCAGAGAAGAAAGAGGAGAATCATCAAGAAGAAGAAAGAGGAGTATATCAGTAGGGATCCAGGAACCTCTTTTTAAAATGTGATGAGCAAAGAGAAAATTGTTCTGTTCCACAAACTAGCCCTTCTACTCCAGCTCTTCTTGCCCCCAAGTCTCCCTTTCCTTTTCCCCTTGAGGAAAGATTATCTATATCAGAAACTCATGAAACCACTAACAAAACCTTTGACCACAATTGTGTACTTGAAAATTCAGCCTTTCATTTTCAGGCCTCTGTGCACAAGGTCCATAGTCTTTCCCCCTTAGATCTTTGTGGGCCACCAATGTCCATGCACAGGTGTCACCCAGAAATGTGATGAAGTTGTAAAAGAAGGAGATTCTAGAGAAAGACCCCTGCTCCCATATGTGTGCTCAGTCTTAGTTACTGCAGTTTTTCTGCAGTCCATCCAAAAGCCGTCTTTATTATAAAAATGAATAATAATAACTATTTTGAAATCATGTCAGTTTTTTACAGACTGTATAGCTCTTTCACTTCTGTTTTTTAAAATATCCTTAAAGGTAGTTTAGAAGGGGTTAATAATAATGATGTTCACAGAGATTATTTGAATTTGCCAACTGAGCAAACAGTTGAATTAGGATTCAGATCCAAGAGTTAAAGAATTTTACTTCATAAACTATGTTTTTTTCGTTACAACAGAATTTAGGGGCAGATATACCTTCTTGTATGAAATAGGGCTAAAAAAAACCCAGTACTACCTAAGATTAGAAAACCTAAATAATTCATAGAAATATGATTTTCTGAAATTATTCTTATCTTAAAATAAACTTTTATATGGCAAGATCTCTCCAGTTGAAGCATTGGGATTAAAGTAATAAAGTTTTAGTTTAACTCTTTCTCTTTACAGAAGTTGACCAATAGTGACTATTTTAACTTGCCCTAAAGAGAATGATTATCACTGTAAATGGTGTTATAAATAAATTTTTTAAAGCTTATATGTAGGGTAACCCCATAATTCATCATCCAAACTAGGGCAATTTTCAGAGTGAAAGTGACCACTATTAATAATTGTGCCTGAACAGTTGGAACTGAAACTATCCTGAGTAAATAGGGAAAGATGACTATACAACTTACAGGACGTAATTCTGGGTTTAAGAGTGATGCATTTTGAGTGAAAAAAGGCCAGCAGAATCAAAATTCATATACCTGACCTGTAACTTTCCCCGATTCCCAATCCCCATGAAGTTGGTCCTTAAGCACTATAAGCACGATTGAATGCTTCAGTCTCATGCACTGCCCAAGAGATGACAGTCTGGGGGCATGCATTTAAGACCAAGTCAGAAGGAAGAGTGCCACCTGCTGAGATTCAAATTCCACATTTTTTTATACCACTTGGTCTTTGGGGGTTCCCATCTAAACTTTGACTATGTACAACCCAGAAACTCAAACAGACATGTTCTGTGCAGTATTCCCCAGTAAACCTTAGTCACTTTCATAGGGGTCTAATTGACAGGCATTAAACCAACATTTGAAATGTCAAGAGGGAAAAATCTGTCCAACACTTAAATTATTTTTACATCTGATCAAAATAATATTATGTAATATTATGTTAGTAATTGATAAAAATAATTAAACTGCTAAAAGATAGATTTTTATATACCAAAACTAAATTTGATAATGTAGGACTGTGTTTAACCTTAGAATATCCTCATGACAGGCACAAAAATAAATTTCGTTTTGAGAAAAAAAGATACTATTTATGAGAGTGTATTGCTAAGTACTATCCATGCAACGTGCTGTCTTCCAATTTTGCCTATAAAGTGCTATATTGAACGGTGACCCTCTGAGAGTGGTACACTTAACACAGAATAACATAACCAGAAAATGACAGCTCGAGAGAGAGTTTGATAACTATTTCAAACTATGGCTGAATTGTCTGGAAATTCTTCAAATGAGATTACTTCAGTCCACCTAGCTTAAGAAGTATTTTCCTAGTCTGTATAAAGTTCAAATTAATTTGATTTAGTTCCTGGAAAAATGTCAGTTTTCTTGCAACTTAAACTTTTATTTGAGGTAGAAAGTTTCCCTTCTGGACAAGTTGCAGCCTGGAAGTGGTAAAATGTCTAGAGAGGGGAAACTAATGAAACTTTGTTGTGGAATAGTTCACAAAGGAATACAAGATGCATTACATAATGCAGCCCTGTGTTTGTGAAGCCTCTGACAGAATCCTGCAGCTTTAGCTCGAGCTGAAAGCTGCCACCAAAGTCCTCCCCAAATCCAGGAAGTCTTTTTCCCCATCTCCTGCCATGATTACTCTGGCTTCTGATTAAATCATACCTTAAATTTAAGGTCACTAACCTAAAACGACCCAAAGCTACTTATTTCTCTCTTCAACAGTTCCCCATTATTTGTAATATTTGGAAGACTTGAAAATAGCTTCTGTCCTAACTTATGTAGCCTTTTCTCCAAAAGCAAATGCTATACTGTAATAGTTTCCTTACTCGTGGGTTCAAACGTCAGGTGAAAGGTTTTGGAAGCTAATTAGCATGCTAAGGAGTGTGGAGCATTTGGGTGAGTCACAGCCGTGCTACCTGAGGGGTAGAGAAAATGTCTTGTCGTTAGTGATATTTAACGCATGTTGCCTCCTCACTTAGTTTTAACAGAGCCAGAACTGCATTGCATTGTTTTCTCTATGTTTAATAGAAATCTTATTTATATCATCTCTTCTTTAAAACATCCGTGCCTTTGGGGCTTAGTCTAATGTCTTATTTCTTACTTAAAATATACTTCTACTAATTTTAGAAATTTTTACAAGTTTGTTTTTATTGTATTAATAACTGAACTAGGTTGTAACAAATTCTTGTCATAAAACTTCTTATTTTATACTCAAATTTTTCTGTTTTGACCTGGTTTAATCCTCTTTTCTTAACAGAAATTTCCCCCTTGTTTTCAGAGTGAGCATTTCATTACATTTATTGAACGTCTAGTATATATAATCAAGATATTAAGCAAATTAATATTTATTAAATACCAAGAATGTGACCGGTGTCTACCATCTAGTTAGGAAGAACAGTTTGGATAACTCAACTTCTGAAAATTATTTCTTGGTTAAAAATACGTTTAGTAGCAGAAATTCTGACTTGAGTGGCTTAAACAAATAGGGGTTTGTGCTTCTTACGTAACAAGTCCAGAGCTAGAGAGCTGCTGGTGTGTGATAAACTCAGGGCCAACATCTCTGGGTTTATCTTTGCTTTTTTTGTGTGTGCTTGTTGCCTTATGTTCACAAAATAGTTGCTGCAGCTGGAAGTATAATGTCCATATTCAAAGGAAAAAGAGGGAAGCAGAAGGATCACTTTTTACCTCTATCAGAAAAGAAAAAGCCTTCTGAGAAACCAGCTTCTCAAGCAGATTGCCACATAGATCTTATTGACTAGGACTGGGTCCTAAGGCCACCCTTGGTTGCTAGGGAGGCAAAGAAATCAGGGAACAGATTTGTCATAATTGGCTTAGAAATATTATAACTCATCGTTCAGGACTAAGCACATTGCCACTCTGAACAAAATAGGAGTCTGTAGGTAGGAAGAAATGGGGGAATAGATATTGAGTAGGCAATAGGGTCTATTCCAGCTGTACTAGTCAAAAAAAAAAAAGAAGAAGAAGAAAGAAAATTAATGTGGACTACAAAAACTGGAAAATGATTTACAGCTGTGATAGAACATAAGCTGGACTACAAGATAACTAAAGGAATCAGACTGATAAAAGAATGACAATAGGACACTCCAGCTAAGGGAAGAACTAAAGCTTAAAGTCAGGAACATATATGCTATATATGGGAAGTAGACACTGCATTGTGAATTCCTCAGTTCTTTGAAGGCAGGAAGTAAGGCTTATTCCTATTTATTTTACTAGTGTCTCACACATAGTAGATGCTTATTGAATCATAGTAAATGAATATATAATATTCCAACCCAGAAGTCCAGACATGATTTAATAAATCATGGAGATAATAGAATACAAAATTTAAAATGTAGGACTCACTTGGCAATACCAAGATAAAGGGAAACACTAATATAGTCTGACAATACTCTAGAATACTTGTTGGGTAGTACTGGAATCTGGGATGCCTAAGCAAGGTGGAGCAAGAAATGGAGGTTGGGGGCTTCCCTGGTGGCGCAGTGGTTGAGAGTCCACCTGCCGATGCAGGGGACACGGGTTCGAGCCCTGGTCTGGGAAGAGCCCACATGCCGCGGAGCGGTTAGGCCCGTGATCCATGGCCGCTGAGTCTGCGCGTCCGGAGCCTGTGCTCCGCAACGGGAGAGGCCACAACAGTGAGAGGCCCGCGTACGGCAAAAAAAAAAAAAAAAAAAAAAAAGAAATGGAGGTTGAAATATCAGGTTAATCATTTGAACTTGATCTGTGAAAACCTGATTATGTTTCTGGAGTAAAGTTTTGGTAATATACAAATGATAGTCTCCAACAGGCCCTCCAACTATTGGAAGCCTAAAGTCTGTTGCTGTCACTTGTCCCCCTTTTCTCCAAGTTCTGTTCTCTGTGACCTTCAGGGATTTCCACTGTGAAAGGGGCTTTGGAAAAATGAGAAGTAGTTCGCTGGAGATTCCTAGATTCCTACTCTACAGTAATTGACATTTTACTTTTATTCAGTTCCTGTTCTATGCCAGTCAATCTGCTGCAGTTTTTAGGAGATCATTAAAATACCTGACTACAAATTGTTTGTATTCTTATCAAGAATTTAAATATCGTGATTGATTTAAGTAAAGAAAAGAAATTTAATACTGTTCAAAAAAAAATCAAGTTGGTCAGAAGGATAGTTTGACGGGCTTTTATTTTCATGGTACTGATTTAACCAGACAACTCAGGCCAAGAGTCAAACAAACTTGGTTCTGCAGATACCACATGAGTAACTTCCACGGAAGGGAAATTATCTTTCTCATAGTCCTGCTCACTTTCTATTTAACAAAGGATAAAGTGTCTTGTCCTATTTTGTTTCCCGAACACTGGAATTTAAATTTGGTTTACCATCTACAATATGGCTAAATAGTAAACTGAAATAATAAATGAAAGTAATTTCATTTCTGAATTGCACCTCCATGAATCCCACATAATTTTAAGGATTTGCAATTCCTTTTTGTTTTCACAACCTTAACTTTACCTGAAAAATATACCAATGGAGTGGGGGATAGGCATGGTATTAAAATGTATAACCTTAGTAATGGCATTTCTAGCACACTTATGGTCTATAGCCATTTAGTGAAGTTTACTTTTTGCTTTAGGCTTCAGCCTCCTTGGTTAGATTAGAATACTTCAGATTATTTGAGCTGAAGAGTACTTTTTATTTTGACAAAAGAACATTCATTTTGTTTTAATTGATTGAGTTATATATTTCCAGTGACAGATCTTTAACTCCTCCGAAGACCTGTAACATTATTAATATTACACTTGGATAAGTCACTTAATTTATCTGGACATCAGTTTTCTCATCTGCAAAATGAGGTAACTGGACTCACATGATCTCCAGCAACTTTCAGCTCTGGAATTGTATGATCTCATTTTTCAGTACAATTCAACAAATATTAGTGAAATACTTACATGATGCAAATCAATATGGTAGGACCTAGATGGATACAGAGATGAATAATATGATTTTTTTCATGCAAGGAGTTTACAACTGGATGCATTCAAGATTAAGATGTGTATTTCCCAACACATCCTAGCTCCTCATGTTTGGGATGTTGTTTATGAATGAGGGCATATGATTCATTCCCAAAGGGGAGGAAATTCATTCATTTGTTAGTTTTTCATATCTGGATTTGGAGAAACAAAAAAAAAAGGGATCTGAACTATCATTTTAATAATATTGTGCAGTTGTATCCCACCTTCATTGCAGAGAATTTAGAGCATTCCATACCATTGTCTCCTTCATCCCTAAAGAAGTCCAATGCAAGTAGAAAGACGTAAATATAGTTATGCAAATTTTAGTGATTAGAAAACTGGACCCTAAATTTCCTGGAGTTATACAATGAGCAAGTGAGTGAGAACAGGTGAAATTATAGGAACCCTCACTCCAGGACTGCATAGCCAGCTTCCCCTGTGAGTGACAGTTTCTTTTAGCAAGTTCTGCAGAGCCTGACTGCTAAACTATCTTCCACACCTGATCCTTCCTTATTCTTTATCTGAAGAGCAGCCACTGATGATTTCAGATGTATCACCAGGAAAAAAAAAAGGGGGTTATAGTGGAAGAATGGAATGTGTACAGCAATAGATGTGACACATGAGTTGTGATATAGTGATATAATGTCCCAGTCTTCAGTTTGCACTAAAATTAGAAGTGAAGAAAATTTGGGGACTTCTTCGTCAATCTGATCCATAAACATTTGACTATAGGCCCAGCAGCCATAAAGAAACCTGTGCTTTTGCTAGGCGAGAACATCATTCTGAACATGCCACCCTGGAAACTCTGCCTCAGTTCTTAGCATCACTAGAATTTTCCTAGCCTTCTTTTGAGTGGAGTTAGGAACATAATGAATTTACTTCTTTTTACAAATCCTGCAAGCAGCTCCTTGGAAACAGGTGATTAGGTTTCCTTCTTTACCTAAGTCTTCCTAGGTAGTAAAAAAGTCATATCCGTGTTTTGTCTCATGGTTTCCTTAGTCAAAAATTTGCATCTGAGGCCTAGGAAAATGTTTGGTTTTCATGATTGAATGTTTAAACAGGTGCATACTGCACTGGTCTGGCTGAGGAAAGGTAGTCTCTTCCTTCTGGAAACCCTGACGTTAAGAGAAAGATTCTCATGCCAGCTTTCATAAATGCTTGTGAAGGAAAGTGCAGGTGATTCTGAAGTCTTATTACCTGGGTTACCAACCCACTTGCCTCCCTTCCATTCTGTGTTCTCATGAAGAAATTGATTTAATAGATTCAAGGTATTAAATACATTCTGCATTAATATTATATGTCCTCTTTGAATCCAAGTGGCAATACAATAGAATTTCATTTTATAAATAACACCTTTCAAGCTAACACCACAGGGCATAGTACAAAAGAATCAAAATAGAACACAAATGCTGTAATCAAATGCAGACCCCAGGAAGGCTGATTAAAAAGGCATGTTGCTAGTAAGAGCAGCCGACAGGGTAAGTATAGTGGGTCAGAGCAGAAAAGCCAGCTGAACAGAAGGGCAAACTAAAATAAAATGGACTTGCCTGCCTGATTCACGTGGACTTACGATTCTTCTCTGTCATCATCTACTTTTGGACTCAGGAATTGCAGGGGAGAGGTGTGCATATGTGTTTGCTGGGGAGGTGGGGATCAAACGTATGCAGTGTCATTAGGTTTATCCTCAGTCTTCACACACAACACAAACAAAAGAAAATCCTAAAGACAACCACCTGCAGCTGCCAGCACTGCCTACAGTATGATCGTGAGACAGCCCAACAGGGCTTGTTTTGCTTGATAATACCACTGGTTTTCAGAAAACACAACTGAAGGAAACAAGTAGATCCTTCCCATAATAGTGGGAATGGATAGTATTGCTATAGCCAGGCATCAGTAAAAACAGATGAATGGGTGACATGGGTGTTTTGTGGCCTTAGTCTTGAGACAGTCTTCTCTCCACAGGACCCTCTTCTCACCCAGTTGCTTTCTGTGCTTTCAGCCTCTCACCACCACAACCCTTTCTAATGTCAAGTGTTTGTGTTTTTAAACCCTACCTCTAGTATAGAATAAAAGGTTCTGTCCCCTTCTTAAGGAATTAGGTGAAAACAGTGGAGGTATTTGAGTATACCTCTCCATCTGTATGTAAAGTTATTCCTGACAATGATCACTGTATACCCTGAGGAATGCATTAAACTGGTCATTTACATATGCTTTTCTATTTAATATTGAAGGTAGAACAATATAGGACAAGAATCATAGGAAAAATTTCCTGCTAAGTATGTGACATTTTTATGAAAAATAGCAACTTATAGTTAACAGCTTCCCCCAAAATGAGTCATGGAACAGCAAATATGGGTTCTAGAGTCAACAAAAAGAAAAGGAGAGAGAAAGGAAAAATAATAGTTGAGGTCATCTTTGCCACTCTTGAAGCTGTGGGTTGTTTTCAGTGACTCTCCTGATTACCCACTTAGTTGAAATTCTGGACTGGGATCACTAATGCGTAAATTTAGGTTAATAGTTTAGTATTTCTTTACATTTTTCCTAATCTGTTAATTATAAACAATTAAAACATGTGGGCAGCATTTGTGAAGGAAAAAAGGTCATTATACAAATACAAGTATTGCCACTTTTATTTAATAGAATATTATTTTCCTTAATTCTGACAATATTTATTTCATTATGCAGAGAGTCAGTATATTACTAAAGGTAAACAGCAGGCCTAGTAAGTAGTATAGTAAGTAAGAGAACACTGGATTGTAATCTCCAAAGTGAGTTATTTCATAAAGTGTGTAAGCAATTAACTCTACCAGTTATCAGTATACTGCCTCTCAGATCCAAATTTACCCTTCCTTGCCTGCTCTACAAAAATGTATCTGGGTCCTTTAAATATTTTTCCTTTCCTAACTGTGTGAGTGTGCTTTGTCAGTGAGGAATCAGACAGACATTATAGGAGAAAGAGGTTCTCCTTCCTGGCCCCTGTGTATTTTTTGGCAGGCTCCTGCCGTGCGCATGGTTCTCTAAGGCCTGGCTCCTACAGCACACACAGCTGCCCCGGTGCCCAGCAGCTGAAGCACAGGTAGCTTCTCCAGTGCCCAGCAGCCAGTGGCTATGTCCAGCACCCAACACACATGCATGCACACACGTGCACACATACACACATCGGGTGGTTTATGTAGTAGTGTGCCTCAAATGAGACAGCCTCCCTGTGAACCTTCCCTGGCACCCTATAGATTTCCAGCAAGTTTTACTGACGGCTTTCCAGCAACTTCTTTGCCATTCATTCATTCACTGGCTATGCCTTGTCCAACAAGGACTAGATCCCAGTCTAGAGGTGTAAGGGACTCTTCCTTGGGCACTCTCTATCAGCCCTAGAAGTTGTGGTTGCTCCTTATATTTGCTTATTCTTATATAATTTACAATTCTCTTCTTATTAGTTACTTCCTCATTACTCCAATCCCCTGTTATAGTTAATAATTCTTTATATTAAATTCTTCCTATTCAAATTGCTGTGTGGTTTCTCTCTCCTGATGGACCCTGACTGATACATGCCCAAAGAATATTGAAATAATCTGTATTGTTTGGGAGTAGGGGGAAGTCAATCATCTCTTTATGGAATGGTTTAGCATTAGTATGATGTGCCTTATCTAGGCCTGGCTATTAGATGAACAAAGAGTTTTGAGAATTTGATGCTAGATTGAAAAGTGACATAAGAATATGATGCTATATACTATTTTTAACTGTACGTATGGTTTTAAGGACCCAATTTTAAAATATTTTACTTGATTTCACTGAGAGTTTTTTTTTTAATGTAAACTATAATAAGGCAAATAACAAAAGGCTGGACTCAAAAGTAATTTGTTAGCCTTGAAAAGATGTTGCAAAATAATAACACTATAATGTGAATATGTAGATTATTAATGCTAGGGAAATAATGATACCCATCATTTTTTGAGAACTCATAGCAATAGAGGTAGATACTGTTATTATCCCTATTTACAAATAGAAAAATAGAGGTTCAGCAAGGTTAAAGAACTGGCCTAACATGGTATATGTAGTAACATTTCAGAGCCAGAATTTGAACTTAGATCTGCCTGTGAGCCCTGACTCTAAACCATTGCTCTCTGCTTCCAGAACACTCGTACTGAAGTAAATAGCAAGCTACCTTGGAGAACAAACACAGAACACTTGTTTGTGTTGTTTTCATCAAATATCCAGAAAAAGAAACTGTAATGTAACCCTAGAATGTTTAAGCACACACCCTGAGATATTTCTGAGATAGTCTACTTCTCTTACCTAACAAGATATGGACAAACTGGGTGAACACTGGTGATCAAATCCCCAGAACCAAAGTGTTAACTGTGTATTAAAAACCCAGCAGCCTTTATTCAGAGCTGAATTGAAGGCAGATGAAATATTAACAGCAGTTCTAGCAGCACAAAATGAAATATGAGATCCTGTATCAGAAATTATTAGTAACCTGTTAAAAGAAATGCTGAAAAATGGCAGTTACCAAATTAAAACTGGGAAACAGAGCCCAAATGGGAAATTTTGAAAAGTTTGGAGGAAAATAAATGACAGATTGTCCTCTTGGCTCTTATTACTATGCCATCCTAAATCCTACTTGGCAATACATGGTGGAGGTGAAATAAGAACTGCATCACTGCCAGTGCTGGTCCTCAAATTTATAGTCCTAAGTGTCTGTGAGGGTGTCTGGGATTGATTGGAAAAGTAGTTGGAATTTGGTAGCTTTATCTAAATTGAAGAGTCTGGAGACTCTTATTATGGAAGGCTTCCTCTCATTTGTGAATTGGCCCCTTTGCTCCACTTTTGGATGCCTGGCTTCCTCCATGCCGAGCTGCACTAAATGTTTCTACATGGGAAAGCTATTCTCCTTAAATGCTTTCAAATTTAAAGCATCTATCTGGATATGTTCATGTTTACGACTCAAAATATCTAGCATGAAAAAAGAGAGAAAGGTTACAAATACCAAATACCGGGTAGTAAATGAAGGCGATATTTTTCCATCAGTAACTGAGAGCAGAGAAATGACTATAAGCAGAGTTGTTGAGCAGTTGGTGCCAGAGAGAAAAAGGAAATGAGCTATAGAACCATAGAATCTTAGTGTTGGCAGAGACTATGGAGTTCAGGCAGTCCAACCCTATCATTTTTCAATGAAGACACTGAGACATGGGGAGTTAAGGGACTTGACTTGCCCTAGACACATAGTTGTTTACTGACAGTCAGGCCAAAAACATTTCCCAACTCCCAGTCTGGAACTCTGTAGTTCAGCATGCTACTGCCATTCTCTACCGAAAATTAACACTAACCCAGCCTGGAACATAGAAGAATTCAGCATCTGTGGGGAGCAAGAAAAATGATGAATTCTGAGATGGAAGTCAGTCTGGGAAAAGGAGAGGGGAAATGGATGATTCTCCTTCATTGTGACTCTTTGGCCAACTTCCTGCAAGACACTTTATGTCAGTTTACTCCCCTGTGCCTTCCCACAATAATAAAACAATTCGGTTGTAATTCTCCAGGGTTTATATTTATGCATTCAAATTGGATTTGGTTAGAGAATTCTCCCATGTACTGGTTATCTTGATTGGTTTGTGGGTGCCATTGCTATTGATTCCTGTTATTTATGTGAGCCTGACTTTTTTCTCTAGCACTGAAATGTGCTCCAGAGTCCTTGTGGGGAGAATCTTCTCCAACAGACACCCTAACTAAGGATCAGATGTAGGTTTAAGATGCAAAAATTATCTCCTGTTAACCCTTGTATTCTATTAACCTCATGAAGAACTTGAGCCATATGTGGGCCTTATAATCAGATTCATGACTTCGGTGAAGTAATTTTCTTTATTTGGAAGCACAGGATAATTTGAAGTAAACCAGTAGCAAAGAAGATACGATAAAAATGTTTCAGTAGGATACCCTGTGATATAGCAGTACAGGTCTTTTAGACCAATCGAATATTTTTCAGAATAGAGCAACCGGAAATGAGAGAATCAGACAGTATGATGAAAACTACAGATGGAATGCTTTGCATGAAAAGTGATTATATACAAGAGAGGGCTCAGGAGCAGGTAGGCGTGGAGTTGGAAAGGAGTGGGTAACTGAAATAAGAGAAGATAATGCTTGACCAGGTCTAGTAAAATATTCCCTGCCACAACTGCTGTTCCATGAAGAGACTGAGCCAAGAGGCCTGAAAAAACTAACCTTAAGTTCAGCGTTGCCATTATTGTGGGAGGCATCAGGGAGAGCACATCCGGATTTGTGTTTCACAGTAATCACTGCTGGGTGTCAGCATTCATCAGCCAGATGGTCAGACCCACAATTAATCAATTAGGCTGGGATGATCAACTGGACTAAGTTTTCCCTTTGGTAAAAAACCCTCATCATGCGGTCAAGGCCGATAGCACTTTTATCCTGTTGCTTTTGGAGAAGCTTCTAAAAATCCCTCTTTTCTTTTTTAGGTCTCTAGTTACTGAATGCTATTAAGCTCCAAGCTGCTTTGACAACATAGATACCCCAAATCAAGATTTTAGCATAATAGATTTTTAACATCCTCTGTGTTCAAGCATAATGTTTAACGTATCCAGATAGAAACAAGCTTTTTAAGGCAACATCCTCTGAGGAATGTTGCTCCACTGATTTTACTAGAGTCTTCGTATAGGTTCCACTCAATACAGTGCAATGACACTGGGAATGATTATTTCACTGGCACTTATGAAGATGATATGATAATCAAATATAAACAATAACACTTTACTGAGTGTTCAACCTGTGATAGATACTACTGTGATAAGGACTGACAAACACTGATTCTGTCCTTATAATAATTCAAGGTGATAATATTCCATTTCAAAGAAAAGAAAACTGAGGCTAGAAAGTTCATTTGCTCAAGGTTAAGCATTTATCAAAGACATGTTGAGATGAGTTAATGATCTCTGGAATGAAAACTAAATAAAATTTACATTTCTTACACATCCTACACATCTGTATGTCCTTAAGGGATAACAATTAGAAATATATGGTGGGTCCTTATTAGTCCTGTTCAAAGCACTGTAAAGAAATATTTTACTAGCATTTCCCAGCTCTGTTGATGGTATTCTCTTTTCCCTGCCATTCTTGCTGCATTCCATCTGACTTTTGAAGTTGCTTTCTTCCTTCTTTTGGGGCCATCACCACTGTTTGCTGATAATTCTGTCCCCACCTCAGTTTCCTTATCTAGAAATGGTTCCTCTAAGTTTGTTTCATACACTAAGTCTTTTCTTTATCCATTGGCTCATTCAGGTGATTTGCCTCCTCCAAAACAAAATGTTTATTACTGATTTATTTTTCAGGTTGAACCTGATTTTTTCCTCTGGCTGTTTTTCTTTTCCCTCTCTTCTTGCTTATGACAATACTACTGCACAGGAAGAGGTGTTTGAAAGTCCTGTTGACTAGAAGTGTCACTTGCTGTTGGAGGTCTATGCTGACCCCACTGGGTAGAAATATAGACACAATTTCGTATTTCCCTTGTGTTCCATCATTGAACTTATGTCTTTCTTTTCTCTTAGTTCTTCTCTACTGCCATCCAAGCCTAATTTAAGGAGTGCTTCTCTTTAACCATTTTGTGACCACATTTTACAGGCTATACAAGGACACTATTGACCCAAATGCACATCTTTGAGATATTAGGCTTTTACTTATAATTACATTATTTTATGGAACGTGAGGCCTCCTCTTGTTATTTTACTGCAGTGCTTTTCTTTTGTTTGTTTTGCTACTTACCAAACTGGGAAAGCAATACCTAAATACTAGGATAATGTATAGGTAACCACTGTTTCTTAAATCAAGTTCAGGAGCACATGGAAAAAAAGGTATCCCAGAGATCTTAATGAGCATCTTTTCTCCTCCAGGGCTCTCTACCTGTGCCCTCTTTTTCTGTCTGTGGTACTCTAATTTGTTCTTGCTATGTTTGGTAGGCAGCTGTTCTAAGTTTTTCCCTTGCTGCTCCTTTCTGTACGCTCCTACAATCTTCACCCCAGAGCTGATGAGGCTCTTTCATTTTGACCTGCAGTATCTCCGTGAATTGCGGAGCTGAGCCCTGCCATCTAGACTGCCTTTCTGCTTCATTTTGCTTCTGACCTAAACCCCCCCTGCTATTCCAGGCCTGGCCTCTCATGACCAGAGACTGCTGACTCATCCTGGCCTGTGCCAAGCTGTGCAGTCGCTTAGCGATGTGGACAGGAGTCGAAGGACTAGAATGAGATCACTGAACTCATTTCACTTGTTGCTTACGGTACAGTCCAGCATGAGCTGGAAATGTAGGAACCTCAGCCTCCCGAGCAGAAAGAGTAAGTAGATTAAACACACTGCATCACCAAGTCCTCAACAAGCAGTAGTGGGGTGGCGGGTGGAGCTGGCTTTTTCATGGCCGTGTCTAGGGCATTCTGGTTCATCAGGAATGTTCCTTTGTCCTCTCCTTCCTCTCCTCCACAATCGCACCCTCCCCCCACCCCTTCCCTGAACTTCCCTTCTGAAAATGTCTGGATGGCACAGCAATGATCTGGGCAGAAATGAAATTTTGCTAATAAGCAGCCTCCACAAGAAATCCTAGAACGGTGACACTGTTGAAACTGCTTAGTTTGTCTACTGGGAACTGACATGAACTTCCCAACAGAATTCAAGGAAATGAAAAAAAAATCTTTTTTTTGTTCTCCTTTTCTTTCTGATTCTCTTTTTCTTTCTGTTTTGAGGGAGGTAGTTTCAGGAGACATGGCTGCATTCTGGTGTGGTGTAAAGTTTTCCGTCGGGAGACAATAATGAACATTCCTCTGGCAGGACGGGATGGGCTTTTTTTTTTTTTTTTTTTTTTTTGTTTCTCTTGCTGTTGTTTATTTATAAGACATTTCCTCTCAGTTAGTAGAAGTTAGATCGTAAGAGGCTCCAGTGATTTTCCTTCCACCTCCCCTCCCTAATTTCTGTGCTTCAGCACTCTGGAACACTGTGAACTTGACAAACTAATCAGAGCAGGGAGCTTAGCAGCCAGGCCTGGACACTCTCAAGAGACTGTGCTGATTCTCAGTCGATACTCCTTGGATCAGGAACCATAGTCCTGGTGAGTGGTGAGGTTCCAGAATTTGATGTGTCAAGGATTCTATTCTTGGTGTCTCTGAGGCAGTCAGGAAATAACGAGTGTTTTTAAAAAGGAAAAAAAGAATGCAGTTTTTTTAAAAAGCTACCAAACAATCCAACGGCCTGATGAAGATTTTACTGTGCACAGCTGAGAGCACTCTATGGACAATGGCTGAGCCTTGAGTCTGTGCTCAGGAGGAGCCTGCAGGCTTAGGTTTCACGCTGCCACCGATGGATGTCAGCCTTGGCAGGCCTGGCAAACATGCTTGTGGGAGGAGGGAGATAGGTGAGTGAGTGCAGCTGGGAGGTAGTAGTCAGGGTGGTAGGAGGGGGAAGTGAAAGTGGGATTCATGGTTTGTTTGGGGTTTCTCTCTACCAACTTTTCATGCATCTCTCTTCTGCACATTTACATTATGCTCAGAATACATAACCTACCCAGCTAAGCAAGAAAGAGAAGTGGATGCATAGCAGAAGAATATTGTTAATACTGTTCTTCTAAAGAGCACTTTGCTAAGAACTGGCTGTTTTTAAATGTTAGAGAAACTCCCTCCACCCGACCTTTAGAAAATATTATTTGTCATACCCTCTTCTTTATTCTTCTGCATTCATGATATCAAACAGAAGAATGCAAGGAGAATCCTTATTTGGTTCCAGGGAAATTTATCATTGTGACATAGGAAAACTAGATGACTGTCCTCACAGTATTAAACCCAAATATAGTATTGTCCTCAATATAAGAGATTCTGATTGAGTGTGCTCTGGGAAGTTGTCAAAGGAATGAAATGGGGGTGGTTGCATGCTGTCTGATATGAGACTAGCAGAGGAGTCAACAGACCAGCTTTTGGTTCCAATACATGCCTTCCGTGTCCTTGTTAATAATTCACACTCTCCCTGGAAGTGGAGTTTCAGTTGGAATGTGTATTTGTCTTTTACCATCAGGTCCCTACTTAGTTGCTCTTTCAGAGGTATTTGATCTTACTGTGTTTTCTTGTCTTCTTTCCAATTTCAAGAATCCAGCATGTTCCAAAATATTAAGAGTGGAAAAAACAGAAAACAAAAAAACATGGTGGCCATAAAAGCATTTGACTGTGTGGCAGCATCTGAAGTGAATTGCTCTTTGGAGAGAGGGAGGAGTCTTTGATGTCCCCAATATGGTTCTCATAGGCTAAAACTTCCAAGAACCACAACCCAGCCTAAGGGGCACTTACTCGATGTTCTTAAATATTTGGAAAGAGATGCTATTTTATTGTTTTAGTTTTCCTTGCTATTAACACATTGCCAGTAGATTCCTCCTAAAACTTGAAAATGCTTTAGCAATAGTTGATTTTACATTTAACCAGATGTGTATTGTGTGTGCCTGTTGTGTGTACTCTTGTCCAAGCTGGTACAGTCATCCAGCATATTACAGTGATACTTGGCTTTGGAATTTTGTTTGCTACTCTGGGCGATTCAGATTCTTAACCATTGAACTCACACATGCTCGTTTATTCCTGTGGTCCCTACAGACACTGACCCCTGCTACAGCCTCATCAGGGTCTGTCAGTGACCTCTAGAACAAAGAGTCAGCTTCCTTTCACAATTCCTGTAGTTTGTGAGGCACATCAAATTCCTGAGCTGTCATTGCGATAGGAAGCAGTCCCAGAGTTTTATTAGGACCAGTGTGCTGAAAGTTTAATGGTATATAATGGAAAACTTGCCTATTTCAGTTAGGCCATGTTAGTTATGACCATACTACTTGTATGTATAATGTTTCTTGGGGATTTTCCATTAATTCTTTTTTTCTAAAGAAAGAAGTTGAAAGGGAAAATAGCTAAATTTTTTTTAAGTTTGATATAAAAAATGTGACTAGTTTTACCCCATTACCACCAAGACCTACGTTAGGTTGTGCCTTCCTCAGTTAATACTTAGGCTGCACAGACCGCTGGGAGAATTGTCTATTAATCTCTGGTAGGGATGATGTCTATTAGAACTGCACTGAGGGCAAGCTGTATATCTAATACTTAGAAAATATTTTATTATTGAAATCCTGTAGCCTGTACATGAAATTTTATGAGCATCTTTAAGCAGAAAACAGGTAAACACAAATATCTAAGAGTATATCCCAAGAGATGACATTTAAAAAATATAACCTGACGGAGAAATCTTCCTCATTGTTGCCAAGATCTGGAGTTCCACATGGCTGTGGAAGAAAGAATTCTATGGCTAAGTTGGAGTATTTAAGTCAGAATTTGATCAGTACACCTTTGACAAAAAGGCAAGATAATGATGTATTTCTTTGCATTTAAATGGTTGTAAATGGTTACCTGATCTTTTCAAAACCTATGTTATAAACCTTCATAGTGTACTATCAATAATTCAGTTTTCCAGTGCTAATCCCCAAAATTTTTATTTCATTTCAGAGGATGCACGTTATAAAATGTATATTATCTTGCATGTGCATTTTTGCTGTAAGCACTTCCTATGTTATATTTATTTAATTAGGCAGTCACAAAGAGACACAAATGACATTGCTAAATAACAGAATTATTATTGCCCCAGTAAGAAATTATTCTTTCTTATTTATATACAAATGCTTTTTGATATTTATGTGATTCCTTTCAAAAGATACATATCTTTAAACATTAGGACGAAGGCTTTGATTCATTATATCGTGTGATTGTATATGTATGTTATCTTATGCATAATCACATACCTATATTCAACTATTAAAAATATAACCAAATCCTAGCTAGGCTTACTTGCCTTTGAATTCAATCAAATGTTTTGCAAATCAACCATAAGTGAAATGTATTTGACATTTTATCACACTGACAACACAGAAATTTTGCACAAATATTTATGAACAATATCTGCAAAAGATAAGATTTGGTTAGCTGATAAGATTGGTAATTATCCTTCATTGAACATACATGTTAGATTATGAGCCTAAATTCTATTTATGTACAACTTCAAAATATTAATTGCTATATGTATAAAGTACTTTAAAATTAAGTAGAAAGAAATTAAATTGCTTTTAATTATCTGAAAATTGAGAATATATTTAATGATTCACTTTATTTTGTAAGAATGAATTTATAGACAAATGACCCAGTTTATTCTAGTTTCTCGGCTACTTACTTGTACATTAAATACTTTGATGCTGTATTTACATATCAACATCAGCAACTATAATTTCCCAAATACCTTTTCAAGATAACCAGCCAAGACATATTCTTGTGAAGTCACACTTTTCTTTGAAGCTTTCCATAATAACCCAGATTAAAAGTGAACTTCCCCTTCTGACATTAATTGCATTTTAAAAATCGGTAGCTTTTGTTTGACACTTATCATGTACTGCTTTGAACTGAAGTTTTTTTATATGTATGAAACTACACGTGGTGAGAGGAAAGGTACTACATTTTATGTTTATTTATCTCCCTTCCAACCAATGTCAAATTGCCTTAATCTGAATGGAGGATCAATGAATATGTGATGAATGAACGAATGGATGAATGGACGGATGATATCTATATGGCAGTGCATTGACATTGAGTACGTATTGCTTATCGTAAGGAAGAAATACATCCAGAAAACAAATCAACAGATCCTTCTATATCTGAATCCCTTAAACTCCCATATTAGATCTTCCAGCTAGCTGACAGCAACTCCAGTCATTTGCCAAGGTAGCTTTCCTAATCTCCACAATGCCCAGGTGATTTCTGATGGGACATGGAGTCTTGAGCTTGCAGTAGTTCCCTTCATTTTCCAGGACTCGTGAGGGGGCCAAACACCCAGGTTGGTCTGCTCCTGCAGTCTGAAAGTACCAGACTGGCCTCTAACGTATCATATTGACCAAAGGTTCCTCCAGCTTGTCAATACTTGCTTACAGTCAGTCAGTGGTTCCTCCTTTCCTCAAACTCAGCATCTAAGGAGCTCAGGCTGATGTCAGATGTGGAAAGGCACGAAGACTAGCTATGAATGCCCGTGAACTAGACAGGAGAGGGGTAGGGCAGACAGACAGCACAATAAAGAGAGGGGCAAGAGGACAGGCAGCCAAATCATTTCCATGATCTTAACAGGCACTAATTACACGCCCTGTTTTAGGCAAATAATAGCTGAAAATAGCCAAGGGCAATTGTTTCTCATGAATAAATAAAGAAATTGGTGGGATCTCTTGGTGCTTCCTCAGTCAGTAAGCTGGAGCACACTAAGGCACATTTGGTGCTCTGGACACATCGGAGGAGAGGGGCCCATTCCAACACCCTAAATGGTACCCTGCTGACACGAATAGCATCCAGAGACTAACTTCATATTACTACAAGCTGACCCTAATAAACAATAATTAAAAGAAGCTACAATATTTTGTGAAATTTAATTATATCTGTTATCAATTGTCAATCAATGGTCAATCAACTTGGCAATCCCCAAACTACATCTAATTCTGTCTCCTACACTGAATTCTTTTCCAGAGCTTCTAATATATATAAATGATATGTACTAGTTTGATTTCCATCTCTTTTTATTTTTCTTATTTATCCTCCAGGAAACTAAATTCCTAGATGTAAGCAGCCAGAGGGAGAAAAAGGAGCGATTCACATAACGGATAATTAACCCTTGAACAATGGAAAGTTAACTCTCCATAGACATGCCAAAAACTGAAATGTTTTGTTGTTGAATATGTTCTCCTTTGGGTGTTAACACGTAGAGGACATCTCCATTAGCACAAACTTGGCACCAAACAGCCTGTTCATTCTCAAGCTACAAATGCCACACTCGCCTTCCAGTTCATTCTGGCAGGATTTGTAGCATGATGTCCTCTTGGGTAGTCATGTACAAACCACTCTGAGGGGCAAAATTGTATGAGTGCCTAATCCACTTTTGAAAATGAAAGAAAAGGATCTGTTTTTATGAAAAGCACCTAATAAGGAAAGACACAAATTGTAATAAAACGTGTTAGCACCTTGCATCTCCTGTTAATTGCCTTCCTAGTCAAAAGGAACCAAAATAGTGTAATAAATGTTAGACGTACATCATACACAGAATGCAGAAAAATGTCTCTTCCTTTTAACAGTGAGTTAAAAGAGTAGCAAACCTTAAACTACCCATATTGCCTTAACTTAGGCTCCTGTCCTTATTCATCTACTTCATTTGTCTAATGAGGATAATAGTACCCATTTGACTTATTTACCAGCATTGTTATGAGGATCAGATTACAAAGACTGTCTCTTCATTACATTCATTAAACATGGATTTAACATTCATTCATTCACTCATTTATTTATTAATGCAGGAAACATTTTTGAACCATATTCTGTGTCAGATATTATTCTAGAAGCTAAAGCTTGATTCATTTATTAACAAATATTTATTAAGAAGCACATACTATGCACCTAGCACTTTTCTAAGGGCTGAGAATACTACAGTAAACAAAACAAACAGGCGTCTCTCTTCTCAAAATACTTACTTTTTAGGCAGGGGAGAATGATAACAGGTACATATGTAAAATATAGAGTATGTTAGGTAGTGATAAGTGCTGTGGAGAAAAGCGAAATAAGAAAGAGAGAGAGACAGAGAGAGAGAGAGAGTGTGTGTGTGTGTATGTGTGTGCGTGTCAGGAGTAAGGTTGCAATTTCAAACTGGGTAGAAACGGAATGCCTCACTAAGGGGACAACATTTGAGAAAGGTAAAGAAGCAAGTTTTGTGGATATCTAGGCAAAGGCATTTCTGGCCTGGAACTACCAAGTGCAAAGGCCCTGGACAGAAATGGAGTTATATCAGGCAAGTCTGAGGGGTAACAAGGAAGTCTGTGTGCAGGATCAGAGTGAGCAAGCAGGGGGATGGTAGATGTGGCAGGGAAGGCAGTGGGGGCCTGAGCACGTGGGCCTTTATATGCTGTTGTGAAGGTTTTGGCTTTGTCACTGACAATACAGAAGACATGACCTCAAGTTGCTCATTGGTGGAGAGACAGATAGGGAAGCAAGCAGGGATAATGGCCTATGCTAAGTATCGTAACTGGAGGATGCTCAAGGAACCTAGGAGGCACCAAACAGTGAATGTTTACCCGAATGTACCTTGCGGTAGAGGATCAGGGAAAGCTTCAGAAAAGAGCTAATAAGTCCCTTCTGGGCCTTGAAGGATTTTCCCAGATGGTCAGAGGGAGGAAGAACATTCAGTAAGAGGACCAGAAGGGGCAAAGACACTTAAAAAGGAAATAGCATAGCAGAGTTGGGGAACAGTATCACTAATGTTCAATAGAGGAGTGTGGAGAAATGATGCTATAGATGTAGGCAGGGAACAATCATGTTGGGCCTTGACTGCTATGCAAAGATGTTTTAATTTCATCTTGGGGCATTTGGGGAGCCATTGAAAGGTTTTAAGTAGAGAAGGTTAATGATCAAATTGTGTTACAGAAGATCACTCTGGCAGCAGGGTGGAGGATAGATTGGAGGAATGGGAGAATAGAGACAGAAAAATGAGTTAGGAGGCAACTAAAATTGTTCAGACAGAACACAATGAAGCTCTGAACTAGGACAATAACTATGGGAATAGGGCGGAAGAGACACGTTCAAGAGATAAGAGGCAGAATGGACACAATTTAATAACCTTTGGGCTGGGCATCAGGAGAAGGAGGAGTTTTGGATTGCTCCCAGGTTTCTGCCTTATACAACTAAGCAAGAAAAGCTATGAAGAGGAGGAATGGGTTTTGTAGGCTGGGGGAAGATGATAAATTTGCTTTTGAATGTGTTAATTTTGAGATGTTGGGGAATTATCCAGACTGATGCCTGGTAGGCTGTTGGATTTAGTCAGGAAAGCTGGAGATAGGTCAGGGATAGAGATAAGTTTGGCAGTCATCTGAATCGTCAGCTTCAGGATAATAGTTAAAATGACAGAGTGGACTTTTCTCAAGGAAAATTTATTGACAGAAAGCAAAAGGGAGCAGATCCTTGGAGTAAAGCACATTTATGGCACAGAGAGAGAAAGAGGAGTCTTAGAGAAGATTATTCTGAGCAATTATTATGTGCCAGCCATTGTGCTAGATTGTGGAGGAACCAAGATGACTAGTACCCAGATCCTGCCCTGAAAGCACTCACAGTTTGTAAAAATATAAGAGGTTTCTATCACCACCAACCATGGACAGTGCTTACAGAGGAAATGTCCAAGCATAACAGAGAAAGTAGTACAGAATATTTAATTAGCATTATGGGAGATTATAAAGGCAGAATCCTGGAAAGTTTGCTGCATGCATGTCACCATACAGTTCATTTCTGATTTCTCTAATACTTGTATGTGTATGTTCTGGTGTTAGCATGGGTTCAAGCTATTGGCAAAACAAGCCAGGTGTAAATTATGGTAGAATTGAAATCGATAGTGCTTTGAAGCACTGGAGTGCCCAGTTCACATCAGGGCATGCGTCTGTGTTCACTGAAACATGGCTATCAAGTGCACCCTGAGTCATTAGATGTGTTATCCAGTGAATAACAGCATAATGATATTTTAGCAGAGCAGCCTTATGATAAATTCTGCTTTAGTGAAACTCCATATACAGAGCAATTTCTCCTGGCCGTGTACATTGCATGGCAAAGAAAGGATATCCTGCTGTGTATCAGAAGGCTGTAATTTCATTTAGGGGTTCTATTGACATCGTAAACTGCAAGAGCAGAGCTCAAGTGGCTATTTAAGTCATAGGAACTTCAAGCTAAAATTACTGCCTAGTCCTAATCGCCACCTCCGAGGGACTCCTGCCTATATATATATGTGTTTTATGTTTCTATCTGTGTGTCTATAAATACTCAAATCACTCCAGGGGCTGAGGTGATAAGCCATCCTAAAATATGACAGGTGTCTGTCACCTTTGTAGCTGGTATAGGCTAAGGGCTAAAAGCAGTTATATTATTCATTGAAGGTCAAATGTTAAAAGGGGGCAGAAACTCCCCAACAAGTTCAGAATATAGGTATTCTTGTTTTCCTGGTTGAAGACATTCTCTATTTCTGTTTAAGGTCAGAGTCTTCCAGCATGTTGAGGCTAGAAAAGTTGGGACCTTTAAACTTACCTGTACATCAGAGTTTATAGCTTGTACGTGTTTGCCCCATTCTTTCCTCTCTTTGCCTTGACCCATGATCTCTTGTGAAAATACTAGTACTGGATAGTCTTGGAATAGTATCCAGTAAGGTACAGATTATACAATGCCCCACAAAAGTGATTCCCTAGATGTCTAAAGGGTCCATTCTGTCCTGAGATATAGTCAAGCTGAAAATTGGAAGCCATAATAATTGACTTGAATGTTTATTTTCTGAAGAAAATAAATTTAAATAAAATTGCAAATTGTCAAATTGTGTTTATTAGATGATGCTTTGGAATTGACTCCAGGAGACCAACAAAGAAAGATTCAAAGCTATGTATGTTTCTCTTTGGTTTTTAATGAAAATGTTTGTGCCCCTACATCAACTATCAACTTTGTCCAGAGAGGCCACTACAAAATTAGACACTGGAGTTTAAACTTATTCAGTCATTATGGCTGACATTTTATTTGGTCACTCTCTTTCCTGGGCTTCAAAATCATCTATCTACATACTGTCTTAAATTCAAAATCCCAGCAGGATTATCATGGTTCAGAAAACCACAATAGTAATAGAACTTATGACTCCTCATAAGGTACATGTGTTTTCAGTGATCTTACTAACCCTTATATCACCCTGTAGAGGAATGGAGGATGGAGAGGTAGATAGCTGGACCCATAATTAGTGGCTGAGACTGAAGTTTTTACTTTCCATATTAGCCTGACTATTGTTCTACTGCTTCATCACAATATTTCTTTATTGCTTAAATAGTATAATTAAAAATTAAAGTCTATAAGAGCTGAATCTCTCTCATCTGTTACCATGATATTTTCATTATATTCCTGAGCAACATAATATGCCATTGTCGCATTTCTGAGAAGCGATACTGCCCTAGTAAGAGTATCCTCAAATCATTTATATCCATGGGAATGTAAAAAAATAAAAAAGAGAGAGATTATGTAGACATAGATAAGCTCCGTCATGAAGAAGTACAACTCTCCTACTGTTCTCCTGGACTTAGGCAGCATAGCAGAGTGATTAAGAGGGCAGGCTCTCTGGGCTGTGCCACTTGCTAGCTATATGACCCTAGGAAAGCTATTAAATTCTTGTGCCTTAGTTTCTTAATATATAAAATGGGTATGATAATGATACCTTCATCATAAAATACTATGTGGAGTAAATGATCTAATAAATGTAAAATAATTAAACCAATACTTGATATACAGTAAGCACTCAATAAACATTAGCTGCTATTATAATCACCATTATCATCCTCCTCTTCATCGCTTATTCCTATACTATAGAGTCTTGGTTAATACCTGTTAGGAAAATCCCTACACATGTGTGTGCATGCACACACATACACACACGCAAACACACATGCACACACCTCATCCACCTAACAGTGCTTGCTTACCTCAGCTGTGGGCTTAAGTTTCACCTATATGTTAATTTCAATGTCTTCCTAAGCAGAGAACATATAAGGACTCCATGCTTTGGATGAGGTGGGTTTGATACTAAATTCAGCCTTCACACTGGTTTCAAGTACTTGATGAAGAATTACGCAGTGGCTGGTCCTCACTCCTATTACTCACTCTAGTTGTTTTCATCTCATCACTTAAGACCTTCCTAAATCATAAATTCTGTTAAGCATGATCTAGTCCAAATCTACTGATGGGTTCACCATTATAATTTCAGCTCAATAAATAAATGTGCAGTAAATGAATGAATGAATGAATGTTCTATTTTCACCATCTTCACTTGGGTCCTAGTGCTGGCTACCTGTTGTTCTAAATGTTAACCTCATTGTTTATCTAGGCCAGTGCATTCACTAACCCTAGTTATTATTCTGTCTTCCAATCCAGATTCTGCTAGTTATTTTTCTCCTCTTGCCTGATTTGAAACTCTCAGTACGATATCCAGTCACTATAGTAGGCCTACCCTCCTATCTGCCTCATCTTTTCCTTTGTGGAACCATTGACACTATCCTTAGAACTGTGTTCTTTATGCCTCTGCCTATACCTTCTTCCCATTTGAAATCTGAACTTTAATCTTATAAGTGATTATTATCCATTTGTATTTTAATCTGATACCCTTGGTTCTAACCTTGATTTTGATCTTCATATCATGTGTTTCACACACCCTTTTGTATATTTATTATATTTTGAGAAAAATATGCTTACATCAATAGTAAATGAAAGCTGATATCAAGCCCTATCTGTAAGAAACAGCATTCAACCACCTTAGCAGACCACGTGTTGTACCATTTGTTATGCCTCCACAATGGTCCTTATCTTAGTCCCTTGATAAATATCAGAGACCTGATATCCTGAACCTGGTCTTAGTTGCTGTATACCTGCTCCACCCCTAGGCTGATGCTAACAAACTTAATTAATGTAAAATTTCATTGAGCAATGTTGGCATTAGTGTAGAGTACATTTAATAGTAAATATCACATGTAAAAGGGAGAGAAACTAACAGCAAAATCCAACATCGTTGCAGCTGGTAAACACCATTCACCATTACATTTTGACGTATTTATTGTGTTCCTCTTATTGTCCCTTTTTTTTGGAAGCGACTCATAAAAAGAGAAAAAAATTTTTAAAGAAGAGGTACAATTTAAATTTAGAAACAAGTATGATACTAAACTTAATTAGTATTTCTCACAATAGTTAACAGGGTTACTATTATCACTGTTACTATTATCAGAGACAATACCTGCTTACAAGGAGCTTCTAGTTTGTATATTCTTGTTGCAGTGATTAGTATTAGGTCCTAAAACTAATTAGGTGGAAATCACTAGCCTGTTATTATGCACCAAAATGAGCAGTAAAGAAAGTCAGTGAGTGCTGCAAGAATTCACATCAGGGAGGTTTCTAATGGTTTATGGGAGGCTTGATAGCAGAGGGAGAACTTTAGCTGAGGATGTAAAAGCTAGGCATTGAAGGATAAAGGAAAAAGGGTCTTCTGGAGAGAAGGGAAGATGGCATGCAGTGCTGTGATACCAGATAACAGAGAAGTAGTGAGAACGAAGAAAAAATTTAACCTGAAAAAAGGCACAGCAATGGGAGTGAAGTTGATGCATACAGGAAGTAATGAAATTGGAAATAAGATCCATGTTCGTGAAGATTAGGACATGAATTTGGAAAGGCAGGTGGAGTCCAAAATTTATTTTATGTGGGTGATGAGAACAATAGCTGGCATACAGTTAGAACTCAATAAGGGTTTGCCGAATAATTGACACATTTTAGAGAGGCAAGCAAAAATAATGAAAGTGGTGTTTTAAGAGTTAACCTGGCTATAGTGTGCAGGGTGGTTTGAGGGGGTTGAGACTAGTCCGAGATGCCAGCTGAGGTAATTGCAATCATTCAGATGCAGACCAGCCAAAACTCAAATACAGTCATGACTGTGGAGATTAAAAAAAGGGACATTTCTAGAAACATTAACGGCACTCTCTATATCTGTTTCCTACCAACCGTAACTTTAGCCCCACCATAACTTTAAATGGAAAGTATCTCCCAAATATGGGATCCTCTTTGCCTTTTGATTTGATTTTAGTGAAGTCCATCACTACTTATAAGGCAGGGTCAGTATGGAGAATGGACCCTGAGGCTTACTTAAGCCTCTAATCAGTGAAGCTTTATTATATTATATTCCTGAACGATGTAACATGCTCTCGAAGTTTGACTGCTTGGGGAATAAACTCAGGGGACACACAGACTCCTTTGGGTTCACACTTATGAGTTCCTGATAGGCAAGAGTCTGTGGGAAATCTAGCAAATCAAAGAGTGCTGATCCTCTCAGGAGAGATTCTGGAGGAGTGTTCTTAACTATATAGTTCTTAGCTCTCACTATCTAACTCCTGAAATAGCGACAGAACCCTTCTACATTTTCTCCCTTCCTTCTTCACTTAAACCAGATCAATACCAAAAGGAAACCTCAGTAGAGACTATATGCTAGCAGAGATTTCAAGAACATCCCAAGCTCTGTCTTACTCCTGGACGGTCTCAGAGACCCCAAGGGTATTCTTGTACTTGGTTGTGAGAAACAGTGCTCATTAGCTTGTCTTTTGCTGTGTGCCATCATTATCAGTCATGCCCTGAGTTGGCCTTTTCTTTGGACAGTTCTGACATTTCTTGAAGGGTGACAATTGGACCAACATATAACATCTATATTCAACTTTTTATTGGCCAAGAGTCATGTGTGCACATTGCTGTGATTCCTTCCTAAGGCAAGTGCCCCATTTTATCTTATGGTTATTCGAGTGACTGCCTTTTCTTGCCTACTCAGAGCTCCTTCTAGACAGGACCATGCCTTACTTTTCTCTTTATGTTCTGGTTTCAGCATAACATATGCCCCACAGTAGATCACCAGTACACATTTATGGACTCTCTTGATTTCATACATTTTGAACAGGGACAGCCCTCCATGAGGCTTCCATCTCGAGTTCTGATGTGGAAAATACCTCCTAAGTGACGAACTCTTTTGGCTCCCCAACCAGGCAATCCCAGGTATTTACTAAGCCTAATTTTCCCCAGCAGTTGGCATAGGGAATGTAAAATTGATGGCTCTGCTGATCAAACCTGTCTGTCTGCAGAGTGTAGAGTGGTGCACCATTTAGAGGAAGGGTGTTTGGGAAATTAAACAAGGACTGTCTGAATAGGAGACCTGTCACCCTGCAATGGAATGACAGGCTTCTGCCCACAAACCAGGGTTAAGACCTTCATATTGTGGCTTCTTTTCACCCATTTGTGAGGAATGGGTCTCATCCCATTAGTGGGTGCATATGTTACACCACTGGAAGCTGTTATGCATCCTCCATAGGTCTGGATGAAGGAGCTGTAGCTACACATAAGTATGTACTTGCCAACAGATCTCTGTATTTATCTGCCTGTCAGTGGGAGCAGACAGGGCACAGCTCTTTGATGGGCAAGAACTGCAGGTCAAAGCCGTGCTCTTGCTGCTGCCACCGCCACTGTGATTGCTGTGACTTTATCATTTGAATCCTGAAGGAGGCTAGGGGAGCTTGTTAGTTGTTGTTCCAGCCTAACCTGGGAGGCTAGCTCTGGTCACTGACATAATTATAGACCTTGCAAATGTTGACTGCCAATGTTGTGGCCAGTGACGATGGACTCTTAAAACCATGGTTACCCACCATCTATCATCCTTCAATCGTGCCTCAAGAATACACACATCTCTGCTATCTCTGGGCACCATCTCTAATGCCTTTCGGATGCTGTGTGATCCTCCTAGATTCTGCCTGTTAAGTGTATTTCCTGCTGCAGGCTGCCTCTCAGCCTCTGTCCCACTCAAGAGACACACTCCCTCCCAGTAGGAAAAAATTATTGTGCTTCAGGCTTCTAATGGAAATAGTCTACTAAACTAGGTGCTTACTTTAGCAGCTATCACACCCCTACAACTATATACATCATTGGCCGTGGTCTTTACCATCTCAATATGAATATTCCTTGTGAGGAAAAAGATATTTCTCCCCCAAAGTGAAAACATACTAGTGATAACAATGTGAATTTATGATTACTTTGTATATAACTGAAGAAAACAAGCAGAGCAAACTTGTGTTTTTAATCTAGGCCTGTTTACCAGTTTAATTTGATAGTGGAAATTAATTGTGCAATTCTTAATATAACTACTGTACAACCACAATTAACAGACTTCTTTTTTATCATTGTTCTTCCTCTCATGCTTATAAGAGGGCATGGACCATTCTCTTCCCCCAAAATTCAATTTTCCTCAAGATTGTGGCATTATTGCAAAAGAAGTGACAGGAGTATTTTTGTTTTTTGGTTGGCTTGTGTAGTATCCATTTAGTAAAAGTCTGACTGAAAGATACAAGAAGTGAGCTCATCTGAGACAGCGCTTCCTGATTTTGCCTTTCTAAGAGGTAGGTGGCAAAGCAAGAGAGTTTTGTCTCAGACAGAATTTGGAAAGAAAGAGACTGTCTTGTCAAAGAGAGGTGAGATGATGTGAAAAGGGCTTATTTCTATATGTCAAAAAGGTATAAGACAGATATTTCATTGAATAGGAGATGGACTGGGTTCAAAGGTAGAGCTTCCTTTTCCTAGTTATTTTTATTTGATATGCTTTCCTTTTATTATTCTTCTTAATATCTGTACTATGCAACAAAGGCAAACTGACTTTTCTGAAGATCATCTTCAGTAGGGTAGAAATTAGTAATTTGATCAACTAGATCAACAGACAGTGAAATGAAAATGGAAAAAAGGAATCCTGTATTTAATTAAAGTATGTTGCCTGAGCAAAGGCTTTTAAAAAATAAATTAGGGATTGGTAATTAGGAGTTACAGATTGCTGCTTCTGTGAAAGTGAGCTAGGTAAGAACCCCATTTGACCTTTTGCTACCACTAAAAGCCCTAAAACTCAGTATGTGTATCAAAGTCGTGTTAAATGAACATGTAAGTTCATGGCTTGCTATGAGAGTCTGCACCTACTTAAAAGGCACAACAGAAATGCTGAAATGGGGCAATTCATTAGGAACAAAGAATTTTCTAGATTCTGTGGCAAAGGTTTCTCTAGGACAGTGTTTCCCAAACATCCCTGATGCTAAGAATCATCAGGGTTACACGTGAAATATGCACTTGTCTGGGTCCTCCCTCCTGCCACCAGACCTGGAGAATCATAAACTTCCATGGAGTGACCTTGGCATTTGTATCTGAAACAAGGAAACTAGTTGATTGTTAAGATCAGGGAAGTCTGGGAATACTGCTCTAAGAGGTTTTTTTAGAACATATAAAGAGGGGGACTGATGATTTTATATGTACACTTCTCCTATGTTCTTCCCAAGATTTCAGAGGCACTTCAAGAGAGTAAAAGAAGAGCCTTTCTTTATACCAATGATTTTTAAGCATCTCTTGTCTCTCCTTGTCCCTCCATATCAATGACCTTAAGACTTTGTATTCCCCTCTTCCCCACCCCTCATCCCTACCTAATAAATGGTCATATCATGAAATAAAAGTCCTTAGATTAGGAATTTGGAGCTTGAGTTCTAGTTCTGGCTGAAGCTAAGAGCTATGTGACCTTATATCTTCCATCACTTTAGTTTTCACATTAGAATAATGATGAGGTTGCACAAAATGTTGTTTGTGAACTATACCAGCTCTACATTGTTACGAATATTAAATAACTTCTGTAACCTTGTTTGGGGACCATATATGATGACTTCTGCGCTTGATGGGAGTGTGTGTTCAGGTTTAGACATGTCCGTTAAGTATTATTTACAGACTTGTTACCTATTTCTGAAACCAAATTGAGTTACAATTTAATCTAAGATAATAAACTTTTTGGAAAATTTATTTTCTTCTTTTGACAGCTAGAAGTGTCTTCCATGGGAACTGTTGACAAGGGTTTGTCACATTGACAACCACATCATGGATACTGACTTGTTGAAAGAGTAAGAGAAGGTATGAGTGAATGAATGAATAATCTAGTGCCTGTTCTCCATGCTAACACTTTCAAGTCCATGGAGGCAAGGATGGTAATACTCTTCAGCTAAACATTGGAGGACTGGTAGTCAAAAAAATTCTTTAAATACACATACATGTCCATGACTTGGCTTTGCTACAAAGCTAAATGGAAAGCCCTTAGCTGACTACAACAATAAAAGTAGAAAATTAAAAGAAAGTGCCGCTCGAGTTTTGAAGGCGAAGATAGAGAAGTGTAGCAGTAGAGGTTTACATTTCCTGAGCTCCCTTGTCAGCTCAGCATGTCCTCAGTGTAAATACACATGTGACAGTGGCCTATGCACTCATTCACACTTCACAGAAGCCCTCGGTTTCCTTTTCTCGCTCCATTTTAGCAGTGGGCAGCCTGCAACCTTTTGATCAAGCTGACTTTGTACGTAACATGACTGAACTCCGCTATGCCAAACATCCTTGAGGAAGTTGACATTTGTGTACTTTGAAAGAAAAAAAAGAAAAGTGAATCCCAACTGCTTCCTCCTGCCCTTTTGATTAAGAGAACGGTAAGTCAGCAGGAGAGGTGCTGCTTTTAACATGCAGGGTGTGCAGAACTGATTGGTATTTTTCTTTGAAAAAAAGTAGAAAAGATTGATGTTAAACAACACTAATCAGAGTTGATTACAGGGACTGAATGAATTCATTGATGGGAAAGAGCCATGGTTCCAGAGACAACAAAAAAGATTAGATAATAGTCAGGGGAATAGTATTTGGAATAGTTCTGCTCATCTCTGACAACCAGGAATCAGAGCCCCTAGCTCTCTAACCACTCCTGGGAATAGACTTATCTGTACACTAAGTACAGTTCTCAGCTGGGAATGCTCTTCTCCCTGAGCTTTGTATGGCTGACTCTTTCTCTTCATTCATGTCCTCAGCCTTCCCTGATCACCTTATCTAAAGTGGTGCTTCCATCACAGCCTGGGTGAGCCCAACCCACCTCTGGGTAGCATATTCCCAAGTGCTACCCAGAGCTCTGTCTGGAACCACCTGCAGTTCCCTGCATGGACTATATTTTGCCTTGCCCTGTAATTTTTTTTCTGTCACCTCTACCTGGTGACCCTTCCCATCTCTCCTCATTAAAAGTCAGGGTCCCACACCTCTGTTCTCCCATGGTAATTTATGCTTAACTCATTTATAGCAGGCATCACCCCATGTTATAATTATTTGGATAGTTACTTTACCTTCTCCCCAATAGACTGAAATATTTCAGGGCAGGGACTGTAGCCTTTATCTTTACATCTTTAATGTTAGCAAAATACCCAGAATGTACTGGGCATTTAACTAATGAAGAATGAATGAATCAATCAATCAATACTCCCTACCTACCTACCTCCTTGTTTTAAAATAATTGCCTGAAATAAATAACACAACCCATAGGAAGACATTTCTACCCAGAATGGATAACCCATTGGTTATCTGTTTACGAAAAAGGTAATGGAACAAAGGAAATGGGAAATCAAATTTAGGAGTTTAACACATGCTCTTTTCTGTGACCTCTAGTTTGTTCCCAATAGCACTCTGACTACATATATGAGGAAACCTTTGGAGAAACAGTTTGTTGGACTTATGCTATAATTTCTGAGTAGTGAATGAATGTGTTGATTACTTCACAAAAAGTAGGCTGCTGCTTTTAAATTTATTATTAATTATAATGCACTGTTTATATAGGCTTCTCCTTTAGGAACCCCCAAGTATTCAACATACATCATCAACCTAATGCTATATTCTGCCTCATGTTAATAATCTTATGGCTACTGAAGCCATCACCTGAGCACTTTAGAATCTTGATAAATATTATCAAATGCATATGTTACGCTCATTATTTTCAGTAATCTCATACATTTAAATTCCTAGAGAAATGTGTTTTCTTCTTCTTATATATCATCAATTGGATTACCAGATCTTCTCCACTCAACACGTGGAAAGTAGAACATATGGGGAATCACCCCAGGCTTTTAGATGGGATTTCTCCCAACTAGTTCATAGCTGAAACATTTAATGACATTTTACATTTTACTAAAAATTCCATTGAGCTTACAAAGGAGCATCATACACCATAACATCATAAGAATGCTACAGAGCTAGGGAGGGAAGAACCTAGAGCATTTTATGGTTCAAGGTGATGGAGTCCCAGTGATGCTAAATACTGGCCACATTTGCCCAAATGTTGGCTACACCAGTGGCTAAAAGATCAGGGAGCAAGAGAACCATTTTATCATGGCAAGAACACTTTCATTTTCACTTTTATATGATATTATTCTTGAATTAGTCAATCTCACATTTTTCACTGCATTTTCAACGCAGTTTTCAATCTTGCATTCTCCAGTATAGCTTGGAGATCTTTTCATAGCAGTACATAGAGAGCTACATTAATCTTTTATTCAGTTGCACAGTATTCCATTATGTAAATGTATCATAGTTTATTCTACCAGTTCCTATTTATAAACAATTTTTGTCATTTCAAACAATGCTCCAGTGAACAACCTTGTACATAAATCATTTCATAGATGTGCAGATTTTCTGCAGGATAAATTCTCAGAAGGAAAATTGTTGGTCAAAGGTTTACATGCATCTTAAATTTTGAGAAACTTTGCCAAATGGATCTCAACAGCGTTTGTATTACTGACTCCTCCCATTGGCAATATATGAAAGTGCCTTTTTACTCCCAGCCTCAACAAAGTAGTGTTTCTTCAAACTTTGGATTTTTGCCAGTTGTATAGGTAAAAGATGATATCTCACTGTATTTTCAGTTGGCCTTTTCCTTATTATGAGTGATGCCAAGCATCTTTTGATATGTTTAATGATTTTGGTGTTTGTTTTTTTTATTAGGTGTCTGTTCATCTTTTGCCTTTTCTTTTGATTGGGTTCTTGGTCTTTTCTTATTGATGTCTTGCTATTTATACATTAAGGAGATAGTTCTTTTTTCTATATGTGTTGCAAATATTTTTCCCAGTTTGTCTTATTTTTAATTACTTTGCTTATGATGTATATATATTTTTTGCCATACAGAAGTTTGCTTTTAATATAATCAGATTTACCAATCTTTTCTATTATGGCTTCTAGATACTGAGTCAGGTAGACAGTCCTTCCCCACGCCAAGATTATGAAAGGATTTGCCAATGTTTTCTTTTAGTACTTTGATAGCTTAGATTTTTATATTGAAAAACACATCTATTGAATGAGATTTTTTAATCCAAAAGATATTTTCAGGATAAAAGAGGATCTAGGAAAGAAAAGCCATAATGTTCCCAGAGCTTGATAAGCTGTGGCTAACCTGCTATCATTTGCATAGCATAGTAAATCTCATCCCTTTCTGCCAGCAGGATGCAATACAATTATGATGAAAGGGCCAATCTGGATTTTAAAAGGAAAATTAAGAATAACAATGTTTAGCCTTTTGAGGTCTTCACCTTTCCTCTTTCTATATTGCTGTTTGTTTGTTTTTGCTTTTTATTTGTTTCTGTGAGAAGGCCACATGCTAGCAGAGAGGCTATAAGCTAATGGCATTATTTATTGGTTCAACTTCTAGTATCTTATGCGATTCAGCACTAAAACTTATTAATTATGAAATACAAACTGGTATAAAATAGTGCATAGAACCTAGCCCTTGGAGTCAGAAGCCTTGAGTTCATCTGGTATACCCCAGAGCATCTCTCCTTGCTATGATTTCCATCTGTAGTCAATGGAAAGAATGAGATCATTATCTCAAAAACAGTAAAAAAGCAAATAGATACATTTTTTAATGTTTGAGTACTATAGAAAATTAGTTCATGCAGTTATTAGCTGATGATATTTTCATATGATATGGCATATGAATTTTTAGAGGGAAGCTTTATGTAGAAAGCTTTATTTTCCCACATTCCAGTTAATATTTGCTCACACTCTTCTATATTTTTCCTTCAGGTTCAAAAGTGTTCTTTCAACAAGTATCTGTTTTAGGTGCTGGGGTTACACAGTGAACAAAACAGACACATTAAAAAAATTATTGTCTTTAAAGAGCTAATATTTGGAGGAGAAAGGCAGAAAATAAACAAATGCATGCATAAAATATAAAGCATATCAGAAGTCTGTGAGTACAATAGAGAGCAAGAAAGAGGGAGGGGGATAGGAAGTGCTGGAAAAGGGATTTTTCTTTGATGACTAGAATCAGAGAATCCTACACATTCAGCAATGACCTTTAAAGGATATGTAAGGATATCTCAGAGTTCCAAAGACACTAAAATGACTTTCTGTATCATAGGAAGAGCCAGAACTAAACTTACATAAGTAAACAATTATTTATGAACATATTGGTTCTATTCAAATTCAAATGACAACTTATACCAAACTTTTCAACAGACATCTCACACGTGCTTAGGTTACTCACCTCTCTCATCTAAGCCAGACTCACCATCAGCCTTTAGGCAACTCTATAGGATTTTTTATTGAGAATGAAGGACCAATGTCAATGTGATTAGGAGCTGGTGAGATTCTTGTTTTGTGATATGATTAATCTTAATAGATGAAACACAATAATCTTAGCTGGAGTAAGACATTAGATATGAAGACATTTTCTTTACCACTAATGTAGCATCTCCCCTGTGGAACCCAAAGCCTCAGAGTCTGTGATGTATTACAGTACTCTCTACTGAAATTATAATGCTTCTAGGTTGTTAACTGAACTTTCTTCAGACTTAGATTATTGCCAGAGTGATGTTCTTTGGTTGGCACTTAAGTTCCTCTGTGATCTAGCCCTAATTTTCCTAAACATTACCAATTTTATTTCTTGCTACTCCCTTTCACAAACCAAATGATTTGCTTTTCCCACTGCATGATAACCTTCTTGTTCATATGGTTTATTCTGCTCAAAATGATTTCTCTTCCCTTTCGATACTTTGAAATCCCATCTATCCTTTAATACCTAGTTTAAAGGATTCTCCATCTGAAATCTCCTTCCTTAGCCATTTCTTGAGGTCATTACTCATAAATTGTATCTAGCTAACTATCTATTATTTATTTACCTATCTATCTATTGATTATCTATTTATCAATCATCTATCTATCTACCCATCCCCTAAGGTACTTGATATTTATTATATACTGAATAAATGGATGAATGGTAAAATGAGGGGATAGCGGACAGATATGGGAATATGAACAGCAGTAAAATAAAAGTGGTCTTGAGTAGATCCTGTAGTCTTCTTATGACAAAATATTAAATAAAATATAAGTGAGCCTTGTTTGAATTGGTCTAGAACAAGGGAGGCTGTCTGGTGGCTTCCCAGGCTGCTGTCATGTGTGAGATAATTTGGAACAAGATCTCCTTTTAGAATTTAAGAATACTTCTAGCTGATGTGTCCAAGCTACCCTATAACGGTGTAGACTATGCTGACCTCTCTCACTTGATACCCATTGGTATGCTGAGGTTGGATCTTGTTTCCTACCTGAGCTCTAAAGATAAGAAAGTGAATACATTTAATAAGGCTTTTGTGCCTCTGATTAGTTGAATCTGATGCTTTCAAACATCACTGCTTTTCCCAAGGTTTGGGCAGCACATAGTTTATTTTTTAAATTCCATTCTTTCTGAATACTTTCCACAAGTAAAGGATGTGCTGAGAGAAAAAAATTAAGGCATTGATTTAAGAATAAGTCCTGGTACCTCAAGAAAAGGCAAGCACCAAGATGTAGCTGGTTGTTATAAGTGAATTGTGGGAGCATATAGCTTGGCCTCAGTTAGTAACATGACACACTCATATCTGATGAGACTACAGGGAGAAAATAGCACTTCAAGCCCAGAGTCAGGTTTAGTTATGATTTGAAGATGAAGTCAGTACTATTTAAAGTTTCATTTTATTTATAAGACTCACTAGTAAGTGTAGAGTTTCCGAAAAAGTAGAAGACATGGTTTCTGACCCAGAAGCCTTTCGAAATAATAAACATGATGAAGCTAATGTAAATAGTATTAATACATGTGACTGAAACTTATAACCAAACATACAGAGTAAATAGGGCACTAATAAATTTACCTAATTGGAAATCTGAAATTAAAGGAACTTTATAACTATTGTACATCATGTGTGGGATAGGGCCATAGGTGAAGTATTGTTGCATACAACTATCATTGGACTTCATAACCAGACAAAGGAAAAGAAGGAAATCATCTCTGGAAACTGCTGGAGTAGATAAAGAAATTATCAGACCAAGGAGGCTGAGGAAAGGGAGATAAGAGTATCTAGAAAGTGCTGCCAACACAGACTGCTCCCAGTATAACATTCATAGACCCAACCTCTACCTGAACCCCTGCCTTACATCAAGTCTTCATCTCAATCTGTTAGGAGTCTATTTTTCTATGATTTTATAATGCAGTTGCTCTGTGATTTGATAATAGAAGTTAAGCCTATACATTTTCATAATCACCTTCTCTAGAACACATCCATTATGCAAAAGAGGAAAACTTGTACAGCAATAATGATGATGTTTTATTTTAGATGTACTAAGTGTTTTCACTTATACTATCTCATTTGGTCCTCACAATAAACCTCTGAGGTAGGTGCTATCCATTTTAGAGATGAGGAAAATAGAGTTCTAGAGAAATTTTATAACATTTTATTTGAAGTTCTCTCTCTGTCTCTCTCACACACACACATACACACACACACACACAGAGAGAGAGAGAGAGAGCATTAGAAAGATACTAGAGAGATAAGAAAGCTCTGGGCATGGTTTATACCTGCGAGTAAGGAGTCACATAAATCTAATCTGGAAAATGATCTTAAGGATGGTTTAAAATCAATCTGATGTAGATTTGAGTCTTCATCTGCTTCTTACTAGATCTGTGACACTCAGCAGTTTTTCAACATTCCTGAGTCTGAGTTTTTTCATCTATAAAATAGGAATAATAATAATAACAACAACAACAGAAGTGTTTTGAGAATTGAATGAAAATAGTGTAAGTAAACTGCTCAACCTGTAGAAATCAATCAATGGAAGTTAGCCATAATAAAAATAAGGATTATCATTATCATCTTATTTTCAATAACAGCAGCAACAAAGGTGGAAGATGCTTAAATTTGGTGAAAGGAGAATAAGGTACTTAAAGGATATACAGTAACAGTAACACTCAGGTATCTGCGTGGAAGAGAGGGTTAATACCCTTCTTCAGAAAATGATCCTGACCAAATAAAGTGTTTGAAGGTGTTGTAATCATTAGGTCAGTTGCCTAAAAAATAACACCAAGTATACCACCTCTCTGTGTTCTTCCTTCACCTTTGAAGATGTTCTAAGGCTGGGTAACTTGCAGAGAAGCATCTCTGTGTGTTCAGAACAGAGCATTTCTGAGTCCTCTTGAAATGATTTCAGTGCAAATAATTGTGTGGTGTCATGAGGTCCCCCCTGCTCCAACTCCACGGAGATCATGAGGTGGCACAGGAATCATGCTTTTCAGGGAGCAATACCAGATGAAGGAAGACCTATGAAATTTGAGAAGTGTCACATATAGCTTATGCTGCTCCAAGAATGTCCTAGAAATAAAAACCTGTGTGGTGTTGG
This sequence comes from Mesoplodon bidens, assembly GCF_964165515.1. Classification (NCBI taxonomy): domain Eukaryota; kingdom Metazoa; phylum Chordata; class Mammalia; order Artiodactyla; family Ziphiidae; genus Mesoplodon; species Mesoplodon bidens. The sequence goes on along the minus strand of NC_138161.1, from coordinate 61,443,843 downwards.
AGGGTGTTCAGGAAGCTATATAGCAAAACAGCTGTAGAGCTGTTTTGGGTCCCTCTGCCTAAAAGAATGAAAAGGATCCTTCTTACTCCTAAAGTAGAGCAGAGAAGAGACTTTGCAAACTGGACACAACCCACCAAAAATTCAACAGTGGTTATTGTTGGGTCAGAGAATTATGTTTTTTTTCTTTTATTTATTTATTTATTCTTTTTTAGTGCTCTCAAATTTCTTATAACTAACATGAACTACTTTTACAAAATTTATTTTGGAAATTTTTTCTGTTAAAATATCATATATTGTAAACAAGAGAAAAACAAGGAAAAAATTCCTCATAACTTTGCCACTTAGATAGCCTTATTGGCATTAATTTTTTAATTGAAGTATAATTGATGTACAATATTATATAAGTTGTAGGTGTGCAGTATAGTGATTCACAATTTTTAAAGGTTATACTCCACTTACAGCTATAAAATATTGGCTATATTTCCTGTGTAAAATACATCCTTGTAGTTTATTATATACCTAATAATTTGTATTATATACCAAATAATTTGTATCTCTTAATTCCCTACCCCTATGTTGCCCCTACCCCCTTCCTTCTCCCCATTGGTAACCACTAGTTTGTTCTCTATATCTGGTTCTGATTCTTTTTTGTTTTATTCACTAGTTGCATTTTTTAGATTCCACATATAAGTGATATCATACAGTATTTGTTTTTCTTTGTCTGACTTATTTCACTTAGCATAATACCCTCCAAATCCATCCATGTTGCTGGAAATGGCAAATTTTCCTTCTTTTTATTGCTGAGTAGTATTCCATACGTATATATATATGTATGCCACATCTTCTTTATCCATTCATATGTTGATAGACACTTAGGTTGCTTCCATATCTTGGCAATTGTAAATAATGGTGCTATGAACTGAGGTGCATTTATTTTTTCAAATTAGTGTTTTTGTTTTTGTTAGATATATACCCATGAGTTGAATTGCTGGGTCATATGGTAGTTCTATTTTTAGTTTTTTGAGAAACCTCCGTACTGTTTCCCACAGCAGCTGCACCAATTTACATTCCCACCAACAATGTACAAGGGTTCTCTTTTCTCCACATCCTTGCCAGCCTTTGTTATTTCTGTTCTTTTTAATGATAGCCATTCTGACCGGTGTGAGGTGATACGTCATTATGGTTTTGATTTGCATTTCCCTGATGATTAGTGGTGTTGAGCAGCTTTTCATGTGCCCATTGGCCATCTGCAGGTCCTCTGTGGAAAAATGTCTATTCAGTTTTTCTGCCCATTTTTTTAATTGGGCTTTTTTTTTTGATGTTGAGTTGTATGAGCTGTTTATATATGTTGGATATTAAACCCTTATCAGTCATATCATTTGCAAATATTTTCTCCCATTCAGTAGGTTGTCTTTTCGTTTTGTCGATGGTTTCCTTTGCTGTGCAAAAGATTTTAAGTTTCATTAGGTCCCATTTGTTTATTTTTGCTTTTATTTTCTTTACTTTAGGAGACAGATCCAGAAACATGCTGCTACAATTTATGTCAAAGAGTGTTCTGCCTATGTTTTCCTCTAAGAGTTTTGTAGTATCTGGTCTTACGTTTAGGTCTTAAATCCATTTTGAGTTTATTTTTGTATATGGTGTTAGAGAATGTTCTAATTTCATTCTTTTACATGTGGTTGTCCAGTTTTCCCAGCACCTTGGCATTAATTTTTAAACATATAATTGAAAAATATTTAATTAGAAGTAAAATTCTCCTCATCCCTTCAATCAAAAGTGTCTTGTACTTCCTCCCCCACAAAAAATGTGTTTATGTATATGCCAGTATATATCTATTTGTGTCCTCATTTTATTCATATAATATAATATAAGAGGGACCATATCATTTATGTCTTAGATCTTGTCATATAGCATATAAATCTACTTTATTCTCTTTAACAACTTCACAGTATTCCTTGTAGGGGTATACCACAGGTTGCTGAATATTTGGTGAACACTATTACTTTTATAATCAGAAAAATTTAATACCCATTTTTATGTATTTTCTAGACCTCAGCCTAGAGTAAACCAAAACCTCTCTGCTTATGATACAGACACTGGAGAAAAAAATTACTGTATGTGTGTGTATGTATGTATGTGTATTTGTGTGAACATGTTAGAGATGATTGTCTTGATCTATAATTTTTCAGTATAAAATGTTAGAATGGCCAGAGGTAAGGTGGATAATGTCTGTTTGTGATTCTGGCTGAATTGTGGCCTCACATGGAAGTTGGCATACTTCTTGAGAGTTTTAATGCCATCACTGATTACAGTATCTGAGATTTTACTGCATCCATTTGAGTTAAAACTGATTTTGTCTTCAAAATAAAAGCCTTCAAAAACAGAGAAAATAATTATTTTTCCCATGGAAGGAACTCTAAATTCTTTCATTTTATGTCCTAACGTAAAAAAGAAAAGCACTAAGAAATCATTGAAAAGTTGATGCAGAAACAAAACCCCCTTTGAATATTTGAGCTATGGAACTTTATTCTCCAAGTACCTGCTAATGTCCCAGGTACCTAAGACAGAGAGAACCAGATATGGAAAAGTAATTTATATCAAGACTTACTGTGATGCTAGTAATAAGGCAAGTGGGGCTTTCAAAACCATATTGCTACAGGTTAAAAAAAAAATTACCCATGTGCTTTTGAATAGGAGGAAGAATTTTGTTTGTGGGCATTGGCATGATTGCTCTATGTAAAATGTGGAGATTGCACAACTCTAATATGGAAAAGTAAATGCACAAGCAAGCCATATTCTAACTATTCTAACCTTGAAAAATGTGGTTGCTTTTAATGACACAGTGTATCAAGGTCAAGGGAAGGTGCCCTCAGCAGATGGAAGACTTTCAAAGTGAAAAAGCTTCATTTACATTTAAAATGTATTGAGTTACATGATTTCTAAGGAACACTTGGTTGTTCTAGTTATAACCATGGCTCATTTCCGTTATCATGTGTCAAGTAACTGACTTACCTCATATATTTCCCTGGTAGGTGTTTTCTGTGGAAAGGCAGGGAGAGAGAGAGATATTCCTTAATATCTTGTTATAAACCCACTAGGTGTCACTGCTTTCAGTGGGACTCTGGAAAGGAAACTGTCAGAGGACACATCTGTGCCTTGGCGAAAAACGGATTTCATGGCACCTTGACTTTTAACCTCTAATATACAGAGAAAACTGCTTAGGAGTCTTTCTCATGTTTATTTGTACCTGTGATTCCCTTACTTTATTTTATTCTGAACTTTTTAAGATTGAGTTTTACAATATTTATATTTGAACCAAATTTTGTTCAGAAATAGTTCATTGACGCTATTCTTTAACATGTATCTCCCTTTTTAAATACACAGTGAAATTATTAAACGTGATTTAGTGTTTGGTAACACAGAATGCGTTCAGAAGGCTTGATCTCACATCCTTTATAAGGCTCTTTAGAGATGGGATGCCACATGCTTTCATGTCAGTGGTATAAAAGTGATTTTCTTTTTTTTTTTTCCTACCCTGCTTCCCATTCTGTGTTCTTTCTCTCTTCTTGCTCTTCCTTTCTCTCTTACACTTTCATGAAAATTCAATTATCTATGACATTTAAAGACTCTGTCTGAGAGGTGTCTGGAGCTGTGGCCAGCTGTGTACATCAGTAGTTTCCTAGAATCTGGCACTCTGTCAATATCGGGGGGCCTCGGTAACCGCACTTAAATATAGTGCCTGCCAGCCATCAAGCTCTTAGTGTCTCAGTAACGAGTCCAAATGAGTGGATATTAGCATGTCAGATCCTTTCACAACTGGCAACTCTTGGTAGACAGTGTATGGGCATCTTGCATTCACCCTCTGCACTTTTCTGTTTGTCTGCTACATAGATATGATGTCATTCCCTTCTATGTACAAAAATAGGAATCTCCAAAAAATACTATAATGAGACTGTAGTAAACAGCATCATTGCACAATCTTGATTTGGTGGGTTTTATAGACAGACAGTCCCCGACTTACAATTGTTCCACTTAACAATTTTTCGACTTTATGATGGTGCGAAAGTGATATGTATTCAGTAGAAATCTTACTTTGAATTTTGAATTTTGATCTTTTCCTGGTCTAAAGATATGCAGTGCAACACACTCCCCTGATGGTGGGCAGTGGCAACGAGCTGCAGCTCCCAATCACTCATGCAATCACGAGGGTGAACAACCGATACACTTACAACAATTCTGTACCCACCCAACCATTCTGGTTTTCACTTTCAGTACAGTATTCAATAAATTATATGAGATAGTCAACACTTCATTACAAAATAGGCTTTGCATTAGATGGTTTTGCCTAACAGTAGGCTAATGTGCTTTGAGCACATTTAAGGTACATTAGGCTAAGCTGTGATGTTCAGTAGGTTAGGTGTATTAAATGCATTCTTTACTTAAGATATATCCAACTTATGATGGGTTTATCAGGATGTAACCCCATCATAAGTCAAGGAAGATCTGTATATAGCTATATACATAGGTAATACATTTTTATTATATTTTAGGTGTTTATTTTTGCTTAGGTTATGATGTTTGAACCAGAATTGTTGTTGCCATTTTATAGTAGAAATACATATATAGTTGTCCCTTAGTATCCATGGGAGATTCGTTCCAGGACATATCCCACAAATACCAAACTTCACAGATGTTCAAGTCTCATGTATAAAATGGCATCCATCGATATGGAATACAGACTGTATGTTGGGACTTTCTAAGTAAGTCTTCCTAGATTATGTATGAACTTAGTGTGATAGAGATTTAGGTACATAATGAAGAAATATTAATGAGTTGGCGAGATAAGGTTGTTCTCTGAAACAAAATCTATTTACATTTGCAAATGTTTCTTAGTGTCCTCCCTACTATGCCAGTGAAATGGCCCATTTATAAATTGAATCATGAAAGCATTATTATGTCAACTTTCCCATGAGCTGCCCCAAATAACAGCATATTGGCCTTTCATGGTTTGTAAGAGAGACCAATATTAAGACAACACTTTAGTTACTGCACTACAGTGTGCTCTCAATCCATGTGTAACCTTGTCCATATCGTGTAATGAAAATATGCCAAGAATCTGAACTTTAACAAAAGGAAGAAGGAAGATGAGAGTGTCTTGGAGATCTGCATCCAACCTAGAATAAGTATGGAAGAATTTGCCAAGCTTTAGGTCATGCTCACGTCAAATAACCCAGGTTTCCAGATATCCAAGAGACTATCCTGGAACTCTTGATGCCCCTTGAGTACGTCAGTAATGACCTTTTCCTTGGATCCATTGGACCAGCAATAACTCCTAAGTTGAATGAATTCTCCCAAGTTTCATGTCACTCACAGACATTTCCCAGTTTGGATTTAAAATTTAAGTCCCTAACATTTGAGCACTTGCTTTCATGTGGGCTGCCAGGATCTGCTATACACCATAGGAGATTTTAGGGTGGTTCTTGTTGGAACTGAGAAAAGAAATGCCTAATGAACTGCATTTATGCAGTTTCAATACAACTGAAGACAAACTTAGGACCTCTAGAGCCTTTAGTTATACTTCAGAAAGGGAAATACATATATTTATTTGCCTCATAATTATGAGTTATTTATAAAACTAAAAGTTCATTTTGACTCCAGATTTTATGTTATAATACAAAAGTCATCATTTTTAATTCAGTCACCATGATTGGTAGGAGAAAGGCCCCTTGGGAGTTTGTATCAAACTAGACAGTGTGGATGAACAAAGTAATGTCACAAGGGCTCCCACCACCAGAAATAATCTGGCAATGTAAGGGCAAGCCTCAAATTCAAAAAAGAAAAAATGGGCGCAAGGATTGAGAGAATAGGAAAAAAGAAAGAATAGGTATGCATGGATCTGTAACATGGCCTGCATCAAGGGATTTGGTATTTTTCTTTCTAATTCATTTACAATAGAATATAGTAACATGTAAAGCTTCTAATGAAGAAATAAACATGTCTATACTTAGCTCTGTTTTTGTGGTCCTAGAGAGGAGGAAAATTAACAACAACAACAATATGCTGTATTAACCACAAGATTTTTATACCACCAAAACCTCATCTCAAGATATATTAGAGGACATTTTCAGCACCTTCTATGGATGAATTAGAAAAGGTCTCTCTTCCTGTCAGTAAGACTCATCTGCTGGGCTAACAACTTACCCTCCTCTTGCTCTGAACTCAGAATTTTATGAGTATACATTATATCTGTTCTTTATTATATACTATTTGTTTAATGTTAGACACTAATCCTTTCTGGGGAAGAACAAGAAACAGGAATGAGATGAGAACCTAGGATCAGCCTGCAGAATTTATAGATAAGGACAGGAGGAATTTTGTTTTCTTTTGGATCATTTTAGACACACTTTGGAACTGTATTTGAAATTTGATGGGCTGTAATTTAACCATCTCTTTTCGTTAATACTAAAACATTCTCTTGCCTAAAAGCAGGAAGGATTTGGATTCCTCTTCCTTAGAAATCCTAGCAACTTCTTCAGCTCTTTCTTCCCTGGTATGTATTTTGTTTACTGATCACAGAGTGAAATGAGAGAAATAAGAACAGACAAAAGTGCTGAGGGAGCGTGTCTGATCCCACCTCAGCAGGGAAGGCACATATATTGACTCTTCTGCCTTGGCTACCCCTGACAAAAAAGAAATAGCTCCCTGACTGTATGGCTGATAATCAACAGAACACTTGATGGGGTTGTTTAAAAGGTCTTTTATATATATACATATATCCATTCTTTTTTAGCTTCTTTTCCCATATAGTCCATTACAGAGTATTGAGTATAGTCCCCTGTACTATACAGTAGTTCCTTATTAGTCATCTATTTTATATATAGTAGTGTGTATGTGTCAATCCCAATCTTCCAATTCATCCCCCTTCCCTTACCCCCTGGTAACCATAAGTTTATTTTCTTCATCTGTAACTCTATTTCTGTTTTGTAGATAAATTCATTCATAGCCTTTCTTTTAGATTCCACATATTAGCAATACCATGTGATATTTGTCTTTCTGTGTCTGACTTACTTCACTCAGTATGACAATCTCTAGGTCCATCCATGTTGCTGCAAATGGCATTATTTTGGGTTTTTTTAGAGCTGAGTTATATTCCATTGTATATATGTACCACATCTTCTTTATCCATTCCTTTACTGATGGACATTTACTTTGCTGTACACCTGAAACTAACACAGCATTGTAAATCAACTGTACCCCAATAAAAATTTTTTAATAAAATCAAATCATAATATCAACCTAAGAATCAAAAAATAAAATATAAAACATTTTTTCAAAAATTTAAAAACAGGTATATCTTAACATAGAGTAAAATCTACTGTTGTTATGGAGATGAGCTTTGTCGATGCCTTTGTGATACTTAGCACTAGACACCACTCAATAGAGACCCACAACCTCCAACCCAAAGGCACGAGAGGTAAATGACCTATCTAGTTCCAGTTCTATGTTTTATCCCAGGCACAGGGTACCTTTATTCATAGCTCTGTCCTACTCTATTTTGGGCCAATAAATTGCCATTTTATTTTTAGTTTATGAATGACTGAATGATTTTATAATGATTACTACTTCTGCCTTCCTAAAAAGACCATTTGCCAACTTTTAACTCAAAAGTACCCTAAGCAAGAGGTGTTACTACTACCAAATGAGTGCTTTTTAGTACTCATCTTGAGATCTACTTTGAAAAGGTGTGGGGGGAGGGATATGATACCAAATTTCTGACGTACATACACCAGAAGGGGGAGTCATTGCTTTTTTCTTTTTTTTTAACATCTTTATTGTAGTATAATTGCTTTACAGTGGTGTGTTAGTTTCTGCTTTATAACAAAGTGAATCAGTTATACATATACATGTGTTCCCATATCACTTCTCTCTTGAATCTCCCTCCCTCTCACCCTCCCTATCCCACCCCTCTAGGTGGTCACAAAGCACCGAGCTGATATCCCTGTGCTATGCGGCTGCTTCCCACTAGCTATCTATTTTACGTTTGGTAGTGTATATATGTCCATGCCACTCTCTCACTTTGTCACACCTTACCCTGCCCCCTCCCCATATCCTCAAGTCCATTCTCTAGTAGGTCTGTGTCTTTCTTCCCGTCTTGCCCCTAGATTCTTCATGACCTTTTTTTTTCTTAGATTCCATATATATGTGTTAGCATACAGTATTTGTCTTTCTCTTTCTGACTTCCTTCACTCTGTATGACAGACTCTAGGTCCATCCACCTCACTACAAATAACTCAATTTCGTTTCTTTTTATGGCTGAGTAATATTCCATTGTATATATGTGCCACATATTCTTTATCCGTTCATCTGTTGATGGACATTTAGGTTGCTTCCATGTCCTGGCTATTGTAAATAGAGCTGCAGTGAACATTTTGGTACATGACTCTTTTTGAATTAGGGTTTTCTCAGGGTATATGCCCAGTGGTGGGATTGCTGGGTCATATGGTAGTTCTATTTTTAGATTTTTAAGGAACCTCCATACTGCTCTCCATAGTGGCTGTATCAATTTACATTCCCACCAACAGTGCAAGAGGGCTTCCTTTTCTCCACACCCTTTCCAGCATTTATTGTTTGTAGATTTTTTGATGATGGCCATTCTGACTGGTGGGAGATGATATCTCATTGTAGTTTTGATTTGCATTTCTCTAATGATTAATGATGTTGAGCATTCTTTCATGTGTTTGTTGGCAAACTGTATATCTTCTTTGGAGAAATGTCTATTTAGGTCTTCACCCTTTTTTGGATTCGGTTGTTTGTTTTTTTGATATTGAGCTGCATGAGCTGCTTGCGAATTTTGGAGATTAATCCTTTGTCAGTTGCTTCATTTGCAAATATTTTCCCCCATTCTGAGGGTTGTCTTTTGGTCTTGTTTATGGTTTCCTTTGCTGTGCAAAAGCTTTTAAGTTTCATTAGGTCCCATTTGTTTATTTTTGTTTTTATTTCCATTTCTCTAGGAGGTGGGTCAAAAAGGATCTTGCTGTGATTTATGTCATAAAGTATTCTGCCTGTGTTTTCCTCTAAGACTTTGATAGTGTCTGGCCTTCCATTTAGGTCTTTACTGCATTTTGAGTTTATTTTTGTGTGTGGTATTAGGGAGTGTTCTAATTTCATTCTTTTACATGTAGCTGTCCAGTTTTCCCAGCACGACTTATTGAAGAGGCTGTCTTTTCTCAACTGTATATTCTTGCCTCCTTTATCAAAGGTGACGATATGTGCATGGGCTTATCTCTGGGCTTTCTATCCTGTTCCATTGATCTATATTTCTGTTTTTGTACCAGTACCATAGTGTCTTCATTTCTGTAGCTTTGTAGTATAGTCTGAAGTCAGGGAGCCTGATTCCTCCAGCTCCATTTTTCTTTCCCAAGCTTGCTTTGGCTATTTGGGGTCTTCTGTGTTTCCACACAAATTGTGAAATTTTTTGTTCTAGTTCTGTAAAAAAATGCCAATGGTAGTTTGATACCGATTGCACTGAACCTGTAGATTGCTTTGGGTAGTAGAGTCATTTTCACAGTGTTGATTCTTCCAATCCAAGAACATGGTATATCTCTCCATCTATTTGTATCATCTTTAATTTCTTTCATCAGTGTCTTATAATTTTCTACATAAGGGTCTTTTGTCTCCTTAGGTAGGTTTATTCCTAGATATTTTTGTTGCAGTGGTAAATGGGAATGTTTTCTTAATTTCACTTTCATATTTTTCATCATTAGTGTACAGGAATGCTAGAGATTTCTGTGCATTAGTTTTGTATCCTGCTACTTTACCAAATTTATTGATTAGCTCTAGTAGTTTTCTGGTAACATCATTAGGATTCTCTATGTATAGTATCATGTCATCTGCAAACAGTGACAGCTTTACTTCTTCTCTTCCGATTTGGATTCCTTTTATTTCTTTTTCTTCTCTGATTGCTGTGGTTAAAACTTCCAAAACTATGTTGAATAATAGTGGTGATAGTGGCCAACCTTGTCTTGTTCCTGATCATAGAGGAAATGGTTTTAGTTTTTTACCATTTAGGATGATGTTGGCTGTGGGTTTATCATATATGGCCTTTATTATGTTGAGGAAAGTTCCCTCTATGCCTACTTTCTGCAGGGTTTTTACCATAAATGGGTGTTGAATTTTGTTGAAAGCTTTTTCTGCATCTATTGAGATGATCATATGGTTTTTCTCCTTCAATTTGTTAATATGGTGTATCACATTGATTGATTTGCATATATTGAAGAATCCTTGCATTCCTGGGGTAAACCCCACTTGATCATGGTGTATGATCCTTTTAATGTGCTGTTGGATTCTGTTTGCTAGTACTTTGTTGAGGATTTTTGTATCTATGTTCATCGGTGATATTGGCCTGTAGTTTTCTTTCTTTGTGACATCCTTGTCTGATTTTGGTATCAAGGTGATGGTGGCCTCGTAGAATGAGTTTGGGAGTGTTCCTCCCTCTGCTATATTTTGGAAGAGTTTGAGAAAGATAGGTGTTAGCTCTTCCCTAAATGTTTGATAGAATTCGCTTGGGAAGGCATCTGGCCCTGGGCTTTTGTCTGTTGGAAGATTTTTAATAACACTTTCAATTTCAGTGCTTGTGATTGGTCTGTTCATATTTTCTATTTCTTCCTGCTTCAGTCTCGGAAGGTTGTGCATTTCTAAGAATTTGTCCATTTCTTCCAGTTTGTCCAATTTATTGGCATAGAGTTGCTTGTAGTAATCTCTCATGATCCTTTGTATTTCTGCAGTGTCAGTTGTTACTTCTCCTTTTTCATTTCTAATTCTATTGATTTGAGTCTTCTCCCTTTTTTTCTTGATGAGTCTGGCTAATAGTTTATCAATTTTATCTTCTCAAAGAACCAGCTTTTAGTTTTATTGATCCTTGCTATCGTTTCCTTCATTTCTTTTTCATTTATTTGTGATCTGATCTTTATGATTTCTTTCCTTCTGCTAACTTTGGGGTTTGTTTGGTTTTTTTTTTCTTCTTCTTTCTCTAATTACTGTAGGTGTAAGGTTAGGTTGTTTGAGATGTTTCTTGTTTCTTTGTGTGTGTGTGTGTGTGTGTGTGTGTGTGTGTGTTATACAGGCCTCTCACTGTTGTGGCCTCTCCCATTGCGGAGCTCCGGACGCGCAGGTTCAGCAGCCACAGTCACGGGCCCAACCGCTCCGCGGCATGTGGGATCTTCCCGGACTGGGGCACAAACTTGTGTCCCCTGCATTGGCAGATGGACTCTCAACCACTGCGCCACCAGGGAATCCCTGTTTCTTAAGGTAGGATTGTATTGCTATAAACTTCCCTCTTAGAACTGCTTTTGCTGCATCCCATAGGTTTTGGTTGTTGTGTTTTCATTGTCATTTGTTTCTAGGTATTTTTTGATTTCCCCTTGGATTTCTTCAGTGATCTCTTGATTATTAAGTAGTGTATTGTTTAGCCTCCATCTGCTTGTATTTTTTACAGATTTTTTCCTGTAATTGATATCTTGTCTCATAGCATTGTGGTCAGAAAAGATACTTGATACGATTTCAATTTTCTTAGATTTACCAAGGCTTTATTTGTGACCCAAGATATGATCTATCCTGGAGAATGTTCCATGAGCACTTGAGAAGAATGTGTATTCTGTTGTTTTTGGATGGAATGTCCTATAAATATCAATTAAGTCCATCTTGTTTAATGTATCATTTAAAGCTTGTGTTTCCTTATTTATTTTCATTTTGGATGATCTGTCCATTGGTGAAAGTGGGCTGTTAAAGTCACCTACTATGATTGTGTTACTGTCGATTTCCCCTTTTATGGCTGTTAGCATTTGCCTTATGTAATGAGGTGCTCCTATGTTGGGTGCATAAATATTTACAATTGTTATATCTTCTTCTTGGATCAATGCCTTGATCATCATGTAGTGTCCTTCTTTATCTCTTGTAATAGTCTTTATTTTAAAGTCTATTTTGTCTGATATGAGTATTGCTACTCTAGCTTTTTTTTGATTTCCATTTGCATGGAATATCTTTCTCCATCCCCTCACTTTCAGTCTGTATGTGTCCCTAGGTCTGAAGTGGGTCTCTTGTAGACAGCATATATACGGGTCTTGTTTTTGTATCCATTCAGCCAGTCTATGTCTTTTGGTTGGAGCATTTAATCCATTTACATTTAAGGTAGTTATCGATATGTATGTTCCTATTCCCATTTTCTTAATTGTTTTGAGTTTGTTATTGTAGGTCTTTTCCTTCTCTTGTGTTTACAGCCTAGAGAAGTTCCTATAGCATTTGTTGTAAAGCTGGTTTGGTGATGCTGAATTCTCTTAGCTTTTGCTTGTCTGTAAAGGTTATAATTTCTCCATCAAATCTGAATGAGATCCTTGCTAGGTACAGTTATCTTGGTTGTAGGATTTTCTCCTTCATCACTTTAAATATGTCCTGCCACTCCCTTCTGGCTTGCAGAGTTTCTGCTGAAAGGTCAGCTGTTAACCTTATGGGGATTCCCTTGTGTGTTATTCGTTGCTTTTCCCTTGCTGCTTTTAATATTTTTTCTTTTTCTTTAATTTTTTTAAGCCAATCTTTTTTTTATTTTTTTTATTTTTTTTATTTTTTGCTTTATAACAAATTTAATCACTTATACATATACATATGTTCCCATATCCCCTCCCTTTTGCGTCTCCCTCCCACCCTCCCTATCCCACCCCTCCAGGCGGTCACAAAGCACCGAGCTGATCTCCCTGTGCTATGCGGCTGCTTCCCACTAGCTATCTACCTTACATTTGGTAGTGTATATATGTCCATGCCGCTCTTTCACTTTGTCACAGCTTACCCTTCCCCCTCCCCATATCCTCAAGTCCATTCTCTAGTAGGTCTGTGTCTGTATTCCTGTCTTACCCTTATGTTCTTCATGACATTTTTTTTTCTTAAATTCCATATATATGTGTCACCATAGAGTATTTTCTTTCTCTTTCTGACTTACTTCACTCTGTATGACAGACTCTAGGTCCATCCACCTCATTACAAATAGCTCAATTTCATTTCCTTTTATGGCTGAGTAATATTCCATTGTATATATGTGCCACATCTTCTTTATCCATTCATCCGATGATGGACACTTAGGTTATTTCCATATCCGGGCTATTGTAAATAGGGCTGCTATGAACATTTTGGTACATGACTCTTTTTGAATTATGGTTTTCTCAGGGTATATGCCCAGTAGTGGGATTGCTGGGTCATATGGTAGTTCTATTTTTAGTTTTTTAAGGAACCTCCATACCGTTCTCCATAGTGGCTGTACCAATTCACATTCCCACCAGCAGTGCAAGAGTGTTCCTTTTTTTCCACACCCTCTCCAGCATTTATTGTTTGTAGATTTTTTGATGATGGCCATTCTGACTGGTGTGAGATGATATCTCATTGTAGTTTTGATTTGCATTTCTCTAATGAGTAAAGATGTTGAGCATCCTTTCATGTGTTTGTTGGCAGTCTGTATATCTTCTGTGGAGAAATGTCTATTTAGGTCTTCTGCCCATTTTTGGATTGGGTTGTTTGTTTTTTTGTTATTCAGCTGCATGAGCTGCTTATAAATTTTGGAGATTAATCCTTTGTCAGTTGCTTCATTTACAAATATTTTCTCCCATTCTGAGGGTTGTCTTTTGGTCTTGTTTATGGTTTCCTTTGCTGTGCAAAAGCTTTGAAGTTTCATTAGGTCCGATGTGTTTATTTTTGTCTTTATTTCCATTTCTCTAGGAGGTGGGTCAAAAAGGATCTTGCTGTGATTTATGTCATAGAGTGTTCTGCCTATGTTTTCCTCTAAGAGTTTGATAGTGTCTGGCCTAACATTTAGGTCTTTAATCTATTTTGAGCTTATTTTTGTGTATGGTGTTAGGGAGTGATCTAATCTCATACTTTTACATATCCCTATCCAGTTTTCCCAGCACCACTTATTGAAGAGACTGTCCTTTCTCCACTGTACATTCCTGCCTCCTTTATCAAAGATAAGGTGACCATATGTCCGTGGGTTTATCTCTGGGCTTTCTATCCTGTTCCACTGATCTATCTTTCTGTTTTTGTGCCAGTACCATACTGTCTTGATTACTGTAGCTTTGTAGTATAGTCTGAAGTCAGGGAGCCTGATTCCTCCAGCTCCATTTTTCGTTCTCAAGATTGCTTTGGCTATTCGGGGTCTTTTGTGTTTCCATACAAATTGCGAAAATTTTTGCTCTAGTTCTGTGAAAAATGCCAGGGGTAGTTTGAAAGGGATTGCATTGAATCTGTAGATTGCTTTGGGTAGTAGAGTCATTTTCACAATGTTGATTCTTCCAATCCAAGAACATGGTACATCTCTCCATCTATTTGTATCATCTTTAATTTCTTTCATCAGTGTCTTATAATTTTCTGCATACAGGTCTTTTGTCTCCTTAGGTAGGTTTATTCCTAGATATTTTATTCTTTTTGTTGCAATGGTAAATGGGAGTGTTTCCTTGATTTCACTTTCAGATTTTTCATCATTAGTATATAGGAATGCCAGAGATTTCTGTGCATTAATTTTGTATCCTGCAACTTTACCAAATTCATTGATTAGCTCTAGTAGTTTTCTGGTAGCATCTTTAGGATTCTCTATGTATAGTATCATGTCATCTGCAAACAGTGACAGCTTTACTTCTTCTTTTCCGATTTGGATTCCTTTTATTTCCTTTTCTTCTCTGATTGCTGGGGCTAAAACTTCCAAAACTATGTTGAATAAGAGTGGTGACAGTGGGCAACCTTGTCTTGTTCCTGATCTTAGTGGAAATGGTTTCAGTTTTTCACCATTGAGGACGATGCTGGCTGTGGGTTTGTCATATATGGCCTTTATTATGTTGAGGAAAGTTCCCTCTATGCCTACTTTCTGCAGGGTTTTTATCATAAATGGGTGTTGGGTTTTGTCGAAAGCTTTCTCTGCATCTATTGAGATGATCACATGGTTTTTCTCCTTCAATTTGTTAATATGGTGTATCACGTTGATTGATTTGCGTATATTGAAGAATCCTTGCATTCCTGGAATAAACCCCACTTCATCATGGTGTATGATCCTTTTAATGTGCTGTTGGATTCTGTTTGCTAGTATTTTGTTGAGGATTTTTGCATCTATGTTCATCAGTGATATTGGCCTGTAGTTTTCTTTCTTTGTGACATCCTTGTCTGGTTTTGTTATCAAGGTGATGATGGCCTCGTAGAATGAGTTTGGGAGTGTTCCTCCCTCTGCTATATTTTGGAAGAGTTTGAGAAGGATAGGTGTTAGCTCTTCTCTAAATGCTTGATAGAATTCACCTGTGAAGCCATGTGGTCCTGGGCTTTTGTTTGTTGGAAGATTTTTTATCACAGTTTCAATTTCAGTGCTTGTGATTGGTCTGTTCATATTTTCTATTTCTTCCTGAGTCAGTCTTGGCAGGTGGTGCATTTCTAAGAATTTGTCAATTTCTTCCAGGTTGTCCATTTTATTGGCATAGAGTTGCTTGTAGTAATCTCTCATGATCTTTTGTATTTCTGCAGTGTCAGTTGTTACTTCTCCTTTTTCATTTCTCATTCTATTGATTTGAGTCTTCTCCCTTTTTTTCTTGATGAGTCTGGCTAATGGTTTATCAATTTTGTTTATCTTCTCAAAGAACCAGCTTTTAGTTTTATTGATCTTAGCTATCATTTCCTTCATTTCTTTTTCATTTATTTCTGATCTGATTTTTATGATTTCTTTCCTTCTGCTAACTTTGGGATGTTTTTGTTCTTCTTTCTCTAATTGCTTTAGGTGCAAGGTTAGGTTGTTTATTCGAGATGTTTCCTGTTTCTTAAGGTGGGATTGTATTGCTATAAACTTCCCTCTTAGAACTGCTTTTGCTGCATCCCATAGGTTTTGGGTCATCGTGTCTCCATTGTCATTTGTTTCTAGGTATTTTTTAATTTCCCCTTTGATTTCTTCACTTTGTTATTAAGTAGTGTATGGTTTAGCCTCCATGTGTTTGTATTTTTTACAGCTCTTTTCCTGTAATTGATATCTAGTCTCATAGCATTGTGGTCGGAAAAGATACTTGATACAATTTCAATTTTCTTAAATTTACCAAGGCTTGATTTGTGACCCAAGATATGATCTATCCTGGAGAATGTTCCATGAGCACTTGAGAAAAATGTGTATTCTGTTGTTTTTGGATGGAATGTCCTATAAATATCAATTAAGTCCATCTTGTTTAATGTATCATTTAAAGCTTGTGTTTCCTTATTTATTTTCATTTTGGATGATCTGTCCATTGGTGAAAGTGGGGTGTTAAAGTCCCCTACTATGATTGTGTTACTGTCGATTTCTCCTTTTATGGCTGTTAGTATTTGCCTTATGTATTGAGGTGCTCCTATTTTGGGTGCATAAATATTTACAATTGTTATATCTTCTTCTTGTATCGATCCCTTGATGATTATGTAGTGTCCTTCTTTGTCTCTTCTAGTAGTCTTTATTTTAAAGTCTATTTTGTCTGATATGAGAATTGCTACTCCAGCTTTCTTTTGGTTTCCATTTGCATGGAATATCTTTTTCCATCCCCTTACTTTCAGTCTGTATGTGTCTCTAGGTCTGAAGTGGGTCTCTTGTAGACAGCATATATATGGGTCTTGTTTTTGTATCCATTCAGCCAATCTGTGTCTTTTGGTGGGAGCATTTAGTCCATTTACATATAAGGTAATTATCGACATGTATGTTCCTATTCCCATTTTCTTAATTGTTTTGGGTTCGTTATTGTAGGTCTTTTCCTTCTGTTGTGTTTCTTGCCTAGAGAAGTTCCTTTAGCATTTGTTGTAAAGCTGGTTTGGTGGTGCTGAACTCCCTCAGCTTTTGCTTGTCTGTAAACGTTTTAATTTCTCCATCAAATCTGAATGAGATCCTTGCTGGGTAGAGTAATCTTGGTTGCAGGTTTTTCTCCTTCTTCACTTTATTTATGTCCTGCCACTCCCTTCTGGCTTGTAGAGTTTCTGCTGAGAGATCAGCTGTTATCCTGATGGGGATTCCCTTGTGTGTTATTTGTTGTTTTTGCCTTGCTGCTTTTAATATGATTTCTTTGTGTTTAATTTTTGACAGTTTGATTAATATGTGTCTTGGCATATTTCTCCTTGGATTTATTCTGTATGGGACTCTCTGTGCCTCCTGGACTTGATTAACTATTTCCTTTCCCATATTAGGGAAGTTTTCAACTATAATCTCTTCAAATATTTTCTCAGTCCCTTTCTTTTTCTCTTCTTCTTCTGGAACCCCTATAATTCGAATGTTGGTGCGTTTAATGTTGTCCCAGAGGTCTCTGAGACTGTCCTGTGTTCTTTTCATTCTTTTTTCTTTATTTTGCTCTGCAGCAGTTATTTCCACTATTTTATCTTCCACCTCACTTATCCGTTCTTCTGCCTCAGTTATTCTGCTATTGATCCCATCTAGAGTACTTTTTATTTCATTTATTGTGTTTTTAATCGATGCTTGATTCATCTTTAGTTCTTCTAGGTCCTTCTTAACTGTTTCTTGCATTTTGTCTATTCTATTTCCAAGATTTTGGATCTGGGAAATAGAATCTTGGATCATCTTTACCATCATTATTCTGAATTCTTTTTCAGGTAGACTGCCTATTACCTCTTCATTTGTTAGGTCTGGTGGGTTTTTATCTTGCTCCTTCTCCTGCTGCTGTGTGTTTTTCTGTCTTCTCATTTTGCTTATGTTACTGTGTTTGGGGTCTCCTTTTTGCAGGCTGCAGGTTCCTAGTTCCCGTTGTTTTTGGTGTCTGTCCCTAGTGGCTAAGGTTGGTTTAGTGGGTTGTGTAGGCTTCCTGGTGGAGGGAATAGTGCCTGTGTTCTGGTGGATGAGGCTGGATCTTGTCTTTCTGGTGGGCAGGTCCACGTCTGGTGGTGTGTTTTGGGGTGTCTGCAGACTTTTTATGATTTTAGGCCACCTCTCTGCTAATGGGTGGCGTTGTGTTCCTGTCTTGCTAGTTGTTTGGCATAGGGTGTCCAGCACTGTAGCTTGCTGGTCGTTGCGTGAAGCTGGGTGCTGCTGTTGAGATGGAGATCTCTGGAAGATTTTCGCCGTTTGATATTATGTGGAGCTGGGAGGTCTCTTGTGGACCAGTGTCCTGAAGTTGGCTCTCCCACCTCAGAGGCACAGCACTGACTCCTGGCTCCTCCATTTGGGATGATTTGTTGTCTATTCATGTATTCCACAGATGCAGGGTACATCAAGTTGATTGTGGAGCTTTAATCCGCTGCTTCTGAGGCTGCTGGGAGAGGTTTCCCTTTCTCTTCTTTGTTCTCACAGCTCCTGGGTCTCAGCTTTGGATTTGGCCCCGCCTCTGCGTGTAGGTCGCCGGAGGGCGTCTGTTCTTCACTCAGACAGGACAGGGTTAAAGGAGCAGCCTCTTCGGGGACTCTGGCTCACTCGGGCCGGGCGGGAGGGAGGGGCATGGAGTGCGGGGCGAGCTGCAGCGGCAGAGGTCGGCGTGACGTTGCACCAGCCCGAGGCGCGCCGTGCGTTCTCCCAGGGAAGCCGCCCCTGGATCCCGGGACCCCGGCAGTGGCGGGCTGCACAGGCTCCCGGAAGGGCGGTGTGGACAGTGACCTGCGCTCGCACACAGGCTTCTTGGCGGCGGCAGCAGCAGCCTCAGCGTCCCACGCCCGTCACTGGGCTCCGCGCTTTCAGTCGTGACTCGCGCCCGTCTGTGGATCCCCTTTAAGCAGCGCTCTTAATCCCGTCTACTCGCGCACCAAGAAACCAAGAGGGAAGAAAAAGTCTCTTGCCTCTTCGGCAGCTCCAGAGTTTTCCCGGACTCCCTTCCGGCTAGCTGTGGCACATTAGCCCCCTTCAGGCTGAGTTCTCGCCGCCCGCCCCAGTCCTCTCCCTGCGCTCTGACCGAAGCCCGAGCCTCAGCTTCCAGCGCCGCCCGCCCCGGCGGGCGAGCAGACAAGCCCCTCGGGCTGGTGAGTGCCGCTCGGCACCGATCCTCTGTGCGGGAATCTCTCCGCTTTGCCCTACCCAGGTATGTGGGGAGTTTCTTGCCTTTTGGGAGGTCTGGGGTCTTCTGCCAGCGTTCAGTAGGTGTTCTGTAGGAGTTGTTCCACGTGTAGCTGTATTTCTGGTGTATCCGTGGGGAGGACGGTGATCTCCGCGTCTTACTCTTCCGCCATCTTACCCGGAAGTCCTTTTTATTTAATTTTTGATTGTTTGTTTGATATGTGTCTTGGCGTGTTTCTCCTTGCATTTTTCCTATATGGGACTCTCTGTGCTTCCTGGACTTGATTAACTATTTCCTTTCCCATATCAGGGAAGTTTTCAACTATAATCTCTTCAAATATTTTCTCAGTCCCTTTCTTTTTCTCTTCTTCTTCTGGGACCCCCATAATTCAAATGTTGGTGCATTTAATGTTGTCTTAGAGGTCTCTGAGACTGTCCTCAGTTCTTTTCATTCTCTTTTCTTTATTCTGCTCTGCAGTAGCTATTTCCACTATTTCTGCCAGGTCACTTATCCGTTCTTCTGACTCAGTTATTCTGCTATTGATCCCTTCTAGAGAATTTTAAATTTCACTTATTGTGTTGTTAATCATTGTCTGTTTGCTCTTTAGTTCTTCTAGGTCCTTGTTAAACATTTCTTGTATATTCTCTATTCTATTTCCAAGATTTTGAATCATCTTTACTATCATTATTCTGAATTCTTTTACAGGTAGACTGCCTATTTCCTCTTTATTTGTTGGGTCTGGTGGGTTTTTACCTTGCTCCTTCACCTGCTGTGTGTTTTTCTGCCTTCTCATTTTGCCTGACTTACTGTCTTTGGGGTCTCCTTTTCACAGGCTGCAGGTTCATAGTTCCCATTGTTTTTGGTGTCTGTCCCCGGTGGCTAAGGTTGGTTCAGTGGGTTGTGTAGGCTTCCTGGTGGAGGGGACTAGTGCCTGTGTTCTGGTGGATGAGGCTGGATCTTGTCTTTCTGGTGGGCAGGTCCACATCTGGTGGTGTATTTTGGTGTGTCTGTGGCCTTATTTTGATTTTAGGCTGCCTATCTGCTAATGGATGGGGTTGTGTTCCTGTCTTGCTAGTTGTTTGGCATGGGGTGTCCAGCACTGTAGCTTGCTGGTCTTTGAGTGAAGCTGGGTCTTGGTGTTGAGATGGAGATCTCTGGGAGATTTTTGCCGTTTGGTATTACGTGGAGCTGGGAGGTCTCTTGTGGACCAGTGTCCTGAAGTTGGCTCTCCCACCTCAGATGCACAGGCCTGATGCCTGGCTGGAGCACCAAGAGCCTTTCATCCACATGGCTCAGAATAAAAGGGAGAAAAAATAGAAAGAAAGAAAGAAGATACAATAAAATAAAATAAATTTATTAAAATAAAATATAATTATTAAGAAAAAAAATTTTTAAGTAATAAATAAATAAACAGAACCCTAGGACAAATGGTAAAAGCAAAGCTATACAGACAAAATCACACACAGAAGCATACACATACACACTCACAAAAAGAGAAAAAGGGAAAAAAATATATATCTTTGCTCCCAAACTCTACCTCCTCAATTTGGGATGATTCGTTGTCTATTCATGTATTCCACAGATGCAGGGTACATCAGGTTGATTGTGGAGATTTAATCCGCTGCTCCTGAGGCTGCTGGGAGAGATTTCCCTTTCTCTTCTTTGTTCGCACAGCTCCCGGGGTTCAGCTTTGGATTTGCCCCGGCTCTGCGTGTAGGTCACCTGAGGGCATCTGTTCTTCACTCAGACAGGATGGGGTTAAAGGAGCCACTGATTTGGGGGCTCTGGCTCACTCAGGCCAGGGGACAGGGAAGGGCATGGAGTGAGGGGCGAGCCTGCGGCGGCAGAGGCCGTCATGGCGTTGCAGCAGCCTGAGGCGCGCCTTGCGTTCTCCCGGGGAAGTTGTCCCTGGATCCCGGGACCCTGGCAGTGGCGGGCTGCACAGGCTCCCGGGAGGGGAGGTATGGATAGTGACCTGTGCTCGCACACAGGCTTCTTGGTGGCTGCAGCAGCAGCCTTAGCGTCTTATGTCCGTCTCTGGGGTCCGCGCTGTTAGCCGCAGCTCGCGCCCGTCTCTGGAGCTCCTTTAAGCAGCGCTCTTAATCCCCTCTCCGGGTGCACCAGGAAACAAAGAGGAAAGAAAAAGTCTCTTGCCTCTTCGGCAGCTCCAGACATTTTCTCGGACTCCCTCCCGTCTAGCCGTGGCTCACTAGCCCCCTTCAGGCTGTGTTCATGCTACCAACCCAGGTCCTCTCCCTAGGATCCAACCGAAGCCCGAGCCTCAGTTCCCAGCCCCCGCTCGCCCCAGCGGGTGAGCAGACAAGCCTTTCGGGCTGGTGAGTACTGGTCGGCACCGATCCTCTGTGCGGGAATCTCTCCGCTTTGCCCTCCACACCCCTGTGTCTGCGGTCTCCTCCATAGCTACGCAGCTTCCCCGCTCCGCCACCTGCAGTCTCCGCCCACGAAGGGCCTTCCTAGTGTGTGGAAACCTTTCCTCCTTCACAGCTCCCTCTCACTGGTGCAGGTCCCGTCCCTATTCTTGTGTCTCTGTTTTTTCTTTTTTCTTTTGCCCTACCCAGATACGTGGGGAGTTTCTTGCCTTTTGGGAGGTCTGAGGTCTTCTGCCAGCATTCAGTATGTGTTCTGTAGGAGTTTTTCCACATGTAGATGTATTTCTGATGTATTTGTGGAGAGGAAGGTGATCTCCGCGTCTTACTCTTCCGCCATCTTGAAGCTCCTCCTCTGGGGCCATTGCTTTTGAAGCCACTGCTTTTGAAATAACTATATGCTCCTCCACAGTGGAAGTCTTCTTTTAGTCAATAATTATGAAGCATATAGTTTTCAGTTTCTACTCATGTAATAGTGGCTTGGAAGCTACCTGCTTAGCTAGCAGTCATGGACCCAGAGACCATTTATGTGCCCCAAAGTAATGAATGTGGCATTATGTATGTGAGTCTCTTGGAATTGTATGTTGGGAGTGGAATAGATTGGGTATAAGAATAGATTATACTGGGCTCCCCTGGTGGCTCAGTGGTTAAGAATCCGCCTGCCAATGCAGGGGACACGGGTTTGAGCCCTGGTCCAGGAAGATCCCACATGCCGCGGAGCAGCTAAGCCGGTGCACTACAACTACTGAGCCCGCGTGCCTAGAGACCATACTCTGCAACAAGAGAAGCCCCCACGATGAGAAGCCAGTGCACTGCAGAGAAGAGTAGGCCCCGCTCACCACAGCTAGATAAAGCCCGTGTGCAGCAAGGAAGACGCAACGCAGCCAAAAATAAATAAATAAAATAAATAAATTTATTTAAAAAGACAAAGAATAGATTATGCTGTTTAGAAAATATATGATATAGATTTTTATAGAATAAAATTCTGTAAAACAATATATGGGGCAAAATAGAGAACAGGTTAGACAAAGTAATAGATTGGACTAAGTAATCTATTTTGGAGAAAATTTCTCTATAAATTTAGTAAATGAACTGCTTATTAACAGCATTATTATATTTATATTCAATGCAATTTGAAAATAAGGTCAGTATAGAAATTCAAATTCTTATATAAATGGTGCTCTGTGACATACAAAACAAACTTATGGTTACCAAAGGGGAAAGGGGGTAGGGGAGGGATAAATTAGGAATTTGAGATTAGCAGATACAAACTTTTATGTATAAAATAGATAAACAACAAGGTCCTACTGTATAGCACAGGGAACTATATTCAATATCCTGTAATAAACCACCATGGAAAAGAATATATATATGTATATATATATATATATATATATATATATATATATATATATACATATATATATATATACATAACTGAATCACTTTGCTGTATACCAGAAACTAACACAACATTGTAAATCAACTATACTTCAATTTTATTTTATTTATTTATTTATTTATTTTTTGCGGGCCTCTCACCGCTGCGGCCTCTCCCGTCGCGGAACACAGGCTCCGGACGCGCAGGCCCAGCGGCCATGGCTCACGGGCCCAGCCGCCCCGTGGCATGCGGGATCCTCCCGGACCGGGGCACGAACCCGTGTCCCCTGAATCGGCAGGTGGACTCTCAACCACTGCGCCACCAGGTAAGCCCCTATACTTCAATTTAAAAAAATGGTGCTCTGTTGCTGATCACCCAAGAAAGGTACAGTTTTGCTCTAGCTCACCTTTCTGGTTTGCGGGTGATGATACTTTTATATTTACCTTCACTGTCTCTTCTCTGCCAAAATGAAACTCACTATTTGGGAAACTGCACCATTTACAACCATTTTAATACTGCTATCTACAAGTTATAATCATGGAAATCTAACCTATGTGAAATAAAATATCCCAGGAAAGCCCTGGTAAAACTTATTTGCCAATCCTTTGACAATACCAGGACTCTAGGTATTAACCAGCACAATGCCATGCTGTATAATACCTTGTCTTCTTTCTTGGTCCAGTGAGAGCTCTGGTGAACTAAGGCAAAGCTAGAGTTATAGTCTAACTCCACATAAATAGCAGAGCTTTTGATTTTGTCTCAAATGACAAAAAACAAATAAGCAAACAAAAACAATTTCTAACCTGTTTATTTGGTGCCAAGCACTTCAGAATTCTTAGGAGTCAATATGGAGAAATGGAGAAATGGTATGCCATTCTGGAATCTGGTTTTCGATTACCTTGATTAACTAGACACATGTCTTCCAATATTAACAAACCCAGTGTATTCTAAATTATTGGTGGCAGCATTTCAAAAATCTCAAAACAAAATGCATTTTAATATAAAATTATATTTTAAGAAGGAGTAGTCAAAGAAGAGTGATGCAAATCATGTGAACAACAGGGCACCAGAGATTCTAAACAGTTAGTTGTAAATCACTGTTTTAGATGTTGAGGACAGGAAATGCATGCTTTCAGAGTACAGTGCTTTTATGCACAGTGTCCAAATAGCAGCAATTTGAGACATAGGTATAATCAACCACTTCAGAAAAAGGACAAATTTAAAATGAACACTACCTAAAACGGAAAATCAACAGAATGTTGTTAAATAAAAGCTAATGTTAATATTCTCAGGAAGGAAAATAAACCTCACAAGTGGCAACTTGTCTCATTACTCTCTCATCGTTTATATCTGAGTTCATATAGCCATGTTAGCTTGCACATCTTAATAGCTGCTAAACTAACACCACTTACCTGAATATGCATATACCCATTGCTTCTTTTCTATGAGGTTGTCTTCTTTCTCTATAAGTTTGCCATATGTAAGGGAAGGCTTATAACTTTGTTTCTTTGAATCTTCTTGCAAGTCTTATATTTTCCATTATCCATGATGGTTTGGTAAATGTCACTGATGGACTGAAAATAAAGAATGGCTAGGTTTGTGGACAAAATAGCATCTAGAAGTAGAGTATAGAAAGTAAATCAGGAGTGTGAAATGTAAAACTGAAATTTAAACACAGCTGTAATAGTGGACTGTATAAGAAGCATGAAGAATATAGATATCTCTACTATTTCCTCTGAGCATGGATCAGACACTTAATCATGCTTGGTTTGATATTCAGCTGAAATTGGATATGAACATTTTGGAGAGAAAGAGTTATTAAACTCCGTCCCAGTAAAATTTAAATTCAAAGACATGGAAGCAACCTAAATGCCCATCAATGGATTAATGGATAAAGAAGATGTGGTACATATGTACAATGGAATATTACTCAACCATAAAAAAGAATGAAATAATGCCATTTGCAACAACATGGATGGACCTAGAGATTGTCATATGAATGAAGTCAGACAGAGAAAGACAAATATCATATGATATTGCTTGTATGTGGTATCTAAAAAAAATGGTACAAATGAACTTATTTACAGAACAGAAATAGAGTCACAGATGTAGAAAACAAACTTATGGTTACCAAGGGGGAAAGCAGGGGGGAGGGATAAATTCAGAGATTTGGATTCACATGTACACACTACTATATATAAAATAGATAATTAATAAGGACCTACTGTATACAAGCACAGGGAACTCTACTCAATACTCTGTGATGACCTATATGGGAAAAAATCTAAGAAAGTGTGGATATATGTATATGTATAACTGATTCACTTTGCTATACAGCAGAAACTAACACAACATTGTAAAGCAATTATACTTCAACAAAGATGTTAAAAAACATGATAAATCAACTATACTACAATAAAAATTAATTTTAAAAAATAAAATAAAATTCTGAAAAAAAAGTCTTTAAGGAAAAGTCAAACCATTGAGTTTTTTAATCCTAACAGAAAAAAGAAAAAAAAAAAAGGTTGAGATAGTGAGCTAAGATTAATTTTTAAGCAAGTTATGGGAAGTAAGAAATGAGACTTTCTTTTCTTCACTGAGGCTCCATAGTGCTGAAATAGGCTTACACTGCAACAGAAAATCTTTAGGTTTGATAATGAGGTAAGCTCTTGATAGTGAGCCTTCTAAACACTGAAAGGGAAGTTCTGGGTTTGTCTTCTCTGAAGCTCTTTAACCTAAACAGTATAGACTCACATCTTTATGGAATGGTTTAAATGTGTCAGGGTGAAGGGAAGCAATGACTTCTCTAGGTGATTCTCATTTTTCAGGACTTTCTTCTTCTCTGTCTTTTTAAAAACCACTGTTATTCAGAAGCAAACACTACTAAAAGCCACCAGGACTGCTAAATGTGGTTGGCCAAGGTGAAAGCAACAGAAGTGCCACCAATGTTTTTGTGGAGAATTCTCAGGAATCACACTATGTTACCCTTTGTTCCATATGATCACATATATGTAACCGTCACACTGTATTACCATCATTGCCTATAATAATTGATTTACTACAAACTTGGAATTGTGGGTACAGCTGCTGAAAAAAATTACTTGTGAACAAAGAGATTAGAACATATTTTCAGTGTTCTGTAAAGAGGTACAATAGACTTTTAGTGGAAAAGTTAGCACATTTCACTCTGCCTGTTGCTCTCAATATTCAAAGTCAAACTCATTTCTATTAAACTTAAATCATTCCCCTCCTATGACACTAAGTATTTTTGCTTCATCTCCAAAAATATGAAGCCAACATGTGTTGGTGGAATTTGCTTATAAAAATAAGGGGAAAAGTCCACAGTAAACAAGTAGGAAAAAGTATATCCTTATTTAAAAATATATATACACCAAGCTCTTCCTACTTGCGAAGTACTCTTCTAGGAACTAGAGGTACACAGATAAATGTGTCCATCACTAAAGAGTGCTCACAGACTGTTGGGAGAAGCAGACTTGGAAACAGAGAACTAAGGTGCAAAGAGATGGGTGTTGGAGTAAAGGTAGATGAAAAGTATTGTACAGATTTGCCTGGGACATTTCTGGGTTTTGCCTGTGGTCTTGGTATAATTATTTATAGGGTCCTTTCACCCTCAAAAAGTGTCCCCATTTGGACAGTAAACTGTGTGGTCACCCTATGAATAGCTATAGCTGTCAAGTCTGCCTGAGGTTGTCTAGCAAAACTTCCACAGAGTTGGACAGAAAATCGAAGAGATTAAGAATGCTTTGTCACACGTGTTATCTACATCCAAATGGAAATGAAAAAACTGGGTAGACTGACTGACTTTCATTCTTCCCAGGGTTGTCAGAGGGGTAGAATGGGAATTTAACTTATGTGTGGTGAGGGAAGAGGGACAAGGCAAGACAATCTAAACCCCTTGTTGGTATATGAAATGCATAAGAATTGTCACTAAATGAGCCATTAAACTATTAATTCCCTGAAGCTCTCAGGATTGAAAAGTGTGGTAAAAAAGAACGAGAAGCTATGATGGGGAATTTTAGAAAGACATGTTAAGGTTTAATATAAGGAAGAACATTTTGTACAAATAGAAGTGTCCTAGAGCAGGACTGGGTTGTCTGTGAGGTTGAAAGCAACATACCCCTGGTGGTGTGCAGCAGAGGCTGAATGACTGCAGCGAGTAAACTCAGACACCAGATCAAGACTCAGACCATGGGGTTTTAGGGTCCTTTACACACTGCCCTGTGATTTTATGATTCTGCATGATGCATGGGGTCTTTCTGAGCAACTTTTAAGTAAGAATCTTGTGCTTGGGGAAACCCTAGAAGTAAATTTTTTTTTATTTTTTAAAAAGTAGAAATATCATGAAACAAAAAGTTTGTGTAAGCTAAAACCTCTTGGGATCCAACCTGAGCACACACTAAAAAGAGACCCAGGAATCTCACTGAGCTCATTTTTTGCTACTCATGCAAGGAGAGCAGCCATTAGACATGTAATATTCAGAAGACATGCCTCACTCAGGCCTCCACCTCTTGGACACATATCATTTTAAGATAGAACAGCTGCAAAGTCTTGCTTACCAGTTTGATTTGCATAGCTCTGAGTTACATAGGAAGAACATGTGGCAAAGCTATCATTAAAGAGAAACAAAGCAGAAGACTGAACAAAGGATACATTCTGTGCTAAGTTTGAAGTTTAGACTGTTTCAGTAATCCTTGTCATGGTAAGAAAGATGTCTGCCCCTTCCCCCATCTAAAAACAATAGCAGACAAGTGACAAAAGAAGACTCCCTGGAGGTAACATAGGAGCAAAGAGTAGGGTGAACTAAAGGCTGTACACATGAAGAGAGAGAAAGGAGTGGGCATGGACACAGGGAGAGGCAGCCAAACACCCTGCATTCACGGCACAATCCCTTTCACCTCTTCCCCAGTGTATTAAAGCCGGAATAGGTCAGGCCGAGGCAAAAGGAACGACATCTTGATGAAGCTCAGCTTTCCCAGAGGCCTGAGAAGGATGGCGACACAGCTAGAGCCAGAATATTTTCACCAGGCCTTTTGTATCCAATTCTCAAATATCTACATTTTCGGATTAAAATGTTTCCCAGTAAACTAGAGAGAAAAGTCTTCCGAAGGCAGTGGAAGTGACTTCAGTTCTTCAGTGGTTAAGAGTATCAGGGCTTTGGATTAAGGGAAAATAGTTTCAAACCTTTGCTACTTACAGATTTATGGTAAAGTATTTAAATTTCTATAAGTTTTAGTCTCCACAGGTAAAAAAATATTGATAATACACACACCATAGAGCTGTTATAAAGATTGTATTAGACATGTAAATTGTGTAATGCATGTAGTGTCTGGCAAATGATTACCAACAATAAAATTTTTATTCAGCAGGGACAAATATACATTTCTGTAACATTCTCTAGTCACCATACCAAGTTCTGCCTCATTTTACATCATCACTTTCTGGCTGGTTCTTAACATTCCCACCTCTGTTCCAGCTTTGACTTGCTTCCCTAGATATTGTGAGCGTCTGTCTCCCTGCTTCAAAACTTCATGCTTCCATGTTCTTTAAGAGGTATACCTCTTTAAGGGGTATATCTAGAATCATTTATAAATCCAGTACCAACAATGGACAAAAATTTTAAATCATAAAAAGAATACATGACTTTTAGGAAATATTGTTTGTGAGTTCTGAAGGCATTCTTCATGTTTTGTAACACTGACCCTGAGACCATTCATGTCAGGTAAACAAGGAACAGGTATTATTATTTTGTACCCTCCTCCCAGGAGGTTAAAATGACTCACGAAAATTCACTCAGCAATCTCAGGTGAAGAATCCCATGAGACAATCTTGAATTCTTGATCCAAAATCTGCCATTTACTATGCAAAAGTCAGCCTAGGAAGGATGATCCCAAGTGTTAATTTTAGATTATGATATTACCTTTTACCACACACTTAAAATGTTTTCTGCATGGGCCTTTAATTACCCACAGAACACAGGGAGAAGGCCATGTACATCCCCTGCTCAACAGTTAAAGCAGTCCTTGTCATCAAAACTATCATATGTTAGATCACATCAGTGTCTGTGACATAGGCCTTGGCTTCTCAGGATCTACTCATTAGAAGTGAGTTTATGTGTTTATGTGCCTTAAAACATATGGCCTTGATATATGATCCCAGAGCAAAAGAGCAAGGTATTTCAAGCTGGCCACAATTTTATTGACTCTTACAGACTTACTTTGTAGTCATTCCAATAAACTAGATCAGAAATTTCTGATGCTCCAAGCTATCCAGTCCCCAGGACTCCATTTCATGATTCAGTCCGACTAAACAACACAAGAGTGCTTTTGTGTGACACTGTGACCACAGGGATAAATAATTGCTTAGTAATTCTCTTTGAGGCAGAAAATTCTAAACATGGAGAAACCATTTCCCCTTAATGGGAGCCAGAAATCCTGTAAGTGCTTGAAATGGCATTCACAAGTCTGAATGGTAAACAGATAAAAACAGGAGCACACCAGTTGCACAAATGACTTGCTTGTCACAAACTTGTCATTGCAGTAATCTAACATTTCTTTCACAGAGCCCGGTGGAAAGTATGGAACAAACAGGCCCTGCTGACGTTTTGGCTCTGCTAAGCCTTCCTCCGAGCTAAAGCATCTGCAGCATCTTCCTGTTCTAGACCCTTTATCTGTTGAAGTTAGTTGATACTGTACATGTCAAAGAAATGTTTGACTATTGCATTAACAA
The DNA here is from genome assembly GCF_964165515.1 of Mesoplodon bidens. Lineage (NCBI taxonomy): Eukaryota > Metazoa > Chordata > Mammalia > Artiodactyla > Ziphiidae > Mesoplodon > Mesoplodon bidens. The sequence continues at coordinate 61,414,312 of NC_138161.1, read as the reverse complement.
ATTGATGACAAGCAAGTTATTCCTGCAACTGAAATGCTTCTGCTTTTAGCAGGCTGCCATTTTGACCTTCATCTTATTATACAGAAGAACCCAAACAGAGCAGAGAATTGGAGACATAGCATATTGTTGCCCCAGGCTTGGGACCACCTGTCTAGGGCTTAGGTGCAGCGGTATAGTGAACACACCAGGCAGTTTCATCAAGTTTATGGATGGGATTTTTCTGGTAAAACATAAATAGTATAAGCACATTGGACTGTCCCAAGGATTCCCGTTGCTGGGATAAAATGAGCCACATAGAAATTCATTTCCTCCCGCACCCTCTTCACCCCAAACACACACATGTGCATACACAGGTCTGTATATACTTTATAAAACGTTAACACAGAAGTCCCCCCCCTTATTCAAGGTTTCACCTTCCCTGGTTTCAGTTACCCACAGTCAACTGCAATATGAAAATAGTAAATGGAAAATTTCAGAAATAAACAGTTCATTTGTTTTAAATTTTGCACCGTTCTGAGTAGCATGATGAACTCTCACACCATTCCACCTGGGATGTGAATCATCCCTGTGTCCAGTGTATCCTACTGCGTAGTCACTTAGTAGGGGTCAGTCACTTAGTAGGAGGCTCAGTTATCAGATCCACTGAGTCGGCATTGCTTGTGTTCAAGTCACCCTATTTTACTTAATAATGGCCCCAGAGCACAAGAGCAGTGATGCTGGCAAATCAGATATGCCAAAGAGAAGCTGTAAAGTGTTTCCTTTAGTTGAAAAGGTGAAAGTTCTCAACTTACGAAAAAAAAATCGTATGCTGGGGTTGCTAAGATCTCTGGTAAGAACAAATCTTCCATCCATGAAATTGTGAAGAAGGAAAAAGAAATTCATGCTAGTTTTGCTGTCACACATCAAACTGCAATAGCTATGGCCACAGTGCATGATAAGTGCTCAGTTAAGATGGAAAAGTCACTAAATTTGTACAAAAAGATATTTTGAGACAGAGACAGAGAGACCACATTCACATAACTTCTATTACAGTATATTGTTATATTGGTTCTATTTTATTATTAGTTGTTGTTAATCTCTTACTGTGTCTGGCTTATCATAGGTATGTAGTATAGCAAAAAATATCGTGTATATGGGGTTTGGCCCTATCCGTAGTTTCAGGCATCCACTGGGGTTCTTGGAACCTATCCCCCTCCGATAAGGGCGGAATACTGTACCTGGAAGAGTTAATGAAAATTATATACCAGTTTTACACAGTTTTTGCCAGTTCTTGGATTTCCTCCTATCCATAGCCTTTCCTCACCTCCTCCTCATTCAGCATGACATCTGGAGCAATCTAAACCTAATCAGAGCCATGCCCTTATCCCTTAGAAAATGAGGTACGTCCATCAGCCTCCTCACAGAAACCTGGGACAGCCCTTTCTCATAAACCACCGGTTCATCTCCAACCTCAGCAGCCAGTAGGGAGTGCTCATACACTGTGCAACTTCAGACTCTCGCATTCCTGTTTGAGGAGCCCTCCGCTCCCAGGGGGACCCACCCTTGGTGTTTCCTGAGTGTGCGTCTGGTGGATCCCAGGCTTATCAGCATATACACCAGAGCTGGAGCCTGTAACCGGAGCCTTGCCTATTGCTTCCAAGCATTCTGCCTCTGCTGGTGTCCTAGGCGGATCAGCACTTGGAACAATGGAGCTTTCGCCCCCAAAGACTTTGGCCTTTTCATAAAGCTGAGCTTCTCTTATTCACCAAGGTGTCAGGTGCCCTGAATTCTTTTCAGACCCTTGGTTAAGGGTGCATTGATAGTGTCTTATCTGGTTTAAATATTGACAGAAAAACTTGCATTCGCAGACCTATTTTCTTTCTGGCGCCCCAGGTGCTTTCATTTTTAAAAGTCTTGTGTAAAAATGATGATCATTGTTTAGCCATGAGAACTGAAATTTCTTGCCAAAGTAGTGATGGGGCTTAACTTTCTTCTAGATTTGGCAAATGTATCACAGTACTGTCTCCCAGATGAAATGTTTTACTCCCATCCCAAGTATCTCAGGCTGTAATCTATACCGCAGCTTTGTTACCTCAGAAGACAGGTGGGAAAGGTGTGTGACGAGGGTCCTGGTTTGCACAGTTAAGGATATTGCCCCTGGAAAAGGAAGTGAAGGGAGTTTGAGGTGGCAGTGATATCTTCTGTCAAAGAAAACATGTAAATGAACCATTTGAATTTTAAATAGAATTTTAGTGACTTTTTTCTTCCTTCTTAAAGTTCCTAATATGATTTCTGTAATGATTTTCTGTTTTCTTTCTTAATAGAACGTAAATGGCAAAGAAATGATGTGCTATTTTTGATTCAGGAAAAAATAAAAATCTTTTTTATGGGAACTCTCTTTTTAAATACACGTTAGGGAATAGATAATGGCAACAAAAAACAATGTTCTCTCTTCCTATTCAGAGGGATAGATGATTAATGTATGTGCTTTTAATATATATTTACTTATTTGATTGTCTATTTTAAGAAAGGAAGGAAGTAAAGAAAAACTCTCATGCTGGAGTAATTTCATTAGATTCATAGAATGGTGGGGCTGGAAAGGAGTTTGATGAGAGGGCTCTGTCTTTGTGTCACACTCCCACTTTACAGATGTGGATACTGAGACCCAAACAGCTCAGTTATAACAGGAACAAAGGTACATAACAAGATTGTGGCAGAGCTAGGCCTAAATCGAGGTCTAACTTTCAATTCAGGCAATGTTCTCTCAGAAATTACATTATTTTTTTAAAACTTTCTTTTAAACAAAGAGTAATTTACATCGATGTGCTCAAAGCTAATAGGACATTTGCTTTTGGAAAAACCAGGTCTACGAATTGGCTAAGCCAATTCAGGGACATACATTTGAACAGTATGGAGACATTTCTTCCCAAGCTGTATTTTATCTGAGTCGTATAAGGAACCATTATAATTTCAATTATTTCTTTTCTCCTACAAGATTTCAAAGTAACACTTCTCCATTCCCATTTTGACACCTGAAAACATGTATTTTTAAATGGGCCTATAAGTATTCCTTTAATAAATATTCATTTAAGTAGGTCATATTCTAACATTCTTGGAGATAAAAAATCTTTTATCAGATTAAAAGAAATCTGTTTTTTATTCCCACTTTTAGCCACGTTTGAGTTGGTCTTCGTAATCATCAGTTTCAACAAAACATTAAGTTAAAACATCAATGTTTTTGTTTGTTTTGGTTCTTTCAGTTTAACACAAAATGCATTTACCTTTTTGCAGCTATGATAATTATATACTCTATTTTTCACTTATGCAAAATTTATTTTTGAGGGTTTTCTTTTTGTTTCATTTCTCTATTTTTGCATTTTCCAAACATCTGTACCGTGGCTGGTGGTGAGAGTAGCAGTGGCTGGCACTTTTCCTCCGCGTTTTGAGAGAAAGAGAATTGGCTGGAATAAAACCTTGCTTTCCATATGGTTGACTTGAAATACTGCATTGAAAAAGTATCGTCTCTTTTTCTTTTCTGAAACCAGAGGTGAAGCCCAGAAACAAATAGCAATATTGATGCCAAACCACCTGTTGATTCACATTAAAAAAATCCTTGGCAATGCATCCCGTACTTCATCACTTGAAAAACCTAAATGGATGAATGATCTTTGTGCATTAGTAGCATCGTATCAGCAATACATAGTGCCGGTCATTCACTTAAGGAAGCCTAGGTTCTACACATAGTCAAGAAATGAATTGAAAGTTTTGCTTTTGATCGCTTTGTAAGTATGTTTGGCTCTGAAGTGTTTATTGATTCCTGGAATAGTTGGACCTAGTGTCAGGGACAGTGAAGAGGAGAAGATGACACTAGTGATTTCTTTTACCTTGATTAATTCTAGTTAGGAAAAGCAGTAGTCTTTGTCTTATCAATTTTTTAATGTAAAATATTTCAAGCATATAAAAGTATAAAGAATAATGTGAACATACAAGAATCCAGCACCCAAGTTAAACAAACCTCAGTCAGTGTGGAAATTTTTTTTCCCAACCTGTTTTTTATCATATGTTATCCTAAGTTATATATGGTGAAGTACACAGATTAAGTGTATAGCTTGATGAGCTTTTATGTAAGTATACATCCATGTGACAATATTCAATCCAAGATATACAAAACATTCACAACACCTAGGAAGAATCCCTCATGCCCCCTTATAGGCAATACCCTCCAAAACTTTAACAAACGTTAAAAACAAGCAAAACTCTTCTGATCTCTGTCATCATGAATTAGCTTTACATAAGCCATGTATTATGACTTACATAAAATGCGTTCTACTCTATGTATCACTAAAATCTGAGTCTCTAATTGTTAGACATTATTTCCAGTATTTCCCAATCACCACCAAAATTGTAGTTAATATTTTTGTATGTGTTTGTACACAGAGGAGGAAATGCTAAACTGTAAGAAATAATGCATTTTGAAATTTTTATTATATATTTTTTATTTTTTAAATTAAACTTTACTAACTTTACTAAAAACTATAAAATTTCTCTCTTTAAAATGGTAGTACCAATTTACATTCTCATTAGCAATCTATGAGATCTTCTCCACATGCTTCACAACATTTTGGAATGGCCAAAGTTTTTACATTTTTGTCAGACTGAGGGGGATTGAATAATATATCGTTTAAAATTTTTTTCACTTATAAACCACTGGGATTTCCTCATGTGTGTTGCCTATTTGTATCTTCACCCATGTTTTTATTGGGGTATTTGTTTTGCTATTGTTGTTTTGGACAGCTTTTAGTTTTGGTTTTGGTGGTGGTTGTAATATTCTGGATTCTCGTCCTTTGGGGAATATAGATTGCAAATGTCCTCTCCCAATTTTCAGTTTCTCTTTTAACTGTGTCTGTAGTAGCATTTATTTTAAAGAGTTTCTAATTTTAATGCAGTCAAATTTATTGATATTTTCCTTTATGGTTTGTGCTCTTATGTCATTTTTAAAAATCCTTCCGTATGACAAGATCCTTAAGAAACCTTCCTATATTTTCTTCTAACAGTTTTAAAGTTTTGCCTTTTACATTTAGATCTCTAATCTTCTTGGCATTTATTTTTGTATATGGTATCTTACATGCATCATATTTTATTCTCTTTCCATGTGGATAACCCAGTTATCCCAGCACCATTTAACAAATTAGTCATCCTTACCCCCTAATTTGTAATGCCATCTTTTGCCTACATCAGATCTGTTTATTAGGATCTTTATCCAGTGGACTGTTTCTCTATTCTTGTGCTAACACAAAAGTGCCTTAATTACCATAGCTTTATAATATTCTTGTTATTTGGTAAGGTAAATCTCCCTACATTGTTCTTCTTTAAAGTTCTCTTGACTCTTCTTGGCCTTTTGCTATTCAATATGAATTTTAGGGTTAGTCAGTCAAGTTTGGCAAAAGCCCTGCTGAATTTTGTTTGTATTTACATTAACTTTAGAGAATAATCTGGAGGAGAATGGAATTCTTATAACACTGTGTCTTTCTGACATTAAGACTATATTCCTCTACTTAATCAGCTCTTCCTTCAATTTCTTTAATAATGTTTTATAATTTTCACCATAAAGGTCTCACTTGAACCTGTTTTGTTAGAGTTCCTCTCATATAACTTAGTTTTCATGATATTATGTATAGAATCTGTTTTCCACTGTATTGTTTATTGGTTATTATTGGTGTATACTCAGCAACTTTGCTGAACTCTCTTATTAGTTCCACTGGCTAAACTGAAATTCTCTTAGGTTTTCTACATAGACATGTATATCATCAGTAAATAATTCCCACTTGTCTCTTAACTCTCAATTCTTAAATGTTCAATTTCTTTTTCCTGTCATATTGCATTACTGAGACCTCTATATAGCATGGAGTAGAAGCAGTGATATTCGGAATGCTCTGTTTCTTTCTTTAATGGAAATGCTTTGGAAATGTGGTATTTGCTTAGGATTTTGATAAATCAAAATTATTGTAAGAAAGTTCCCATCATCTATTTAAAGTTTGCTAAGCATTTTTAATCAAGAATACTAGTTGAATTTTGTATAATGCATTTTCTGCATCAATAATATGATTAAAATTTCCCATTAATATGTTAATATTTTATGTGATATTAATACATTTATTGATAGTAAACACTTCTTACATTCCTGCAAAAAACTTTACATGGTCCTGTTGTGTTTTTTAAATCCACTCTTGACTTTAATTTGCTGATAGTTTAATAGTATGTTTGCATGGGGAGATTAGTCTTTAATTTTCTTTTCTTAAAATTGTTGTTGCAGAGTTTTGGTGTCATGGTGATACTAACCTCATAAAATAAGTTGAGCAACATTTCTTTCTTATTTTTTTTTCTATTTCTGAAATAGTTTTTTTGTTTTTTGGTTTTTTTTTTTTGCGGTACGCGGGCCTCTCACTGTTGTGGCCCCTCCCCGTTGCGGAGCACAGGCTCCGGACGCGCAGGCTCAACGGCCATGGCTCACGGGCCCAGCCGCTCCGCGGCACATGGGATCTTCCCAGACCGGGGCACGAACCCGTGTCCCCTGCATCGGCAGGCGGACTCTCAACCACTGCGCCACCAGGGAAGCCCTGAAATAGTTTTTATATTACACAGATTACCTATTCTGAAGATTTGGTTAAATTTGCCTCTAAAATCACCTGGACCCATTATTTTTGGTTAGTAGGGGGTAGGTAGTGTAGGGTGGACTTTTGATTAACATCAGTTCCTTTTCTTCCATGGCTATTGGTTTATTCAAGGGTTATATTTCTTCTTAAGTCAATTTTAAGAAGTTGTTTTTGGAAAATATACAATTAACAGTAAATCTACACTTTTAAATTTATTTGCACAAAGCTCTTCATAAAGTCTTATGATTTTTAATTTTTTCTTTAATTATGTCCCCTTCTTATTCCTAATATTATTTATGTTAGCCTCTTCTCTTCTCTTACTAGCTGTTAGACATTTTTCTGTTGCATTAACTTTTTTCAAAAATTGGCTTTTGATTTTGCTTATCTATTTTATTGTGTCTTTGTATTCTATATCATTACTTTCTGCTTTTGTCAACATTATTTTTTTCACTTTACCTTATTATTTAGATAATTTTTCTAGATTCCTGAGTTGAATTATTACTCATTTAATTTTAATACTTCTTATTGTTTTTCAAAATAAATCGGTCTCTAAATTCTTATTCAAGTTTCTCTTTGGCTGCATAGCATGTGTTGATATGTAGTTTTGTCCAATTTTAAATATTTTGTAATGTCTCTTTTGATTTATTTTTAACTCTTAAGTTATTTAGAAGTGTATGTTTCTATGGGCTTCCCTGGTGGTCCAGTGATTAAGACTCTGTTATTCCACTGCAGGGGGTGTGGATTCGATCCCTGGTTGGGGAACTAAGATCCTGCATGCCTCTCAGTGCAGCCAAAAATTAAAAAGTGTACAATTCTATTTTCTAAACATATATTTGCTCTATTTTTATTACTGATTCTGAATTTAATTGCACTATAATAAGATGTGTTTCATGTAACTTTGATTGAAAAAAATGTTTTAAAAATTCTTTTTAGTACATGGATTTTACTGCTGGGCTTGAAGTCCATAGGTGGCTTATCTTTTTCTTTAGTGCTCATACTAAAATTTTTATATGTATACCTAACTACATATTTTTCTAATAAAAAATAAAATCCACTTCTTAGTATTTCTGGCTTTGTCCTTAATGTAAAAAAAAAATGTGTTTAGCATGTTTTAGCTACTTCTTAAGTATCATTCTCATTGTTTTAATTGTTGAATAGAGTTTTAGTTTTACTTATTTGTTTTAGACATGTCCAAAAATAATTATCATTTATTTTTATAATCAACACTTTATTGTATTTACTCATAGTTTTAGTTACTACTATGTGCACCATTATTTGCGTATTCTATAGCCTCCTTTCTGGATTTACTTTCCTTCTTGTTGAATTACATCTTTCTGTAATTCTCTGAGGGCCCTGGGTAGTACACTCTTTATGTATACCTAAAAATGTCTTTATTTTATCTTTTACCTTAAATAACAATTTAACTGGGTGTTTTTGCTCAGCATTTGAAGATATTACTCAATCATATCTTAGACTATTGTTCTGTCAACTATCATTACTTAAGAAAAGTCTGCTATCGATCTATTTTTCATCTCTTTTTAAGTACTCTGCCTTTTCCCTCTGGTAACTTATTAGAATTTTTCTGTATCCTTAATATCTTATAGTTTCTCTGAAATGTGTTGAGATGTGAATTTATTTTAAATTATCAGTCATGAACTAAGGATATATTTTCTAATCTCAAGACTCTAATTCTGGAAAATTCTCAGCTATTTTTTTTCTTTTATTGTATATTTGTCATTACCTTCATTTTATCCTTCTGGGATTTTTATAGCTACATTTTGGTGTTTCCCAGTCAATTTACCATATCTCAACCGCTTTTTCATTTTCTAAAAGCATATTTTACTTTCTGTGATTTTTTTTTCTGAGTGAATTCCTTAATATCACTTTCCAACTCACTTAATCCTCTCCTTGAAACTGCCCAATCTTAAATTATCCCATCTATTGCATTTTTATGACAGTGAACATTTTTTTTCATTTTTAAGATTTCTGATTGATTTTTATTCATCTATTCTTATCTTGTCTATTTTTATTTAATAATTTCTTGTTCTTTTTACAGGTATGATTCTTTTATTTATCTCTGAACATTGCAAATATACTCATTTTGAGGTCATTGTCAGACAGTTCTATAAAATCAAATTTATCTGGAGTGAATGTTCCAATTATTAAATTTGTGGTTGTTTCGCATTCCTATACACTAACAATGAAAGATCAGAAAGAGAAATTAAGGAAACAATCCCATTTACCATTGCATCAAAAAGAATAAAATACCTAGGAATAAACCTACCTTGCTATGTTTTAGAATTCTGTTTTGCAGGTTGATGTGGGTCATAAGGCTGTTTTGTCTTGCCTGTTGGTAAGCTCTCTCTCTCTCTCTCTCTCTCTCTCTCTCAATTTTTTCATACCTCACTGACTAATGGTTTTCCAGTTGCCCCTATCTGCATTCCTGGCTTAATATTCCTAATCCAAATCTTACAAAGGTGTCCTTTCAGCTTACCTTTAGGAATATTTGATCTCAAGGCTGAGGCTGTATCTTCACCCTTCCACCTTTCAGTGCCTTCAGCTCTATATAAGCTATTGCCCCAGGCAGCAGTTGGCCATACTTTGTGTAGACTCTTGTTGAAGTAGTAAGACAGACTTAGATCCACCATTTCATATGGAAACATTTTGGCCCCATTACTTCAAAGACCTAGACTCCCAGCCACCTCTATGTGCTTATGGATCCAGATTTCAGTAGGCTTATGGCTTCAGCCCTCCTCACTGCTTTTTTCTTTGCAGAAATGATTACTTTCTTTTTAAGTCTCACTCTGCCTCTTTAGTTTTATTCATTTTATATTGTATAAGCTTTTTCAGTTATCAGTATATCTTGAACAACACTCCTTTGATTTTTACCTCTCTTTCATTTAGATACATCATTTTAAAACAAATATTATAAATAATAGTTATTATTATCGAATGTTTAATGGTGCTGGGCACTGAACTTTATAGATACTATTTTATTCAATTCTCTCTATAATCAGTTATTTTTATTTAGATTTCATAAACTAGGAAATTGATATAAACAAGCTAAATAAATTTCCTCTTAGGAAAGAGGTTATGACTAGTAAATGGCAGAAGTAATATTTGAGCTCAGTTTTCTCCACTACCAAAACTAGTATTCTTAAAATACTACCCTATGGTTAGATTTTTGTGGGGTTTTTAAGCCTATGTTATAGTGTTTATTTTAATAATAAACTAATTAACTTAATATTTATTGTTGTAAAAAATATATCTGGTACTTTCTCAGAAAGTTTATTTACTACTTTCTATGTTTTTCTGCATCCTTGGCCCTCTCTCTCTTTCTCTTTTGGTATATGGCTATATTATTTGTTTGTTATCAGTCTAGCAATTTGGGAGTTTTAAAGCACAGTTTGTTCTTCTAGTAATGATTACTGTTATTTTTAAAAAATATTTAAACCTACTTTTTTAAACTATCAACATTAATGAAATTGTATGCTGTATAAAATGAGAAATTTAGGATGCCGCTCCTTCAATCCTCTCCTCCTACCCACTTTCTCAGTTTTTGTTATAATGCATTAGTCAGGTATAGATTAATATGCATCTCTATGATACAGCTGTGGAGAGGATAATCACAAAAAACTGGATCATTTATTTTGGTAATAGCTTCTAGCACAAAGTAGGTGCTTAATAAATGTTTGTTGAGTATGAAATGAATAGACCTATTTTGTGTGCGCACACACATGCACACGGAGAAAGAAAACATAGCTAAGATCTCTTTAGTCTCCCTCTACTGCTGGATGACCCACCTATTCATTTAAACCTTGGATTCTGTAACTGTGGCACTGCCATATGATTTAATAAACACTCTTTCTGTCAGTACTTTTGTTGGGCAAATACATGCTTTGTGAATCAACACTTTACCGTCAATGAGCGCCTATCCAAGTCAGTTCAATTCATAGCTATTCCCACATTGGCCCCTTGTGCCCTACCCTATCCCTATAAATAATTAGTATATTTGGCAACTCCCAGTCTCACAGCCCATTTTCTTACAAAATAGTTCATGTTGTTTACTATTTATATAGAGGAATTTTGAAATAGTTCTTTTTTAAGGGTAGTTCTTGAAATCCCCAATTATTGTTAAAGGAAATTCTTTATAGAAGTTGCTAGGCAAATTGGATTTTCCATTGAATACCACTAGATCTTACCAAGAAACTTAATGATGATCTGCAACATGCTGGAATAAAAATACCGTGCTTCTATTGTAGCAAAGCAGATTAAATAAAACAACATAGATTAACAAGAAGAAAGCAAACGAGCATAAACTGGGTCATTTGCTGATGTGCAAATTTTTTGAAAATTATAATGACACTTTGATCAATTTATAAGTACATATTATTCATGTTTATAAGAACACTCAAGCCTTCTATGTGACATGATTTTAACAATCTTTTATACATAAGATCAGTCTGAAATTAAATGGTTTTCCTAGCTGTTTCTATTCTTTAAATTGTAAAAATCATTTTTTATTATTCCCTATTTAAAAGGCATTGAACTGGGAATCAGGAGACTTGATTTCTAGTCCCAGTTCTATCATTTAACTAGCTCTATGACTTTGGGTAATTTGTTGAACTCTTTGAGTCAGTTTCTTCATTTATAAATGTAAAGAGTTGGGTTTGATGCTCTGTAAATCCCCTTCCAGTGCTCATGTCTAGTATCAATATCGTGTGTGTGCCTCTCTCTATTGTATATAAATACTCACATACAAAAACTCATATTTAAAAACTTAACTGCATGTAAGTTCCATACATCAATATCCTAAGTTAATCAACAGAATTCATAAGGAGATATCCAAGAATGGGATTAATTTTCCCCTAAAGAAGGCAGTTGAATTTAGCCAATAGATAAATAACTGGGAGTTACTGTAGGTTCTTGATCAGGACTGACATGACAAAAGCAGTATTTTCAAAATACTGTTAGGCAGTAGTGTATAGAATGGATAAGAATGGAAGAAATTTGAACTACAGACTAGGCAGACATTATGCCAAGGTTCAGGATTAGGTCAGGAGAGTCTGGAGTATAGTGATACTCTAGAGAGGAAGTGGAAGCAAAAGACATGAAGGTACTGAGATGTATATTTGTTCAAAAAAATCTAAAAAGATTATAAAAAGAAAAATTTTGAAAGAGGAAATACAAATGTCTGATAAACATATGAAAAAGTATTTCAACTCACTAACACCCAAAGACATTATTTATAAAAATAATAATCCTCAATGCTGATAAATGTGCAGTGAAACTGTCATTCATATAATAGTGATGAGGGGGCATGTGTTGACACGAAATTCTGCAAAGTAATATGGCATTACATTATCAAGGACTTTTCTTTAAAAATGTGTCTTTTGGCCCAGTCATTTAATTTTTAGGAATCTATCTATGGGAACCAGAAACTCAGACAAAGATTTGTATACAAAGACTTGTTCATCACAATGTCATTTATAAAAGTGAAAGAAGAGATCTTAAATATTTAATCAAAGAAATTATTAAGCAAATTATGGAACATACATATATTATTATATAATAATTATTAACTACATAGTTATTAAAGATATTTTGAGTAATTATTTTACTAGGAAATGTTCATGAAACATTGTAACTGAAAATACCTGATCCAAAAGAAACTTGTATACCTAACATGATCCCAAAATGATACCAAATTAGAAAAATGAATGTAACCAAAAATGTATCTGGTTACAATCAAAGGAAATACATTAGAATATGAATAGTACTAGTACCTCTGTATGATGGAATTAAGTGATAGTTTATTTCTTCTTTTTCTTAAACTTTCTAAATATTCTAAAAATACTCTAATGATTAGAAAAGTAAAATTTTTAAGCAAACAGCAAATAATCTAAATAAAAATAATTCCAACTCTGATACTAATTCAACTTAAGAGCACATGTCTACTATTTATCACTTCATAAAGGGATTAAAATGTTTTGCTTTTCCAATTTATTAAGCTTTTGAAGTATTTGAGATATCAATTTTTAGAATCTTAATCATATTAAATATGATATATATTTTCTGAATCATATCATATAGTTTCTATTGCCCAGTGTTTCCCAGAATTTCTTTCTCTTTTTTAGATTCTTGTACATTTGCCTTAGATTATCAGCCTGCACTTTGACATTGCAGAACCTCATTTTTTTTTAGTCCATCAATCAGCTCTGACATTAATATGCTCAGACCACATTTACATGTATATGAGGTTATCACAAGGGAAGAAATCTAGAGCACTCTTTATGTTTTCAATTGTTTTTAACTCCTAAATTTCTCATATTGTAAAAATTTCATAATCTAATAGCATTTTCATTAATTGAAACAGATGAAAATGAAGTAAAGAACACAGCCAGTGTCTCTATAGGGTCACTTTTATTGGGTGGCATGAGCTACTACTGATAACATTTATCAGGCACCCATCTCAAGAGGAGAATCTCGGCTGCTCTGTGTAAGAATGAATAAACATAACAACTAACTTGGCTCTGTACCCAGAATTTAGTCAAAAAAGAAACCCAGTTGGATGCCAGAAAGAATGAACCACATAAAGTTTTATCAGCCCAAAATACACAAGTAACTTAGTCTGCCCTTTTTCTAACAAAACTGTATAAGTAAAAATGTAATCTTAAAAAATCTGGATTCCTTACACTGGCCAATGGCATAGTGCTGGCGTAAATAAAAATTTCCAGACCGCACCCTTTTTCCTTTCTGCCAGGAGAATGACCACTCTCTCTCCAGCTCAGGCCTCCACTGACTACAAGTTAACCCAGAACCAGTTGTACACAAGCTCATCTCTTTTACTGAACTGTAAGTCTAACGAAGGCAGAGGCCTTGTCCTATTTATCCTTGTCACCTCAGGTTCTGGCAAAGTACATAATTGTTGAAAGAACTAATGAAAGATCAGCAACTTAGTTTAGATGATTTTAGTAACTATACAAATAACCTAAGGGAAGAGTTACTTGGATACAAATGCTCACACCCTATGTATAGGTTATTATACGTTAACCTATGATTGGTTAATTATATAACCAATTTTACTAGTATTTAGGTAAGTTCCTTTACAATGATGTTATCACCAAATCATGAACATCTTTGGGAGTAACATCTTTCAAGAACATATTTTTCCACAAGGCTAAGAGTTAAAGAGTTAAAGCTTAAGAGCTCTTGCAATAATTAATGTGACACTCACAACAACTTACTACATCTCTCTGAATCTCAATTTCCTCATCTGAAACATGGGAATAGTAATAATACTTAACTCATAATCCTTGTTGTGGGGATCCGATGAGATCTTGCATATCAAACAGCACCGTGCCTGGCTAAGCCCTTGGGCTATTATTACTACAATTAGTGCCTCCCAGGTCAGCTATGTATACTTGAACATCCATCTTGAGAACTGGGACAGAAGGTACAGAGGTGTACTAGTGGTGCTGCCCCTGGATATAGAATCAGAGAGCTGCATAAGTGCATAAGCCAGTGCTTTTCGGGCTTCAGTAACATAAGAATTACTTGGGAAGCTTGTTAAAAATGTAGATCTTTGAGTTCCACCTCAAGAGACACTCATTCAGTTTAGTTGCTCTGGGGTGAGACTCTGAAATATGTCTTTTTAACGTGTTCCTCAGGAGATTCTGGTGTAGGTGGTCCCAGACCAAGCCCTAAGTAACCCTGACATCATAACTCCATCCCATCCTAGATTGTGTATCATCTCCAGCCCATAGCATCATTCCTCAGGACTCACTCTGCCTGCTTCATACTGTGTGGCTTTACTACCCCACCCCCTCAGCGCACCCACTAAAAGCAGAAGAGAAGAATAGGAAAGATAGGGTCAATTGGGAAAACTTGAGTAGCTGCAGTAAATTATCTATTATTTGGACTAATGATCTTCTGCATTAGTCCAAAAGTGAGTGGACTTGAGAGGTAAGCTTGAATTTAAGAATGATAATTTTCCCCAGATAACTATAGAATGACTGACTATAGTGAAGTTTATCTCCTTTTTTTTTAATGGGATTGCTATCTATAGAACTTAGATGAATAAGCACAATTGAAGTGCAAAGTGTTAAATGCATGCTCTGATTTAGTCAGTCCTTTTGCACATTGAAGTAATTAGGATGTATTTAAAAAGCATTCTGCTTTCAATACTTTGTTCTCCATTTCCTACAAATCAAATTAGTGAGGGGTAGATTTGATTTTGACATCATTTTGAAAATATTTTCTTTTTCTTTTTTTAATTTTCTTAGAATTACATTTTTACAAAGTTCAAAACACAACCAACTGTGACTAAATTCATAAAAACAAAACAGAAAGTCCAAAGTGCAAGAAAATGAAAAACAGCACAGAGTAATATGCAGTAGAACAACGTAAATCATATCTCACAAATATAGTTGTAATAACACCCCTTATCCATGTCTGATCAATTAACAACAAATACTTATTCAGATAGCAAATAGCTCATTCTTTTACTTTTGATTGAGAGCCCCAAACTTAATTATTCATCTCAGTCCAGATAAATATGAAAAGGCATCCAAATCTTAGAAAAATCTTAACCATCTCCTGTTTTCATTGTACTATATGTAATGGAATGAATGAGTGTGAAGAAAGAATATGAAGGTTGTTTTCCTTGTTTGTTAACAAAGCATTCAAACAAGATTATTTATTTTTTAAATAGTTAGATTTGGCAGAACCAGGACACGTTTATGGAGCTATGTTTCACAGACAAAGACAAACCTGATGTTAAATCCCAACTCTGCAAACTGTATTATCTTTGACAAATTATTTCACCCTCCTCAGCCTCAGTTTTCACATCGGTAAAATGAGGGTGATAATATCTACATTGCAGAATTATTTTCTTATCATACAATATTGTATTGGAAGTGCCTGTAATTTAATATGCACTCAATAAATGGCAGTTATTATTATTAATTCAGGAAGAAAGTTTGGAGGGATAAGAACCCAAAATCCTCAGAAGAAAAAAATACTAAACAAAAATATTCTGTGTTCTTAACTTCCCCAGAGACTATTTAAAAGAGTCACCAATTTTATCCTACAATTTTATCAGGAATCCTACAGGATGGATTGTTTTGCCTTTATAATCTTCTTGCCACCCAGATTGCTGTTCTTAATGTACATCAGTGACCTCAAAATACATGTTGATAAATACCCTTTATACAATTGAAGTGCATATTTGAATGACTATAATTTTTAATACGAATTATTATCAGTCTTTTGCTGAAGATAAACAGTACTTTGGACTGAGCACAGATTTGATAAGTCTAATTCCCCTTATTTTTTCTATACTACTCTTATAGTTTTAGAAGTATACATGTTTATGCACAGAAGTGAAAGAGAGATAGAGAGAATGGACAAGAATAGTAGACTCATTTGTGCTTCTTAGGATACAAAGATGGTGTCCTGTTCTGCCTTGTCTTCAGTGACTAGCTCTGTGTTTCATATATAGGAAGTGTTCATTAAATGTTTGTCAAATTAAGTAAATGAGAAACAAAATGCTAAGAAAATATCTGTAGAGCATAAAGGAGCCTGCTCAGAAGTAGTATATGCAGGTAGTAGGCAAAGAGCTTAAAGCTTATTTATGGACATCAACACTCCTTTAGTTAGATAGCTCCATGTGGAATGTCAGCCATTTTTATTGAGAGACACTAATTCTTAGCTGAAGGAAGCAGCTAAACTAAGAGAAACAACTGATCTTCCATCAGAGAGCCATGACATGATCTTCATTTCAGGGCTGGAAGGAGCCATGGAGATTTTCTAATCCAAGGCCCTCATTTCTCAGCTAAGAGAGTGTAATGACTTACCTAAACACTTGTTGGCAAAGTTTACTGATACGCAAATTTTGATTTCCTGATTCTGGTCCAATTCATTTTATATTGTACTACGCTGCCTTTGTGTCCACAGACTGTCTCCCTGAGGGTTCCCAAATACCCACTGTGGCTTCTCTTTCTCTGACCAAGGCCATGCAATGAAGCATCCAGCAATGCCTCTGATTACAATCATCTCACCTATTATGGCATTTCCCATAGACCCTATAAAGCCAAAATAAAGAGGTTCTTCCTTGTCTTTTAATTCAATCTTTATCAAGAAATAATAATAAATTATTATTATTATTATTTATAATAATAACTTATTATTAACCATTAACATCTCATCCAAATTACTTTAGCTCCTTTTTAAGTGATTGTTAGCTGATGCTGAGGGGAATGGAGAAGAAAGAACTATCATAATTTGAGGAGAAAGTTAAGTTCCATCCTTTGGGTGTTACCCAGGGGAAGACAAGGCCAGGTGGGCTGTGACCACGGGCATTCAGAACACCTAGGAAGTCACTCAAGTATTTGAATCTTAGAGAAAGAGAAGGGAGATGAGAAGCGGTGATGGAATAGAAGAAAGAAGAAGGAAAAAGGGGGATGGTATTACAGGTAGACTTAATAGTTTGGTCTTTTGGTTTATTGTTTACCGTATTTGTAACTCCTGTGCTCAATGGAAAAGCCTTGTGTTCAGGGCATTTGTGTCCTATTACAATTTATTTATATTGCCACTGTCAAGTAATGACTAGAATTCCTTGAATCGAGTATTAATGACATCCATAAAAGGAGAAACAAAGCATTCGGTAGGTAAATATCTCCCCCATCCACCTAAAGAATGGAGGGAGTGTTGATGGGCTGTTGATGGTGAGTTAAACTGGCATACCAGGAATTTTTATAAATGGTTTTCCCATGCTCCACTGAATCTGTGGCTGAGACTTTAGTTGTATACCAGCTGTGCGTGCAAAATCTCATAATTATTCTTACTGTATTAAGCATTTTATAGCAATTTTAGCTCTAAAATGCTACGCGATAGTTTTTATGCAAGTGTACCAGACATGTAAGCTGTTCCAATGAAAACATTTCCTTTCATTTAGACACGTGGTTTTAGGTTTCCAAACTTAGCTCTTTGCATTGATGGAAGAATCTTTAGGACAGACATCAGGTTTTTTGGAGGGAGAAGGGGGGAGGCAGTTGGATGTTCTTGCACGTACTTTATTTCTTCAAGCAGCCTTATCAGGAAAGGGGCATTTCATTAATTGTACAGTACTGATATTAGTAAATACTGCTGCTGAGCACAGCTCCCCACAGCCTGTCTTGTTGAGAAAGGCACTGGAGAGGAAGCGAGGGTTATCTCTGCATCCCTCTGGAGTATAATGACAAACAGGCAGAAGAACTTGGACTTAACCTCTCTGTAGAAGGCTGACACCTTTAATACTGCTGCACATGCTGCTGCACCCTGCAGTGGCAAGTCTTGGGCCCGAGCCCAAAGCTGGTATGGAGTTTGAACCCTTGGCATTCTGGCTCAGGGCCAAGTGCTATCAATGGAACCCCACTGACACCTTTAGTTATTCTTCCTAGATTAGGATAGTAATTTACTTGTCTCTTTGATTTCAAGTGTCTGGTTTTGTTTCCAGATGCCTCCCAGCTCATCTGTATTCCAGGGGTTTCAAAAGACTTTAACCTCATTGGTTCTTTTCTTTGTCAGTTCCATTTGGTGAACGCAGGAGGGATACAGAGACCAGAAAGCAGTAAGGGAGGAGGTTGTGTGTGTGAGGTAGTGGGCATGGGGGGAGGGCCTGGTGAGACTGCAGGAATAAATAAAAGGCATATTCACTTTCAGAATATCAGCTGTTATACCAGAGCAAGTCAGGATGGAGTATAAGAAGTAATGCGTAGGACAATGTAGTAAAAAATGTCATTAGATAGACTCATGTGTAAAAGCCCTCAACCAGCACTAATCTCAAACTCCCCCAAATGATTGCAATATATGAAAGAGATGGAGAGACCATAGAAATTTTATCCCAGTGCCAATAAGGTAACAGCACTTGGATTTTAACATGCTATGGTAGGAAAAGGCATTTATGCAGGGGTGTCATTTCATGTTTACAAGGCCCTGTCTAGAACTGTTTATTGATTTTACTGCAATTCTTTTCCCAGGACCCTGTAGATAGATAATTGCTAGAAATGTCCATCATTAGAAGAGCAACGAGTGCAACCATCGCACTAGGAAAAAGATACACATAGGACCCTGCTAGCAGGCATCAAATGGTGGGGGGAAGAGTCACACAATAGCACGTGCAGCTATAACTCCAGGCAAACACACACGCAACATCCTGTGTAGCCAGTGCACTGAGAAAATGCACACAGCCCCCCGTGCAGCCATCACACATCAGGAAAATACACACATGACACCCCTATGCAACCATCACACCAGGCAAAAACACAGACATAAAATGCTAAGTCAATAGGAATGAACAGCTCATAAAAGCCTACTGGAATAGATCACATCACAGCCAGGTACATCTGTTCTCAGCACTAACCATTATCGTTAGCTTAAAATGCTTAAAATCACTGCGCATCCTCAAGTCTAGGGACAGATTATTCCAAGCAGATTCTGCTAAATAGATTTGGCAATGCAATGAAAGGGACTTCTACTACATTAAAGTGGTGCATTTTGCATCTCAAAGGCCATCAACTATATATGGAGAAACTGTGTGATTGAAGAGCAATGCTATAGGATGGGATAGCAATTTTGCTGGCCCTTCTAAATCTGAGGGTGATTTTGACCACAACTTGAGTTAAGTGTACAAATGAATGGGAAGCTATCAGACTGGGAGGTGACTAATAAAAGCAGAATTGGAAGCAGCTTTCATCTGTGCTGCAAAGTAAGCCACTCCATCCTGTTTTAAACTGGAACTCTCAGGTGGGATGTCATCCAGAGGTCTTAGTGAGGTCAAACTTCAAGCCATCAACTTGAGATAAATAAGCAGAAACTACAACCCTTGCTTCATAGGGTTGTCTGCCCAACTGGGGGGAATAAAGGAACCACCCACCTCTTCTTTTGCCAGTGCCTTCTCTTTATCCTTTCGTCTTGGTCTGTGATGTTATCCTAACTGTGTGACACAGGGGTTACAGCACTGCAAGGGCAACTCGGCGTGTCCTTCAGAAGAGTGGCCCAAAAAAATAGTTAGAAAGAGTTTCAAGCTTGCAGTTCCATGTTTCAATTTTAGTGGCTTATGTGTTTCTACTGAGTGAGACATGTTTCAAGCTAGCTTGTTAAGAATGATTTACACCATAATTCCAGGAAAAAACAAATGTGAGTGACTGAGATTTGAAAGGGAAGAGTAGGGGGGAAGTGCCAGACTAAATGAATCCTAAGTAAATAGGGTGAGGTTGGGTCTTTTCTTTTTTTTTTTTTTTGGTGTTTTTGTTTGTTTGCTTTTTAAAAAAAAAAAACAGAAGAGAAAATGTATGAATTTTTAGTAATTACTTCTCTCACCTGGGTGAAATAAAGCAAAAGAAAACAGAATTGCTCCATTTGCTCCATGTAAAAGCAAATTTTCAGGAGAGGACATGTGTTTCTCTTAAATTTGCAAGATAGCATCTTACTGGGAATAAGTGGTACTGGAAATAAGAACTAAGAATTCTACTTTTTTTCCCAAATGTGGCAGAAAAGGTTTTGTTAGGGTGAGATAAGCATTTTCCATAAAACAATGGGGTAGTGATGAGGTAATTACATGGTGACTGGGACACACTGCATGGCATACTGGAGAAATTGCATGATACCTACGTGATAGCTATAGTAACTCTCATTATTGCTGCCTTATTATCTCCTGATAACTATATAATTAGTTTGTGTCACCAAAGCACCCTAAACGTATGCCCGTTTCAGCTACTCTGGTAGGGAAAAAAAATAAACTTTTTTGCAAGGGGGAAAAAAAGCTAATGAAGAAAGTTGCCAAGAACAGATATTTTGTAATCTGTGCTAAATCTCTGCTGGAAAACACGAACAGTAACGAAGCTGAGAAGACAGTAAAAGAAATTCGGGGCAAGGTGCCAGACGCCCAGACGGAAGGAGAATGTGGACCAAAAGATTGCGACAATCGGGTAATTATGGTTTATGAATTTCAGCTTTAATCTGTAGTTCAGTGAGTCCTGATTAAATATCTGTTAAACACAATTAAAGTTTGTTTTTGTATTTCACCGTCTTGATCAGAATAATTAGAGACTGCGTGTTTCATGTCAAAAGTAGCAAGAGGAATTTTAGTGAATGAACATCGTTTTTAAAAGCCATTTGTAGCACCAGCTGTTGGCATTATTTTATATTTTAGTGTTATCAGCATAAAGATGGTCCTCTGGATGCTGAATAGTTTCTAGCAGGACAAAGATGTTATGCTGTCATGATGGGCCTGTGCTGATGAAGCTGAAATGTTTAAGGGCTAATGTTCACTGAGATAGTGGACAGGGGAGATGCAGGTCAGGGAAGCAGGTCTTTTTGGTGAGTGAAGAAGGAAGGCATTTGAGTTAAGTTTATCCACGTGAGAATCTGAGGGAGGAAATTTCTCATGGTATAGTCATGTGTGTTAACACCTGCACCTGCTGCTTAGCTTATTCAGACAGGTTGTATACAGTGCCTGAGGGAAGGGCACAAGAAAGGTGTGACGGGAAGTGCCGGAATCTGGCCTGGTTGGTTCTTGGCTAAAAATCGGTGTCTTTTATTTTTATTTTTAGAGTTAATGGAAGATAGTGCTGAAAGAACTTATTAATAATTCTTTGGCTAGAGATAGCAGTATGACTTCCTCAGAAAGGACAAGTTAGAATATAAGTAGGATTAACTGAGACTGGGTAAAGGGATAAAATAAGACTCTACAAACCAAAACTAAGACTATGATTTCCATACTCATGTGCCAAAAGTGAGGCTGGAGAGTTGTCAGTTACTATCTCTTTAAAAATTATAAGAGGGTATGTGTAAAAATGTCTATGTAGCTGTAAAGAAATGATATGATACTATCTTGCTTGCTATTTGAAATTTGAGTATCTGGAATATTTTGATCCCAGTGATAGAATAATGGCCCCCTCCCCCAAAGATGTCCATGTCCTAATCCTCAGGACCTGTGAATACATTGCCTTACATAGCAAAAGGGACTTTGCAGATGTGAGTAAATTAGGATCTTAAGATGGGAAGATTACTCTGGATTGTCTGGGTAGGCCTAAAGTAATCTCAAGGGTTTTTGTAAAGCAAAGAAGGAGGCAGGAAGGTCCGAGTCAGAGAAGGAGATATGACAAAGGAAGCAGAATCACAGAGAGAGAGAGAGATTTGAAGATGCTAGACGGCTGGTTTTGAAGATGGAGGAAGGGACTGTGAGCCAAGGAGTGCAGGCTGCCTCTAGAAGCTGGAAAAGACAAGGAGAGGGATTCTCTCCTAGAATCTCCAGAAAGATGCAGCCCACTGACACCTTGATTAAGGATTTCTGACCTCCAGAACTCTAACAGATTTCTATTGTTTAAGTTATTAAGTTTGTGGTACTTAGTTCCAGCAGCAATAGGAAACCAATACAGTCCCCATGAACTTGCTCCATGG
Source organism: Mesoplodon bidens (assembly GCF_964165515.1). NCBI lineage: Eukaryota > Metazoa > Chordata > Mammalia > Artiodactyla > Ziphiidae > Mesoplodon > Mesoplodon bidens. The sequence goes on along the minus strand of NC_138161.1, from coordinate 61,392,236 downwards.
ATTTAATATCCATTCAAAAGTTGTCCAGTTAAAAGTGCACCTGGGTATGAGAAAAATAAGCCTTTATAAATTTAATTTTCTAAGGCCCATTCTCCAGGCTCTCTGTCATTTGGAGGTACCTGCTATGGTAAGAATTAAGAAAGCCTATGTATTATGAGTTAAAATCACAGGCAAATTCAACCCCATCCCACAGTGCCACTTACCAGCAATGCATTCCACATGAATGGAAGTGTTTACAGGAAGGGAGGATTGGAGAGTGAGAATAATTTTTCTAACAACAATAGCAGTTAACATCTGAACCACAGGTTGAACCATTTCACTTTGCCAATGTTCAATCATTTTGACTTTCAGAAATGGCAATTTCATATGGTTCAACATACCCAGTTTTTTTGTTTGTTTTGTTTTGGTACTATGTTATTTTTTTTTTTTTACCCAGTGTTATTTCATTTGAACCTTCTAGGACTTGCATTAAAAATTTTCCCCCAAATTTTGTAATTAATAAATGTGAGAGTTATGTAGAATTTAGGCTAATAAAATGCTTATATATAACATATTCAGGTAAAAATGAGATTGAATCCCAACTGGCCAATGATATTTTAGCAGAGTTGAGGTTGCAGGCATGTATCTCATTCCAAAAAGTAACAGTCTAAAACTCATAAGAAAGCTTTAGAGTAAAGTGAGATTTACCCTAATAGACAAAGACATTGATTAGGGGAGAAAAAAAGAAGAAAAAACCTCAAATAGACAGTGGTTGAAACTTGCTATCTAGCATCTCTGTATTCAAAAGAACCTATACCATCACAGAGGAAGCTGGGATAGCACAGTGCTTTAGAATGATACTGCTTGAAAGGATTCCTTGCCTCCTCCAATTTAGGGCTTCCACTGAAATTCTGGTGAAAGCTATGGACCCTCTCCCCAAAAGAGGACATAATACCTTTTTAGAGGATTCACAGAACCCCTAAAGCCTAATGGTGGACCTCAGATTAATTATCCCTGGTTTACAATTTTGTTCTAAGAAAAACACTGTGGGACTAATTCATCCCACATAATTTGAGATCAGAATTATGAAATCCCTATTTGTCACATGATTTTGAAACAGTCATCAATGTACATTGAGGTCCAGTCTTTTAATTAGTAAAATTAGTAATTTTGATGCTAATGGATAGGAAAGTGTATTTTTGTTTTTCAAGTATTTGAGGTGCATTTAAAGAACCATTGGGCTGAAAAGCACTGGTATTGCCCTTGTTTACTGTTAATTCTGTTATTGTTCAATTATTCTTTTATTCACTCATTCAGCAAATATTTATTGAGCCCCCTACTGTTCTAGGCACTGGGAATATAATAGTGAGCAGGACTCACAAGGTCTTCTTCCTCATGAAACATTCTAGTTAGGGGAGATAGTTAATAAATATGTAGACATACTAGCACACACTGATAAGTGAAATGAAGAAAATAAGAGTATAACCTAATAGAGATAGAGTGTACAAAGATGGCCTCTGGCTGAGACTTGAATGATCTTAGAAACAAGCCCTGTGAAGGTCTAGAGGAAATTGGAACAGCAACAGCAAAGACTCTGAGACTAAAATGAGTTAGGCATGTGAATTATGAAATAAGGTCAGGGAATAAGGAGAAGTATATTGGAGATATGATCAGAAGAGGAGTCAGAAACCAGATTATGCAGGCTTCAGGGTGAGAAGTTTGAATTTTATTCTAGTTGTGGTGAGCAACTATTGGAGATTTATGTAGTAGGATCTGATTTCACATTTGAGAAAATCGTTGTAGTTGCTGTAGAGAGATAATGAAGTGTAGAGGATCAAGAAGAGAAGTAATCCCAACTAATAGTTAAGAAAATGTCCGGAACTGAAGATAATAAGATTACACTCATGACAGTGTAATATATTGCTTCATGGAGATTTTGAGATGCCTTATGTTGAGCAGCCAAGAGAGCAGAAACTGATTTATGATGTGTAGCAGCATCTCCTGTCTTTGGTCTATTAAAGGATTATTTTGGCCTAAAAATGTTCTTCCTTAGAGGAAGAGGAAAAGGAAATGTGAACACAGTCCAACCATGTTTGCAAATGAAGCAGAGTTATTTGGGGGGAGAGGATTGTTAAAGATATTGAGAAAGTCACCAGTAACCGGGCACCTCAGTAGGTAAGGGGGTGACTGAGAGTTTGGGCTCATTTTACTAAGGTTTATCACAAGTCCGCATCTTCTCCTAAAGCCTGCCTAAGATCACATGTCATCTAAACTCTTCTTCTGCCCCTTTTAAATATGAGTTTCAATGTCCTGATTCTTCACCACAATCTACCCTTCAAGGTAGTCTACAGAAAAGCATACTGCAGTGGTTGGGGGCAAATGTAACTTGAATGAACATCAGAAAAGAAAAAAATTATATTATGTTTATAGGTGTTTCCCAATAGAACTAAAAGATGGAGTCCAGGGATAGATATTAGTATAATGTATTGGGACTTTAGTGAGTCACCAACATTTCTTGAAGTAAGTTTAGTTCTATTATACTTTGTCAACCAATTGAAATCTTTAAGAAATGGTAAATCATAATAAATACACCCAGGAATAATGGCCTGTGTAAAAATTGGTAATTTATTGTTAGCTTCTGGACAACTTATTTTCACTAATAAACTAGAAAATTATGTGAATCATTTCTCAGTGATATTCATAAATAGTGTTAATTGGTAAAATATGTAATTATATATGAAAGTATATGTAGAAAATCATTCAGAAGGCAAGGGGCAGGAGCCTCTTCCACCAGGACATTCCTATGAAACCAGAGGTTACAGCTTCAGGGTAAGTGTGAAGACATGAGAAAACTGCACTAGAATTAAGGGTAACTAACTGAAAGTGATATTGAATTTCATAATCAGAGTTTCTAGAATAGCCTTGCAAATTATATTTCCAGGGAAACATGAGCATAGTAGTGTAGTATTATGGAATAATCTTATTGCATGTACCAAAACCAACTAGGTACTAAATATGAAAGACATATTGCACATACTAAATGTACTGAGTTTATTTAAATGAAGGCTTAACAAATGGCTGTTATTGTTTTGTTGTTTTAATTAAAGTTGAAAATCTTATAATAGAATTTCCTGCCCTTCTGCCACCCCAGGTCTTTCTGCTGTTTTAAAACCTTCCCTCCCTTCAGTTCCCAAACTGCCCTTTCTCTGGGGAACAGAATATAATTGATCCTATCTAAATTTCAAGAATGACTATTCCCACTCGAGAGCATATCAAAGCTGCAAAGAGAATACAGAACTTTTAACAACCAGAGCTATTCATACCAGCTCATCTGCTACCTCCTAATAAAACTGGTTGTTAATCTTTCCTGATTTGTCTACATCTTTCAGGTAATAAAAGTGTCTAAACCATAATACATTCTTCCAGAGAAGATAATCAGGTAACTTAATACCTCTCTGCTCAGCGACACAATATCCCTTTGTATCCAGTCCTGAATTGGATTGACATTTTTAGCTGACACTTTACATCAAAGGTCACTTTGCTCAGTTCACTATCTGATCTCTTTTATTGTCTTCTAGCATATTCCTAAGTCTCAAAAAAGATTTCATCCCTGGCAGTATACTGAGAGCTTCCAATTTCATTATCTCATTGGTATATTTTGTTAATTATTAAGATCTCTCTAATTGTAAGTCTCTTTTCCCAGGAATGTGTCTGAGTCCCATCATTAGAAATACTAATAATCAGAATATTTTGAACACCAAAAGTATAGTTAAGTTGGACATAACCCTGAACTGCCAAAGGAACAGAGAATTCTCAAGTAGAAACAGCTCTCCTAACTGTAATGATTTCATAAGGGCCCATTCATTACTTAGTAAATTTTCTTAAAATGGAATGAGTCAATGTGAGTAAAAGATTTAGTTTCCTTCATTTATTTATGTTGAGCCATTCAACTCATACAGATTGGAAAACAATTTTCAAGGCAAGACCAACTAGTGTTTTGTGACTTAACATAGATGTGACATTCTGAAAGGTATCTTTTATTTTCCCTCCAGTTTTGGCTATCTCTACCCCTTTAAAAAAAGAAAAGCATCAAAATATTATGATCTAATAAAATAACAGAACTACCAAAACCTATTTACTGAGAAATAAACTACAGTAAAATGTTTGGTACTCTCGAGGTTGTTGATGAAAAATATTGGACGGAAATTTAAAAATTAAAGGTACATTAGGAAATAATATCAAAGAAATATGAAAAACATGGTGACTTTCTAGATTCTAAAAGCCCTGAAAATAAAGTACTGCTACTAGAACTAAGGGAGATAGAATCAAAAGAGAGATCACAAGAGAATATCCAGCTTTAAAAAGGAAGTCTGAGAGCTGAGGAAGAGATATATTTTGAATAAAACTTTCAAATAATAGAGCATTTACCAAGGTATGAATAGTCTATAGAGTGCAAGTTAGCCTTTCTCCCAAGGAGATTTGATAGTAAACGTAGACGAGATTGGGAGTGTAGGGAGGATTTAAAGGAAAAGGTCAATATAGGTTAAATGAGGAAATAGAGCTGTTGGGAGATATTTTGAAAATCATGAGTTCATACTATGTAACTGTTCATCTTTATCCTACTTTATAGAAACAATGTGTGAGCAAATCCAGAAATGGAGGGCAGCCCACAGGAAGGAAACAAAGAATTAACTTTTCACTGGCACATTTATTCTGTTTTTTTTTGTTTTAAACTGTGTTTATATTGGATAGTGGGATGTTGTTACCTTTCATTGCTAGAGAGGATAAAAAAGGAAAAGAAAAAAGAGTGGAAGGCAACAATACCTGTGTTATCTCCCAATGCATTTTTGAATGACTGATCCAACTTTCAGTTTCAAGCTGTTTAAATCTATCTCACTGATGGGCCCAAATCTAGTGCTCACATGTTTGGGACAATTAAAGTCAGCAGGATCTGTGGCTCCCTAACCCAGGCTTTATTGTATAAGGAGTAAACAGCCACTTGTAATTTAGTGAGTAAGTGCAGGTCTTTCATGATGCACATACCAGCTCCACTGTAAACCGATCAATTTCTGTGCTTCGCAGTGGCATTCATAAGGCCCCCACGGAGCATTATCCCATGCCTGAGGGTCATTACTCTTCCACAGAAGCACTGACAGTTGTGATGAATGGCGGGACCTGGGAAGAGGAGTGTTTGGATGTTTAAACAGATTACATTTTCCTTTTAGAGCAGTAGACATTAGATCACATCTCAGACTGTCTACCCATGTGGACAGTGAGGATGAAATCAGTGCAACTCATATGTGACTAGTGAGATTCAGGTGTACCAATAATTGTTTCTACTGAGGGGAATGTACTTGACTTTGCATCCTGTCACAATATTGTACGTGCTACCATGCAATAGGTGATAGTCATATACAGCTTCTGAGATGCTGGGCCATCAACATGCGTGAGAGCCCGTCTATCACTATTATCTACAATAAGACTCATTACCTGCCAGCCAATAAACATCCCATTTACACCATCTGCAATGAATTAAAAAGTGATGAAAAGAATCAGGATCTGTTTGAGTTGCAACATGATTGTCAAGTTTATTTTCATCTCTGGAAGCCCTTCAGTTCTTTGATAAACTTTAGGAAAAAAAATATATGATGAAGAAGCTCAGGAGTAGTCTGGCAGTGACAATTGTCAGGTTTTTAATCAGGAATTTACAAATACAATAGGCCTCTTAAAATCTAAGAAAAGTCCAGGCCTTTGTCTATTACCCTTTTCAGCTCTTCCCTCTCTCTCTGGTTTTCAGGTGTGCGGGAACTGGGAATCCATGTTTGATACTCCTAAACTGATACTGACTACAGTGAGAAATATTTCATAAAAATGTGTATTTCAAAATAAACTCTGAGGCAACGCTAGCACTGTATCCAGAAAGGAAGTAATGATTAGTCTAATTTACACATGTAGTGATTTCTTTGGCTAGTGCGAGTTCCATGTTCTATGGTAAGGTTCTCTGTAACTGTTCCTGCTTGAAGAAGTTATTGGGGTATTAAAAAGATACAGAGGTCTACTGGCACTTGAGGACTATTTAATTTGTATATAAGCAAACTAGCTGTCTGTCCAGATTACACATGGGGGCTGTCCAGTGGTAGAAACTGCAGAGCAGAAGAGTAAATAGGGATATCAGACAAACACATGAGAAACAGCAGAAGGATTTGACATTTATTCATGCACATCACCTTACATTAGCAGAGTCTCTTGTTTTTGCATCTTCCTTTTTCTTCATCAGATATTCCAACAACAAGGAAATAACTTTCAATCTTCCCTTAAAGATGGGGGTTCTCAGTGTTGCCCAAGGTACTGCTCTGAGCAAAGAGACCAATTCTGAAATGAGGGTACTGAAGATAAGTCCTTCTGAAAATAGCCCTGGCCATGCAACAGGATTTTACTCCCAGAAATCCATCTCTTCCTCCCACAAATTGCCCTTGTGGTAGTAATATAGGAAGGAGATTATATATTACCTCATCTCCTTACAGAAAAAAGGACAAGTGCTATGGGAAAGCTTTGTGTATTTTAATCATTCTAGGCATTCCCTGCCTTCAATATTTCACTAAAGAGGTCCTCAGTTGCCTTTAGAAAGACACTCTAGTGAGAGAGAAAGAAACAGAGTGATGAAAATGATGACCTCATCTGGAAAGGCTTTCTAACCAAAAGGGATAAACTAGCTGTGACCCCCGTCCTCAAATCTGTGAAGCAGACAAAGATAGAAAGGTAGCATGAAGTATGACTAACTCTTCAAAATTTTGCTTGGTAACTGTTCCACCTGACACTATAATTTAGCAGGAGACATCATTTTTTTTTAATCACAAGCTCATCTTTATGTTTTTAGGGGAAAAAACATAAATCTCTATGTAGAAGATTTTGAGGGCTACTGACCTTAACTGTGCTGGAAATAAGGAAAAGAAATGTCACACTGTGGGAATAAGGAAGCTATTTTGCAAAACCTAGCATGGGAGTGAATGAGTTTCATTCTCGCTTCCCCTTCTCATCTACCCAATTCTGAACTCATACACTGTATTAATTCCATTAGGACAAAGTTAGTTGCTGATGGGGTCACATACAAGTATAGACTTTGCTTCTCTAGAAATAAAATCTGATTATATTTGAGGCATTCAGTCCTGAACAGCACATTTTTAAACTACAAGTAGTTTGTACCAGATAAGAATGTACCAGATAAGTTATACTGTGAATTTATGGTGTTCATTTTAACTAATACATTTTACCAATCTAATACTAAGGTTGAGTTAGGAAAGTTATAATTAATCTCTAATAGCATCAGAAAAGGGAAGCCCAGTATGCTTTTAATAAGTGTATACATAATCAAATGCAAAATCCTGATTTCTTTCACTGATTTGCCAAGGATCAAAGAAATACATTAGGAAGGATGGTAAGAAGAGGCTGTTTGGGAAAATGGAAGTTAAATTATACTTCAATTTATTATATTTTTCCTAAAAAATAACTTAATGTACATACCAGAAATTGATAAAAATTGAGCTACTATGCTCATGAAGTGTTAATACTTTATGTGCCACATCCTAGATCTATGTAGAAAACAAAATGGTGGAGTTCTTAAGGTCTTTTTTACTGTCACTGATATCTAGTTGCTTTGGCAGTCTTATGGTAAAGTCTTGGACTGGATTGCTTCTCAAGTCTAAATGCCCAATTAAACATGAGGCATTACTCTCGGTTACTTTCTTGGCAAGACACCATATAACTGTCCCATGAAATAAACCTAGATTTAGAGAGAAGAGGGTACATTTTTGAAGCTACGTTGAAGACACTTCTTGGAATGACCCAACATCAGTAGTCCAGCTTGGGCTTATTTTTTGTGCTTATATAAAATAGTGTTGTTGAAATAAATAATTCTGAGGTCAGAAATGTAACACAGAGTAATAGGCACAATCTTCACATGCATCAAATGTGTAAACTTCCACCTTGGTCATGAATGAGCAAATAGAGACCATATTGGAATACCTGACCTTTGTATCGAGCTTCATCCTACTCTACTGAACACAAGAAGATTGTGTGTGTGTGTGTGTGTGTGTGTGTGTGTGTGTGTGTGTGTGTTTAAAACAACAACAAACATGGATCAAATTGCCGGGTATAACAGCCAGTGGCCACATCTGCAGCAAAGACTTTTCTGTGGGAGCTCCAAAAGCTCATAACCATGGAGTGAACCATAATTATATTGTTTAGAAACCCATGTCAGAAAAAAAGCTCTTTTGACTTTATTTCCCCTATTTATGTTGGGCTACTTGGAAACAGGCCATAGGAACATTTACTGAATCTCTGTAACTTTTCTGTTATTTCAGTGGTTGTAAAGTAGAATGGAGTAGTGAGTGACTTAGGAAAGTAAAAAAAACCAGGAGGATTCAAGTAAAAAGTTCGAAAAGGTGCCACTGTCCTTGACTCCATCATCTTTTTAGATTAGATTTCATAACTCTTGAGGTCTTTTCCCTTGTTGTCTGTTGCCAGAGAACTTTAGCTAGAGATAAAATAATAAGGAAATAGAGTTAAGTTGTAATAGTAAATAGATACATAGATATCTGGAATCTCCATGTTTTTAGCTGCAGTTATTTCCATTTATTTATGGAATTCAAAGTGGTCTAAAACAATAAAAAGTTCTGTGAGGTTTATTTCTTTAAAGACCGTATTGAGAAGTTTACAGAAACATCTGGGACACAATCAGGGTATGTCTAGTCATAGCCTCACATCTACTTACATCCTTTCTGGTCTCACTAGTAATGTACCTTATAGGCTAGGTGAAGATTTTACATTGAGTACCATATAATGAGTGGCAACTTTGCTTAGAATAATTTGTAAGAGTAGAATCTGAAATATTATCTACAGTTTCCATAGAAGAGCACTTTTTTTCTGAATATCCCACTTTTGATCTAACACTCTTTTCTTTATTTAGTTGCATATATACCCCTTTCTTCATTTCCATCTGTCAAATGTTGTCTGTCCTTAAGGCCCATCTCAAAGTCCACTACTTTTATGCACCCTTCGTGCCTACTTCTCTTCATCTTTCTCTGTAGCAAAGGTCATTGATTCATCCTAGAGACTCCTCTCCCCACAATTTTTGGTGGTGCTTGTATGAAACTTAATTTGTGTCATCATCTGGTATTAGTCTAATTCTTCTGCTAGATGTTAATTCTTTAAGTGAAAGAAGTTTACTTGGTATAATGTCTTGGACATAGTAAATTCTCAATAAATATTACAACTCAAATTGAATCTCTTTCACTGTAAACAGGAAATTTTTTTGAGTTTTCCATACTACTTAAAGGACAGACTTATAAATAAAAGCATCTTTATATTCAAAATTAGAAAGAGAATGAAAGTAATTTTTTTTTTTTTTTTTTTTTTTTTTGCGGTACGCGGGCCTCTCACTGTTGTGGCCTCTCCCGTTGCGGAGCACAGGCTCCGGACGCGCAGGCTCAGCAGCCATGGCTCACGGGCCCAGCCGCTCCGTGGCATGTGGGATCCTCCTGGACCAGGGCATGAACCCGTGTCCCCTGCATCGGCAGGCAGACTCTCAACCACTGCGCCACCAGGGAAGCCCGAAAGTAATTTTTAATCCTTGTGAGTCTATAAGCTCCCTTTGTTTCATGTGTTCAGGCATTTTTTATTCCAGATCCCCTTTAGAAAAATCTATCTTAAGCTCTGTATATTCAAAAGACAACTCATAAATTATGATTTTTAAAATGGAGAACAAACAGGAAGAAAATAAAGAGATCTAGAATGGGACCAGGGGACTTCCCTGGTGGCACAGTGGTTAGGAGTCTGCCTGCCAATGCAGGGGAAGTGGGTTCGAGCCCTGGGCCAGGAGGATCCCACATGCTGCAGATCAACTAAGCCCGTGAGCCTGCGCTCTAGAGCCCGCGAGCCACAACTGCTGAGCCCGCGTGCTGCAACTACTGAAGCCTGAGCACCTAGAGCCCCTGCCCCACAACAAGAGAAGCCACTGCAACAAGAAGCCTGCGCACCGCAACAGAGTAGCCCCCGCTCGCCTCAACTAGCGAAAGCCAGTGCACAACAACGAAAAACGCAACACAGCCAAAAAAAAAAAAAAGAATGAGACCAGAAAATAAGAAATTATAATTTCTTCCTAAAGGGTGAATGTAAGCCCTTAAGGACGAGTAAAAAAAAAAAAGAAAAATTACAAAGCTAAAACAACACACTTGTTGTCTTCAAGTCTTCCTCCATAAGCGAAAAGGAAACAGAGCTGAAGAATGGCAGTCTTGTCCAGCATCATGTTTACACAAAGCTATAGACAAATCCACTTGCAGTTTGGACTTCAGTTTATTCACAGTGAATGTGAGTCAGTTTGATAAATGTATGTGCTTTATGCAAGTCATCAAACAAACTGTGGAATAAGTGATGTAAATACAACCAGCTACTGAACTAAAATGTACTCAGGAAATATTTTAATTGCATAAGAAAAATAGGATCAGATGTGATAAGTGAGAAAAATAATTAAAGAAGATATAGTTATATAGAAGTAGAAAGGATATTTTATAGAAAGAAAATTGAGGATGCACAGTGAGGAAAGCAAAATAGAAGAAGGATATTTGGAGTCAATTGCCCAAGCAAGAAAAATGTCAAGTACAAAGTACACTTCTTAACTGATAGGTTAACCAAAAGTCTAATATCAGCATCAGTTTTTTTAAAAAGTCAACTTGTAACCCGTTATGAAATCAATCCTGCCACAGCTTTCCAAGAAAGAATATTCTTAGTGTAAAGAGGTAGAGAAATTAAAAAAGAGAAAGGCTCAAAGGAAGACAGTAGTAAGTTGTTTATGTCCTAAATTGGGCATCATTAGCACTTTTATAGTTTAGTGGAAATTGCTGTGTGAAAGCCAAATTTCTATTTACAAAAAGAAAATGATGCTGTAATAGAGAATGGATTGTACTGCATAGACTTAAGACATGAGGAGCCATTGTGGTACCGGTAATGGTACCATGGTGAAAAAATCAGCAGTGAGGGGCTTCCCTGGTGGCGCAGTGGTTGAGAGTCCGCCTGCCGATGCAGGGGACATGGGTTCGTGTCCCAGTCCGGGAGGATCCCACGTGCCGCGGAGCCTGCGCGTCCGGAGCCTGTGCTCCGCAGCGGGAGAGGCCACAACAGTGAGAGGCCCGCATACTGGAAAAAAAAAAAAAAAAATCAGCAGTGAGGATATACATTGAACACTTAACAGAATTTTGCCATTAATTTAAATATATTTTAGAAAAGGAAGTAGAAATATAAGACTGATAGACGAATTGTTGTATATAATTGTCCCACTCTACTATATCATGTACTACAAAATTAACACTTAAAGAAAATATTCAACACACTCATACACAAGGTGGACTGCTTAAGAAAATGTTTTATTTTTAAGTTATAAAGACTGGTGAACAAGACTATCTAAAATGAACACATAAAATGCTCTTTGGTTGGATAGACATTTAGTAAAATGTCACAAAAGGATTTTGTTTCCTTGAATAAGAGGAACATCTGCCATTATATAGAATAGCTATAGAATTGTCATCCTTCATATTTTCTCAGTAGCCAAAGGTCAGAAATAAATATAGTAATACCTTGGTATATTAAGAGGCTTTCATATGTTTGTTTATTTCTTTGGGTACTTTTTTCTTTAACCACTGTGAAGAAGTTATTTTCTTATCCATGACTAGTTTTCTTCAAGGTAGGTTTTCAGGTCCTAATAAATATAACGAAATGAGATTCCTACATCCATTTCTTTTGCTCTTTTTGCTTTATATTAATGTTTAAGAAATAATCCAGCCGTGTTTTTAAAATGATTTTCTTTTGGTATATGTATAGGTGAACTCGATTCTGAGAATAACTGAGAGCCTGGGGCTCTGCAGCTCCTTAGATATCAGTTGCATGAGAGAAGGGAGATGATCTAAGAGATCAGTACTGCAGGTCAGCTCCCCACAGGTTTCCATCATACCTGAATTGATGATGAACAGAGGCTACAGCCATTGGATTCCTGCACAGTGCTTTGTGCAAAATAAGTATGAATTTTCCTTTTTCCTCTCAACCCCAAACAAGCAGGAGTTCACAACGTAATTGATAGTAGTTCTAAAACCATGGCCATAAGGCCAAAACCTGAGTGAGGCATAGAATATGCATATAGACATGTATCTTTCCAGCGAACTACATGGTTTTTGATCAGGACTGATCTGAGTGGAAATTTAAACCAGCTGTTAACCAAAAGCCATCTTATTCAACTGGCTTCATTTAAATGCGTAAATGCTATTTGAGAAAAAAGGAGATATCCAAGTACACTAATAAAAATTACTTGATTATAAATTGTATCGAGATGGCACATCTATTGCTGATGAAAGCAGTGCTATGTCGGTGCCCTAAGAATTACAAACAAGAGAAAATTAATATAAAAAAATGAAAATGTACCCTTTAAATAATGCTGCAAACAGGTTTAAACCATCCTCCATTCAGTGATGGAACTTTTATGTCTCCTTATTTTAAGCTTTACACATAGCTGTATTGTAAACCTTACACATATGTAGGCCCTTCATAAATACTTGTTTAATTAAAAAATTAGGTAACTGAATGAAAGTTGTAAGCTCTTATATAACATTAGGGAAAAGGGGTCTTCTAAATCTGCAGGTCTATAGTTTACACACACACACACACACACACACACACACACCCTCCTAATCATTTGTACATCCCATCACTACCCAAAGCATCTTCTACTCCGGGAGTCCGCTTTCTTTTCCAATTACTATCCATGAGACCCTTTCCTCAAGCTCTGGCACTACGGTCATTTTAAAATTCTCTTCTTTTGCCCTTTACTTCCCATTTAATCAATCACTAAGTTCTACCAGTTCTCCCCCAGCAACATCTCTTGAGTTGGCCTCTTTATTCTCTTTATTTTCAGGACCTCCCAGTGGGCCTGGAGAAGATGGCCCTCATCTCCTTTCTGAACCGCTAGAAATAGGCCACCCTTCCTTCAGGCTGTTTTCAGAAAACAATCCTTTAAGCATCTAAAATAATTGCCCTCACCCATCATTTTCTTCATCCCATTTCTTGGTTTAGGATTCTACTCTTCTTCTTTTCTACCTCTAGATTAAAATCCAAATTCCTCATCTGGTTGTAAGCTCCTCTACTACCAGTTATTCTCCTTGGCCTCTCTTTCTTCCCCAGCTCCAAGGTCCCCATTAACTTCTGTTTCCCCCAAAGCAGAATGAACAGGGGTTTGGTTGCCATCTTGGCAGTCTTTATGACCAGATGAGTCAGTTCCTCATGCAGTTCCTTTCACCCACAGTGACCCTCCTGCTCTGACTGCCCTGCTTTCTCTACATCAAGCATCACAGGCTGACCCTTTCCCACCTCCATGCCCTTGTCCGTGCTCTCTCTCCACTCCCTGATGCTCTTCTCGCTCACTTTAGAATATGTAGATCCATCACTCCCTTCCAAATTCTTTTTTGTCCTATTACCCTAGTCTTTATATATCCTGTCTGTACTCACTTGTATGTTGATCTAGGAGTCTTAAGTAGTTTTGCCTGAACAGGTTTTGTTGTTCTCAGATTCCCAGCAAGACTACAGACATCTTGAGGGAATAGAGAGTATTGCCTTAAGTATGGTGCAGGTCTTAAGAACTTAAGTTCTAAGTTCTCCACATAGAACTTCTTCAGTAGACGGTTTCTGACTTCCTAATGAAGTGTGTGGCCACTAGATCTCAATAAGACATTTGGATTCTCCAGACACGATTAAAAATAGCCGTATGTTGCAAAAGGACTCACTGCATATCCGTAACCCACTGGTCCAGACCAGGAACTTGAAAATGTTTGAGGAGCAGGACTCTTACAGAGGGTGTTTAGTTGGGAGGCCTTGAATATGGTCTACCATGTGAAGAACATCAAAGGACCTAAGTTTCCCAGCCAAGCAATAGTTCTCAGAGGCAGTGGGCCAGGTTCACCATTCGGTAGAGGAAGTTTGCCAAATGTTGTTATAATATTCAAATGGGTTTGTCCTTAAATGAGCACATCTGATGAGCATCCCCACCCAGGCTGCTCTCTGAAGATGTAAGTGGGCAGGAAAGCACAAGTGTGATTCAGTCAGCTGCCAGAGACTGACTGGCTCCAAAACCATCCACACCCACCACTTTACACTGTGCAAAATTTTACTCTAGTTGTGCCAGCCCAATGCTTGAGAATTATCAATGAATCAGTAAGCAAGAGAGGTCATCAAGATTTTTCCTGTACTTATGGATCTCAAAAATTCTTCATTAGAAAACTTTGACTCTCCGAAGGTCTCATGGGGACAGCTATTATGTAAGAAAATCTCCTCCTGACTCTATTTTAGCCCACCTAATAAAATCTGATGGCAGCACATGGATTGCTTCAGGGAACATAGTTTCAGGGTTAAAAAAGATGTAGAATTAAATTTTATCTCTCGCTCCCAAAGAAGGGCTCTCTCTCTGAGAGTATATGGAAAGGCCTGTTTTGGCCATGAATGAAAGAAACGTTTTATGAAGATGGTTCAGATCAAAGATTTGAAGAGACCATTACTTTAACTAGAGGCTTGGATTATGTATACTCTTAAGTAATGGTGTAGACCCCCTTCCTCCAGCCTGATAAAGAGAAGCAGACTATTGAGAAGCCTTTGGTGTCCCTGCAATGGGTTGTTGATGACAATCACACTTTACCTGCACCATAGCTAACCTCTACCTTGCTGCAAGGTAGGCATTATTATCCCCAATTTACAAATCAGAAAAAGGCTTAAAGTGACCAAGCAGCTTGCGCATTGTACACAACTAGTAAGTGACTTTGGTAAACGCCCTGATCTCTCTGGTGCCAAAGCCAGTTCTTTTAGTCCCCACGCTGCTGCCTTCTAACTGAACAACACAACATATGTGAAAGCATTTTTCAAGCCAGAAAGTGTTGCACAGGTGGTAGTTTATGTGGGAAGCAGAAAGTTCTGAGAAGGGCAATGTTCAGATTACCCTGAAAAGAGAATAAGTGGCTTTTATTCTAAACACTCTAAAGAGACTAGCAGCCCTTTTGGTTATGTACAAAAGGCCATAAGTTGTGCTTCTGTGTCATACAGAAGCATCCAGTAACAAGTTCATATTCCTTTTTGACTGGCCTAGCCAGGGGCATAAATATCCAAAGCAGTTTTTGCCTCCTTCATATACAGGGATGCTCATGGATAATGCCATCCCAAGGAGAAAGAAGAGGTATGAGCAGAATCCTTGTTAATTTAAATATCAACTTCATGAGCCATTTCATTTTAGTTTTCTGACAGGGTTTCTTCATGGTAACTGCATGAAATAGGTAGTCATTCTTCTAAATATATTGATGGAGTAGAAGTAGCTCCTAGAGATACTATCTTCCATGTTCTAGACACTAATTAAATACAGACTGAATGAATGAGTTTTCAACATAGCTGGAAGAAACCCTACACATTTGAAAATCTAGTTTTTAAGAACACTTCATGTAATTATATTGGTCTTAGGTAATGTGCCTTTCTTATAAAATAGATTTTTCCCCCAAATCACTGTGTTTTTTATTGATTTGTTTTCGTTATTTCAAAAGTGGCTTTAGTTGGCAATTCTTAGCATTTTAGCAAGGAGATAATTTGTTAACAAACACTTAAATGATCTAAATAAACAATTATTTCAAAAATTTTTAATGAAATGAAACAAATGATCACTGTTTTGAACTTCATTTACCTCATAACCCAAACCACTAAGCCTAACTATGACTAGTGTTCCCTTCATGGTACTAGGAGGTGGTGTTGTATGCTATCTATGGACCCTCTGGTTCACTGCCTCATGTCAGACATAGTAGGTGCTCAATTAATCGTTGCTGAATGCATTAATGAAGTACCTCCAATTTGTTTGTCATCTAGCTTTGTGAGGCTTCCTGGAGTGGGGAGGGACATGTTTAAATGAACAATATTTACCTATTTCCTGAGATTTTTCACGCTTACTCTCAAAGGTAAATGATGTATGAAAATCTTTAAAGAAAAGGACTTCAAAAGTTTTTGAGTTAAACTATCATAGAAAGAAAAGTCTTTCCTTTTTCAGAAAATAGCCATTGCTTTCTTTATGACCATTGAAACCATAACTATTTTCTTGGTCTTAAAAGTATAAACTGTAATGTTATAAATATATGCTGATATTGTTAAAAAGCTTGGGGAATATAAGTCTTTGGGTGTAGATAGCTAGTGTCCTTGTCTTTTTCTGGAAACAGGCCATTTTCTAATAGAATTTATATTAGCTAAAGGTTTTATAGTCAATTTATTAATTGTTAAGAAAATGAAGTACCAAAAAAGATAGGTAACTTGCTTCACATCACAGAAAGTCAGAGATGATATGTGATGCTGAGGTCATTGATCCACCTACTCCCCTCTGTTTGAAATCTCATTTATACCATGAATTTAACATAGGAAGAGCCAACAGCGTTCAGAAATTATTGGTTATGTATGTTTTTCTGGGTATTACATGTGTGTGAGATTTTTGGGGTTTCAATAATTATCTATTGTGATTCATGGTTTCAGTATAAATCTCCCCACCTTTCATTTAGACCCATTTATTGCATTGTAGTACACCCAGGAGCAAATCCTGGCTGTGAATGTGCCAGGAACCGTGCAATAAATTATCAGTCTATTGAATAAAGCTATTGAAGAATCGGTATTTATACTTTTGAAAGGAATTTGGCCATGTTACTCTGAGTGGGTCTGATTAACCTGAACCTTGCCTGTACACCCCACTGCCAGAGGAGAAAAACCAAGTAGGTGGAACACATGTATCTTCTGTGTACCTGTCTGCTAGACCTCAAACAAGATTACTGTTGACAGGAAAAAACAAATTTCCTTTTCATTCCACAAGGTAACGTAGCTGCTTTCAGATGCAAAAGCCCTTCCTCCCAAGCTGCATTCTCCTTCCCTCACCCCCTCCCCTTTAATTCCTGTCTGGAATGGATTCCTCCCAAATAAGGATAATCCTGCCTTACTGTTTACTCACTTGGTTACCTTCTTGGGCTTTGCAGCATCCACAACAGGCTTTGCTGCTTTTATTCCTGCCAGGATGCACTTAGGAGTTTTTATGATTGTTTTGGTTGAGGTGGCACTTTAACTTTAAGCCCTTATATTTATGATTTATAACTTTCTCTCTAAATTGCATGTTGGACTAGAACTTCTCAAGCATATTCTCTATTTAGACACAACTGTTTCATAACATTTGAAGAAAATATTGAGCATGGCAGCCCAATATCCAAGAATTCATTTCACTCATCTGCCTTCAGAATTAGCTGATGTACCTGATGCATCATGTATTGAACATATCTGGATGCTCAGTAATAAGCCATAGACATGTACCTATCCTAAGGAAACTATTATGAAAAATATATATAACAGCTCTATGTACCTTTCAATAGACTAAATTTTAAATGATTATTCTGTGTTTCAGAAATACATGTGGACAACCAAATGATGGCTAAATTATGGTCATTCATTCTTTAATGATAATAGTCAAGATGGTGCTATAAATTCCAAGAGAGCTTTGCAAAGCCTGTGTTACATATGTCACTTCGTTTAATCTTCACAATTACCTTACAAAGTAGGTATAATTACTCTGATAACAAGACTGAGAGAGGTTAGGTAATTTACTCAAAGTCAGCTTGGCTAGTAAGTAGCATTAAAAGGACTTGAATCCCTATCTACCCATCTCCGGAGCCTTGACTTGTCCTATTAGATGTTCCCATAAACTTGAATATTCCGACTTACTCTCTTAAGTAGTAGTTTCACATGAATACCTTTTGTCATATATTTAAAGAACAGACCCATATGTACTGTCCCAGCCCACAGGTTGTTTTGGTTTTGTTTTTACATAAATTCTCTTTTCTTCTCCAGGGGAAAGTTAAAGGATTTATAGGGAAAATGGACAAATTCCTAAACAAGGATATGGTAATCACTCAAATGGGGCACTGCAATTTTAAACTAATTGCACTTTTCCAGTACTTTTGATTACATAAAACTCTAAGCAGAACATCTAAGAGTTGAATTCTAATCGATTGTACTTTATATTCTTTCTTAAGAACTCTATCACAGACACATTTAAATGAAACATATATTGTAGAAAATCATATGAGGAATGTTGTAGAACTAACAGACAGTGGCAGTAGAAACCTTAATTTTAAATTTCATGACTTTTGTGCAATTAGAAGCTCAACCTTAACATTTCATTAACTTAGCTTTTCTGCATTTAATTATAGATATTGGGTTAAAGCTATGGAAGTTAATATTTTAAGCCTCCATTAATGGTTGTAATCGATTTTTTGTATTATTTTTTGCTATAATAATCAAAAGAGCACTTAACCTGGACAGGAATAAATCTGGGATTCTGGAGATTAATATTAAATCTGCTAATGTATTGTCCTACCATTCCCTGGAAGACTAGGTTATCTGATGCTATATGCAAGAGCTTACAGGTGAGACGTGACTCTGGAAAATGGCCTAGGTTTCAGTATTTCTCTTTGAACTGTCATAGTAGCATTGTTTTTTTTTTGAGTTTCACAGTGGGATGTATTTTAGGCAAATGGAGGATGGGGATTCAAAGATGAAAGGAATCGACATAAAAACTAAAGGAATTGCTTAATTTGTAAATTTAACCCTGTGTCATGATTCTTCATTAGGGATATTTGCTATACTGATTCAGTACCAAGCACAGGGGGCAAATGGGACAGAAAGGGCACTAACTGTATTGAAGATGGCACTAGAAATTTGGAGGGCTCTTAATAATTAGGTACTTAAGCTCACCTAGAGAAGTGATTAGTGTTTAGAAGTGGAGACAAGGCTACAGGAACACAGATAAATTAGAAGGGAACAAAATGTCCAGTTTGCCACAGTTCTTTGCAACAATAATAGCCTGCCCAAGGGATGTGGAAATGCTGTTCATGCTGCTTACACAGTCCCCACAGTCTGTCTGGTCCCAGTAAGTTTGGCTGTGGTGGTAGAGATGTAGCCTGAGCATGAAGACCCCTGGGTTGTTTTTGTTTCCTATCTCTGTCACTGACTCACCGATACTCTCAAATAAACCACATTCACTCTCTTGATTTTTCCATTCTCCTACTTGTGACATGGATGAAATGCCTTCCTCTTAGATAATACTAACCTTTATATCATATTTTTAAAAATCGTGGGTTGAAAACAGTTTACAACTAAGAGAAGGTGAATATTTACCTCACAGTCACTTGGCAAACACATGGTAGGATCTCACCAGGGGCTAGAGATACAAACATGGATGAAACATTGTCCTGGAGTAGCTCACAGTCTAGTGAGGGCTGTAGGGAACTGGAAGGGTGGGTACAACCTAGTAAAGAGATCAAATACAATAGGGTTACAATATTAGTGCAGTGCAGAGAAGGATGTGATGATCGGATATTTGAAAAGCAGTAATAAGTATGCAATGATAAGTAAATAATAAAAACAATAATAATGTGATATAGTGGAAAGAACCCTGGAATAGAAGTTTGTTCTGGCCTTGCTGCTAACCATGTGTGATCCAGAGTAATACTCTCTGTTCCTGTGTTTCTTTATCTATAAAATGGCTGTAATATCTGATTGCTTATAATACAACGTGTCAAGTAAGAACTGTGTATGTGGCAGCACTTTGAAAACTTTACAGTGCTATGCAGATATCTAGCATTATAACTATTATATCACCAAAAGTGGTAGAGAATCAACATAGTTAAATGGGTGATTCAGACCAAAACTCATTTCACCAAAAATGCCAAGTAACTGGAACAGAAGTAAACTTTGGTGCTTAAGTTTTATGAATCATGCCTCAGACTAAAATTTTGTTATATGGAATTGATAATGGTCTGGCCACAAACTAGCAATATAATTGTGACTTTCCAAAATTGTAATTTTCTGAAGCTAGGAGAGAGAAACTTAAAATTGGAAAAAGCCTGGACACTTAAACTTTAAAAGCAACAGGATGGAAAAGAAGGATTGTGCTTTTTCCAAATGTCAAAATTTTAAATCCTAATAAAATCCAATAAACAGGATATTTACCATGGCTACAACAACTAGCAAAGGTTAGCATGGACGAAGACTGGAAACCACTGAAGGTGCTAAGGGACAACAATCAATGAGAATGCCAACCCTGGATGAGTTTTAATCTCACTGGCATGTGCTCAAGTCAGGAGCTGCTTCCTTCATAGACTGTACCCAATCATAACCAATATTTAGAAGAGATTTTTTTTTAATGCACATATGATTTCATTACTATGCTTTTTATTTTTTCATAGCAGCAGTTACTTTTAACTCAAAGTGAGAAAACTGTTCTTACGTGGTTTAACTCCAGCAGTTTGAGTAACATGACAGAGTGCTCAGACACAAACAGGACCTGTCTCTATACATCTTAGACAGAGAGAAGAATATTCAAACATGTGTATCTTGCACTTAATTTAAACTGTGTGGTTGGTTACCTATCTCTTTGGCAATTCAGTATAAAGTTTTATTACTGTGAAATAGAATAGGGTAAGGATTTATGTCACACAAAAATGAATTTCCATGGATGGGAACACACATGAAATAATTTAGGTAAGCAGTATGTCAAGTGAAAATTTAAGATGTTAGAGCTGGTGGGGCAAAGGAGGAAGCAAGGAGGAGTTTGTGTAATAGATGATAAATATATCACCAGGGGAAGAAAAAGGACCACAGTTGCTATAGGAGGTTATTATTAATGTTGAAGAATTGTACAAAACACTGAAGAATGAATTTTAAGGCAAAGAAATCAAAGCAACTGATTAGATGAGGGGGAAGTCTCATTTGAATGTCAGTGGAAAATAAAACTCTTAAAATCAATACAAGCCCTTACAATTACACCCAGGAAGGAATGAAAGCCACAGGTCTAAAATTTCTGTAGGTTTAGACATTAGGGACATTTCTTAAACTTTTCTTCTGCAGAGGTTATGGAAGGAACAGCAGTGAGCAAAGCTCCTGTCACCTCTGCAAAAATCCTTTCTTTCCATTGATTCAATTTTGCTTCAAAGCAGTCCCAATTTAAGAAACAGAATGTGAGAATGTTCACTCTCAGAACAGCTCTCATGATTCTCTGCTGGTTTACAGAGTAACTTGGCTATGATGGAAGGGTATGAAAATCTCCTTTGTGTCATTCTGTACTTCTTGCCTTTTTTATATGTTTGTGTGAAGAAATTCATAGTGGTAGGTCTCTGACATTGAGTTAAAAGAAGTACTATTTTTAATCTGCCTTCACGTCTCTAGTCCTCAAACTTAGGTTAAAAATCTCAAAAAGACTGTAAAAACACTTTAGGATTTAGAATTTAATTAGCTAACTTAGATCAGGGACAGAGGAGAGTTTAATGTGTCTAACTCGATGTTGTTTACCGAGAGAGGGAGCACAGGAGGAGGAAGAATAGGTTTGTTTTGGGACTCGTACTCAAGGTTGCTGCAAGATGTTTAAATTGTCTTAAACTGTCCAGCACACCATACACAATACAGGTCCGAAGCTCCAGAGAAAGTGAGTGCTGGGCCGGAGATATTCAGGAGTTACTTGTTAGGAAGTGGTCGGTGAAACCATGAGACTAGGTGAGATGACTCAAGGACAAGTTGTGAGGAAAAGACCCGGACCAGAATACTAGGAAATTCTAATACTTAAAGAGTAGATAAGAAAGAGAGCCAAAGAAAAGATGAGAAAGGACAGTCAGAGACAGAGAATGAGAGAATCCGGCCAGTATTGAGGAAACCAAGGGTGAAGTGTTTTAGGGAGGGGCTGTGGTGAAGCCAACTACAAATAAAACAGAAAATGTCCAAGGAATTTGGCTCAAAAGAGGTCAATACTAACACTGAGAGTAAGGTATTATTTGAAATAATAGTTTATAGCTAAAATTTCATAGGTGATAGGGCTAGTAGAAGCCCCCTGTAACTCCAGACATTTTTTTTTTTTATCTCTTAGTTCTCACATTTCTCAATTTATCTCTTCATTTATCCCCCTCTTTGGTATTTTTAAAAATTTTTCAAAATATTTAATTTGCACTTTATTTTAGGGGCATGGTTATTAGGAAGGCAGTACACAAAATATATTAAATGGCTACGGTTGTCACAATATAACATTTCCACTCTGAAAAAGCTCATCATCCCTGCCTTCCACACAAATAGGACAAGAAAAAAGCTAGGATTTTTTTTTTAATCAAAACTTCTTTTACCACCGTCTGCAATTTCCAAACTAGCCGTGTTCTATTCAGCATTTATTCAACTAGCTAGAGATCTGTGGAGGATGAGGAAATGAATAAAACACATACTGTCCTCGAAGATCTTACATATCAGTATGAAGAATCCATTACAAGGTGAAAACATGTTCAAAGAGACATAAATAAAATGTCTTGGAGGGAGAGCCAATCTCTGGTTTAGACGGCTTATTAGTTAAGATAATATCAGTTTCTATAATGCATAAACCTCCAAGTCTCAGTGGCCTAATATAAAAGTTTATCTGTTGCTCAAGTAAAGACTGGTCAGGGATCCAGGTTGGCCGAAGCTCTGTCATCTTCAGCATGTAGCTTCCAAGGTCACCTTGGGTGTGACATCCAGTCAGAAGACTGGTGACAGGAGAGAGCAATAATTGCAAAGGAACTTTTATGGGTTAGCCCTGGAGCAGCACATGTCACTTCTGCCGACATCCCACTGGCCAGAATTTGGTCACAAGGCTGTAGCTGTCTTCAGGGAGGGCTGGGAAATGGAGTTTGGTTTTATATCTAAGAGGAAAAGTAAAGGGTTTTTTGAATAATTAGCCAGTGACTGCCTAAGGGTCAGGGAGGGCCTCTGGGGTAGGACTTAGACTTACAGACAATGGGGGAGTCCGTGGAAGAGTGATGCAGAAAGGGGAAAGGAGGGGTCGAAGGAAGAAGCAATTCCAGCTTCCCCTCCATGAGTCAGATCCACAATGTTGGTTGGGATATGTTAGCTTTCAATACAAACTCCTTAACAGCATTGTTCTCTCATCTGAGAAAATTAGTCTATTTCTGAGAAAAAAAAAATCTGCAAAGCATGGTAATTTACTTCACTGGCTATTGAATGTTAAAGCAGAGAAGGATCACAGACTTTCTCCTTAAAGCCTCGTTTCAGAGGCGAAGAAGAGGAGCCCGGGGAGGCCTTACCCTCTGGATCTCACCCCGTGAAGCACTGTCGAAACCAGGGTAGAGCCCAGGCCTCAGCTTCCATTCCAGTGCTTTTTCTGTGAGGGAGGCACAAGCTTTAGCATTTTTGGTGGGGTGAAAAAAGGAGGTTAAATTCCATTCACCACAATTATGTAGAAATAACCATGGAGCTTCATCATAAATTGTTTCTGTCATCGTATTTAAATTCTACTGCCAAACGAAAGGAAGTCAGCTAGTGCTGATGTAAAATCTCTTCTGTAATCAGTATAGTCCACATTTATTCCTTATGAAAAAGAAAAGCTTCTTTTTATTCTGAAGACCAGCATATATGTCCTCTTCTTCACATGTCTCATGTAGACATTTAACCGTCCAAATATACAGAGCAAGGGTAGATGAAATCAACGTGTTTACAATTATTCTCTTACCTAAATTTTGAAAGAAAGAGGGAACAAAAGGTGAACGATGAGTGAGTTGTATGGCTATAATTGAGTTTGTGTTGCATTCATTGTTACAGAATTTTAATTGGCATGGATGCTTAAATGTATATCAAAATGCATGTCACAACTTTTGTACAAAAATAAATTTGACTTTAGAACATATTTTCTCAAGTGAGAAGGATAAATTATCTCAGAACTTGAGATTCTTTACTTTTAAAAATCATAAGATCAGCTCTTTAATTAAAAGGTAAAGAAAGGTACTCAATGTCCAGGTAGTCAAATCACTTATATCAGGATAATCTAGTATCATGAAAAATATCATGAAGGGAGAGATGAACTCTATCTTCAGAATAACCGGCCTAAGAATGACTTCTTTTATAGTATCATAAGATCCACTTCTAGAAATCTTCCATCTCAGTGCAGGAAAATGGAAATGACACTGGGTACAGCAAAGAATTTGTTCTAAATTTACTCATATCCATTTCAATCATAGGGCTTAATTGTTTTTCCTATTAAATAGTAGATCTTTTATATGCAAACATTCTCTTTTCCAAAACGATTTACATGAATATATAGCTAGCCTCTGGTATATTAAATATAGATATACATCGACATATAGAGATAGACATAGAAAATACTAAATTGGAATTACTGGTAAATATGTATTGCTAAGTGGTACAGAGTGCAGTTATATATACCCCCAACCTGTTTGACAGTCTTTTTTCCATGTGTTCTTACAGAGGCAGATTAGACAACTACTTTTTATACCCCTGAGATTTTGGCAAGGTATTGCGAAGACCATTAGATAATGAAATACAACTGAACATTTATAAAAACCAGGTCTAAGAAAGTCTGTTAATAGAAGTCTAAAGATCTAGCTGTATCTGGATGTGTGAGTATGTGATGACAATGCTCTACAAACCTAGATATCAAAGGGCTTCCTTCTCACTGCAGCCCTGTGAAGTAACATGGATATTGTCTTATCCACCCAGTGTGTTGGCAAACAACAAAGGCTTATTGATAAACTGGTGCTTAAGTGCCAGAATTACTCTACTTCCTATGTAAGAACTGCCCTCGTGCGAATCAGATTTTTGGACCTGCCATCTAGTGGCCACTGCAGTAACAAGGCAATGGTATAACATTTTTGTCTTCATTTGAAAACTGGAGTTTAGATGTGGCTCATCTGTGGATAAGTATGGAGGTACTCCACCCATTACCACAGTCCCTCCTTGTCCCTTACACACACAGCCGTTCCCATAGAGCAGCTTCAATCAGAGCATTTGTTATACTCACAGGAAAAACAGGTTTTTCATACAAAATGGTACACTTCCCACCTAGAATTTTTTAAAAAGAAGAAGAAGGAGGAGAAGGAAAAGAAAGAAAGTCTTCCGTTATTGAGGAGAGATCTGGAGTGGCGAAGAGAAGGGGAGGGAGAGGAGGGGAGCGGGAGAGCAGGCACGTATTCTGTCAAGTAGTTCTACTTGTGAGACTAATTCTTACAAACTGTGCACCCAGCAGAGTAAACCTCTTATTTTGCTGCTTTTGCTCTGATCCCCCACATAGCTGTAATGTTCTAGTTGTTTTTCCCTGTCCTAAAAACCACATAGGCATGTGATATGATACATAATGTTGGCAAAGGAGCAATTTACAAATGACTTAAGTAGGTAATTATTTATTAGAATATAGGCCGATAGAAGTCTGTGTTACTGTAGCAAAACCTGGTTAAAGGTTAGTTTTGCTTCAGTGTTTCTATTATAATCCCTGGTTATTAGTTTTCCCTTTTCCAGGGTCTTATGCATGAAATGTAAAAAAGCACAATGGGCTATTATTATTATTTATTATTTGTCAAAGAAACATGAATATACAGAGCAAAGGCCAGTTTGTGAACTGTGCCAGACAGTCCCCAGCCCCAGAGACCTCACAATACAACTCATAAGCAGGTCCTGAAAAATGCAAGACAGAATGAAAGCAGATGGATGAATGATACTTATTCAATATCTTAAATATAGAACTCAGTGGTACAGGTGCATCTTCAGATGTTATTTGAAAGAAGAGACAGAATATCTTGGCATTGTGTCACTTATTCGTAAATATTATAAATTTTATATTATTTGAGAAACTATTCTAAATATACTGGGTGGTTTGAAAGAAGGTGTGAAAACCGATTCCTTCAAATGAGACAAAGGGCAAATCGAGTGAGAAGCAGGGACACAGTTAGAGAAAGTAGAGAAGGACCAGGCCAACGATGGAGCCAAGGAAAAATAAATCCCAAGGGGATACATAAACTTTGATGAAAAAGAACTGCAAGGATTTCTTTTTAAAGAAAGATTCAAATCAACCAAGAAGAAAGATGACCTTGGCAGCTATGTCCTGAACATACTAAAATTGCCAAGAATCTCCAGGAACAATAATGGCAAAGACAATGATTTAGTTATGGAAATTGCAATGCAAGGGTGTAGAACTCTGCGTGGCGGACAGAGGGTCCTGAAGACAATATCGGTACAGCGAGAAGATTAGTAAGATTTAGCAAAAAGCAGAATGAAAGGTGGGAAAGGAGTCAAGTTTGTCAGATTGTTGAGGAAGATAGAAGTCAATGAAACTATCCAATGAAGCCGTGGTATTTTTTGGAACATTCATTATCTGTCCTATGTTACGTTAATTCTTAATGGAGTGTACCATAGATGTAAGTCAAGATCCCTGAGCCAAAAATAAACCTGTGTTCAAAGTGAAAAGATAAGACTAACACCCCTTAAACAATTACAAAAAAAATAAGGCAGCTGACCTTATTAGGCATAGCAGGATTTTGGGGAAGGGAGAAATCAGCAGATCTCAGAGTAATCATGGAAAAGTATTCCAAGAGATGAGATCCAAGCTGAGCCTTGAAGAATTGGTGTGGGGGGGGTGGGCTGACATTAAAAGCAGGGGAGAAATATGATGCAATCATCAGGATAGAAATTAACAGGATGTTTGAGGGAGCAGTATAATACCCTTAACTGCTGAAATGGATGGTTTGAGCAGGAGGGGAAGTAAAAAGAGGTAGTAAGTAAAGTAAGGCCAGTGTGTGAACCTGAGAAAATTAGGATTCATCAGCATGTGACAGGGGTCCATTCATTAATTCATTCTAGAAATATTTATTGAGGGGGATATTACATTTCAAACACAAAACAGTCAAGGCTTTTCCCCCTTCCAGAACTTACATTCTAATGAGGGAAAATAGAACCTCCCTCCAACAAAAAGCAAACAAATAAATGAACAAGATAATTTCTGATGATGATTAATACCATAAAGAACAGTAAACTGAGTTATAGAAAAAAGAGTGATTGGCAAGAGTAGTGATGGCCCAAAATGGGGAGAAAGGAGAGTCAATATTTGAGAGTGGAAATTCTTCAGACTTGGAAGTAATTCAGATAGAAAGAACAAAGGGAAGTCACGGGTTATTTACAGCTAGCTAGTCTGGGAAATTAAAAGTTTGCTAATGCCAGTCATATAAGCTGGGAAGATTGGTAAGTGAGAGAGGGGAAAAGCTGGGGAGCGGGTAGGAAAGCTCACTGTCCCCATACCCCTTCTCAGTGGAGTGATCGACTATACCTCTGGTTGCCACCTCCAGTTTCTTGAGGGTTTTAGCCACTGGCTCACTAACGCCCTTTTCATTTCTACCTCATCACAATTCTCGGTCATTTCAGTGTCTAAATATATAACCCTTCCAACACTTTGCCTCTCACTTCCTTAATTCTCTCATGATCTGTCCTCTACCCTACAATATCTACTCACTTTCATAGTTTTACTTTTTTTTTTTTTTTTTTTGCAGTACACAGGCCTCCCACTGTTGTGGCCTCTCCCGTTGTGGAGCACAGGCTCCGGACACGCAGGCTCAGTGGCCATGGCTCATGGGCCCAGCCGCTCCGTGACATGTGGGATCTTCCCAGACCGGGGCATGAACCCGTGTCCCCTGAATCGGCAGGCAGACTCTCAACCACTGCGCCACCAGGGAAGCCCTCGTGGTTTTACTTTTGACCTTTTACTTACTAATAATTACAAATTTTCCATAACCTCAATTTCAAGCATCCCACTCTCCAACCCAATCCCACTGTTCCCTCAATTACAACAATCCCTGAAGCCTACTAGGGCCTCCAGTACATTGATTCTACCCATAGCCCCTCATATTTGCCCTTCCTTATATAGCCTAGATTCCATGGATGATGATTTTAATCATTCCTTTGCATACACCCTTAACTTCCTTGATCTTCTCTTGCTTCACTGTCCTCTCAACTGGCAAATCTCAGATACTCCGATCATATGCAACTCCCCATCTATTCCAGGCCTGTATGCCAGCTGAGTGAGGCTGGAGAAAAACACACAGGTAAACTGATGACTCTCACTTTAAACTCATGATCACTCAGAGAAGCTCTTACTGCTGCCATGCAATTACATGACACCTCCCTATCCATTCGCTTTCCCATGCCACTACGAGAATATTTCTCATCTTTCCCTCTCTCAAAGTTCCAACACCTCCTTCCCCGTCCTTACTCTCAACTTATGACCCTCTTTCCTACTTCACTGAGAAAATAGAAGCAATGAAAAAAGAACTTGCACAAACACTCACTCCCCATCACACCTACCCTCCCATCTGCATCCACATATTCTGCTTTCTCTCGTGTAACTGTGGATAAACTCTGCCTGCTGCTGTTCAACCTACCCCTCAGTGTGCATTAGGCCCCGCCCCCTCTCACCCGCTCATCCACTGTGCTCCTGAAAAATCTCCCCTTTCTCTTCCTTGATCAATTTTTCCCTATCTACCAAATCTTTCCTATCAGCACGCAAGAATGTTGTCATTTCTCTCGCCGTAAAAAATACTTTCTTATGATCCCACACTCCCTGTAGTTAGTGTCCCATTTCTTTGATTCCCATTATAGCAAAACTTCTCAAGAAATGTCATGGTACTCACTATAGACACTCTCCAATAATCCTATTCTCTAATTCTCTCTTGATCCCTCTCTAATTAGCTTTGCACCCACCCACGTGGTAAAACAGTTCACACTAAGATTATTGGTGATTTCCATGTTGCTAAATCCATCAAGCAATTTGCAGTCTTTCCTGATCTCTCAGCATTGTTTGCGTGGCTTGTTATTCTTTCTCCACTAAAACCTGTTCTTCCCTTAGCTTTCAGTCCCCGACACTCACCTGATTTCTTTCCTACCTCACAGGCCATTTCTTCTCACTCCTCTTGGCTGATACATTCTCATTTTCCAACATGTAAACACTGGAGCATCCTATGGCTCAGTCCTTGAACCTCTGTTTTAATCTCTGTTCACTTCCTTAATATTTATACCTAAGCTTATGGTTCAAGTTTGTATCTCTAGTCCAGGCCTTTACCCTAGCCTAGAATATGTGAATTCTAGGCTCAGATACTTAACTGCCTACTCAAAATCTCCACTGGAAGTCTAATGAGCACCACAAACGTGACATCCCCACATGGAATTCCTTGTTTTACCTGACAAATAGGCATTCTTTGCCACCTCTGTAGTAACTAGCATCTCCATCCTGAGAGTTGTTCAAGTCAAAAATTTATTTCCCTCCCAGCCCTTTATCTCACAAATCCAACCTATCAACAAATTCTGCAGTTCTACCTTCAAAATACATCCAGAATCCTACCACTTCTCATCCTCACCACCATGCTACCCTGACTCAAGCTACTATCATCTCTTACCTGGATTATTGCAATAGCCTCCTATCTGTATCTTTTCTGTTTCTGGACTTGCCACATACAGTCTATTCTCAAAACGGTAGCCAGAGTGATTCTTTGTAATGCATGTAAAATAATTTAAGTCAGACCATGTCTCTCCTCTGCTCAGAATTTTCTAATGGCTCCCCATCTACCCAGAGGAAAAACCAAAGCCTTTAGAGTAGTCCACAAGGCCCTACACGTTCAGTTTCCTCAGTTAATTGTGTCCTCATTTAGCGCTTGATCCCTCACTCACTCCTCTCAAGCTTCATTGACCTCCTCGCTTTCCTCACCTACCATACATGATTTCACCTCGGGGCCTTTGCACTTGCTTTTCTCACCGCCTGCAGTGCTTTCCCCAGATAAGTCTTGTTTGCTCACTGTCTTCCGGTCTTCGCTCAATTTTCACTTCTAAGTAAGGCCTTTCATAACAACCATATTTAAAATTGTACCCCCTTCCTTTGCTTCATTTTTATTTCCCCCTGTCATAGAATATAAGCCCCATGATTGCAGGGTTTTGTATCTTGGTGTGGTTTTTTTTGGTCTGTTTTGCATTCTAAGAAATCCTCAGTGTCTAGAATAGTACCTGGTATATAAAGGGTGTTCAGGAAATACTTGCTGTATGAATTGAAGAAAAAAATGAGTGCTTCTTTCTCTGAGTTTACAGATGTTTTTATTAGATGCAAAACTTAAAATTGTATCATTGGCCCATGATTCTCCATGGCAAAATTTTCATTCTTCAAAATTAATTTTGAAAGTAAGGGCACTTTGTGCAGGTTTATCCAGAATATTAGATAGGCCACTATTTCTGTTTAGTACCCAAAGCAGGAACATCTACAGCATTTTATTTTTTTCATTTGGTAAATGCTTATCAGGGAATATGGCTGTGCTAGACACAGGTAATGACATGTGCAAAGGCTCAGAAATGTAAGAGAACATAGTACAACTGACTGTTACCATATTACAAGTGACAGGTAATGGAGGCCTAAGCTAATGTGGTGCAGTGGGAGCAAGAGACCTAGAAATGTGAGAAACATCATCAAATAAAAGGTCACCAGAGTCAAGAAACCTGATTGTTGGAGAAAACAAAATGCTGTCTACCTTTATAAGGCTATAAAGTGGAAAGTGAACTGGATAAGAGTGGAACTTGAACACAGAGGACATGAGTTGTAAAATTCCCTTTGTAGGGTGTTGAGTTAGAACCCGTCATTATCATAGTCACTATAAGAATATTTGGTGTGTTCACTGGGACCCTAAAGAATCATTCTGGAAGGTGCTCCCAGATCAGATCCTAACTCTCATTCTTCCCAGAATAGTTGAGGTCCCAACTATTGAAATAGTTTGGGGTCCCAAATTTTCTGCCTAGTAACCTCACCCTTTCTGAAAGCATTTTTTCTTATTTTATAAAAAATTACTCAATTATTAAACAGAATAGTATATGTGTATATAGATAGGTACACACATGCACACACATAATAGTTTAAAACCCAATTAACTGTTAATATTGCTTTCTATGCACAAAAGCCTCTGTTGGTTATTAAAAGAAATTACATTAGAATTACAAATCTGGTGATTATTTGAGGGGTGATGATTCCCAGGTATGGGCCTTAGGCATATGGGTGAATATTGATGCTATTTGCTCACACAGAGAACATAGGAAGGAGAGAAACTATAAAGGAGAAGATAATTGAGCTTTGGACATGTTGTGATATCCAGTTGCAATTGTCAAGTAGGTCATTTGATATAGAGGGCTAGAGGTCAGAATTAATGGCTCAAGATGTAGACTTGAGAACTAATGGCTTGAGATGTAGATTTCAGAGATTATTAATATATTGATGATAATTAAAATTTGGAAACAGGGATTTCCAAACAGGGCAGTGGATATATTAGGCTGAAGTATGTGTAATAAAACATTACCAGACTTAGAGGTCAAGGACCTGGACATAATCATTTATCTCACATTTCCTTAGACTGGTTTTCTCCTAAATTCATTCCCACTCGTCCCCTACACCAACCCACATCCTATCTCCAGGCTTCCTTTCTATTTAAAAACATCTACAATTCAACACTTGGACCCTTTACATTGCAGACATGCCTCGATCTCTGTAAAAACACTATACCTCAAAATTGTATGCAGAGAATTAGTATGTACATGAGAATACACTGTCAGTGCACTTTAAGCTCTCATTATTTTATGAAACTATGGAATGAGCCTATTTGCATTGTGAACAATGTCCCCTAATTTATGTATTTGCTAAGAGTTTTTGTCAGATTTTCTGTGACCAGCATGTATTCATCTGCTATAATGTCAAACCATTGGGAGGTTTAAGGAGACCCTTGTTAAAAAATGAGAGGGGACTCATCTTTATTCTTTTCCTTTCCACTTCCGGGACATGAAACATAGGCACTCAGAACTTAAGTTACTCCTTGCCAGCCAGCCTCTCTGTAAGTCAGCCATCCTCAGGAATGTAACTTTCAATTTTATTTTTCTCTTAGATTTCTTTTTTTTTCCTTGCCTTGAATCACTTAAAAATGTTTTCTTGCCATACCGCTTTTGTCACCTCTAGACCTTGGTAGGTTCACTTATTTACTTTTTTTGTTTTAGAATATCTTATATCAGTTCTTTCTCCTCATACTTGAAATTTTCCTGTTGGAGGCAGCCTTTGGGGGAAAGTTGATGTTGGTCTTATATTAGTAGTTGTAATCTCTGTGGTCCCCAATTTCTAGAATCTGTGATGGTCAGGAACTCTCTTTGCTGTGCCTCTTTATTGGCAGTCTCACTTTCTTTCTCTTATCTTCTCTTTCTCCCTCCAAAAAGCTTCTGCAAAGTGTATCCTCCCCACCAATCATAATGTTACACTCTTAGTGTATGCGGTCTCTATGGTAACTGGGACACATGCCACAACACCAAGATTCCTGGAGCAACCATCATTGGCAGGAAATCGGTGCATGTACTCCTCTGGCACCATGGAAGTTTCCCGACTGAAACTGGAATCAGATACTACTATTTTAATACACAGGGCAAGGAAAGGAGCAGAGGAAATGCTATAAACCCAGTCTCTCTACAGGCCCATTATAGGGTTTTGGGGGATTCTTGAAGTTGATCTTATTTATCATAAAGCTAGACTGGTGTGCACACCCTGATCAGACATGGAGAAACTGGTTGAATTAGGGGAGGACATTCTGTTTCTTACAGACACATGGCTAGACTCTAAACAAGCTACTTTTATTTAAGTTAAGCTATATTCTTAGGTAAGCTCAGGGAAATTACCAATACACTGTAAAAATTATTCCCCACCATTGTAGAGACAGACTTTTTCAAGTGGTTTCTCCAGCAACTGCATATTGACCCAGTGGGGTCAAAAGTCCCGGGGGGGGCAGTTCATGAAGGGAATGAGGATGAAACAAGTTTTCATCCATCTGGTTGCTTCCTCTAGGACTGAACTTCTCCCAAATATACGGAGGACCATACTCCCAAGTACAGCCCACTAGTAAAAAGGGCCTAAGGCAGGGTTTTACAGCCTTGGCCCTGTTGAGATTTGGGGAAAGATAAATTTTTGTTATGCAGAGCTATCCTGTGCATTGTAGAATGTTTAGCAGCACCTCTGGCCTCTACCCGTTAGATACCAGTAGCAATTTCTCCAGTCTTGACACTTAAAAATGTCTCTAGACATTGCCAAATGTCCCCTGTGGGATCAAAAATTGCCCGAGGACCACTGGCTTAAAGCAAGATGCGGCTTGGGTAAGGAAAGAGAGCTGGAGAATTCCTTCAAAGGCCCAGAATATTCATTCAGTTAGCCATTCAACAGGTATTTATTGAGTCCCTACTATCTTCCAGGCACTCTTCTGTGTATTAAGGATATAATTACGAATAGACAAAGGCCTGATTTCATGGAACTTCCCTTCTAGGGGAGGTATGCCATGTGTTCCTGACCAGCTGGATCCCTTTCCCTCCATATAGCTTAACAGCAAATGCTTCAAGCCAACTGAGGGCCAAGAAAAGAAAAACACAAGTTCATATTGAAGACTCTTTTTCAGTTTAGGAACCTCAAAAATGGCTATGATTTAAAAATGAAACTTGGCAAGTGATTAGTTCATATGTTTTAGTTTATAATGTGTTTTAATCATTTTTGGGTGTTTTCAAAACAAATGGTGAGATTAGGGGTATTTTTCCCTTCTATTTTTGGCCTCTTTCCTCTGGAGAGTCCTTCTCTTGTGTTTAGTTTTGGTGTTCTTAGTGTATTTGAAGAATACTTTTAAGTATTTGAAATGTGTGCACGTGGATGAAAGGAAATGAGGAAGAAGAAGCATAAGACTTTGCGATCCCTGCTCAAACAAAGACCCATACCCCAGCCCCAAAGCCAGTACTGAGGTACCACTTCCTCAGGGAAGCTTCTCACGAACCCCTCACGGCCAAGTCCCCTAGCCCAGGAGTTCTTCTAGCTCTCTTCACACAGCCTCATCACAATCATAATTAAGAAATGGACTGTGAAATTAGCTGTTCAGGTATTTCCCTTTAGAATGTAGGCTCCATCGGGGTCAGTACCATGCCTGCTCTGCCCACAGTTCTGCTGTCTTCAGCACAGGGGCTGACACACTGGAGGTGCTTAAGAAATATGTGTTGAATGACATTGACTGACTGAGAAAGCCAGCTTTGGGGATGTCCTGCTCAAACAGTTCTAGCCTGTGCACTGCCTGTGGATTACCCTACCTCCACTCTTGGACTTTATCATGTTGATCTTTATTTTGTAGACTCTGAAGTAATGTGTAAACTCCTAAAACTATTATTAAATCAGAAAGTCTAAACAACCACTTAAGGTCATTAACCTTAGGGATATTTCAGGCTTATATGTAGATTGCAAGAATGTAAGGGAAATAACAGGGCATGGTATTTAGGAATATTTTTAAGTATTAGTACTGCCCTGGGCATTGTTCCAGAGTTAGAGGGTTTACAGAATAAATGCTTGTGATTGTCAATGAGGGGCACAGAGTAAAATTGCATAATTTTTTCACTTGTTTTCATGTTTGATGTCTGTTCCCTCAATTAGAATTTAAGTTCCATGAAAGTGGAGAACTTGTCCTATCTATAGCTTTATCCTTGGTGCCTAGAGTGTTATTTGACCCATAGTAGGTATTCCATAAATATTTGATCAATGAATAAATGGCAGGCATTCAATCAATCCTATGTTGATTAATAGATTAACTGCTTATTAGTATTCAAAAAAATACAGTAACATGATGAAGTTCTTATTCATTCATTCAACAAATATTGTTTGAGCTTTTCATATATACCATGCATCCTCGTATCCTAGAGCGGTGTCTAGCACATAGTAGGTATCAATTAAGGACCTGATGAGTGAATGAGCTACTTAGTATTCCAGCATACTCAAAGATGTTTATTTATTAGATGTGTTAGTTTACTAGGGCTGCCATAACAAAGTGCCACAAAACTGGATGGCTTAAATAACAGAAATTATTGTCTCACCGTTCTAGATGCTAAATACCGAAGATCAAAGTGTCAGTAGGATTGGTTCCTTACAAGGGCTCTGAAGAAGAATCTGTTCCATGCTTCTCTCCTACCTTCTGATGATTCACTGGCAATCTTGGGTGTTCCTCAGCTTATAGAAGCATCACCCTGATCTCTGCCTTCATTTTCACATGGCATTCTCCTCATGTGCTTGTCTGTGTCCAAACTTCCCCTTTTAAAAGGATACCAGTCATATTGGATTAGCAGCCCACCCTACTCCAGGATTGCCTCATCTTTATTAATCATATCTTCAATGGCCCTGTTCTCAAATACAGTCACATTCTGTGGTACTAGGGGCTAGGACTTCAACATATGAATTTGAGGAGGACACGATTCAACCCATAACACTAAAACAGCAGAGATTTTCAGTAATATTTTTAAAGTTACTTTCTATTTTGAAAACATCAACTTCTCAAAATAGCATCTAGTTTTATAATTCTATATGGAACTCGATGTGGTGATATTAATAACGTTTACTATATTACACAAAAACGTGTGTGTTTATAGAGAGGAAACGTGAGGAAAGTCCCAGAGGCATGAACGTACAGAGTACATTTTGTTAAATGGTGTCTGACCAGACAATGGGTTACATGGGGAAGACTGCTAGAGATTATGAAGAGATTTTATATGAAACCAAGGCATTCGGATTTTATTTTGTAGACATCAAGGAACCAACACAGAAGTCAAAACCTATTGAACTGTAGAAGAGTACTAAAAGGATGAATTTTATTGTATGTAAATTATTCATCAATGAACCTGACTTTAAAAAGAAAGAAAGAAAACGAGAAGGTTGAAGAATAGATCTTAGGAACTAGCAATTCAGAGGTTTTTGGAGACCTTGGCGGTTTAATTGGAAACACAGGTAGAGAAGCCAGATTTTATTGTGCTGAGGAATAAATTGGAGTTTAGGAAGCTCGAAAGTGGTTCAAAAGAGGGAAAGATTGGGTCCACAGAAGATGGTTTGTTGTTTGTTAGTTTGTTATGGTTGTTATTGTTTGTTTGACATGTGGGCAACTGAAGCATGTTGGCATGCAGTAGGAAAATGGAAAATACAGAAGAAAGAAGGAGTAACTGATACAGTAAGATTCTGGAGGAGATTATTAGTGCCAGAGAAAAAAGTCTCTCAGATGTTAGGGCTGGGTTCTGACAGAGGTAACATGGTGATGGGACTGCCATTTGATGGTTTCTGTCTTCTCTGTGAAAAAAGAGGCAAGGTTAATGCAGTAGCTGAGAATAAAGAGTAGGAGGTAAGTTACAAGGAGTTAATTACAATGATAAATGGAAACTGGGGATTAAAAAAGGAAACTGACTAAGGAAAGATATAAGAATTGTAAAGTAGTTCCAGAACCCCAGCTAAAGTTGGATACCAGGACTCTGGAAGGGCACCAGCCTGTCCAGTTTTTCAATTTTTCCTCAGCATTGCTCAGCAGCCTGGGAGCTGAGGCAAACATACTTGAATGGGTTCTTCTGGCCTCAAGAACTAGCGAGCTACAATTGAGAGCCATAGATGGGGAAACTAATGGTGGATGTCTTTAAAGTTAACCATGAGGGCCCAGACTGCTAGAGAAGAAATTGGAGATTAATAGCCTAGGAGAAAAGAGAGAGAGAGAAAAAAAAAAGAAAATCAAGAAGTCATGGTAAGAAGGCATTTATTTTCTGGAGCCATGTATATCCCAAGAAGGAAGTCTGCCCCTACCACACATACTGTTTGCCACTGGTCGCAGAGAAATCACAGAAAGTAGACTGAACACTTTGGAGGACATAGACTGGACTCAGAAACATAGCCTGGAGGTCAGAGTTTCATTCCCAACTTTACCAATAATTTAAGACTGCCATCATTACCACCATTATCACAGAAGGCTAATCCTTAGGAAAAGAATATACCTGTGTATGTAAAAGTGGAAGAAAGAGGAACCTTCCACGGGACGATGGTGAAAATTGACAAGAGGCAAATATTTTTCCTTTTTGCCACAGATTCCAAAAGCATACTTATGTTTCCCTCAAAGCGTGCTCTTTTATCTCTCTTATTTTAAGATTCTCTGTTTATTCGGTTACAGAATCTCCAGAGCTGGCACCCTTCTTTTGGCACTCACTCTCCCTTTCTGGGTTTCCTCTTTCTTCTTGCTTCCTCCTGTCTTTGGCCGTTGAATGTTGTCATATGTCCCAGCATCTTCCCCCACCCGGTGACCAAATAAAGTATTTCCGTTAAGCTTTGTATTAGAATTTTTTTCAAGATGACAATGCTTAAAATGGCGGCGCTTGGTTACAGGATACATTTAGGTACCTCACAGACGACACGGTGCAGCTAGCCCTTCATTCCCTATGCAGTCAGATGAACCTGAGCATCTCTCTAGAATTCATAAGGCATCTCTGCTCCTGCGGGTGGCAGAGAAGCCACCCATGTTACCCACTGTGAGGTGCCATGCTCTGGTTATCCTTTATTTGCTTGACAACACACAGGGTTTACTAGTTCCCCAAACCCAATCAGAATTCCCAAGCTTCTTCTCTTGGTATTGTCATATATAAGCCCAAAAACTAATTGGGGGGAATTTCAATAGACAACTCTAAATTCCCTTTATCCTTACAAATATGAATCCTTATACAATTCCATTTTCCCCTGTTTTTTTTTCCTGCTCATGATTCTCTTATAGCTCTTTCCAGTGATGCTAAAAACCAGCTGATCTGAAGATTAATATGACCAGACATACCATGAATTTTTTAAATCTCAAAACTCCCAGTTTCTAGTTCTTGGTCAATCAAATATAGGTTGTATTTTCTTGTGTATATATAAATGTACAGTATATCATCCTGTCTTCTCTAATTTTTTTTTTTTTTGGTCTCACTATTCCCTAAAATTGTTCCTAAATGCTTCTTTGTTAGAAAGAGGCAGAGGAAGACCTGAAGAATGGAGGGAGAAGAAGTATGAAGTGATGGAAAGAGAAAGCATACTAGGGAAGAAGGGAAGCCAATGAGGAGATGGAAAAAAATAGTGATTTCCCTTTTCCCTGGTTTCCTCAGAGCACTTGTATGTTTGGTTTTGATATTCCTGTCACCTAATGCCCCCAGATGACCTCTCCCTAGCAATGTGCTCTACAGAAAGAAGTTATTTCACTGCCAGTGAATATCTCCTATCTACCCACCAAGCCAAAATCTCCTGCCCTATCAGCTTAACATCCTCTCCAGCCTTCCAGGCCCCTTGCCAGCTGACTCCAGGGACTTGGACCCAGGGCCATTAGTTCCACTTTCCCCTGGTCCGTGCTGGCATGGAGAGTGTTAATGGCTGATGTAAGTCTGAAAAGAACTTAGGCAATAATTTGGTTTTACTTTATTAACATCCAAAATATAAACAGGTAAACTACATGTTGAATTCATTAATTCTTCCTCCACTGTTTAAAAAGATGAGAACTGCATTTTTAAAAAAGGGATTGATTGGTGTCATGTACATATTCATTCACTCCTGTTCATACAAGATAATAAGAATATTAACATGGAGGCAGAGCAGTGGCCCTTATAATTCTATCACCACTGTTTATGTAAGAAGAAAATATCTGAAAAGAAACAGGGAGAGAACATTTGCTGCTCTATACATACATTAAATTCTTGTATTTTTGTTTATAAGGCATTTGAGGGAGAAAAAGTTTAACAAGTTGAGGAGGAGTTAGTGTTCTTTGTACCATGTTCACTGCCATTGACCTAAGATAGCTAAGTTTAGAAAAGTCAGAAATATAATGGAGGGGGTACCTCCTTACAAGGAGCAGAGGGACCAGAGACATGTGCTCCATTAAATCCTTCCTGAGATTGAGCTTATTTACGATTAGGATTCTCTGCTGAGTGCTGAAATGTTCTACCCCAGAGAGTAGTGAGTGTTGTGTCTGGGAGACCACTGACTCATAATTTGCCTGTAACTCAAGATATGCTTCTCAGGAAATGAAAAGAAAAGAAAAAAAATGCTGTTTTAAATAAGATTGTAAGGACC
Source organism: Mesoplodon bidens (assembly GCF_964165515.1). Lineage (NCBI taxonomy): Eukaryota > Metazoa > Chordata > Mammalia > Artiodactyla > Ziphiidae > Mesoplodon > Mesoplodon bidens. Next base: position 61,353,394 of record NC_138161.1, on the reverse strand, counting down.
CATTTCAAACAAATAGTTCTGGGAAGACATTTATGATATTTTCTTGACTGTTTGAAAAAGAAAAGGTAGTTGGTGGTGGGGTAAGGGTTTTTTATCTAAGTTGACATTAACTGAGTTGATAATATAGGCCACAAAGGGTCAGATTATTGATGAGGGCTTAATGGCTGTCACAGGGCAATTGAAAAGAGTGAATAAGGAGCAAGAAGTGTTATAGGTAGGTGGTTATATTTATGATAACCTACCTAAGCAGGCGAGTAACCTGTTAGTGATAATGGAGGCATAAAAACTCTCTAAAGTGTACATTAGAGTAGAGGTCCTTGAGAGCAGGAATGGAGTCCAATTAGCAGAGTAATTAATAGTAGACTCTGAAAAAACTTCTGTTAAATTAATGAATAAATGTATGCCGCCATCTGGACAATGCTTTGCACGTTCTCCCTTATCTAACCAATTCTCAAGGAAAGTTCATACACTTTCTTAGTCTCAGTTACAAACACAGGTGTCTCTCCAATGAGAGAGTTGAATTTTCACAAGGGCATAGAGTCACTGATTGTTTTTAATTTATTCATTTCAATCCTCATTCACATTCCTGTTCTTGTTCCACTTAGGTAGCCATATTCTATTGCAGTTGGACCAATTGTGCATGCAAGTGATGAGAAATGAGATTAGAGAGGTAGTGAGGGATTGGGGCTCGCAGACTATGGTTAAGTCCTTTAGAATCCCTTAGCATCAGTGATGGGCAGGAGTCTTTGAAACCATAACAACAATCCTACTATAGGATGACCGGATGAAGCAGTTCCAGCCAAAGGCTGGAGGCACAGATGTAAGAGCTTGATTTGGGCTATAAATCAAATATAAAATTTCCAACCAGTGTAAATAAAAGCACTGTCTCATTTGGACCCTCTTTTTTGCCTATTGAACCAGTTTTACCAACCTAACACTTTCAGTTGGCAGCCACACCTATAAGACGCTTAGGGGGAAGTAGTGAATGTGTTTTAGAACTTTCATAAGGCCTTCAGTTCAAAAACATAGGATTTAAGACACTTCAAACGTGAATTTTAAATGTGATAGGTTTTCCCTTGTACTTACTGACTACTGTGCTAAGAATTACAGAACTCCTGGGCATCAAATAGTGTGTGCATAAATCACTCTGCAAAAGAAAGAGAGGTTGAAAGTTCACACAAGACGTGCATGTTCTATGGCCAAGTCCTACCAAAATGAGCCAATTTGCCACACTTACTTTTGAGAATGAGAGAGGTCTGATAGTTTGCCTAAAATGGGACATTCAGGAGAGGTCATTTTCTTGTCCATTTATATATAAATCGTTAACATTTTGAAGCTGTATTCTAGTATAACTGAGGGAAATAGCTCAGAATTTTTCTTATCACATACCAGAGATGACAGACTTAAAATCTGATGGCTCTTTTGATAGCTTCTGAAAGAACTAGAACTTGTCTGGCTCCATTTGTCTGGCCAAGATGTATTTCTATGATTTATCCGTGGAGTTTTTAGCAGAACCTTACACTTACTGTCTAAATTAATGATATTCCCTTCTTTTGCCATAACAAAAATCACGCTACACTATATACATTATGTTAAAGATTTTTTATTTTAGCATGTGGACATATTCTGTAAAAGCTTTTTCAGTTTCATCATGTTGACAAGCTGATTCCATTAAATCACCCACCATCATCATGTTCACTTTTTTCTTTTCTTTTTTGAAAAGTTAGAAAACAGCGATCATCTTAGAGTTTTCAAGACATTCACTTTGGCAAAAATAAATCTGGAAAAACATGAGCCTATTCCTTGAAATGGAAAAAGGATGGGTTGTGTCGTTCTTCTCATTGGCCCTTCTCTTGAAGCTGTTAAAGATGAGGAAGGAGGCTATGGGCCTCTTTCATTTTTTTCCAGTAAAATGGGATTTTTAAAAATTTTCTGGATATAGGTCAAACTTCTCTACCTCAGTATTTATTATGTATTATTTGTTATTTAAAATAGAAACTTCAGTAAGTTGGATAAATAGCATGAAAGGGTTTCATTCAAGCATTTTTGAGCATTTCTGCACTGCTGATAAAATGTTATTTGGTAATGTTTTAGGGCCACACTTCTGTTTTGAATTAGAGCAGATATGTCCCAGCTCTCCCACCACCAGGCTTTCCTCACTGAGAAGAAAAAAAACTCATCTGATCATGCTACTGCTGGGTCATTTAAAACATTGAGTAGGTGTGTGGAATGAGGGGGAAAAAAAAAAAAAGCTCAGTATGGGGTTAATTTGCTCTGTAGAGTTGTGGGTGGATCACTTCCTTAGGACCAACTCATACAGAGGAACCACACATGTACAGACTTCTAAAAATAAAAGAAAGCCATGAACCTTCAGACTCCGTGGCACAAATTGATTGCCTTTGGAGGTGAGAAATACTCACTCCCTTTTGTCAGGGACGGGTGGACCTCACTTGAAATATCTGGGCAGGCCACTGTCAGATCCTGAAAATGAACCTGTGGCTTGAGGAGAGCTCTGGCAAGTTGGGCACTTTCTGAAATTTACCTCTGCTGACTCTTTAAATTCATGTCTTGCTCAGTTTCTTTTAATGTGCCTTATTTTCTAGGTCTCATCTTGGAAACAACACAATTTCTTCCTGAAAATATGGGTGAATTCTTTCTGTTTTCATAATTGTGTTTCACAGGCTGCCAGGGGTTCCCTGCCTGCTGAGATCAGCTCAGCCAGGGTTTGGCCTGAAAGATTCCTCTAGGTTGTTTACAATCTAATCCTTTCATGAAGTGGAAGGTGAAAGAGCAGACAGGAAACATCCTCAATTCCTAGGTCATTAATAAGTGAATACAAGAATTCAGGTATTTAGAAGTAAATTTCACCCGGACGGTTGTCTCAGGCAGAAAGATACTGTGAAAAAGTCTCCTTGAGCACATGCTCCGAAGAGCCAGGAACCAATGGAGATTAACCACGAGGAAATCACTAACAAAGAACATGTTTGTAAAGTTTCAGAGCAAACCGTTTATGTTTTCTTATGTTTCTGCCTAAATTACTCTGACATCAGTAGGAACACTTCACAGAGTGTATAGACAGAAAGTCCCACAATGTTTATAACTTCCAAAAGAAATATATATATACACACACATATATATGGTATATGTGTGTATATGTATGTATCTTTATTTGCAGTTAAACTATAGGCAATATTGCTTCTTGAGATGGGGAATCAGGTGATGCCCTTGGGAAGTAAAGCTGAACAATCTGTAGAGTCCAGAGCAGAATCCACCTCCACCACCATCACCACACACACAAACACATAATCACCAAATACCTCCTTCATTACCTTGGAAAAACCTGAATTTGGACCTTGTAGAGACAGATAAGAAAATGACAGTTCCCCTAAGAAGAAGTATTAAAAGCAGTTAAATTACTAACTTTTCAGATAACTGAGAGCAGGTTGGGGCTGAGGAGGTTGGAGAGCTGACTGAGTGTGTCCCCAAAGAGGCAGTCCAGGTCACATTTGTTTCTTTTTCTTCAACTGCCTGATGATAGGGATGTGGATGTAGAAATAGGAAGGGATGGAGGGAGGGAGCCAGGAGTAAGTTTTATGAATTCTAACAACAACATTATCAGTTTATTGTACCACAGGCTTTCAAAATTCCAGTTGCTGGTTAGCTTGACACCTTTGCTGTTCAGTTCATTCATTTTTTTTTTAAACCTCTTTATTGGAGTAAAATTGCTTTACAGTGTTGTGTTAGTTTCTGCTGTATAACAAAGTGAATCAGCTGTATGTATACATATATCCCCATATCCCCTCCCTCTTGTGTCTCTCTCCCACCCTCCATATCCCACCCCTCTAGGTGGTCACAAAGCACCGAGTTGATCTCCCTGTGCCATGCAACTGCTTCCCACTAGCTATCTATTTTACATTTGGGAGTGTACATATGTCATTGCTACTCTCTCACTTCATCCCAGCTTACCCTTCCCCCTCCCCGTGTGCTCAATTCATTCTTTTTTGTTTCCTTTTTTTTTTTTTTTTTTTTTTGCGGTACACGGCCCTCTCACTGTTATGGCCTCTCCCGTTGCGGAGGGCAGGCTCAGCGGCCATGGCTCACGGGCCCAGCCGCTCCCCGGCATGTGGGATCTTCCCGGACCGGGGCACGAACCCGTGTCCCCTGCATCGGCAGGCGGACTCTCAACCACTGCGCCACCAGGGAAGCCCCTCAATTCATTCTTGACATTCGAAACAGCATAAGCAATGGCTACATGTACCAATCATTATCCTAGTTAGGTGGTCAAAGTCACCTTAATGCTGGCTTTATTTTCTGTACTGATAGTGAACAAAATGTTTCTCTTGAAAGGTCTTAGACCTCTATCCTCCCAGCTTCTGATCACAGCAATAACCAACCTCCAGAAGTCATTAGCGAAGACTAGAATAATATCCTATAAAAAGTCAGCTATGAAGAAATTGGCGTAGTTTATCTTTGATTTGTGTCCTTATGAAAATAATGGTTTGCAAAATAAAACTACATTTCTCTGTCTCAATCTCTTTTTTTAAAGGAGATCTTTACAAGTTACATGGGGACTGATTTTTTTTTCCTAACAAAGGTTGAATAACACTCAAAGGCTTTAGTAGCCAAAGTCCATCTTTAGAAATAGCTTTCTTCTATAATGTACTGCCAATTTCTTATGTGTGTGTATTTTGACCTTCCTGATGCTTCTGCTATGGGCTGCCTGTTGATTGGTACATGTTACTGCTTTGCTTATAAGAGTTGGGCAATAGTTCAGTGATCCAGTCCAAATCTGGGCCATAGATAGAAAGGGCTCATCTTCTATTTAAGAAATGTGGCAAACTGCTTTAAATGAATTTGGTTCAGACAAGGTCATTGGAACTGTTCATCTAATCCTGTGTGCTGTATGTAATGGACACTTCTGCTGAGCTCCAAAGCTGCAAGGTAAATAGATAAGAAAGCCAGGAACTTGCCACCCCTGTTAGAGCTTTCCCTGAGTCTGTCATCAGATTTACATTCTTAGTCATATGGAGCCCATTTTGGCCATTTAAAAGTATTTGTTCACTGGTTCTCCTGATGTCTTTGAAGATAGTCCTGGGAATAATAACAGTGAATTCTTACCTTATTTTCTGGTCTTTTTTCTAACTTTAAAGAAAAATTGGATATTGAATTTAAATGCATATTCATAACAGGTTTATGAAATATTCAGCTAAGTTTCTTGGACGTGAAAGAATTAATTGTTAGAATGTTTTACTGTAGCTAACCATTATGTTAAAACCATGGTAGATTCAAGTATATTTTTGCTCAATTCTATTTGAGTAGTTAATATACACTTGGCAAATTGAATCAATACATAAGCACTATATAAACTATTTTGAATTTAGTAACTTACAGACTTTCTGTGTTGCCTTATCCTCTTCTAACCATAAAATGTATTTTACTCAACTGTGCTGTGATTCTGTACAATGTGGGGAGTCAGCATGTTATAGGATTTTGTAGTCATATAGAGCAAAACAAGACTAGGGAAGTATTGAATTCACCCTCCTGACTGGAGGCAGAGCTGTATTTATTCCGTCCGAAATAGATGAGGATCTTTCCTACTTTTAAATAACTGTGAAGATAGAAATTTCATAACAGCTCTGAGCAATCTATTTGATTGTTTACCACTTGTACATTTAAGATGTTCATCCTTAAGTCTTAACTTAAATTCTTCACTGGACAGTTTAATGTCATTTCACCCTAGGACAAAAATACCCATCATTATTCTCTTTATAACAACTCCTCTTCTAGTCAGAAAACTATGAAGATACACCTCAGCTCTTTCTTTCTTAAGCGAAATTATTCCAGTTTTTTAAACATTTAATTTTATCTCTATAGCTCTTTCTGTACAAGAGTGGCAAAGGGGACTATTTTAAAAAGTTCTGTCATACATGATGCCCCTGAGAAAGGCACTGCATATTTTAATTTCACTGTGCCGATGTGGAAATAGCCACAGCTTTTTCATTATATGCTGATGGACAGAGCATTTGTGTTCATTTAACCTTGAGGTTGAAACTTGTTCCCAAAAAAGTAACTGACTCATAGCATTGGCTAGACCCAAGAATAAAGAGCATCAGTTTTCTTAATCTTAAAGGCTCATTTTGCCCCCCACTCTAAAATGCACTAAAATTAACTTTTCCTTGCCCTCTCTCTGGTGCTATTTGTTTACTGATTTAACAACTTTTTTCTATCATCTTTGTCTCCTAAAATAGATGGACAGCATTTATTCAACAAACATTGGAGTGTCATGCTGTGTTTAGGACACTGTTCTAGGCTTGGGAGATTCTAGTGTGAACTGTTAGCAAAGGCTCCGGGACAGAGGTGTCCTGAGCATGTTTAGGGAGAGCAAATAGCCTGTTACAGTACGTAAGGAAGCAGTGGTGGAGAAAAAAACAAGAGGGGTGGATTGGGGCCAGGTCGTGAAAGATCTTAGATTGCTCTTAAGCAAATAGTTGGTGGTGACAAGGACAAAAGTAACATTTTCCAATCTGTATTATGGAAAGCTTTTATCAAGTCTTTAAAACACAGGCTGTGCCCACGTTGTCCTCTTGGTTTAGTATCTAACAGACCATTGGGTGAAAGTACCTGCTTAATTTTTATCTTTTGATATAAATTTTGTGTTATAATTTTTCCCTTTGTATTAAAAAAAATTCAAGGGAACCATTTGAGTAAAGACAGCCTTCTGTTCACACTGATCTGGATGTTTCTTCCTCCTGCTGTGCCCATATTTATTCCAAAGCCCTCTGTACCACTAACATATTACTTTCTGTGTTTATATACCAAGGAGTCTTGGGATGAGTTTGTCCTATAATAGGCACAACTTTTTTGTACCAAATGGCATTAATAGTAAGCTGTGAGCAGCATTATGACCAAGTGTTTCTACTTGATTGGACCACATGATAACAATACCAGACCTTTTCAGCATCCCCTAAAAGATATTAATGTACTATAATAAAAGGTCTTGTACACCAATCCATTTGGAACATGTAAAGCTATAACTTTAGGAGTTTGAAAGGAAGGAAAGTTGTTCGGAATAAGATTGTAGAGAGCTCCTGAATGTCATCATGCCATCGAATTAAGTCTGTTTTAGGAGCTGTAAGAAATCATCCTAAATATATTAAACAAATTCAGTTCCTGATACTACCTCCCAGCCTACCCTGCCACCCCTCCCAGGCTTACTGCTTTTACTTCATTTTTATTTCTCAGGCTTTATACCTGTGAGAATCAGGAAGACTCAAGAGGATTTGTATGGGATGGGGTAGAGTGTCAAGTTGTATCTCAGCAACGTCTCAGGCTCAGAAACAATCCCATACCTAATTGCTGAACTTTAGTTTTTGAATTCTCTCTTTTTATTGATCATGATTTCATCATCTCAGTTTTTGAAGACAGACATCATTCTGTGTTATCATAGCATATTAAGGAAAGGTAAGGCATCATTGTGATTTCCCCGCTGTTCTTCTCAAGATGGTCTTGAAAAGCACACCCCAAGATATAAATGACCATCTATGGCATTTATAGTCAGTCTCCTTAAGACTGACCAAAGGAATGAAGACACTTCAAGAAACTTGCAGGAGACCCCAAAGTACCTAATGGGAAATTGAGCATGTTTTGTATGCACATCTGAATAAGCCTTCCATCTGACTTTAACTTATAAATCTTTTGCCAGGTAGAAAATAGAGAATTAAAAACCTCCAAATTCAGGGTGCATGAAATGTCATTATATCTAGCATAAAATTTCTTGAATCTGTCAGATAAAGGAAATCATGTATCCAGAGTGAAGATGGAATATCAGTTGACAGGAACCTATGAAGCTGGCACATATTCTGAGACATATGAATCTAAAAACCCAATAGGGCCTCATCCTTTGAAAACACTGGAAGCCAGAAAGGTATTAGGAAAATCAGTAAGGTAAAAATCTTCATCCTACTATTTGGAATGACTCCCACATAAGAATTAATTAACACAATACTTCTAGAACATTAAAAGGATGTTAAAATGTTATCTCTACCCATAGAAAACAAAGATATAAACCCACCTAACTGCTAGAGAAAGTAGTTGAAAAAAAAAATTGGATGGATTAAAGGCATGTCTAAGAGGTCTTTTCTGTCCTGTTGTCACATCATTCACCCTCTTCAGATAGAAGGATAAGTGTTGAACTTCAGTTCCTCTGAATTCCTCAGCTCTGTCATCAATGCTGTGACACATTCTAATTTTCTGATTCATTTGTGATGAATAAGCTTTCCCTTTTCTATTCACAATGCTAAAAGTAACCAGTTGTTGTGAGTGAGTTATGATTACTTATTTTCCATTTTTTATTGCACTATTATTTTCCCTTAGCAAAGTTTCTCTCACTCTTTATCAGCCAGTGTGAATCCCACGTGCAGAAAAGCCCTTGGACAGTACCATTGCCTAGGCTTGGAGTTAGTCAAGAGGAACGAGAGACTGACAGCCCAGACTCCTTTTTTAACCCAGCCAGGTACCTCAGCTGTCAAGTGTCTCAGCTTCTGCACCAAAAAATGGGTACAATAGTAGCTTTCCCTTACCACCCTGAAATATTTAGAATGCAAATCAAGCCAAAACTGTCTCCTTCCAAGGGAGAAACTTAAACTACTAGCCTACAAAATTCTTAATGAGGCCAGACTTCAAGGGCAAACATAAAGTGGGAAACACCTAGAGGTACTGGAACTTAAGGGTTATAAATATGTAGACCTCAGAATGGTACAGACTTATTCAGATCCCAGCAGCTGTCTGATTTAGGATAAGTTTCCTAATGTCTCAAATCTCCCTTTTTCCTCTGGTAAAGTGGAAGTAATAGTATTTACTCTTGTAGTCAGGATTAAATGATATACTGTTAATGCTGCTTTTCAAACTCTTCCAGGGAGGTGATCATCAAGCTAAGGTGAGCATCCAATATTCGGGGTGCCTGGACATCACCTGAAACAGTCTGCTGCAAATGAGACTTTTCAGTGAGGCCTCAGGTTTCACCCTAAAAAATACGTACACATTTTGCATTCTACCCCTCAATTTATCCTTGTTTGTTTCACTAAACTGGAAGTTCCATGAGGAAGAGAACAGGATCTGTTCTTTTTTTCTATAATGCCCAAGATATAGTTATTGGATAAATGAGCACATATACAAATAAGAGTTTAAATTACTTAGTCACAAAGACAACTGACCCTCTAAAGAGACAGCCGTGTCTTTATTATTTATTTTGTGGCTTTGCACACTCTTGTCATACTGCTCCACCTCCCTGGGTATACCCATATTCAAATTTAAGAAACATTTACTTAAGATGCCTGGAACCACAGAAAGTACTCAGTGAATAGTAACTCTTATTATCATTTCTCTCCTCACTATTCCTCTGCCTCATTGTTCCTAAGGCTCTATGGACTTTTTAAAAAAAAAAGTTATAAGGGACTTGGAAAGTCAGAGTCTGGAAGTCCTGTAAAGGAGTCTGTGTGTCTCTGGTGACACACACTCACCCACGTAGAGATCCATTTTCTATACATTTCATTTACTCCTGGCTTTAACTTTATAGCGACTTGTTAAAACATCCTAGAGGTGATGAGTAGGGGGACTGAAAGAGCATTTTCTCCCCTCTCCCCTTAGACCAATGGTTACTAACCTGGAATTCTTGGAAGACCTTCATGGAGTTTGGGAGATGCTTGAAACTTGGTGTTTTTGAAGAATTTCTGGGAAGAGGAATTCTCACAGGGATCTGTATCACCTCAAATGTTGGGAACCATTGCCGTAGAACATAAATGGAAATCAGAATGGACTAATCTTTAAGTTACAGTTAATAATACTTTTAGTTCCTTGGAGATTGATACTATATAATAATTTCTACTCAGAAATCACAAAACTAAAACGAGACTTCACTACAAATCACCCCTTCTCCCCCTCTCTACTCTTGCCTCCCCCACCAGGTTTTAAGGTCTTGATTCATTTTGGGCTTTATAGTTCTATATTCTTGGCTAGATATTTGTGCTTTGAACCCAGCATCCTTAATGAAAATGTTTTTAAGCTTATGCAAAACTATCATAGATAATTCTTTGCATTTCAGATGAAAACAATTTACAGACATACAAGGTGAATATCACTTAGGCAGAAAGGGCACATATCAATAAAATAACAATTTGAACTGAACAAAAATAAACCCATGTAGATTAATACATATTTTCAAAATTGCATAGCAGATTGTAATTCAATCAAGAAACGGGGCCTTTTGACATTTATGAATGTTTATAAATTGTATAAGAACTCTGAGATTAAATTTTTAGCCTTAGTATTAAATTTGGGACAGATAGTATTGTTTTTCATTAATACATAAAGACAACAATTATATCCAATAAAATCCTCAATTTAACTTGGCTTTAATTTGTCTTAGACTGTGACATACACACTGTGATTTTTCTCTCCATCTTGGATTCCTGTCATTGACAGCCTGTGTGTCATTTGACATCCAGGAAAGATAGCTTTTCATTCCAGACCTTGGATGTATTAATCAATCTGGATACAGTTTACATCGATCTCTTTTGATCACATCAAAAATTTAACTTTGATTAACTTTTATGAATAAATACTCCTTTCCTAGAAAAGAAAGTTATGCTCTTAGATATAAGAGCATAACTACTAAGTATAGTTCACAAAGAGCATAATTATTATTGAGACTTACTGGGTTTATAACATGCAACAGAAAAATAAGTGAGCATATTGCATAGATAACCACTAATCATATTTTTCTCCATTTTCTCAAGGGTTGGGAAAGAAAGCAAGCTCAAAAAGGTTGGAGGAAGGAGGGGAAAAAAAGGAGGAGAGCGGGAAGGAAGGAAGGAAGAAAAGAAGAAAGGAAGGAAGGAATAAGCTTTTAAAAATGCACCAGTGAAGTGGTCTAGGATCCTAGCTTGTGGAAGGGACTAGAATGTAGCAAAACTTAGTGCTTTAAAGTCGTTGAGACTAGTTGGTCTTTTTTTTTTTTTTATGTACGTATTTCAAGTTTGTGTGTACTTTCAATGAATCATACATAAGTTAATTATCTTGCTTAAAATTTTCATTAAGCTCATCGATTTTGTGAAACAATTTAAAAACATCAGAGACCTCCAGCCTCTCTTGTGTTGGCGTACATTATGGTCCAGGCTGCAGGTTTTCATCTTAACTCTTCTTATCCAAAGAGGGGAACACCGTACTTCACTCCTGCATGTTCATGGAACAGGGTTTCACCTTGTCCATAAAAGGAAAAACTTTTTCTTTGGAGGAAACTCTATGATGGGGCATTTTCCCAGAAAACTTGCTGAGAAGTGAAGTCTCTAATTGCCAGTTTTCTACTTTAGCCCTATTCTATGCTTTAGTCAGGTCCTTCTACTTGATTTCTTTTAATACAGTTTGTTTTTCATATTTCTGAAGGCCATATGTGAAGTGGTTAAAATCATGGTGTCAGAGAGACAAGAATTCAATCAGTGTATGTTAAGTCCTTGACATATTTGAGTTGGGTGGGGTAGGGAGACCTGCTTTGTCTTCTCAGCATCCTTGTTTGGTTTATTAATTTCTCTTGGATCTTCTGTTACTTCAGTTTTATTCTTCTGTAAGAAAAGCTATCAAAACAGTGGCAAACAGGCCAGTTCCATAATCGCTAATTTGGCTTGTGTGTTGAAGATTACAAAGGAGAATTATCAGACTTGAAATATAGAATGAGAAACTGTTAAGGTCAACTCCCCCCAAACCTGAAGTTTTCATTATTAGAAATGCATTTTGGGGGACAAATGCTTTCGTTTAAAATCATTTTGTCAGAGGGGACACTCTTAGGCTGGTGAGACAGGGTAGACAAGGCAGTAGCAGTCCTCAGCTAACAATTGACAATACATGGAGGCTTTGAATTTGCCCAGAGTATCTTCTGGGCATTAAACATACTAAATCTACCCTTAAAAGAAGCAAAGTTTATCAGTTTCACTCATCTTCGTCAAAATTAGCTAAGATCTGTCATGCACTACATAGTAAAGCTTTTATCTATTCTCATCAGTACTGCCCAATAGATATTTATGCAGTGATAGAAACGTTCTATCTGTAAGACAGCCACTAGCCACAGGTGGCTGTGGAGCACTGGGAATGTGACTAGTAGACTGAGGAACTAAAATTTTAAATATTTTAAATTTAAATAGGTAGATGTGGCTAGTGGCTACTGTATTGAACAGCACAGCTCTAGATAATGCTCATATGATTTCGATCAGAATGAAGTTGACAAAGAAAGCGGTTGGCACTCCTTCTGTATTGGTCAGATAGCAGCAGGTCACACCTCTGGAAATTTTATGAGGCTGAATCTCCTCTTTCTTGGGCTCCAGGTGACAAAATGGGCTCTTACTGCTCATGCTTTAGGAGCAATTAGTCCTGTCTAAACTTAGATTTGCTTTCCTTCTCTCCACAGTACCACTGGGTTTATTTTTAATTCCTTGTTTTCTCTTTGATTTTCAGTTCCTTGACCGTCATTCTGTGGCCTGCCCCTTCTCTTTATGTAAGTAAAAGTGGTTTTTTTACTTTTCAAAAAAGCACCAGATTTGGGAAATTTGGGTCTTTATTGGCATGTTCTCCAGTTGACATTGTTGTGGTTTCCAGTGCTTCTTCAGTGTGTATTAGCTTCTTTTGTGTTTGGAGTTAATGCTGTTGGTGGTAGTAGTAGTTGCCATCATGAGGGGGCTGAAAAGACCAGCAGCCCAAGGCACTGGACTTCTATGAAGGCTTCCTTTGACTCAGCCACGGCTGCTGTTTGCAAAAGTCACTGCTCTTGTAAACTACAGCTTACATTCTCCAGCCAGACACCAGCCACAGTTGGGCTTTTGCTCCACTGTCAATCAATGGACAATTATTTATTCTTCAGTTATACACCCATCCCTAGGCCCAATAGTTTTTAATTTCAACTTCTAGATCAGAGCTTTCATTTTTTGGACAAAATTTCTAATATCCTTTTACAGGAGGTACAAGACTGAGGTACAAAACTTTAGTTATTTAGGCTAAAATTGTGTGTGAAATAGTAAAGTCCAGAAAAAAAAGAGAGAGAGAGAGAGAAATCATGTGCCAGGAGGTTTATAGAAGGTACCATTCTTTTTTTAGAAAAGATGGAAAGTCATTTGGGGAGAAAAAAATAAACCAACAACTTGATTTCAGATGAAAAGAGAGAACACTTATAATTTAAAGCCCAAATCAGGCTGCGCTGAGTTGGTTTGGATAAATTTCACCTTGAGCTGCTTGAAAGAGATTCTGGGGCCACGAACCCAAATAATCAAAGTCACTACCTGAGACACCACCCAAGAGATGCTACAGGTAGTGGCAGTTACCTCACGTGATAAATATTATCAGCATCCTTCCAGCTGCTTCTCACTCTCTGGTGAACACTGTCCCTTATTCACAGCATCCTGTCTTCACCGACTCCTTCACACTCTGAGGTATTTCTTGTGTTGCAATCATTTGCACAGAAAGGAGGTTCCCATGGCTCTTTTGCTTGCGTGTGGCTTCCACTCACATTCCTAGAAGCTAGTTGCAAATATATGTAAGGGAGCAGAATCCTCCAAAGGATGCTAAGGCTAAAGTCTAAAGTGACATTTATTTGACAGAGAAAGGAGGTTGATTAAACTCCCCAGAGACTGGTGCTGTGTGTAATGCATTTATACAGCAGGGGTGGGTCCTCTCTGCCCCTGACAAGTCTTGTTATTCCTCATTCTTGGTGTTGATAGAGTGGGTCTGTCAGTGCTTCGGAGGGTGTCAGCGTGCATGCTTGTGGTTACCACTTTACGTCTCTGCATCCCGACTCCAGTTACCTAGCACTGCATATTTCTAGTCCTCTGACTGGCAAATCATTTTTGTTGCAGTTCTTTTGTGTAAAAACAGTTCACATAATAGCTCTGTGTTAGACAAGGCATTAATCCTCACATCACCAGGGATGAATCAGCACCGTGCACTTCTGCCCGCACGGCTCAGCTATTATGACGTCAGCACTGGAGGGCAAGCCTCAGACATAAGCAGTGCAGCAGCCTGGAGACCTGGGTCACAGATTAGAAATCGAGGGGAGACCTTTGAGATAAAAAACGTAATTGAAAGGCTGTCTCTGGCTCATAGGAAAATGTGAAGCTGATTCTATGCTATATCAACCATCAATCTCACAGCTTCTAGAGAGATCCAAGTTTTTAACCAGTGAGGAGGCTGAGCAAATGACCTGAATGGGCTAATAGCCTATCCACATAGCCACTAACCTTTTCCCACCCCCCAGGCCAGGCTTCATGCTTGCTTAGATTGTTCCAAATCCTGAGACTGCCTTTATTTCAAAGGTGACAGGGCCTATGACAGTCCTGCTGTCCTCAAGTGCCCCACAGACACAGCTGATGGCTCCAGAGGTGGTGCCCCAGGTGCCCATCAAAGGGAGAAGAAAAGTTCCTTGGGGACAGATCAAAACATTATCTCCCCAGTGCTTCTAGTTCCTAGTGCCTCTTTAACGGCCTCCTCCAGACAGGTGCAGCATTCTGCCTGTTCAACTTTTTTCTCCTCGGCACTGCATTTAGTCCAAAGTCCCAGTCTGGATTTGACACAGGTTTCAATAGGAGCTGAATAGCTTCCAGATGTTCCCCCAAAAGTGTTTCATCCCATTAATCTTTAGCAGAGCAAAGAGGAGCCCTCTATAACCTGCCATGCTGCCTTGAAGCAGATAGCACAGACTCACCCTGTTTGAGAGACTAGGTTCTTAAAAGGTAGACCTCTACAGTTCGTACTAAGGTTCATTCGCAGAACAACACCTTTCCATATTGAAAACTAAATGTTGAAAAGGCTGAAAATTAACTGCCTACATTCTCTGTTAACAAGACATTCCTCCATCACACCCTCTATCCCTCACTCTTCCTTTCACCCTGTAATAACCATCTAAAGTGCCTTACTGCTGGGGTCTTCTGCCTTCATTAGATTGCTAGTAGGCCCCTGCCCTGCTTCTAGAAGCTAATACTACTGCTTGGCTTAGGTTTTGATTGATTATCATGCACAGCTCTTCATTCAGTTTTCAGTCAACAAACATTTATGGAAAGCTGGTCACTATGCTCAGTTCCTAAAACTTCTATATAAATAAGAAATGCTCCCCATTATTAAAAATCTCACAGTCCAGTAGGGGAGATATATAGTAAATAAAGGCCATGCCATGTGATAGGCACTGGAATGGAGGTATATACAAGATGTAGTGAGGGGAAAAAGAAAGGAGCACCCGGGCTTCCCTGGTGGCGCAGTGGTTGAGAGTCTGCCTGCCGATGCAGGGGACACGGGTTCGTGCCCCAGTCCGGGAGGATCCCACGTGCTGCGGAGTGGCTGGGCCCGTGAGCCATGGCCGCTGAGCCTGCATGTCCGGAGCCTGTGCTCCGCAACGGGAGAGGCCACAACAGTGAGAGGCCCGCGTACCGCAAAAAAAGAAAAGAAAAGAAAGGAGCAGCCGCCTGTATGTGGGAGGTGCCCAAGCTGGGCCTGAAAGTCTAAAGAGTGAATTGTAGTTTGCCAGGTGGATGGGAGGAGGGGAAGGCAAAAGGGAATCATAATCAGAAAAAAAGCCAGAGGAAAGTCAGGAGGTATCTGCGCAGCAGCCACATCCCTAGTTCGTAGCTAGAGCTTGGTGATTGAAAGGGGATCCTTTCAAAGGAGATGAGGCTGGAAAGTGGGCGGGAGGCAAATCACGAGGGCCTTGTATGCCGAGCAAAGAAGTCTGGACTGGAAGCAACAGGCTTGGGGAGGCTTTGAAGGATTTTAAGTAGATTTATGTTTTAGAAGAAGAGCAGTCTGGTGACTGAGAAAAGGGAGACCAGATCGTAGATGAAAACCAAGGGCCTGAACTGTGCAGTGGGGCTGGGAGTGGAGGGGAGGGGCCGTTCGGTAATGCTGACACAGACATTGACACTTGCCTAATGGACAGCCTGGCTTGGCCCCGTGCATAATCCTTGCCTTCTAGGAGAAAGGTTGACATGTGGTTTGGGGCCAAATTTCAGGCCAAAATACACCTTTATGGGACCTTCACCAGAAACCTCAACTTGAGTCTGACCTACTGCTCTCCAGAGATGTGTGTCTCTCTCTCCCATAGTGGCCTTGGGGGAGTGGCAGGCAGAAAAGGAGAGGACATTTCCAGTGTCCCGCTTTTCTCTTCTTTCACCTGAAAATGAAACCATTTCTTAATAATATCCCCCTAAAGTCAATCATTGCCCCAGTTTCCTACCATTTTCCCACTGCTGCCCTTTTCTGAGGAGAAGTTCCAAGCCATTGAGCTGAATTGCAACTTATGCACAGCCGGGTATTGAAACAATGCAGTATATTTGTTCCTTCTTTCTGAATTAGAGTTCACCATAAGTGTGCTTTTCTCTTGTTCACTTTGGGCTGCCAGGACAATTTAAAGGAAATTTTCAACAGCTTATGTTGCGTGTACCATGTTCTCTTTTGCAAATGAGAGGATGTCTGTGGGTGTGTTTAAGTCTTCTCTGTATTACTTTCTGGAGAAAAGTTTGAGGAGATGAACAAGATAAGGAGTAGAGACCTATTGAAAGCCCAGGTCCCTTCAGTGACCTGAGTGCAGAACGTAGGCTGGTGATCAGATGGTCAATTATGTGTTTGTCAAAACACAGTGGGCTGCATTCCAGACTGCCAGCTTTGGAGGCCCGGCTTCTGCCAACCAAATGTCATCTGGGAACATGCAACACTGGGCACTGTGAAGGAGTTTGAAATAGACCATGCCACAGCCAACCTACTGCCAGTCTTATAGCACCAATATGGCATGCACAGCCGGGCCCCATGTTTCAGAGCTCAGGAATTCACTGTTCTAAATTCAAGAGGTCAGATGGGTTCATGTTTTCAAAGCCTATGTTCTCTGCTTTGAACATTGTGACTTGCTCCTCAGTGATTTCCAAGTGATTTTTTCCAGTCACATCGCTGTGGAAACCACTCTTTTTGTGATGGCTATGAGAGCCTTGTCAATGTCCCAGAGGAGACAAAAAAAATAAACTTGCTCTGACAGTGACTATGATTCTGACAGAGGGATTCCAGCTCTTAGGAAATTACATTAAAGGTGCATAGCTTTTAAAATATCAGGAACCACCTTGGCAACTTATAAAAAGCAGAAGGGCTTTGCCTATTTTATAAAATGATTTGCATATACCTGCATAAATAATGTCCCCACCTGTACTTTTATGCATTTAGGTTGAATAAATTAAATTCAGTGATCTTTAAAATATTCACTGTCTTTCATTGCTCAGATACCATTTTCAGGACCCTTCCTCCTCATTTTTTTTCCTGTAGTAGTAGTGGCTATTTTTTTCAATCTTTTGACTAATTCAGAGAATCAAAACACTTCTGCAGACCAGTCTACCACAGCCAGGAGCATTACCTCCCTCTGCTTGCATTTCTCTCAGCCTTTCTACCTATTAGACCATGCTTTCCATAAAGGAAGTGGGGGGAGTATATTACTAAAATGAAAACACTGATACACATCTCAGGGACACACTCAAATTAACCTTTCTTTCTTAGGCCACTGCCACCACTAACCCTAACCCTAACCCTTCAGGAACCATCCAGCCCCTAAGCCATATCAATTGTAACTTGGGCCTTCAAATCAAAGCCTGGTTAGTAGGCCAAACTTAAACACAATCATCCCATAAGCTATAAGTACTTATTATATACAAAGAATCATATTTCGTGGAGAGTTAAAACATAAACTAGGACATTGCCCTTGCTTCCTCTTAAGAAACTTAAAATTGAGTTAGGAAAAGAAGTCGTACTATTGAGTGTTCATATGCGTAGCAAATAATAATAACAATTCCAAAAGGAATGAGACATTCCGATAAGTACTATAGGATTTCATTCATGAAAGAGAGCCTTGAGACCTGGAAAACTTCATGTAAAATGCGATTTAGCTGGGTCTTGGAAAATGGCTAGAATGTAAACAAGATGAAGACTAAAGGAATGGTATTCCAAGCAAAAGCATAAACCTAAGTGTGGGAATCTTTGAAGGGTACAATAAATAACACTGTTGTTCCCCACTCAAATTCTAAACCCATTGGAAAATAAGACAAAAGAACTGATGGCTGAGGAACCAAAATTTTTGCCAAAGTCTGGGTGGACAGATGTAACTTAGTATGAGAGGTAAAAAGAGCTCACTGACTCCCTTCCTCCCAGGGGAAAATTTGGGTCTGCATAAGAACAACACTTTTCCAGGCCACTAACTCCCACTAGTCTAAGTAGTCAAGGAAGGAGAAAGTCTAAATTCCTGTACTTATAAACTTTGATAGATCAGTTCCACCTAACTGAGAAATATGGACCAAGGGCTGTCTTACCAACATGATGACTTTCCTCCATGGAGAAGTATAAGGAATGAGGCCTCAAGATATGTTTAGAAAACTTCCCTATGGAAACTGGGAGTGGGGAAGAGGCATTCCTATAAACCCTAAGATCCACAGGCTGGAAAACAAGAAAAGGAAATATTGAGTAAGATGAAAATGTGAACCAGAGCCAAGAGGCCAAATAAGGCTCTCATCTGCCTAAGGGGACATACCTGAGGTTGAAACCAGTAGTCATAGAATTATTGGAGACCTAAACTAAGGGATCCTTTTCAGACTCTCAAAGTTACCAGAATCAGAATCCCAGGAACAAGCAAGAAATGCAGATAATGGACTAAAACCTAGTTGGGAAAAAAATACAAAAACTCTTATCTTTTGTTAAACTAGTAATAACAATAAGAAATAACATTTGTTGAGTGCTTGCCTTTCTTTAGGTACTGGACAAAATACCTTTAGTGGTTATATGATTTAACCTTTTAAACTACTCTTATTAAATAGATGATGTTATAATCCTAATTTTGAAGATAAAACGGAGATTTTGTATGTCTGAGTAATTTTTCCAAGAATGCCTAGGAAGTGATAGAAATAGAACTTGAATCCAAGACTATCTGTCTTAAAAGCCTTGGCTGAATTTCATTAAACACAAAGTAAATGTCTACTAAGTGCTGAAAGTATAATAATGAGCAAAACAGACATGGTCTCTGCCCTACTGGAGTTTATAATTTGGGGGATGAAAGACGGATATTAACCAAACCGTCGCATGAAAGAACTTATAATTGCAAACTGTGCCTTCTGTTATGACATAAAAATGCCAGGTTTTCTAAGAACAAATATAGGAGGGGAATGCTTAATAATAATAATAGTAACTATAGGAGGGGAATATTTAATAAGTGAGTCTGGAAGTACAGGAGAAGCTTCCCTGAGGAAGTGACATTGAGCTGACATCTGAAGATGAAAAATAAGAAGTGAGATTAGGTGGTGGAAGAGGTTTCCAGGCTGAGGGGACAGCATGAATGAAGGCCCTGAATGTAGCAGAATAGAGAGAATGAGGTGAAATGCAGCCAGGTTGAGGCTGAAGAGATAATACAGTGCCTGATAATATCAGGATCTTTGTCGGCCATATTAAGGACTTGCCTCAGGGCAATAGAAAAGCAAATTTAAGAATGAAAGTGGCATGAGCAATTTTTTATTCTAAAAAGATCATGCTACTCTTGTACATTTATCCCAAACAAGCGGAAACATATCCACACAAAAATCAAAATTTATGGCAGCTTTATTCATAATAGCCCAAAACTGGAAACAACCCAGATGTCCTTCAATGAGTGAATGGTTAAACTGTAGTAAGACCATATCATGGAACTGCTCAGCACTCAAAAGTAATGAACTCTTGGTATGTACAACAACTTGGATTAACAGCAAAGGTGTTACATTGAGTGAAAAAGCCAATTTCATTTATATAGGATTCTTGAAATGAGAAAATTATAAAGATGGAGAACAGAT
This sequence comes from Mesoplodon bidens, assembly GCF_964165515.1. Taxonomy (NCBI): domain Eukaryota; kingdom Metazoa; phylum Chordata; class Mammalia; order Artiodactyla; family Ziphiidae; genus Mesoplodon; species Mesoplodon bidens. Next base: position 61,333,526 of record NC_138161.1, on the reverse strand, counting down.
TCGTGGTTATCAGAGATTAGGGAGTGGGGGAGAGATGGAGCTGACTGTGGCTGTAAAAGCATAGGCCAGAATATTCTTATGATGTAACAGTATTTGGACTGTGGTGGTGACCATGCAAATCTATACATAAGGATACAATAGCATAGAACTACACACACACACATACATGAGTGCATGCAAAATGAGTGAAATCTGAATAAGGTGGATGGATTGTGCCAATGTCAATTGCCTGACTGTGATATTGTACCATAGTTAAACAAGATATTATATTGGGCTAATATATCAATAATAGAGGGATAGAGGGTATACCAGATCTTTCTGTATTATCTCTTACAATTGCATGATAAACTACCATAATCTTGAGATTAAAAGTTAAAGAAAAAGATCAAGCTAGTTTCATTATGTTAAATGGTCTAGAAGGAGCAAAAGTAAGGAGGCTGCTGTAATAGGACAGACAAGATATAGACTAGGGTAGTGACAAAGGGAATGGAAGAATAATAAATGGAATCAAGAGATAATTCAGAAGCAAAATATACAGGATTTTCTTATGGATTAGATGTGGGAGATGAAGGAGAAAGAGGTGGCAACTATGACTACTGGTTTTATGCTTGCAAAACAATATGGAGGATGGTGCCACTCAGGGTTATATGAAACACCAGAGGAGAACTGGGGTGGAGAAAAGATCATAAGATCTGTTTTTAAAATGTCTAGTGTCAGATGCTTTTGATAGAGGTAAGTGATCATATTGAGTAGGCAGAGGAATATATACAACTGGAATTCAGAAGTAAAGCAAAGGCGAATGAAGCTGTTGGCGTGGATGATAATTGCCTAGGGGCAAGGTTAGATTGAGAAGAAGGCCCCAACTGGGACTTGAAGAACTCTTAATATTTAATCAGCTGGTAGAGAAAAATAAGGCTGTGAATATCCTCAGAAGGAACAGCTAAGAGGTAGTAGGAAAATCAGAAAACATTGGCACAGACGCCAAGAGAAGAAAGTGTTTCAAAGAGAGTGGTCAGTAGCGACCACTGAGAAGTCAAGTAAGTTAAGGACTGAAAAATATATCACTTAATATATTAATCTGGAATTATTGTTGACCTTAGCAAAAGATGGTTTGTTGAAGAGGTAGAAGCAGTAATTTGTTCGTCATAGGATGAGGAAAGCGTAAGAAGTGAAGAAACAAAGACAGCAAATGTGGACCAGTCTTAGAAGTTTTACGTAAAGGAAAAGAAAATGAGCTAGTATAATATGTTTGGAATGGGGGAGTGAGGTCAAAAACTGGGGGGGGGGGGAAATGGAGATACTGGCATCTTTATATGCTTAGGAGAATACAGTAGAGAGGAGAGATTCAGTGTATAGGAGAGACGAGAGGATGGGATGTTTGGTGGTGGAAGATTCCTGATAAGGACAGAGACATGGAATCCTGAGCACAAGTGGAAGGAGAGAAGTAAGGACATCCCTTCTATAGTTACAAGAAAAAAGAAGGAACGGTAGGGATAGATGCGAGCCATGTGTAGGTTTGGTACTGAGAAGTTGAGAGGTTTCCCAAATGATGGCTCCTAGGGAGCAAGGTCCTGCTAAGAATAAGTGAGGAGGAGATTTGAGGAAAGTAGAGGTTTCAAGTAGTTCTTGGGACAAATGGGACAGTAGGTTAGCCAGAAAAACAGTAGTATTCTCCCTGGCAGTGTGGAAGGTCTAGGTGAGCCTGGTGGGTTAATGTGGTACCTGTCTGTCTTGTGTGATTTTCTCCAGCAGTTCAGGGATGAAGCAGTTCAGTGATGAAGGTGGAAGCTCAGAGGAGATGTGCACTTGAGCTCAAATTAGGATGGAGCTTTACCTAATGTACATGAAAAGATATTAGAGTTTTTAGCTTCGTTTTGGTTCTACTAGAGGCCAGAATGAAAAGGCAGTGAAAGGGCTCAGTTCAGTTCTCTAAGCATCTAGTGAGTACCTACATTGCACCAGGCACTGTGTTTAGTACAGAAAAAACAGTCTAGTGAAGTTTAAAGGCTGCCATCTAGTCCAAAAGGCCAGGAACAGGTGATCAGATAACCTTTACCAAAAGACATAGAAACTCATGTCATTACTTTTCTTTCTTCTGCCCGTTCCTTCCTCCCATCCTGGCATTACCCAATTATTTTCTTGCTTTCTCACAAAATATCTACTGTCTGCCTCATTGCCAAGCCTCTAATATGCATCATACAAATATGACTGACAATTCTGATTTCTCCCATCATCATTTTGCTAAAATACGGACATTTAGGAACAATTAGATCATCTACTTGAAGTGTGGTATTGGTACCGTGTGAATTTTCTTTAAATTTTAAAAGCTTCCCTCTAACTGTACAGAAAGGCGATTTATTTAAAAGACGGATGGAGAGAAGAAGAGTGGGTAGATGAGAGGAGAAAAAAATAAGAAAAAGAAAGCTAATTATCTATGGAAGACCTTATATAGCAGCTCACCCTTTTCATTCAAGGGAACTCCCACTTGAAATGAGTAGATGAGGCTCCATTCCTAATGGTGGCCTACACCATAGCTTCCAGACCTGGAGACATTCCAGAGTGCTATAGACTAACTAAATTCCAGCTTCTGGTCACGTAAGACAAGATACGAAGAAGACCTGAAGAATATGGGAATTCCTAATTCCAGTAGCAGTAGGATTCCTCACTCAGATTTATCCTAAGCATTATAAAGTGGTGGCTTACAAAGAGGTGGTGGTAATGACGGCTTTCCTTTATTTGAACACATTCCATTCTGCTAGATTCCCTTTAGGAAATGACATTAGGACCATTTGACTCAAAACTAAATTGCAGATACATCTGGGGTAAAATTTGGCAGCTGCTGAGCAAAGCAGCTGTATTTTTTTAATGTTTACGTCTTTCATGATTCTATAATTCACACTTATTGTAAAATATTAAGAAGGTATAGAGTACGGAGAAAACATCCACAACCCCACTAAACAGAAAAAAGCTATTATTAACAATTTTTTAGATCACCTTCTAGTCTTTTCTCTGAATTTTAACATAGTTGAGCATACACTGTATATGTAGGGTTGTATCCTATTTTATTTTACTAACAAGTGCTTCTCAGTGTAATTACATACTTTTTGTAAATGCCACCATAATGTCTGAATAATTTTCTATCATATAAAATCCCCAGAATTTTCCTAACGATGCCCTAGGTATAGATATTTGGGTTATTTCCAGTATTTGAGCTTGTATACTTTAAAGTCTTTTAAGGTGAGAACTACAATGTGTCACCTGAATTGTCAAACTTGGAGGAAACTTGAGGCAGGCAGTTATGCCACCCATTCAAGAGAATGGTCATCCTATTAAGAGAGTTACTAACTGCTAAGACTATGAAACTCATATTTGAATTTTTAAGTAGTTGTTGCAGAGTTTAAGCTTTTTTCCCCTAAGGTTAAAATTCTAATTTTTACTTCTAAAGTATACATTTAGTTTGGCTTGCATTTGTTACAATAATGATATAAAAGAAAAAAATCCATTCAAAAATCTCACTGCCCAGAGATAACACTGGTAAGTAACACTTTGGGGAATATATTTCCAAACATATCTATTTATCTGTCTCTTCTTCTTTCTCTTTGTCTTTCTCTTTCCAAAATGAAAGGAAAATCTACTGGCTGTTTTGTAATCTTGTTTTTTTACTCAACATTGTAATAAGCATTTTCCATGTTAATAAATATAGATCTACATTATCTTTTTGACAGCCACATTGTACTCCAGTGGAGGGTAATTTATTGAATTAGTCACTTATTGATGGACATTTAGGATATTTGGAAATTTTTTCTAACCAAACAATGCTACAGTAATCATCTCTATACATGTGTGCATTTTTTTTTAATTCACTTGCCTGATTCTTTCCTTAGGATAAATTTCTAGTAGTGGAACTGCCAAAGTAAAGTTTATCTACTGCTAAACTGTCCTGCAACAAAACTGTTTCAATGTATACCCCCGCCAGCAAAGAAAGAGGCTGCCCATTTCTCTGCATCTTCACTAATTCTGTAATTGTCAATTGTACTTTTTGCCATATAAGTGAAGAGTTTCATATTGAGGGTATGAGATGCTTTTTCCAAGCATACAATCAAGTCTGAAAACTTAAAGAAAAATGTATTAAATTTTATTACATGAAAATAAAAATCACTATGGTAGAAAGTATTAAAAAAAAACTGGAGAAAATATTGTGACATATGCCTAATATTTTTTTTTGGCTGAATTTTTCACTGATTTTTCTTTTTTTTAACATCTTTATTGGAGTATAATTGCTTTACAATGGTGTGTTAGTTTCTGCTGTATATCCCTAATATTTTAAGAGTAGGTATAAGTCAACAATGAAAAGGTGAATAATACAGTAAAAACTTGGAAGGGCAAATGAGCAGCCTCACAAGTGTTTAGCTGTTTAGTCTCATCCTCTGCTCAAAGGCAGTGCTCCTGAGGCCCTGTGAAATCACCCCCAGCACTGTTTCCTGTGCTCTGCACGCAGCCCACACCCTCACTGCCCTCCCAGCGAAAGCTGTGGGGAGAAAAGCACTGCTCAGGGGACCCACGGAGTTCCTGGGTGAGGGACTGATAGTACTTCCCTTGGTTACATACATTCATGTTTATTTGACATCACCATCCCCCAAAGCGGCAGGCTAATTGTTCACTCACATGAATGTGAAAATGATCATCTGAGCTCTGCCATCAGACTCCAGAATCAGTCAATTATTGGGAAGGGAAAAATACACACTGGCAACATTGCTTGATCCATGTCTCCAGGGCAGAATTGACACTATTCTTCTACCAGATGTAGATAGAGATTTCTGGATGTTCTCATAAATAAAGTGCTAGAGGCCATGTCATCAGTGTCCTCCACCTTTCCCTCTCTCTCTCTCTCTCTCTGGCTCCCATGTGTATTACTACATACTTAATGAAATGGAATATTTATCAGCAACTTCAGGGAAAGTGAAAGACGTTAGAGAGGCAGAAATGCCACACTGACAGCATCAGCCCCTGCCCTTGACAGTGCAGACTGACAGAGCATCTTCCCTGTGTTTTGGGATAGGGAGCATCTGATTCCCAGAGTGTGTACCCCAAGCTTCTCAGAGGGGCAGGAGTTGTGCAGTGCTGTTCTGAGTGGTAATTGGAGCATTCCTTCAGCACAAAAAGTTCATTTGCAGATGATAAGGGATGGCACGTGCTTCGAGGCATCCTTTCTCCCTCTCTAACGGAAAACCATGTCTGAAAGTCGTATGCAGTGCCTTAAATCCTTAGGTAGTGTCCAGAAAGGAAGCAGAAAAGAGGCAATCATGTTCAAGGTTGTACAGAAGCTCCTTTAAGCCAACCACAAGCTAAGGCAAATGGTAGGAACCAGGCCTAGTAAATGACTCCTCTACCTGAGCAGTGAAACTGCCCAGGAGGTGGGAGCACGTGACTATGAGCTAGGTTTCAGTGATGCCCCTGGAGCAATTAGAGGCCGCGCTGCCATACTGCCAACGCAGAGTGCCAAGTGTCTGGCTTTCTTAATGATGCCCTTAGAAAACGTCACATATTATACCCCTCCCTCCCTCTGTAACATAGCTTATACTCAGAGGCCAAACAGGGACCCAGTAATGATGGTTAATGTTGAGTGTTATTAATTAACGTTGAGTCTTCCTCATGTTCTTTCTCACCCTTTTCTTTTCTTCCCCAAACATGGTTGCCAATTTAAAGCTGGGCAAAGGTGTGTATATAGGGTATACATTATATATATGTATGGTACATATGCCACCTACTTATTCAAAGAGTCTTTCTACTCTCTTGCACAGGAGGTCTTTGTAGTGATAAAATTAAGCGTTTTTTTTTTTCTTTCATTGGATTCTTCTTTTATGCACTCTTTCTGTAGTCTCTGTTATTTCTCATTTCTTCTAATGTGAGGTTATTGAAGACAAATCAGGCATACCTACCTTCTTCCAGAGAATCATTTCCAGATTATTGAAAATGAACCACCTTACCTCTCACACTTTGGTAGGGTAAAACTGATTCCACCTTTAGTTCCTTCCTGGAAATTTCTAGGCTTTTAGTACATGGAAAATAATTATCACCTCTAATTTAAAATTAACCCTGTATTTTGGGTGACAGAAGCCTGTGTCTCATGACAGAATCTGAGTAAAAGTTACATTTAAATCCTCTGACAATGTCCTTCTTTCTGGTCCTTACAAGCTAGTCAAGGACACATAAGAGAAGTAACAGGAAGTCTCTAGTTAGAATCATTTTCTGGGATTTTTCCCCCTGCTTTTCTCCATCATCATCAGACTTGAATAGTGTCCACTACATTAGTTCTTTACCAATAGATTCCACATACTCCTCTACCCATTTTTTTTTTATTTTATTGAAGTATATAGTTGATTTACAATGTTGTGTTAATTTCTTCTGTACAGCAAAGTGACTCAGTTATGCATACATATATATATATTCTTTTAAAAATCCAAAAAAGAATCTGTGAAAGTGATGATAACCACAATGAACAGCAAAAGGATGAACATTAAGATGCAAAAGGGACACCACAATCATGAAATGTGGTGGAGGAGAGTAAGAAAATGTAGATTTTTTTCTAGAATGTGTTTGAGCCAATATGACTACCAGTCTACCAGTTTTATAATAGCACTTTTCATTTTTGCTTTTTTTTGCGGGGAGGCGGTACGCGGGCCTCTCTCTGCCGTGGCCTTTCCCATCGCGGAGCACAGGCTCCAGACGCGCAGGCTCAACGGCCATGGCTCACGGGCCCAGCCGCTCCGCGGCACGTGGGATCCTCCCGGACCAGGGCACGAACCCGCGTTCCCTGCATTGGCAGGCGGACTCTCAACCACTGCGCCACCAGGGAAGCCCTGTAATAGCACTTTTCAATGAAGCTTAGGAAGAACCTTAATACTGTTTAGTTTTCCCAAAATGCATGAAGTATCTGTTGACAATGTGTCTATATCTATCTATCTATCTCTATTTATAGTCAATTTCTTGATCATCTTATTATCACCAGTCATTAACATCATTAAGCTAGAATTGGTACAGAGGTCAGCCACCTCACAGTAGGCTGTGTGTTCACCACTCCACTCCAACTCTCTGATATACCTAGGAAAAGAATTTCAGAAATGTACACTAACATCCAGAAAACTACTTCAGAGATCTGAATCTTGGTGCAGGAATCCAAGAGAAATCTTACTGGCCACTATTATTGGGAATTTTCCCCTTTTCCTCAAACAACAAAGAAGTATAGCCAAAACACTTTAAAGACATCCTTTTGAGTGATTTTGATATTGGATTCTGGTTTATTCTTTCTGAGAAAATGAGGATTACATTTAAATTCCAGATAAATGCTTTTACCTAATAGGAAATTAATGTATAATTTTTGACTGTTGTGATACAATGATCTTTCATGAAGTTCAGTGTCTAATAATCACTTCCTCTTTGGTAATGACCAAGAGATAGAGGTTTTCTTTGGAGAGGAGACAGGAGCTCTTTGGGTAGCCCCACAAAGGGACACAGACTTTGAAACAGGAAGGGAGGCAATTAGAAGCCAGAAAAACAAGGGAGAGCTGGGTGCACATTAACAGTGCCAGCCACCCTAAAACGAGTTAGGCTTTAGTTAAGATGTAATCGAAAACACATATTCTAGATATTCATCCATTTCTAGGATTGTGCATGGGTTTACTTTCCTCTCATCTCTTAGCAAAAAATAACTTGATCTAAGAAGAAAGATTTCCCCACACCACAGTCAGATTATTTCATGGGAACAGTACACCCTTGGCAGATCACACTGACTTGTGGACCAGCCTGAGGATCCAGGGAAAACAGACTGAGTGACCCAGAGGGACAGAGTCAAGGCCAGCTGTGGACAGGAGTCTTTACCATCTTCCAAAAACTACCCCAAATCAGTCATTTATTTCCTTCTCAACAATAGGCATTAAAAAAAACCTTAAAGATCAAAGGTCCTTTTCAGGCCTGAGCTATTTTTTTTTTTTTTTTAAGATGTTGGGGGCAGGAGTTTATTAATTAATTTATTTATTTTTGCTGTGTTGGGTCTTCATTTCTGTGCGAGGGTTTTCTCCAGTTGTGGCAAGCGGGGGCCACTCTTCATTGCAGTGCGCGGGCCTCTCACTATTGCGGCCTCTCTCGTTGTGGAGCACAGGCTCCAGACACGCAGGCTCAGTAGCTGTGGCTCACAGGCCTAGCCGCTCCGCGGCATGTGGGATCCTCCCAGCCCAGGGTTCGAACCCGTGTCTCCTGCATTAGCAGGCAGGCTCTCAACCACTGCGCCACCAGGGAAGGCCCAGGCCTGAGCTATTGATGTGATTGTAGAGATTATTTCTAGGTCAGCTACAGCTACCTTTGTCTGTGGCTGGACCCTCAAAGCAGTCCCGTACAGGAACACATGCGTGCACTGTCTGTTGGTATGGGCTTTTCTCCTGCCTATTAGATGCATTACAAAGTTGCTTTTAATGGGGCCTCTCTGCATTCAACAGAAATATTTCTGGAGCTCTCCTGGCTCCCACAACATTTGCTGGGTGCACATTTAATATGTTTTAGCTTTACTGCCTGACGGTGGAATCAGGGACATCTACCTGCATATGACAGTGCTTTGGCTCTTGCAGTTGCAGAACTTAATGTATGTATCAGTAATGAAAATCTTAATTAAGAAAGCTGCATCATTGTCCATGAACACTCATTTTTCTCCCCCTGCAAAGCCCTTTGTGTATTGCAGTATATACCTGGTCCAGACAGACAGAGCCCTTGAAGAGCTTGTCTGGCAGATCTTCTCTTGATTATTAACAGCTAGCAAATGACAAAGTCTCACGCTCCTTTTGTCTTGAAATTGAGGCTTGGAACAGCAGAGCACACAATGTACTGTAGGATTTGTTTGTGTTTTTTTAAACTTGCTTTTATTACGTTGGTGGGTTTAAAAATCCGACAGTGTTGATCAAAACTAATTTAGGTAACTTAGAGTTGCCAAAATACTAGCAGATGCATATTTACACATATACGCTCAGAGAAATGTAATTTTCCATATAGAAACAATGCACAAACAAAAGAAGGGACAATTTTAAGCTGTTTGCCCATGTTTCTGGCGCCTTTGGCCTCCGTGCTTGAAGCCTGCCATGTCCCTACTTACATGACCTTAGCAGTTCCTTCTTTCTCTGTGTTGATATGCACATGCCAGTTTGTCGTTTGTGCAAAGTAACGTGATTTGGAAGATGTAATAACTTTAAACAGACAACTGACTGAACCCATAAAAAAATTGAGCTAAGATCTTTTGAAAAGGTGGCCTATAATTATGTTTATGAAACAATATCCAATTGTAATATTTTAATAATGCCCAAATCATAGTTCCCAAAATAAAGTTAATTCATTAAAAATTCCCTTAAAAGCCTCAAAACATTTTACTCTTAAAACGTAGCAACTCCATGACCTTGAATTATGACCTACATGATGAGGAGAGAGACTCATGTCTCCTCCACCTGTGTGTATGGTCAGTCTTCTGCATTTTTCTAAGTCCCTGGCCTTAACCATTTTCTGGAAGACCCATGTAAGTAATTGAATTGGGCTCCAGCTCTATACTTACATAATGGTTTCTACTGCAATAGAAGGACACACCCACCTGAAGAAGGTCTAGTAATAAATATTTAGAACCTGTCTTCTTACTGTACATATACTGCCCTCATCAAGAGGGGAGCAGACACACTGTCTCTGGTGGTTCTAGTATAATAATGTTTATTTACTCTGCTTTTTAGAACTTCACATGCTTTAGCTCATTTATTTTCATAATCACTATAAAGTAGGTAAGTCAGTTTTCTGCATATCAGTAACATGGGAAAATTTGTGTAAATATTCTCTATGTATCATGTAAGATGTGAGGAAGACCTTATTATGGGAAAGTTATTTTCAAATATTCTTACAGTCTCATATTTGCACTCAACATTTAAAATTAGGGTTAAATATAAAAAGTAAATAAAAATAGACTTATGGTTTTATATAGAACCATAATAAGAGGTTAGGAGAGATGCTATCAGGGCTCTTAGTTGCTAGATAGGAAGCACTATGAACAGGTTGTTTTACTCTGGAAGATTCTCCCTTTCAAGAACCATCTGGCCAGCACTGCCATAAATTCTAAAGCAACTGTGAAGTAACTGGCCTAGAAATATTGCAGGTATATAGTGTAAGGCATATAGTAGGCTGTCAATAAATGTTTGGAGAATGAATAAATGAATAAATTATGAATGAATAAGGGAAAGGATAAATTTTGTTGGCATTTCAAAGACTAAACCAGAAGATCAGGTACTTTTCTTAATTTTGGAAAGTACTTGATTAGAAGTTTGAAGTGTGCTGAATTTCTAATCCTTGATATTCAACTTTCCAAGCAATAAAATACTCAGTGGGGGTGGGAGGGAGGAAGGACAGATTGGGAGTTTGGGATTAGCAGATGCAAACTATTATGTTTAGAATGGATAAACAAGAAGGTCCTACTGTAGAGCACAGGGTGCTATATTCAATATCCTATGATAAACCATAATGGAAAAGAATATGAAAAAGAATATATATGTGTGTGTGTGTGTGTGTGTGTGTGTGTGTAACTGAATCATTTTGCTGTACAGCAGATATTAACACAATATTGTAAATCAACTATACTTCAAAAAAATAAAATTTTTAAAAATACTCAGTAGAATTACAAAGAATCTTAAGATTTAAAATGTGGGTAGATTGGTTACCTTCTGTCTCTGGAATACACACACACACGTGTGTGTGTGTGTGTGTGTGTGTATCTCCATGTATGTATGTAAACAATCACTGGATCACAATGTAAAATGAGCTTCTTACTGTGAGTCTTCAATAAAAATGTTTTTAAAAAAATGGATAGATAAAGATATATTTTCCTATTCAACATATCTACAATGTGCTTAAAACTGAAGAGTGACTAGACCCATTAAATAGGCAGACAGCAGGCCTTCTGATGATTTACCCTCATCTCTGCCTCTCTGCTGAGACCTCAATGTGTTTCTTCATTTTTGTGCTTAAAATACCATATGCTGTATCAACTTTGGCCCAGTCAACAAGCTGAGGAATCAAGCAAGTTAGGGCCAAGAAGTGCCACACAACTGGAGTGAAGGGTCTTAGGAAAGCATACCAGCTGACTGTAAGGATGCTCTTCAGTCCAAACCTGGCCACTATTCGCTCTCACATGGAAATACATCCACTTCCAGTGTCATCAGTGATCCTGCCAGCAAACGTGTGCTCCGTGGTCCTCCAGAACATTGTATTTATGTTAGTGCCTAATGAAATGTCCATAAAGCAACGTTCAGTTTGTTATATTTAAGTGCCCATGACTCCCTTATTTCAAAAGCAAGTACCTTTAAACATAGTAATAGCATTTCTCTATATGCAAACCTCTGTACATAAAAAGGTTTACATTTTAAAACAAACATGTTTTTGAGTTGTATCCAAATTCAGAAAAAGCATCTGAAAAATTTAACAGCTGAAAAACACTTTCTTCTTGCTGGGAAAACTTAAACCTTGCTAGGCTTTATGCAACTTAAAAAAAATCACTTCTGTGCTGAGAACTAGCATGAGAAATCTCAGCATGAAAGGTTGTTGGAATTTTTTTTCTTCATAGAGCTAAAACCCATCCTTGGGTTTTAGAGTGATGCCACAATATGCATATGCTTTGTCAGGAACAAATATGATCTAATTTCAAGGGCATCTTCAACAAAACTTAGGGGGGAAATGATAAAGGCTACTCAAGCAGCAATCCAGTGTCTGAAAGCAAGGGTTGAGGACATCATTGTACCATCAAGGTCCAGAAACGCTGCTAACCCGGAGCGTGTTGTTACTGTTTGAAAAGCCTACAGGTATTTGTTTTATTATTGTCTCGCTCAGTCCTTCCTCAGCCGAGAGGACCTGACAAGGGAAGTGCTGCTCTGCGATGGTGTTCTGGACTTTGTTTTCTGTTTATTTCAGCACTTCAATAAATGATCTGTTACCTGCCATTATGACCTGCGTGCATTTGCCAAGCAGTTTTTCAAATCAAACAAATTATATGGCTGTGTTTCTAGAAAGCTGAACCATTTTGAAGATAGTTTGGAATTGGAAACACACGTAGACATGGCCGTGTAATTGTAGGTTTATACTGGCCACATGTGTTCAGGCATATTCAGGAAAATAGGAAAAAGAAAATAGACTGGACAATGCAAATATGGAAATACAGCTTGTTCACACATTTGCAGCCTATACTCCTAACGGTGTGCATATGTAGAAGTGACTTTGTAAAGAAGGCCCACATTCAAGCATATTCCTCTTAATACTCTCCTGGGAATTATTAAAGAACACAGTGTAATTTTTAAATATCATAATGGCTACCTTTCGAGTGTGATACCTTGGGTATCACTTGTGGGAGGAGAGACAACAACAACATACTCTATTATTTACTGGGTGATTTTTGAGAGAAACGAGTCCTTCCTTGAAGACAGGCTTAGATATTTCAAGACCTCCTCAGAAAATTTTTTCAGCACCTTCTGTGCTCCAAATTGAGGCAGTTCGCATCATGTTTCAGTATAACTGAGTAGCAGGCTGGCAAATTCCCGGCTTTTCTACTCACCAAAATCCAAAATAGAACTCACAAAAACTCCTTCCTTCATCACTGCACCCCACAAAAAACACCCCACTGGGACCCCCGGGGAGAAACAGATCCCCCCCAAAAAAACCACCAACCAGTAAATAGAGCCAGCCCTGAAATACAAATTCCCAGCTGTAACTGTAGCACTTTGCTCAGTACTGTGAGCTTGCTGGTGCTGGCACATTTTTTATAATACAGATGCGTAAATGTGCTGTCTGAGGCAGAAGAGATGCAGCATCCCCTTTGGTGTTTCATGTCTAGAGTACATTGCACAGGAGTAGCCTCCCAGACCCAAAATAAAAGACTTAATTTGCCATCTGACCACTTTTTTTTAATTAAGACTTCCTGTGACTTAATTTCTCGTAACATTTGTAGAAAACCATCTTTTTCGACTTTTGAAGCATTTTCCAAATTCAAACTTTCACTGTCTGTATCTTACACATATACACATATGCATACACATTTAGAGATTATATATTTAAAGTGAAGTATGTAATATGGACCACTTTATAGGTTTTCTAAAGAGTGTGCATGTGCGTGTGTTTGATAATGAATTATTTTATAGTTAGGACATAAGTTAATCAAACCAATGGGAAATCATTCTTCTAAACCAACAGGTATATTAACTTTTTTGGACCATGAGATATGCATTCTTAAAGAGTAGCTTATTTTATGGAGTACTCCTTCTTCTTCTCTAAAATTGTTTTCTAGAATACATTTTTTCTAATTAAATAATACTGACAAAAGTGAAAGGGAGGAAAATATGCTGTAACCAGAGGTCCAGTTTAACTTCCAAAGTTGGGCCAAAATTTTGTCCAAAACTTAAATCTGCCTCTGAGGGATAAAGATTAGAAACACTGAGGGGACTTCCCTGGCGGCACAGTGGTTAAAACTCCATGCTCCCAATGCAGTTCAATCCTGCATCGAACGGGTTCGATCCCTGGTTGGGGAACTAAGATCCCACCTGCCATAGGGCGCAAACAAAAAAAAAAAAAGGAAAAACACTGAGGTCTTTACAAAAGAGAGCAAGGTCCAAAGGCCATTTCCAATAGCTTAGGGATGAATTCCAGGGGTTCAGACCTGTGTTTGACAACAGGCCCTTTCTACTCCTGTGTCCTTGGGGGCAAGTTAATTACTCGGTTAGCCTTGAGTTCCTTAATTATAAAATAAGAATAGTAATAGTAATTGCTTCCAAGAATTCTCGTGAAGATTAAATGAAATAATATCAATATGTGTGAAGCATTTGGTCCAGTATCGGTCACATAGAAAATGCTCCATAATGGTTGGTAGTTTAAGAGTCTAAATTATTTTAGCATTGTCAGTATCTTTAGAGTAAATGCCTCACCTGGAGATGGCCATGATGCACACTTCAGTGTCTTATTTCTGGCATGTTTCTCAGTTTATACATGATGATTTTTTTCTAACCACAACACATATAATTATGCAACCAGCATTTTGTTTTTACAAGATAATATTTATCGTACACTAACACCATGCCAGGTGCTGTGCAAAGCACGTGATGTATATCATGTCATATGATAATCCTTACTACAGCCCTATCAGTCACCATTATTACACCCATTTTTCAGTTGAGGGAACTAAAGCTGAGAACACATCAGCAGTTTGCCCGCAGTTATGTAACTAGGTAATGATGGAGTCAGATCTTGAACCAGGCAGCTAGTACTAAAGTCTAACCTAAGAAAATAATTACAAATAAATAAAAAACTTTATACACAAAATGTTTATCATGAATATTTTTTTTACTTTTCATTGTAGATATTTCAAACATACACAAAAGTAGAAAGACCATCATAGTGAACCCTCATGAGTTCCTCACTCAGCAACAATTATCAGCTCATAGCAAATCTTCTTAGACATATCTATGTTGTAAAACTAGAAATAAACTATATGTTCAACTCTAGGGAATTGGTTAAGTGTATTATGACATATCCATTAGAATTTTTGAGTCATTAAAATGTTTATGAAGAGCTTATAATACCTTGGACTATTTATGCTATATACTAAAGGGCAGCATATATAATTATACATATTGTGTAATCACAACTAGTTTTTTAACTTTTTATTTTATGTTGGAGTGTAGCCGATTAACAATGTTGTGACAGTTTCAGGTGAACAGCAAAGTGACTTAGCCATACATATACATGTATCCACACAAGTATTTTTTAGTAATAAATTGCAGATCCTGGAAAACTATGTTCTTTGGTCTTACTCCTTTTCTGTTTTCCTAAATTGTATATCATGGGCATATTTTTTTGAGCATATTTTATTTTTAATGATACAACAATTGTTTCTCTTATGTTTAGAAAAATATATAGGTGTCTTCATGTGTAAAGGGAGAGAGCTTATTTATCTGACTTCACTATGGAAATGAGCTTATGCAAATAGACTATCCCATATAACAGAAGCTTATCTCCTCTTAATTATCAAAAGATATTTTATTTTATTAATATTAAGTTTTGATGTATAGTATCCTAGATTGATATCCAGCTTTCTTAGAATATATTTACCATAATTCATGCTTTTCTAAATGCCTGAGGGTCATCATCATTAAACAACAATTGCGTTGTGTTTCTACTGATGCTGATGAGGATGTGGAAGTATAAAAATAATGCTGTATATTTGAATATTGTTTTGTGGTTTCCAAGCATTTGCAAGTGACATTAACTATTTGGTCCTTAGTCTATAAGATTATTTGCTTCTGTGTTTATTTACCCCCAGATTACTATAATATTTTTAGTTCTCATGTCTTCTTTTTACAGTTTTTATTTCTCTTCTTCAGTGATCAAGTTTCTTCTTGTTGTGCCAGCCTCATCTTAATCTGCATTTCTTCTCTAATACACTACTTCTAATCTGCTTCAGACTAGGAAGAAAAACAACCAACGTCACTTAGGTTGCACATAAAGTCCATGCATTTACTCATTCACTTAACAAATATGTAAACAAGTGCAGTACACCGTGTACTCAGCAGTGGGGGAGATACACAGATAAACAAGACACAAATCCTGCCCTCAGAAAAGTTTTCATCCAGCAGCAGGTCTGAGATGTGTGCTACTTTGCTAGAATCCATAGTAGAAAGTGCTGTGCTCTATGAAAGCAGTATAGATTAAGTATTATTGTAGTTCAGAGAAGAGCTAACTGGGGGCTTTACCGAAGAGGCGACACTGGATTTGGGCCTTAAAAGGCAAGGAGGACTTGTGCAGACAGATAAAAGAAAAAAACATTTCTGAAACCGTGAGCAAAGCCGGGAAGAATCAAAGGGTAATGATTCTGCAAAGAAGTACTTGGGTTTAACTAGAGCATGGAGTGTGTGAAGGCGAGTCGTGGGAAATAAAATGGTAAAAATAAATTGGGACCAGAAAGTGAAAGGACTTGATTACCAGGCCAGGAATTTGGACTTTATTCAGTAGACGATGGAAAGCTATTGAAAGTTTTTAGTAGGAGTAACATAATCAGAGCTGTGCCTCAGATTGGCTCCGCCAGCCGTGAGCAAAATGGATTGGAGTAGGGAGAGACCAGAGGACACAGATCAGGTAGGAGACTATCTCAATAGTCCAGGAAAAGGCAACGAGGACCCTAACTAGGGCAGGGGCAGAGGGAACGGACGGAGCTGGTAAACTGATTGAGATACGGCAGAAGGAGCATTAATCCATTATATTTGGAGAGCAAGGGAGAGGAAGGCACAAAAGACATCATTATGATGTTGAGCCTGAGTGGGGCCATAAACAGAAGCAGGGGGCTAAAGAGCAGGGGCAGATTTGGGAGCAGAAAGCACAAGTTTAGTTTTGAACATACAGCGTGAAGGTACGGACGGGGTATCCATGAGAGTTCAGCTGGGCTTTTGGAGACAGGAGGCTACCTTGCAGCAGAAGGGCAGGGCTTGGAGATCAAGATGTTGTCTCTGTCTCAAAGACAAAGAGGACAAAGTGGCAAGAGCAGAGCTTATCAGAGAGGCTTGAGGGATTTATGTGTGGTCTACTTGACTTGCAGGTCTTTTACACTTTCTTTCTCTTCTAAACTGTATTTGGAATGCCACATAAGTGGCTTGCAGGTGTGTGAATTATACATAAAAACATACAAAAGATACTCTAAAGTAATGAAAGAATTTGGAATATAGCCAATGGTATCAATGTCACATTATCCACAGCCTTTATCTTCACATATAATATATTCCTGTGTGACCTTAGAGAAGTCACTGTACCTCTCTGGGTCTCAGATTCCTCATCAGTTAAATGAAGACATTGATTAAGATCCCTGGTCACCATAACTAGCTGAAAGCAGCCAAAACTGACATTATATAAGAATCACTCGGGGAAGGGAGGGGCAGAGGCCAAGGCTCAGGAATCCGTGTTCTTTAAACCTTCCTAGGTGATTCCGATATGCAGCCAGGGTTGGTAACCACTGGGCTACACATTCCAGCTCTTACATTCTGAAGAGTTATCAATCTTTCAGACAAAATGGGCCTTTTTTGCCACAGTTGACAAATAAGAAAATATATCCAAAATAATGTTTACTGTCAAATTCCATCTATAACAAAATACTTCCTCTCTCTTCTTTAAGTTAAGAGTAAGATAGAAAACGTATTTGAAAAGCACTCTAATTTAGAAGTCTCCTGTGATGTTATAAAGTGTGAAAGATACGTGTGAAGGGGGACATGGAAGGGGCAGAAAACCAGGGAGGGTCAGGCACGTGCGCACATACAGCAGCGCTCCTCTGGGCACCCGTGGACTAACCACACACCCAGAACCCAGCTGTGCCTGTGCTCTATGGTTGATTTTAACGCTCCCACCGTGCTTGTTTAGGTTGTATATATCAGCATTTCAGAAGTTCTTGTGTAGATTGTTTTTGTCTGTTTGAGCTATTATAACAAAATACTGTACCATAGACTGGATGGCTTATAAACAGCAGAAATTTATTTCTCACAATTCTGGAGACTGGAAGTCCGATTTCAGGGTGCCGGCATAAGCAGGTGAGGATCCTCTTCTGGGCTGCAGACTTCCTGTATCCTCACATGGCACAAGGAGCTAGAAAGCTCTGTGGGGCCTCATTTAGAAGAGTACTGATCCCATCCATGAGGGCTCCATCCTCATGACCTAATCACTGCCCAAAGGCCACACCTCTATTATCATCACACCGGGGATTAGACGTCTAAGATATGAATTTGGAGGCAGGAGACACAGACATTCAGACCATAGGGCAGACCCAGGACGGGTCTAGAGTGAAGTTTTTTTGAAGTCTATTGAGATTCCAGTGGAGGATGACCCCTCTCCTTGATTAACGGGCTCATCTTTAACACACCCTCTTTGTTTTATTCATTTTTCATCATACATTTCATAACTGAACTTGTACATAGCCCCATTACTACAGCATTGCCTCAGCAAAAGGAGATACATTCTGAGGGCCCTAGAGTTTACAGCATGCTGGCCTGGGCCACGCAGGTGGGAAGAAGGGAGAGGGCTGAGGTGTCAATTCTTCATTCACTTTCTGTATTTTCTTTCTCCCTTCCTCCCAATTGAGGAAACAGTCTCCTGAACTTGACAGGCCAGACTGGAGAAACAGGTTGGAACACGGGAAATCTGAGAGTTTCCAACTTCCAAACTAATTTTGACATCCCATTTGCCCAACTAGTATTTACTGAGGATCTGCTATAAGTAGGGCATTCTGCTGAGTCTTTATTTTCACCAGAAATTAGCGACCAATTGTGATTTTGATTGAGTGCTGGCTACTACCATAGACCTAAGTGCAGAACAGAGCTAACGATAATGATGATAATTTACATTCATATGGATCTTAACAGTATTTTCACAGAATTAGATTTGTGCCCTCCCTCTCGACTAGGGAAATCCTTCTCTCATCCTCATTTGTATCATCACCCATCACCCTTCTTCTACTCCTCAACCCCACGGTTATCCATTAACTTTCCCCAGTCAAACTGTGGCATCGTGACTATTTACACTCAGGTGGTCTGGTAGCCTCATTAAAGTAATTTACTCCAAGGTGTGAATGAGGTTTAACCCTCTTGGAGAAATTTGTATTTTAAAAATGAAGCTTGTTAGACAACCGGTTTTTTTTTTCCTCCAGTTAATGACATGGGAAAAGAGATATTTTTGAGTAGGTCTCTCAGACACATCCTCTTTGCCCTCTGTGCCCCAACACACAAAGCTTTATTTACATTCGTAAAAGAGAATAACATAGGAAATCAGCCAAGCAGACCTATGTATCTTCCCTAACCCCCCATGCATATTCCCTCTCCCTCTCTCTCTGCCTTCCCACCCTACCTCTCTCTCTAAGCTCTGCAGGTTGCTATACTTTTAATGTCACATGACACCCCCATGTATCAAACACCTGCTGGCCTCCACCATGCTGGACCAACCACCTTGTTCCTAATCTGTTCCCACTCCAAATTCTGAGCCTTGGTCTCATTTTCTATTTATAATCTTATAACCGCTCTTTAAATTTACCTCTTAGATTTGTGTTCCCCTGATCTTGGAGATAGTTTAGTAAAATAGATGAAGCTTAGCTCTGGAGTCAGATGCCACTTCCTAGGTGTATGACTTTAAGTGAGGTATTTATCATCTCTAAGCCTCTGTTTCCTCATATGTAAAATGGGCATATTGTGAGGATTAACTATGATATACGAATAGGATCAGGAACATTTTGTTAGGAGTTCAATACATGTAGTTACAGTATTAATGTTGTTTATTATCTCCACTTCCCTCAACAACTTTGATTCGCATTTCCTCTACTGGTTCTACCTTGGAGAATCTACTTCTTGAGTGTACTGTGCTGGTCAGGACCAGTTTCCTGCACTTGACCTTTTCTGCTACTTTACACAGAAAGTTGATAATGATAGGGACCATATTTAATGAACAAAAACAGGACGTAATTTTATAAATACAAGCATATTTGTGGGGATAATAAAAGGCAAGCTTGGAAACCAGGTCTGTTGCAGGAAATCAGAGACTTATGACTTCTTATACTGTGAATTTTATACTCTGAATAAAGATGAATTTCAGAGTCACAAGGGAGTGCTAAACATAATTAAGTGACCTCTCTGATAACCCATTGTATTCAGAAAGCAAGGTCAGTAACACAGGGAACAGTTTTCTACACTTCAGAGAGGTATTTTTCTTTCCCCAAAAGAGAAAGCAGATGCTTTGAAGTCAGATCTGGGGTTACATCCAAACTCCACCACTTAAAATACAATGACAAAAAGACTCAAAAGCCCCTATAATTAATCTGTTACTGGTAAGGAAACTGAGGCTCAGATAAATCAAATAATTTGACCAAGATTAATGACACCCATCTTGCAGACATATTATGAAGATTAGAAATTATGTATAAAAAGCTGGCATATTGTTTGGTCTAAATAAATGCTTTTCCTGGAGATCTAGAGCCAGGTTTCTCTTCAAGATGAAAAGGAACTGAAATTTTGCCCACTTTCCACGTATAACCGATCTGTACATTTAAAAACAAACAAAAAACTATCTAGCTACTATAGAATATGGAAATAAGCATTTTCCACATTTACATTTTTAACCCCAATTTGTCCATTAAGTATATACAGATAGACAGATTGGATATAAACTATACTTTTTCAACACTGATTTCTAAAAAAGGAAGTTTTCAAAGGATTCCTAATGTACTTTAGCAGTTTAGAAGTGTCTTTTGTTATTATATAAGGGAAAGGTAGGGTACTCGCTGGCTGTGTCATTTTAAAAAGCCATAAAAAATGATCACTTAACATTTTATGGAAAAATACCCGGGCACTTAGAGAAATTTCACAAAAAAGAGACTCCATATTTTGATATATTTAATGCCTAATTTCCAAGTAGAAAATATTACTCTTATCTAACTAAATCTTGAACACTTCAGATAAATTGAAAATTTGTATGCCAAGTGTTTTTTCCTATTGCGAATGAATCAATAATTTTGAACTTCATTCCATATGCCTCTTTAATTTATAGTGAATAAAACAATACTGATTTTTCAAAAATTAATACACAAGCTCAAGCTACCAAGTTTCCAAATTATGATATTTCCAATGGCAAATGAAATAACATGCTGTCCGTGCAGTTAGTGATTTTAGGCAATTTGAACATCATGATAAAAGGAGTGGGGAGGGGGGGATTCCAAGCAGTGTTATAATTAAAGGTCTGTTGATTCTTCAGTTTAAATGCCATTGTTGAAAGATTTTTCACTCAGATGTCAAAGTCTGTGGCCAGCCAAAATTTGGCATGCTAGAACTCAGCCCAGGGAAACATTGTGTTCTACTGATTTAAAAACCAAAATCTGTTAAGAACAGAAATGTTGGTCTTGGGCTGATTTCTCATGAATCAGAGCCAGAGAATAGCCAAATACCACCTCCTCTTTACGAAAGGAAGTAGTGCAGGTGGATGTTAACGTGAAATGTGTGTTCAGGTGGAAAATGAAGGGAAATGATCGTTAGATGTCATCATACAGTACATTGGGTTAAAGTTTTATATAATTAAAGCATGGTTCTTTGAGAAGTTTGAAACATTTTAGAAGCATCTTCTAGCTAATATTTCATGGATGATTAAATGGGGAGCAGAATTTACCTACCTTCCAAGATTTGCATATTCACGTCCAGTTTCTCCAGTCACGTCTCTTGTGACTGCAAAAACTTGAAGCAAACTTTATTTGCTTAGCTCACTGCCTAGAAATATATTTTCAAACACCATGTTTTCTTTTCTTTAATTTGAAGGTTACAAACCAGTGACCTGTGAGCTGCATCGAACTAGCCTATTGAAAAACAATTTTGTCTGTATAGTATTTTCAAATAATTTGGGAGTTTGAGCCAACCTTTAAAGATCAAGATCTCACAGAAAAAAAAATCCAGATCTTTTCCAGGTTCTCTTGAAAATGTGGTGAGCTTGAAATATTAGACCTGCATTTTTACACAGGACCAGTATCTGGAACTGGGTAGTAACTGTTCCCTTCAGACAAGCCATGTTGTCTCCAGTTAGACAAAGTACCTATTGCCCCACATTTTATGTCACATCCACTAAAGTCATTTACTCTATCACCCTGGCTCCTAGAGGCACTTCACTTTTCTTTCTTTGCTTACAGTATATATATTGTTTCCTTGCTTTCTTTGCTTCTGGTATTAAGTTTTAAAGCTTCCAAAAATTTCTTTCCAATAAATGATAGTATTGCAAAGGCTATGCACACTGGTGATCAACAAAGCATTACTGAAAATGATAAAAATTAGAATGCAATAAAAATGTCCAAAAATAGGGAATTGCTTAAAACTATGTTGATATATCCATAGAATGGAATACTATACAGGGCTTAAAAATATATGTCTTGAAAGAATGAAGGTTACAAAACAATTTGTACAGCAAGACTCCTGTTTTGTACAAGAAAAAATATTTATGCACAGAGGAAGAAGGCTAAAGTGATGTCTCAGGGCAGGCTTAAAAAATGTACACGTATACAAAAAATATATAAAAATAAGTAAATAAATAAGCCCCAAGGATATCTATTCTAGATCCCCTGCCATATGATTTCTTTACTCCATTTTTACCCAACAGTTGGAACATATCCTGAAGCTATTTTTCATCTCTCTATCTGAAGCTGATTATTCTTCTTGTCTTTATTCTTTAGAGGATACAATTAAGAATAAGAATGTCAGAGTTGTTTTAAATACTTGAGAAGCCATTCCTGCTTGCCCACATACTAGACTACCACCATGGCAAAGAAAGAGAACCAATTCCTGTGTTGACCTGGAATTGGTTTGTTCTTCTAAAGTACCCTTTGCTGACACCAAAAATTATTCAAAACATTTTGTAAACATCTTGGAGCAGAAAAAGTTCACATAAATATGCACTTTATAATATGAACACAAAAACTCTCAGGGGCTGGAACTGAAACTCATCATTGCAAAGGAATCAACTTTGTGCCAACAAGTAAAAGCCGTCTAAGCATTTATGGAAATTACTCTGATCCCAGCACTTAGCACAATGCCTGGCAGATAGGAGAGCCTCCAAAAGTATTTGTTAAATATGAATAAATTTGCACTCCCACCAAAAAAAAATTGACTTGCACATCAAAAAGTCAGTCATCTTTTTAATAAAAATGAAACAATAAAATTTGAACTTTACTCATAGAACTTCCAGACGTAGGTCGGGTGCCTCAGAGTTAATAATGCCGTAAATTTTTCCCACCAAAAAATAGTTTGTTTATGTGTGGGCCTGAGTATATGTATGAGTTTAGGGAAATAGTAGAAAGGGATAAGAGGTAGTCCTTTTTTTTGTTGTTGTTAACATCTTCATTGGAGTATAATTGCTTTACAATGGTGTGTTAGTTTCTGCTTTATAACACAGTGAATCAGCTATACATATACATATATCACCATATCTCCTCCCTCTTGTGTCTCCCTCCCACCCTCCCTATCCCACCGCTCTAGGTGGTCACAAAGCACTGAGCTGATCTCCCTGTGCTATGTGGCTACTTCCCACTAGCTATCTATTTTACATTTAGGAGTGTATATAGGCCCATGCCACTCTCTCACTTTGTCCCAGCTCCCCCTTCCCCCTCCCCGTGTCCTCAATCCACTCCCTACATCTGCATCTTTATTCCTATCCTGCCCCTAGGTTCTTCAGAACCATTTTTTTTTTTTAGATTCCATATATATGTGTTAGCATACAGTATTTGTTTTTCTCTTTCTGACTTACTTCACTCTGTATGACAGACTCTAGGTCCACCCACCTCACTACAAATAACTCAATTTCGTTTCTTTTTATGGCTGAGTAATATTCCATTGTATATATGTGCCACATCTTCTTTATCCATTCATCTGTCGATGGACACTTAGGTTGCTTCCATGCCCTGGCTATTGTAAATAGAGCTGCAATGAATATTGTGGTACATTACTCTTTTTGAATTATGGTTTTCTCAGGGTATATGCCCAGTAGTGGGATTGCTGGTTCGTATGGTAGTTCTATTTTTAGTTTTTTAAGGGAACTCCATATTGTTCTCCATAGTGGCTGTATCAATTTACATTCCCACCAACAGTGCAAGAGGGTGCACCCTTTTCTCCACACCCTTTCCAGCATTTATTATTTGTAGATTTTTTGATGATGACAATCCTGACTGGTGTGAGGTGATACCTCATTGTAGTTTTGATTAGCATTTCTCTAATGATTAGTGATGTTGAGCATCCTTTCATGTGTTTGTTGGCAATCTGTATATCTTCTTTGGAGAAATGTCTATTTAGTGCTTCTGCTCATTTTTGGATTGGGTTGTTTGCTTTTCTGATGTTGAGCTGCATGAGCTGCTTGTAAATTTTGGAGATTAATCCTTTGTCAGTTGCTTCATTTGCAAATATTTTCTCCTATTCTGAGGGTTGTCTTTTTGTCTTGTTTATGTTTTCCTTTGCTGTACAAAAGCTTTTAAGTTTCATTAGGTCCCATATGTTTCTTTTTGTTTTTCTTTCCATTTCTCTAGGAGGTGGGTCAGAAAGGATCTTGCTGTGATTTGTGTCATAGAGTGTTCTGCCTCTGTTTTCCTCTAGGAGTCTGATAGTGTCTGGCCTTCCACTTAGGTCTTTAATCCATTTTGAGTTTATTTTTGTGTATGGTGTTAGGGAGTGTTCTAAATTCATTCTTTTACATGTAGCTGTCCAGTTTTCCCAGCACCACTTATTGAAGAGGCTGTCTTTTCTCCACTGTATATTCTTGCCTCCTTTATCAAAAATAAGGTGACCATATGTGTGTGGGTTTATCTCTGGGCTTTCTATCCTGTTCCATTAACCTGTATTCCTGTTTTTGTGCCAGTACCATACTGTGTTGATTACTGTAGCTTTGTAGTATAGTCTGAAGACCAGGACCCTGATTCCTCCAGCTCTTTTTTTCTTCCTCAAGATTGCTTTGGCTATTGAGGGTCTTTTGTGACTCCATACAAAGTGTGAAATTATTTGTTTTTGTTCCATGAAAATACCATTGGTAATTTGATAGGGATTGCATTGAATCTGTAGATTGCTTTGGGTAGTTTAGTCATTTTCACAATGTTGATTCTTCCAATCCAAGAACATGGTACATCTCTCCATCTGTTTGTATCATCTTTAATTTCTTTCGTCACTGTCTTATAGTTTTCTGCATACAGGGCTTTTGTCTCCTTAGGTAGGTTTCTTCCTAGGTATTTTATTCTTTTTGTTGCAGTGGTAAATGGGAGCATTTCCTTAATTTCTCTTTCAGATTTTTCATCATTAGTGTATAGGAATGCAAGAGATTTCTCTGCATTAATTTTGTATCCTGCTACTTTACCAAATTCATTGATTAGCTCTAGTAGTTTTCTGGTAGCATCTTTACAATTCTCTATGTATAGCATCATGTCATCTGCAAACAGTGACAACTTTAATTCTTCTTTTCCGATTGGGATTCCTTTTATTTCTTTTGCTTCTCTGATTGCTGCGACTAAAACTTCCAAAACTATGTTGAATAATAGTGGTGAGAGTGGCCAACCTTGTCTTGTTCCTGATCTTAGAGGGAATGGTTTCATTTTTTTTACCATTGAGAATGATGCTGGATGTGGGTTTGTCATATCTGGCCTTTATTATGTTGAGGAAAGTTCCCTCTATGCCTACTTTCTGGAGGGTTTTTATCATAAATCAGTACTGAATTTTGTCAAAAGCTTTTTCGGCATCTATTGAGATGATCATATGATTTTCCTCCTTCAGTTTGTTAATATGGTGTATCACATTGATTGATTTGCGTATATTGAAGAATCCTTGCATTCCTGGGGTAAACCCCACTTGATCATGGTGTATGATCCTTTTAACGTGCTGTTGGATTCTGTTTGCTAGTATTTGTTGAGTATTTTTGTATCTATGTTCATCAGTGATATTGGCCTGTATTTTTCTTTCTTTGTGACATCTTTGTCTGGTTTTGGTATCAGAGTGATGGTGGCCTTGCAGAATGAGTTTGGGAGTGTTCCTCTCTCTGCTATATTTTAGTAGAGATTGAGAAGAATAGGTGTTAACTCTTCTTAAATGTTTGATAGAATTCACCTGTGAAGCCATCTGGTCCTGGGCTTTTGTTTGTTGGAAGATTTTTAATCACAGGCTCAATTTCAGTGCTTGTGATTGGTCTGTTTATATTTTCTGTTTCTTCCTGGTTCAGTCTCAGAAGGGTGTGCTTTTCTACGAATGTGTCTATTTCTTCCAGGTTGTCCATTTTATTGTCATATAGTTGCTTGTAGTAATGTCTCATGATCCTTTGTATTTCTGCAGTGTCAGTTGTTACTTCTCCTTTTTCATTTCTAATTCTATTGATTTGAGTCTTCTCCCTTTTTTTCTTGATGAGTCTAGCTAATGGTTTATCACTTTTGTTTATCTTCTCAAAGAGCCAGCTTTTAGTTTTATTGATCTTTGCTATTGTTTCCTTCATTTCTTTTCCATTTATTTATGATCTGTTCTTTATTATTTCTTTTCTTCTGCTAACTTTGGGTGGTTTTTTTTGTTCTTTCTCTAATTGCTTTAGGTGTAAGGTTAGGTTGTTTATTTGAGATGTTTCTTGTTTCTTGAGGTAGGATTGTATTGCTATAAACCTCCCTCTTAGAACTGCTTTTGCTGCATCCCATAGGTTTTGGGTTGTTGTGTTTTCATTGTCATTTGTTTCTAGGTATTTTTTGATTTCCTCTTTGATTTCTTCAGTAATCTCCTGGTTATTAAGTAGTGTATTTTTTAGCCTCCATGTGTTTGTATTTTTTACTTGTTTTTTCCTGTAATTGACATCTAGCCTCATAGCGTTGTGGTCAGAAAAGACACTTCATACGATTCCAATTTTCTGAAATTTACCAAGGCTTGATTTATGACCCAAGGTATGATCTATCCTGGAGAATGATCCATGAGCACTTGAGGAGAAAGTGTATTCTGTTTTTTTTTTGGATGGAATGTCCTGTCAATATTAATTAAGTCCACCTTGTTTAATGTATCATTTAAAGCTTGTGTTTCCTTATTTATTTTCATTTTGGATGATCTGTCCACTGGTGAAAGTGGGGTGTTAAAGTCCCCTACTATGATTGTATTACTGTCGATTTCCCCTTTTATGGCTGTTAGCATTTGCCTTATGCATTGAGGTGCTCCTATGTTGGGTGCATAAATATTTACAATTGTTATATCTTCTTCTTGGATTGATCCCTTGATCATTATGTAGTGTCCTTCTTTGTCTCTTGTAATAGTCTTTATTTTAAAGTCTATTTTGTCTTATATGAGAATTGCTACTCCAGCTTTCTTTTGACATTTCCATTTGCATGGAATATCTTTTCCATTCCCTCACTTCCATTGTTTATGTGTCCCAAGGTCTGAAATGGGTCTCTTGTAGATAGCATATATATGGGTCTTATTTTTGTGTCCATTCAGCCAGTCTATGTCTTTTGGTTGGAGCATTTAGTCCATTTACATTTAAAGTAGTTATTGATATGTATGTTCCTATTCCCATTTTCTTAATTGTTTTGGGTTTGTTATTGTAGGTCTTTTCCTTCTCTTGTTTTTCTTGCCTAGAGAAGTTCCTTTAACATTTGTTGTAAAACTGGTTTGGTGGTGCTGAATTCTCTTAGCTTTTGCTTGTCTGTAAAGGTTTTAATTTCTCTGTTGAATCTGAATGAGATCCTTGCTGGGTATAGTAATCTTGGTTGTAAGTTTTTCCCCTTCATCACTTTAAATATGCCCTGCCACTCCCTTCTGGCTTGCAGAGTTTCTGCTGAGAGATCAGCTGTTAACCTTATGGGGATTCCCTTGTGTGTTATTTGTTGTTTTTCCCTTGCTGCTTTTAATATTTTTTGTTTGTATTTAATTTTTGATAATTTGATTAATATGTGTCTTGGTGTGTTTCTCCTTGCATTTATCCTGTATGGGACTCTCTGTGCTTCCTGGACTTGATTGACTATTTCCTTTCCCACATTAGGGAAGTTTTCAACTAATCTCTTCAAATATTTTCTCAGTCCCTTTCTTTTTCTCCTCTTCTTCTGGGACCCC
The DNA here is from genome assembly GCF_964165515.1 of Mesoplodon bidens. Lineage (NCBI taxonomy): Eukaryota > Metazoa > Chordata > Mammalia > Artiodactyla > Ziphiidae > Mesoplodon > Mesoplodon bidens. Next base: position 61,305,876 of record NC_138161.1, on the reverse strand, counting down.
TATAATTCGAATGTTGGTGCATTTAATGTTGTCCCAGAGGTCTATGAGACTGTCCTCAATTCTTTTCATTCTTTTTTCTTTATTCTGCTCTGCAGTAGTTATTTCCACTATTTTATCTTCCAGGTCACTAATCTGTTCTTCTGCCTCAGTTATTCTGCTATTGATTCCTTCTAGAGAATTTTTAATTCCATTTATTGTGTTCTTCATCATTGTTTGTTTGCTCTTTACTTCTTCCGGTTCCATGTTAAATGTTTCTTGTATTTTCTCCATTCAATTTACAAGATTTTGGATCATCTTTACTATCATAATTCTGAATTCATTTTCAGGTAGACTGCCTATTTCCTCTTCATTTGTTGGGTCTCGTTAGGTTTTACCTTGCTCCTTCATCTGCTGTGTGTTTCTCTGTTTTCTCATTTTGCTTAACTTACAGTGTTTGGGGTCTCCTTTTCACAGGCTGCAGGTTTGTAGTTCCCATTGTTTTTGGTGTCTGCCCCCAGTGGCTAAGGTTGGTTCAGTGGGTTGTGTAGTCTTCCTGCTGGAGGGGACTGGTGCCTGTGTTCTGGTGGGTGAGGCTGGATCTTATCTTTCTGGTGGGCAGGACCGCATCCGGTGGTGTGTTTTGGGGTGTCTGTGACCTTATTATGATTTTAGGCAGCCTCTCTTCTGATCAGTGGGGTTGTGTTCCTGTCTTGCTAGTTGTTTGGCATGGGGTGTCCAGCACTGTAGCTTGCTGGTCATTGAGTGGAGCTGGGTCCTAGCATTGAGATGGAGATCTCTGGGAGAGCTTTCACCATTTGATATTATGTGGAGCTGGGAGGTCTCTGGTGGACCAATGTCCTGAACTCAGCTCTCCCACCTCAGAGGCACAGGCCTGACACCTGGCTGGAGCACCAATACCCTGTCAGCCACATGGCTCAGAAGAAAAAGGAGATAAAAAGAAAGAAAAGGAACTTTCCTGGTGGTGCAGTGATTGGGAATCCACCTGCCAATGCAGGGGACATGGGTTCGATCCCTGGTCCGGGAAGATCCCACATGCCGGAGCAACTAAGCTCGTGGGCCACAGCTACTGAGCCTACATGCCACAACTACTGAAGCCCATGCACCTAGAACCTGTGCTCTGCAACAAGAGAGGCCACCACAATGAGAAGCCTGCGCACTGCAATGAAGAGTAGCCCCTGCTCAGCGCAAACAGAGAAAGCCCTTGCGCAGCAATGAAGACCCAATGCAGCGAAAAATAAATAAATTTCAAAAATATAAAAATAAATAAAATAAAATATTTACCAAAAAAAAGAGAAAGGCACAAATAAAATTAAAGTTATTAAAATAATAAAAATTATTAAAAATTAAAAAAATTTAAAAGTAATTTAAAAAAAACGAAAGAAAGAAGAGAGCAACCAAACCAAAAAATAAATCCACCGATGATAACCAGTGCTAAAAACTATACAAAACAAAACAAAACAAAACAAAAACAGAGAGACAGAACCCTAAGACAAATGGTAAAAGCAAAGTTATACAGACAAAATCACACAAAGAAGCACACACATACACACTCACAAAAAGAGAAAAAGGAAATATATATATATATATATATATATATATATGTATATATATATATATATATATATATATATATATATATATATATTAAAAAAAAGGAAGAGGGCAATGAAATCGATAAACTACCAAATCTACCAATGATAATAAACTCTAAATACTAAATTAAGATAAACGTAAAACCAGAAACAAACTAGATGCAGAAAGCAAACCCCAAGTCTACAGTTGCTCCCAAAGTCCACGGCCTCAATTTGGGGCTGATTTGTTCTATTCAGGTATTCCAGAGATGCAGGTACATCAAGTTGATTGTGGGGATTTAATCCACTCTTCCTGAGGCTACTGGGAGAGATTTCCCTTTCTCTTCTCTGTTTGCACAGCTCCTGGGCTTCAGCTTTGGATTTGGCCCTGCCTCTGCGTGTAGGTTGCCTGAGGGCATCTGTCCCTGCCCAGACAGGAGGGGTTAGAGGAGTGGCTGATTAGGGGGCTCTGGCTCACTCAGGCCACGGGGCGGGGTGGGGGGAGGTTACGGAATGTGGGGCAAGCCTGCAGCAGCAGAGGCCAGCATGACGTTGCAACAGCCTGAGGCATGCCATGTGTTCTCCCGGGGAAGTTGTCCCTGGATCACAGGACCCTGGCAGTGGCGGGCTGCACAGGCTCCCAGGAGGAGAGGTGTGGATAGTGACCTGTGCTTGCACACAGGCTTCTTCCAGCAGCAGCCTTAGAATTTCATGCCCATCTCTGTTGTCCGTGCTGATAGCCGTGGCTCATGCCCGTCTCTGGAGCTTGTTCAGGTGGTGCTTTGAATCCTCTCTCCTCATGCACCCCGAAACAATGGTCTCTTGCCTCTTAGGCAGTTCCAGACTTTTTCCAGGACTCCCTCCCAGCTAGCTGTGGTGCACTAGCCCACTGCAGGCTGTGTTCACACAGCCAGCCCCAGTCCTCTCCCTGGGATCCGACCTCTGAAGCCCAAGCCTCAGCTCCCAGCCCCTACCTGCCCCAGTGGGGGAGCAGACAAGCCTCTCAGTCTGGTAAGTGCCAGTTGGCAGTGATCCTCTATACAGGAATCTCTCCGCTTTGCCCTCCGCACCCCTGTTGCTGGGCTCTCCTCCATGGCTCCGAAGCTTCCCTGCCACCACCCCCATCTCTGCCAGTGAAGGGGCTTCCTAGTGTGTGCAAACTTTTTCTCCTTCACAGCTCCCTCCCACTGGTGCAGTCCTGTCCCTATTCTTTTGTCTGTTTTTCCTTTTTTCTTTTGCCCTACCCAGGTACATGGGGAGTTTCTTGCCTTTTGGGAAGTCTGAGGTCTTCTGCCAGTGTTCAGTAGGTGTTCTGTAGGAGTTGTTCCACATGTAGATGTATTTCTCTGATGTATTTGTGGGGAGGAAGGTGATCTCCACATCTTACTCTTCTGCCATCTTGAATGTCTCTCCAGAGGTAGGCCTTTTAAAGATGAGTTCAATGATGAAGAAAGACTCCAGCTCTGAAATATGCCTCTTCACCATTACTGATTTGACTGTTTTGACCATCTATCTCCACTTCTCTAGATCAGTCTTTACCTTTGGACTCCATAACATCTGTTTTCATGATTCTCCTGTTCATCTGAATGCTCCTTCTTGCCCCTTCATGCATTCTTCCTTCATCTGCCCACAAAATGTAAGTTTGCCTTTCTTTCTTCCCTCACTGCATTATTGAAGTCTGTGAGCAGTTTTAGCTTCATCCAGACATTTGGATCACCTCCCTGAAGATCTGAGTATCTAGTCCTAGCTTGTAGTCTCAGGTACCAGACATGGTACCAGCTGCCAACTCGACAATGCCACCTGGATGTGCCACCAAGAGCATCTCAAACTCCTACTGCTATCCTTCGAGTATGCTAGAAGCTAATCAAATCAACCCCAAATACAGTTCATGCTTTACTACCTCCATGCTTTTATTCATCCCATGCTCCTTGCTTAAATCCTAATAGTTGGAACTTTTCCCACATTCCAAAGTCCATCTCAAACACTGCCTTCCTAGGGTAACTTTTTTCAGTGTCCATCATCAGATGATATTCCTCAAGCCACTGAACCTACGGAATTTTGTTAGCAACACTTTATGGTAATGGCCTTATTTTGCATTGTATTTTAGTTATGTGGTGTTTATTTTCTCCCATATCTAAAAATTAGGGTTATGACTTCTTATTCATCTTTGTAACTATTTTCTAGATCTTAGGTTCTAACAGAGTCTTTTACTCATAGCAGGTGCTCATTAAATATATATTGAATTAAATTGGGTTTATGTATCAGTGGTCGTATGTGCGTTAGGGTTTGAAAGACCCAGAAAACCCACCTGCCCAAAGTGTCTCCCCTACTTTCCAGGCCATAATATCTTGCTTTGGAGACTTGCTCTTCTACAAATGGGAATTTTCCACTAAGTTGTGTCTCTTCATTCCCTAGAAAGTAAACTATTGACTAGCTAAGTTACTCTGCCTTCTAAGATCTACTCATTATCTCCTAAGAGGGAGCAAAGTCTTGAAAGAATAGGCAGAGGTCAGGTATGTTCTCCAGGTAGTAACACATAGGAAAATGTACCTGAGACAGGTAGGGTAATGGAGAGTAGCTTGGGCTGTATCACTTTCTAGCTGTATGCCTTACATTTCTTAGCTGTAAAATGGGATGATAATAATATGTTCTACCTGACAGAGATGTTATGAGACTAAGTAAATAGTACTAAACTGTAAAGAATAAATACTAAACAATAAAGTACTTAGAATAATATCTGGCACACTCTAAGTGCTAAGTATTAAGTATTCATATATCTGGCATATATAGTATATATAATCATGTGTATATTAAGCATATATGTATATACCTAATACATATACGTATACATTTAACAATTATTATGATTGTAATTGTTATGTCACCCCATGAACCTGATGGCACATCCCAAAGAAACTCCTAGATAGCCAGAGACTTTCTGGGGATGGAGAGTGTAAAAGAAAATAGAACAGCCTTTGTCAGACAGACCAAGGTGTGACACACAGCGCTGCCACCTGTCAACTCTGCGCCTTGGGGAAGCTACTTAACCTCTAGAAGCCTCAGCTTCTTCATCAACAAAACCAGAATGCCTACTTTTACATATGCTTTGAGGATTAAGTGAGCTTTTGTTCTCCCCAGTGATTTTAAGATTGGATCTGATTCTTTGGGTGATTCCTATCCTTTTTCTGAACTTCACAGTTGTTTTCTTGATACATTAGATTCCAGACTTTTTGTTTTGAACCAAACTTGAAAGAAATGGGTGGCACTGTTCAAAAAAAAAATGGTGGCAGTACCAGCTAATAATTTCAAAATATCAATAATTTAATGCAGTAGTGAAATATTGAAATGTTCACCAATTAATATGCACCAAGCCTGACAGACAGCAAATATTTATCGAACTGTGGCTAAATCCTTAATCTAGAAAAAACTTACCAGTCAGAGCAGGTTTTGTTGCTGTTGTTGTTGTTGTTTTTAATGACATATGTTCTATCTATGGAAATAATTAACTGTACTAATAATCCACAGGTTTTACAGTTGATCATTTTTTTTAAGTACAAGAATTTAGATTTTTACTGAAAACAGAAAGTCCTTTCCATGTAGTCCTATTAGAAAGGATTTTTGTTTGGGGGGAGGGATGGGAGTGGAGGGGGGAAACAAAGGAGGGAAAATGGTCTTGAAAATATCTACAAACTCCCAGATATTTGGATCTGAAAGAAAAAGAAGCTTGGCATGTACTTCTCACATTTAGTCCTGCAGTTGTAGTGCTGTGATGTGGCACTTAATGCTCTAGGGGACCTCGAGCAAGCGTTACAAATGCAACCAAAAGTCTCATAAAAACAAGCCTCTTAACAGTATGTGAGCTGGTCTGCAATGGCCTCAGGAAATCCCCCCAGCTATTCACATCCTTTTTACCCACTACATTCTCTGACTCAAAGGGAAACCTCACTTCACCTCCTTGACCAGAATTGAGCAGACATTGATTTGGTTACCCAGTGCTTTACTTATTCATTTATTAGTCTTCATCATTTGTATTCCACTAGAACAAAAGAATATATCTCTGCTTTGCATTAATTTAAGTTTAAGGATGTGCAAATGCGGGTTTGTGAGAGAGTGCATATTTATGTTTATGTAATTTGTGTGTAGCTTGCTTTAATTTAAAATATTTGCCGTCAAAGCTGTAGTACATACTCACCATCACCTTCATTGTGCAGAATGATTCTGCTTGACAAATTAGCTGAATTCCTAAAAATGTTGCATGTAAAGTGAGCTTTTTAGAAGAGAATCATGTTTTTCTATTTACTTCTATAATTAGTCAGGTTATGTGTCACATGGGAAAAATAAGTGGCCCAATCCATAATTTAAAAAAAAATTAAGAATTGCAACTTTCACCTCAGTGACAATGATGCCTTTATCTGTGGCCACTTTATGTGGCTTAATTGCCCCCAAGAAAAGCCAATAAGAATTGAATCCAATTAAAAAGCAGATATTTTGGAAGCAAATGCTATGTGTAAACCACTGTACTGGAGGCATTGGGAAATTCAGAGAAGTGTAAGTCAGGGTTTATCCTCAGGGAGCATATAGTCTAGTTAAGGGTGCACAACAGAAAAGATGGGATTGTATACAACGATTAAAGATTTAAATAACAGTTCTAGATATTTAGATATGATCCTTGCACAATTACATTAATGATTTATATTAAAATATACCAGGTAATTTCCCTTCCATTGGAAGGACTCATTGATTAGGTACCACCTATTCTTAGAGCTACTGAGTGGCAACAGGGCATGGGCTCTTCATCTGAACTCGACTCATAGGTTAGTTTAAACAAAGTTTGGGCAATTCAAGCAATAATAATTTGCATCATGGCAAAATACATGTTCCTGTCTTTTGAAATGTTGAACACCCAGTAACTTTGCTACAGATTTTCCTTCAGGAATGCTTGTTGAACTAATAGACATTTCTAAGTAGATGTTTGATGTTAAGCAACCAAGGAATGGCCTTTGAAGATATTTTCACTCCTCAATACCAGCTTTGGATGCTATGTTGCTTTTATTTTGAATTTGTTTTTACTTAGGGAATATTGGCCAGAACAGAACCATAATAAATTCTGCAGCAGTGTCTATTTAATGTATAACTGATCATAATTGACCCAAAGATCATATAGGGATTTAAAGGAAATAACATCCTTTGTTACCACCTAACTATAACCTGACAAAAAGATTAATGTAAGTTAAGGAGAAAACCATGGTGGTATATATACAACTTAAATACCTGAAAGTGTGCAGGCTACCATATGCAGTATTTCCATATATACCTTTACTCTTCTGTTGAAGTGTAAGTAATAGCATCAATAGTGCCAAGCAAATGGGATCTTTAGCTTACAAAGCATTTAGAATATATCATTCCTTTTGATCCTCAACTTGTGATCTCAACAATTTGTGAGATTATTAAGTCACGTATCCACATTTTACAAGTGAAAAATCTATGAATTTAAAAGGGCAGGTGACTTGCTTAAGGACACAGAGTTCTTAAAAGGTGCAGCTGCTTGCCCTGATGCACACGTTGTGACTGGCTCAGAGGAAGTAGCAATCCAAACAGAATCTTTTCCACACCACAACTGTCCTGCAAGGCACCAGGCACCGAAGAGTTGCCAAAATGTGACATTTGACTTTAATCATGAGAGGATGGAAGAGCCCTCAGGCCAAAAGGCATACCTACTATGATTTCTTGCAAGAAGGAGAAGGAATGGTTAGCTATCTTTTATAAGATATTTTTTTCCTGCATATACAGAGCCCTTGATAAATACTGTAAATTTTCATTACTAAGAAACTGGACAAAATCCTGATGATTTTCCATGAAAATCATGGTTGTCTCTGAACTGGTTGTGTGAGAGTTTTTTCGGCTCTTTAAGAGGTTGGACTTCAATATCTAAAAAAGTCTCAATCCTGATCTGGACAACCCTTCCCACCTACCAGGATTTATATCTTTTCCATTGAAAAATCTGTGAATATAATCAGTTGTCTTTGAGCTGGCTTCCTGGAGCTTCTTACTTACTTAACAATATGGTATGGGGCTTCCCTGGTGGCGCAGTGTTTGAGAGTCCGCCTGCCGATGCAGGGGTCACGGGTTCGTGCCCCGGTCCGGGAAGATCCCACATGCCACGGAGAGGCTAGGCCCGTGAGCCATGGCCGCTTCGCCTGTGCGTCCGGAGCCTGTGCTCCGCCACTGGAGAGGCCAAAACAGTGAGAGGCCCGCGTACCGCAAAAAAAAAAAAAAAAAAAAAAAAAAAAGTATATGATATGGAAATGAAAGAGATCATGGGCCGCTTTACTAAAACTGAGTGGCACTGGGAATTTATAAAGAAGTATGACTCTGAATCTCACAAGCCACAGGCTTTCATTGGTGATATAGCATTCAAAACTGCCCCTGCATTTTGCTACCTGATGAACAAATTTAAAAATTCAGCACCTGGTTCTAGAAGCTAAAAATGTCAGTGGGTCCTCCATTCATTATCACATCCTTTAAAAGTCTACAGACTTCCAGGCTTCATTTTTGGCTTGGAGAATTAGAACTGACATTTGAGCTTCTTGAACTTTTTTTACTCTTATTTCTTCAGAGCCTCAGTTAATGTGAAATACCAAGGTGATATCCCCAACACCTTGGTCCCAGGACACTTGCAATCCAAATTGATGTTTCTTCCATAATAATAATGCTGCAGTTTTAAAGTATATAGTGTTTTCATATTCATGATCTTATTATGTCCTATATTAGCCTTTTGCATAGACAGAGCAATGATAATAATACTAATAATAATACTAATGCTACTAATAATATAATATTGTCATCCCCATTTTGTATGTGATGAGACAAACTAAGAACATGATCTAAGGTCATATAGTGGGCAAGCAACAGAGCCACAATTAAATTACACCCAGATGAACAGGTGATATCACTCAGAGTCCAACATGTTTTTCACTTGCCAGATCTCACAGATTTGCCCTATGATTCTCAGCTAGACTTTAGAATTATCTAAAGAGCTTATTAAAACAGAGGCACTCAGATAGTCACCTCTGAGTGTCTGATTCAGTAGGCCTAGAGTAGGGTCCAAGAATTTATTTTTTTAACAAGTTTCTAGACAATACTGATGCTGCCAAGAACCACTCTTTTAGGAGCACTGTCCTCAGATTGTATGCATATCTGAGTGGGAAGTCCTAAGAAGAAAGTTTGTTTTGCATGATGTTGCCTTATGCTACTTCTTTTCTCCATTTCTGACCTCCACTAGGAAAAAGTAGAACAAATTTGGGGTGGGGCTAGCAAGAGAGCACCTCGCTGTTTAGAATAAGTTTCGATCTTCTTGCACTCAAGAATTACACAGCAAAACCCTTCAGTTTGCTTCTAACTAAAATCTCCCGTTGACTGTGGTAGATTAACTTGGAGAGGAGTACCAACCCACCAATGAAGAGCTGCTATAAGACTGGACATAGGCAAGTGTGATTAGATGGATCCATAGGCAACTGATCCATTAACCAATAATCTTTACATATATTTCTCCATGTCAACTTAGGAGGAAATTCTTAAGGGCAAGAAGGAGAGACCCATTCTTGACCTATCCTAGTCAATATTTTTCTGAAGACTAGTAAGAAATCTTGTATCACAAACTCAGTTTGAATCAACAAGGTAATATATCTGCTTTAAAAAAAAAAAAAAAGCTAAGAAATATTTTAGCTGTGTTGTGAAATAATGTCCAGGTCAAGGTAGCTGATAGTAGGGCTGGTTCCTCTGAAAGCTCTAGGGAAGAATCCATTTCCTTGCCTTTTCTAGCTTCTGGAGACCATCTGCACTCCTTGGCTCATGACCCCTTCCACAAATAACTCCGACCTCTTGTTTCTGTCATCACATCTCTTACTATTAGCTCTGACCCTCTGTCTCTCTCTTATAAAAACCCTTGTGTTTACATTTAGATCACATCCACAAGACTCCTTTGCCATATAAGGCAACATTCGTAGGTTCTGGGGATTAGAGATATCTTTTTCTGGGTCATTATTCAGCCTACCACAGTTCCTCTGTGGCATGTCTATCAGACCACACATGGAACACAGAACCCCTTTCTCAGCACCAGAGTTTAAGAGCCCCTTTAATAAAAATACGTCCAAAAGGAGGGTGGTCAGGACTATGAAAGGCAAGCGTGTGACAGCCATGTTGCCCACTGTGGCTGAGGAGGGCATGGGACCAAGAAACAGACAAACTGGGTTCCAGAACTTATCAGATAATATGTCTAAGCCACTCAGCTTTTCTCTGTAAACTGAAAGAAGCAGAGAATCTCCTAAATACCACCTAGGGCTAAGATTCTGTGCTTTTATAAAATTTATCATGCTGTTTCTAGATGACATTTAAATTTAAAACCAAGAGTTTATTTACTATCTCTAATATTCAGTATAAATATTGTCCACTTTTCTTTTGAATTAAAAAGTCACTTAAATTTTGAATTTAGAATGTGTTATCCAAGGACTTCTTGCTATAAAAATAGTGATGAGGCTGTCAAAATCTCTAGTATAAGTGCTTTTCCCTTGCTAATTCTTAAATATCCTACCCAATAATACTACTTTAGTCTAAGCATCAAATCACTAGTCTTAGGGCAATAAGTATACCCCTTTTACATATTGGAAACTCGAGGTACAGAGAAAATAAACTGCAATTGCATATGAAGAACTAAGACAGTTAACAGTTGTTACCTCCAGCTTTTCTGAGATATCATCTACCACCACGGCCAGATGTGATACCAGACAATATGTTAAGTACGCCGAGCGGAGTGTACAGACCTTGTCCCGAAGATGTCAGTCTCAAAGCATGAGAAACAAACTACAGGACAGTCACTGAATGACTGCTGTCATTATTATAGGGGTCAAAGAAGTGGGAAAGGGCTCGGGTTTTATTCTTTTTTAAAAAATTAATTTGGTTTGTTCTCCGATAAGGGCATGGAAGTTGACCACTGATTCTCAAAAGAAAACAGGTCTAGTTTGATACAAATCTCTCTGCAGCATTAGAGTCATCCCACAAACACCAATTTCAAATGATGATTTACAGAGGGTCACGAAGAATAATTTGGAGGAAGTTTATAGGAAGGAAAGCTTTGAGAGCTGAACCAGAAAAGGTGCTTGAAAGTAAATCAAATTATGGCATACATTGAATTATGGCATTTATTATTATGTGCAGAGTATGCATGGAATTTTGAACTAAAAGCTGAAGAAGCAAAGGTCTAGACACTCTCATGCATAGTAAATAAATTAACCCTTTATTCTTTTTCTTTCTATGCTCCTTATATTTGGTGACTTGTTCATGCAAATGTACACTGAAAAGGACTAATAAACCACGCTCTGCCATGGATGCACTTAACTATTTGTGCACATGACTAAAATGGATGCCTCTAGGAGATTTTCTTTGGTATCATGTAGACACAGTCAGTATTTCAAAGGTCAAGAATTCTTTGGGAAAAAGAGGTGGTCTGTGTGTGTTTATGACTGTCAAACTTTCCTAAGCTTATTAAATTGGGAACACTTGTCCTTTTCTTCTTTATTTGAAGATTATTCTAGTAATATGTTTGGTGAAGAAAAATGCTGCTAAATAAGTCAGGGGCTAATAACTGGATTAATGACTGTTCTAAAACCTATGAGTTCAATATACTCTGCCATTCGGGACCTAGTCTTACTTTCTACTTTAAAAGATCAGTTTTCATTGCTATTTTTTATGCTGGAAACTGCACAGTATAAGGAAATCAGCTTATCATGAGCAGGTCATCAGGTCTTGAAATATCTGTCCATGAGAAAAAAAAATGATTGGAATCCTGTCACCAAGGAAATGGTTTAAAAATCTGTTTATTTCAGTGCCAAACAAAAATCTCAACTAGTTATCTTTATTTTGCAATGACTTTAGTTCTTTTGACCATTCATTCACTTATTACATGGCTACTATATACTAATCATTTAGAAAAAAGAACACCCTAGATGATTATACAAACCTTAAATATAACTATATGTTTGTGTGTGTTCCTATGCTTTTTTAAAGAGCACATTTGTGACAGGAAGTGAAGAATGGCATAGTCAGGAAAAAATTAAAGAGACACGATGTAATTATCTGAACTGGAATTAAGCCAATTAATAACCCATGTGCTAACACTACCCTCAAAGTGCTGAAAATGCCATCAGATATTTAAATGCCCTGGGTGGTCATAGCCAGCGATCTTCACCTCATCCATTTTCAGCACCATCCAGGGACATGGCTGACCCTGGCTTCTGAGGAAGGGCTGCCACCTGAAGTGAGCTACAGAGGAGGTACAGATTGTATAGTCCTAGCACAAGATTCTCTCAGGTGATCGTGAATGGATTTGCACTTATTTTGTAATGAAATCGAAACAATGGAGTTTTAGGCATTTGCTCATTTATTCAACACATATTTACTGAAGACCTACCGTGTGCCAGCCCAGCATTATGGCTAAGAATGCAGGATTTAAAGTCAGACTGCCTGTGTTTCATCTCTGGCTCCACACTTATTAGCTGTGTGCTCTTGAACAAGTCACCTAAATCTTCTATGCCTTGATTTTCTTTTCTATGAAGTGAGGATTTGTAGTACCTAATTCATAGGGTTGTTGTGGCACTAAAGTATGATGAAAAATGTTAAGTACTTAGCACAGAGCTTATCACAAATCAAGTGCTCAGTGATATGTTGGTTATTATTATTATTAGCCAGGAAATATACCAAAGTCTGGAAACAAAGAGATCAAACACCCCTCAGATAATCCTTGAAGTTTAGATTCCAGAATTTAGGGCTTTTAAACTTTACCCTTTCCAGCAGAAGTCTGTATTAGACTTCTGGATCTGTATTAGATCCTTGCTTTGCTATGTGCATTCATGTCTTGAACCTGAATGCTTTGAACATAATACACTCAGCACATCCAGAGTATGCAGTTTTGTTTATTCACACCCTCATTTTCTGCCTTCCTCAATAAAAGCTCAATAAAAGCTACCACGTAATGACCAGCCACGGATTCTATCTGTGTTAGCTCATGTCATCCTCAAAATAACCTTATGGGATGGATATTACCACCTTTTACAGACAGGGAAACTGAGACTCTGAGAGCAGCTGTGACTTACACAATTTTACAAAGGTCTGTTTGACTCCAAAGCTCATTCCCCTTTCACGCAGGTCACCTAGAACGCATTCACTAAGGACTGCACTGTTCTGCCTTGGGTTCTTGCCTGTCAGGTGCTTTGAGACCTGCAGGAGGACCTACCAATGTCAAAATCACTGATTCCTCCTCCCCCTAAATTGATTGACTGTGGACCGTATGTTTTAGACATGTCACAGCAGCCATTGTTAAAGAGGTTGTCATGCAAATAAACTAAATTACTCTGGCCATGACTTCTCTCTGATTACTTGCCTTTGAGTGGGCTCCCAGGTGCCTGACATTTCTTTCAGTTTTCTTCTGTCACCCTAAGTAGCAACGTCGTTGCTGAAGCATGACTGAGAGTTTTCACTTTTATATACACCATGATTCTTGTTTTAGGACAAGAGACTTAATCTCTCCAGTAACATCTGATAGAACTGTTCTCTTCATAAGCACCCCTTTCCCCCTTAAAAAAATTTACCTTCAATTTTCTGCTGTAAGAGGAAGATCCTTACTGAATATGATCATATATGTCCAAAAAAGATACCATCAAATACATAGGCAGATAATACAGTTTCCCCCTTTCTATTTTAGTAGCTCGTTTCAATTGAAATATATAGAAAAAGTTGCCTATAGCTAATCTTCCAGGTAGAAAATCTCATCAGTGATTGAAAATGACACTGTAAACTGAAAGATTCAGTCTCTTTCACCTACAGTGTGCCTATATTTTAAGAATGAGTTGTATGAAAGAACACATCTTTTTACATTGTGATGTATAGCGGACGATATTCACAAAGAGAACTGCAAACTCTGAGAGAGGTCTTTGTAGATTGATCAACTGGCCTTCACTAGCTTGGAATGTGGCACCAGCTATACCTTGCTGAGACTGGGCCTGTACAATGTAATGTTTTTCTGCTTTTCTCTGAGAATGAATTAAGCACTTAAATCCCTATCCCTAAAATTCAAAATGAACCCCCCAAAATTTCCACTTAGCTATTTAGACATTTTTAAGAATTAGAGGTCTGTGCACTAACTGTATAGGTGGAAGAATCTTATTATTATGAAGACAAGGGTGATTTCCATACCTGTTGGGCCAGAATCTTTAAAGAAAGCTGGAAGTTGGCTGGTATGATGGAAACAGCACTGGTGGGCCACTGGAGCCCTCGGTTCCAATGTCGACAATGCTGTTGCCTTTATGATTTATTAGCCTGAGTCTCTGGCCCTCAGTTTCCTCATCTGCTAAATTAGGGCGTTGGAGAGATTGATCTCTGTGGCTTTTCCCGGCTCTGGTATTCTCTGGGTCTGCAAATCGCCTTCAGTGTCTGCCATAGTCTGCCTTGCCAGCTCTGTTTGTCACAAAGATTAATCCATTTTAACTGTACCTTGGAGTGCTCCCGAGAGAGAAGGATGGATGGATTGTTTTGCACCTATTATTGCATCAGAACTTTTGCCTTTTTAGACGAGATCGTGCAGTGCCTAAATTCTGTCTGCCTGTCTGCCCACTGACTTTGTGCTGATCTCTTGCCACCGTTCCTCTTCTTCCAGCATCCATCTCCCTCCAAGATCTAGACTCGGCATCCGACTGTACCTGTCTTGTTCTCTGCAGCATCTGTCTGCTACACTCCTAGACCATCGTTAATAAACTTTCACACATTACACACAGACCCTAATATGCTGGCACCTGCACATAAATATCTACATTGATAAAACTAGGGTAGAAAACTCTATTTTTTAAAAAGACCTCTATCTAGTGCCATTTACATTTGCACTTTTTGTTTAGTTGTAAGTTTTAATAGTTCCCCCTTTGAGGATTTGTCAGTAGGAGCAGTATTGCTTATCAGAACACACCAACAGTCTTTTTGTAATATTCGCTTTTCCCCTTTGGTTCAGCCGAGCCTGCTGACAGATCATTCAAATTCAATTGTTTTATGTCTAAGCCGAACAGCTAATTAAAGTAGGGATGATTAACCTGACTGGCAGTGTCGCTCTCCCTCTCGCGCTCTCTCTCTCCCTCTCCCTTTCTCTCTCTCCCTCCCTCCTGTTCCAATCAGTCTTTTTCTCACACTCTCTCTCTCTCCTTCCGTGTCTCTCTCCCTCTGTCTCTCTCCCCCCCTCTCTCTCTCCCTCTCTCTCTCTCCCCCACCTCTTCCTCTCGGTCTCTCCCTCCCTCGGTTGGTCTCTCTCTCTCTCTCTCTCTCTCTCTCTCTCTCTGTCTCTTGCTCTACTGTTTTTTTTTTTCCTCTCTCTCTCTCCTAAACGTGGTCTGCTTGCTGATGGCAGAATGGCACTCGGAGATTTGTGCATTGTGTCTGGTTTCCTACGGGCAGGCTGACCCAGTGCCTCCAGGGACTTATCAATAGACCACTCAGAAGAGACACAGACAGGAGAGAGGAGGAGGGGTGGGGGGAGAGAGAGAGAATCAATATCAAGAATAGAAGGAGCTCCGAAGCCATTTTTTTTTTAAAGAAGTATCGGGACTTGGGAGAGGGTGACAAAGAAGGTTTTTCAAAGAGGCAGTGGAGGAGGTTCTAATAAATTTGGAAGGAAACAGTTCCCTGTCTTGGGAAAAGGAGAACTCCTGACTGATTAGCATTCACACCAGGTATGAGATGTTCGCTACCCCTTATCACTGTGTCGCAACCGAGATGGAAAAGCCTTTTTTTTTTTTTTAAGAGACCTAGGGAGCATGTATTTCGCTGTGTTTGTTGTTGGGGGGTAAGGGGGTGGCGTGAGATCTGTGGGCATTTGTGTATGGGAGCAGAAAGAATGGAAGCAGTACAACGGGGGGTGGGAAAGAGTATGGACTATGTTACTGTCTTCCCTGTCTTTGTGCACCCCTGGGGGGTTACCCAAGTTCATTTCTAGCAGGTGGATTTAGACGGGAGTTACTTAACGCTTGACCGCCAGTTTTGAAAAAAAAGAAAAAGAAAAAAAAACGCTGCTTCCTATGTCTATTAAAGGAAGCTCCAATTTCTCTCTCTCTCTCTCTCTCTCTCTCTCCCTCTCTCTCTCTCTCTCTCTCTCTCTCTCTCTCTCTCTCTCTCCCTCTCTCTCTCTCTCTCTTCCTCTCTCTTCCTCTCTCTCTCTGCCCCCCCATCTCTCTTCCCCTCTCTCCCTCTCTCTTCTTTTTTTTCCTCTTCTAACCAGACAGCGGGAGGGTTCCTGGCTCCCAGCCAGCCCAAAAGCCTCTAAGTGTTTTGCACTTGTTTCAGGGAGTAGCTGCCCGGGGATTTTTCAGCATTTTCACTAGAGAACAAAGAGTTCTTTACAAAGGGAAGGGGTGGGGGGGGCAGTGAGCTTAATGTCTGATATATGTTTTTCTATTTTTATTAGTTTTTCGCCTAAAAAGAGAGAGACAGGAACAGAACATTCACTCTATAAAGACACAAAGACATTCAAAAGAAATCCAGTTATCTTTTCTCCGCATCACCCCAATATATATACATAAAAAAGGAAAAGGAAAAAGACTAATTAAGTTGGATATGTTGCTCTTTTCTCATCTTTTACTCTTTCTAAATCCAACTGTTCTATGCTCACTCTATGCTATTTTTTTCGACTCACAATAAAAGTTGTTCGGGATTCATCCTCTGCTGTCGTCTCTTTGCCCATTCTGGGTCCCTAAAATCCTGTGGAGGAGAGAACAAGACTCCACAAAATAATCAATTTAGTGGCAAGAATATCTTCTACTTTTGCCACTTAGGTAAAAAGTTAATTATGGGATTTGGGTTCCCAAAATACCAATGGGGTACATTAGTTCATTCGGTCTCACAAGTTTTTGCATCCGTTTAAAAGGTACCGCTTGTGTCACTTGTCAGTTATTAAGAAAAGGTACTAAGGGAACAGATATTTGTATTTTATTTTTGTTTCTATTTAATGACGTAAATTACAAAACCCCCAGAGAGATTACTGCCCCATCCGTGATACACTAGTTCAAGCGAAATATAGTCTAGACAGAGATTTTTCTACGATTCTGATTGCCACGTAGCTTTGCGTGTTCTCCATTTGATTTTTTGCCTATGCATGTATATTTTCACCATGAATTTGTGTTTGTAGCAAACATTCCAGAATGCTTATCATTTTCAAATTAATGCTCCAACAAAAGAAGAAAGAAATCATGTGAACTGTCTGTGCAAGACGTGTAAACAATTCCACCTTTTACATATGCTGTACATTTATATCTTTATACTGACATCCTTGAATGATAAACTCAAGAAAATGTTTTCTTTCTAAAAGTTCTCCTCCTAATGCATTTATATTTCAATTGTTATTTGGAAATCTCTTTAAGATACTTAATAGACACAAAACTGAACAGGGGGAAAATTCACAAGCACCACAAAAATTCTTAAATATACCTTATGTACAGTACCTAACTACAGATAACTATTTTACTAAGTGGAAACCAGATACAACAGTTGTTTCAAGATTCAGAAACTCTTTTCTTCTTTTTTTTTTTTTTTTTTTTTTTTCGTTCACTGAAAGTATAATCTGTTCCTGTCCCTGGGGTGGGAAACTGTAGGGAAAATATATACATTTTTCCATATTTTTAGAATACATTTAAGTAACTGCTTCTTAAGGGTGTAATACATATCAGGGCAGAGAGTGGTGTCTAGTCAGTAAGCCCTTCTGGCTGGGAGGTGTGAGCGCCTTATGTTTGAAGTAACTTGATAACAAGGAGTCTTTTCGGGAAACCTTACTGTGTATGTGTTGCCTCAGTAATGACCCACCAGAGAAAAAACAAGAGCTAGGTGGCCAGTGTTTGCACTTGAAGTCGCTGAAAGACATTAGAATTAGGGGAACTTTTGGCGAATCCAAATTTTTCTAGGGTAACTCACTTCTTACCGTTATGTGTTTTCCTCAGGAAAATTCTTATATTGCCTTGAGACTTTTCTGTATTTTCGTAGAGATTTTTAATGCTCTTAAGAGTGCTTAAGGAGAAAAAGATCTTTAAAAAGAAAGTCATCAAAATAAGAGAAAAGAAACTCGGTCTTCAAAAAGTTTTATATTGAAGGCAAGAGCTTTTTTTTTTTCCCCTTTTGGCTTGTTTCTGATTTTTTTTTTCCCCTTGAACTCTTTTGTTGCTGTGGGCTGCTGTGTTTGCATTTTTGTTTTTTGTTTTGTTTTTTGCTTGTGCTTTTTTGTTGTTGTTGTTGTTGTTCTATTTTTAATGTGACCAAGGGGGTCTAGGAAAGAGACAGAGGGGCTACTGGAAGAGGCGGTTACTGAAAGCTGCACTAGCCCCTCTTGATCCCAACTCAGGCAGCTCCTATCAGCCAGTTGTGCCGCCAGGAGTACAGTGAAAGGTGATAGCTGTCATTCTGGGATTCTTCGTGCATCTGACCTGAGAGTAACACATTCACAGTCGAGGAGAAAAGGGAAAAAAAATAGAGGAGGAGGAAAGAAAAGCTCTTTGAGCTGGAATACACTGGCCCTTTCTTCCTGTAGGCAATCCGCTCCAGTTCTTGGCGACGTGTCCTGCACTATCAGATATCATATGACTTTTTATTTAGATTCCTTTTCGGAGAATGGCCTGTTAGGACTCTGTTTGTTTTCTTTTATTTAATTTCCTTCTCCCCTCACCCGCTAGTCTTGTGTATCTGTGTGTGCGAGAGAGTGTGTGTGTGTGCATGCATATGTGTGTGCAATTTTTATCTTTGTTTTTGTTCTGTTGATCTGATGCTTTCTTTAAGGACAAAGCTTTAATTATTTCAGTGTACTGGTTTAATCATTTGCCAAAAAGAAACCTCATTCTAGGCTTTTGGGGGGTCCGTTTTTAGACATGTCCATTAACACATGAGACTGGAAATCCTAAATGCTTGCTGGTCGGCCCTTGGCCCATTCCCTCACCTTAATTTCACCCTCCCCCTCATCAGCATGCACAATAGTATAAGTTAGGAAACACCTGTGCTGAGTTGAGAGGGAAATAAAAGTAGAAGCAACTTCTTCAAATCTGCACTCCTAGTTTCACTTTAATAAACTTTTTTTTAATCACTGATTTTTTTTTTTTTTTTTTTTTTGGCACCCTCTGCTGAGCTTGAAAGCATCAGAGATACTGAACGATGTGTCTGTGGAGCTTTTGTGAGGCCAGCTGAGCACCCCTGGAAAGTAGAGCAGGGGCTGAAAGTCATTCAGTGACTTAGAATTAAGTGAGAGACTTAAATAAGATCTGTGAGATCTGTGGGCCAGGCAGGGTTTGGTGATAGATGGTAAAATGGAATACTTAGGGATACTCAAAGAGGAGAAAAAATTTCCAGTCAGGGTAACACAGGCATTCCTGCTGCAATTAGGGCCTTAAAAACTGTATTTAAGCCAATTTTTATTTTGTGTAACTCAAAATTTAACTAATAGATATGTGATTGCCTTCCTCTCCATGCCTGCTATGTAAAACAGAGGAATTATACTGACATTATTCCTGGGTTTCTCCTGAATTTTTGATGTATTTCTTTTTCAGTTTTCAAGAGTTCAGATTTTAGTTAGCAAAAGAAAAACATAACTTCTCTAGGTGTGCAAGTAGATTCCTATGCATTATTCTTATCAATTCATAACCTATCTATACGTAACATAATATATCCTATTTGTATCAGGATTTTGGGGGGATAGTAACAAGCAAGACTGCCTTGAAGTTACAGATGACCATTACATTCTTCAAACTTATAGTTTTTCGTTCCTTGTTACTCTCCCCAAAATTATTTTTTACAGACCTTAAATATCTACTGCCTTATCTTAGCCCAAGGTGAATTTTGTTGAAACTTAGAGGGAATTTTATTCCACCTCTTTAAGAGTATCCAAAAGGGAAGAGGGAACTATTTTTCGTTCAACAAAAATTTTAGAAGCCTTTTTTTTCCCCAGCAGAAAACTCCAAAACAGCTTTGTCTCAGAACGTTAAACTTGGCATGGATCAGAAATGTGAGTTTTGCTTTGTTTGAGGAAATTTGTTTTTGAAACAACAATGTTATAAGTATTTTTAAATTGCCTGCTGAGCATGCGCTGTGTCTGACTTTATTCATAGTTTTAAACACACACCAAAGTGCAGTCTTCTGAATGGCCACAGGTAAGGCTGTTGATTTGTAGGATCTTTCTCAGAGCCACCTTCAGTGAGTCTACTCAGTTTTCCAGAAGGGAAAAGGGCGAGAGCTGAGTTTAAACCTGGATTCCCTTCTAAAAACCATAGAGCAAAAGTAGATTCCCCCATTAAGGCTTGCACATTATACTTAGGGTAAGTACTATTCAACTTTCCTTTCTTATGGGAGTCGCCTGCCTTAACTTTTCGGCTTACTACTAGCAGAGTAAAATAAGAAAAAATTTGAACTCAATGAGGTATTTGACTGAAGTAGAAAATTTGCAGATTTTTAAGGGCATTTATTGTGCATAAATTTGGGGATCCGAGAATTTGCCAGTGAAAAGATAGCAGCTCTGTGCTTACAGAGCAAAGATGTGCTAGTCTGAACATGCCTGATCTCATCTGGAACCGAAAGCTAACTCTAGGTGGGCCTGTAATAATACCAGAAAAAGAACACATGTATCTTTTGTACAACCTTTTTTTTTAAAAAAAAAAAAAAAAAAAAAGCAGGCTTCCAAAGGGAATGACAAAGAAGTAGGTTCTCCTCTTGCTGAATAAGTAGTCATACTTTGCTCCAGGAGATATATATTTCCAGTTGTTTTGGGTTGTTTTGTTTCATTTTGTTGTTGTCATCCCTGTGGAAGTATATTCTTTCCTGTCGGTGACTGTTAACACTTTACATTTTTCAGAATGCTTTATTTATCTCCATTAACTCCATTTGATGTTTCCTCACTTGGTTACCTTTTTCAAGTCTGCGATGACCCTCTCAGGCTTTGCAATTCTTATCGATTCTTGCCAGAATATATTTATTCATTAGCTGTTTGTTATAGTTATGGTGGAGATAATCTCATTTTTCAGGCCTTTATAATTATCCAAACAAATTTCATTTTGAGGTGAAATTTCTCATAGCTTTTCTTGACTCAGAACTGAACTTGTCTTGCAGAGGCTTGAAGAAAAGCCAACTAGCCGTTCTTTGAGAACTAAATATTCTAAGAAATGCAAATGAAATTTTTTTACAAAATACATATTGTGCATCTATGCAATGCTCTTCTAATTTTTTTCTTTCCATGATTTAAAATAGAACTGAAAATTAAATGTTATTTTAAAAAAAGAAAAAAATCTGCCAGGTTAATGCTGATACTTTAAATGCCCAATTTAAAATAATTCAAAGTTTTTATTTCTATGCAACATATCACCTTTCAGTGTCACTCCGTAATACTTTGTGCAAATATACATATATATATATATACACATACACACACATACGGAGACACAGCTTCACTTTACATTTATATTAATTCTATTTTTGCATGAAAGAGGATTAGCCTTAATGCAAACTTTTATTAATTTATTATATTTTATTTTTCTGTAATTTAAAAATCCAATTATTGCCTCCCTCTGATTATTTAATATATATATATACTTATTAATGTCTTTTTATATTCTAATAATTTATCTCAACTTATAAAGTATTTTTATGTCTTATATACTCCTGAATTTTATGCAGCTGTATTAACATTCAGGTTTATTCCGATACGATTTGCTTTGTTCCGTATCTGTTACTGTGTTAAACAAGTTTTTTTTACTTTCCCAACCTAGAAAGGCTATGGCTATTTTTTCTGTATATTATTTCTATATGTCTTCAGTATTCTGAAGAAGAAAACTTTTTAACCTCATGATCCCCTGGAAAGCTTTCAAACAAGTAGGAGAAGTAATCTTTACCTTGCTACTCCCATGTCTGGTCTGTGTGCTCTCACTATACCACGCCCCGCCACCAGCAACCCTGAAAACACAACAGTAATAAACGTGATATGATAACTTTTCTGATCATAGAACCAGGAAATACCAAAGAAAATTGTGGCATATGTAGGAAAATGCCAAGTGCTTCTCCAGTAAGATCAGCTGTTTTTGTACTTTTTTTTCTCTCCTGAATTTTGTTTGTGACTTTTTTGGCTTGCTGAAGCATATCCCCATAATCTTATGAAGCCACAGCAAATTCCCAGTGCCACAACAGCACTGTGCAGCTGGGGAGAGCCCAGAAGAGCTGCTGCTGGGTGGCTGCAGACTTCCCGAGCAATGATGTAAGGCGGGAGGAGTAAGTAGGCTACTCTTCCCTTTGCTTCTTACCTGGGCTGCCAACTGGTCAGGTAGAGCGATTTTTTTCTGTTGCTTTCCCTTCAGCTCTTTGGGGCTTTTCCTTCAATTACCAATGGATTTCTACCTTTTTCCAGGGATGATTTACCCAGCAAAGCATCCCATTTTTCTTTCATATTGAAACATGGAAAGCTTTGGAGATTGGGAAGGGCAAAGAAAAGGGGCTCAGGGTAACTGGGAAATATTCAAAATGGCATCAGACTCAAAGCTGTTTGGGGGTCTGTAACTTTTCCGTTCTCCCCAGAGCCTCTACGAGGTTGAAAGTAGTGAATGGGATAACTATAGGGTACAAACTGTGATCTAACTAATTCAGTAGATGGAGCTCTTCCCCCTAAGTCTGTATTTAAATTAACATCCCGCTCTGGTTTGTGGGGCTCTCTGTTTCAAGGTGTGTCACACCACACATATAAACTCAAGGGCCTAGATGGCTAGGAAAGCGATTTCCTGACACTTTTCAAAAAAGATGCAGCACTCTGCTTTGAAACACAAAACAGCACAGGGGAGAAGGAAGGATGGGGTGGGAAATGAAGTTTACATATCTAAATTTCTCCCTATGTTTGTTGATATTCTCAAGTGTGAAGTTAACTCCTAACACTATAGAAGTGATTATTACTGTAAATGTAGAAAGATGTATGGAACATACAGGATTTGGGCTGTGTTTGTTGTAAATCTTCCAGGCTATCTGAACTGTGCAGATCTCCTCTCATTTGATTCTGCAAAGGAATTTTAATACTGTAAAGCAATTGTTTCATCCAATTAGTCTAGAGAACCTGGCTGAAATGTGACAAATTCTGAATTGTGACAGTGCAGAGGAGGGCAAAGCAGCTGTGTTAGGAAGGTGCCTTTATGGAAGCCAAAATATTTTCAACAATAACTGAAAATAGATCTCCAGTATCTGCTTTAATATGGAAAGAACTACTTGTTTATTTCCGTTTAAATTAATTGAAATGAATAATTGTCATAAAATTTGCATCAGTGTTATAGTGTTCTCAGTACCAATGGGATAAAGTTCGATCATGTCCTTGCCTGAAGAGAAAATATAGATATTCTGTAGCAAATTATCTTTCTTAGTGGAATGTCTTCTCCCAGATTGGAGATATTACTGAATATCTCTTGTTAAATCTTGATAAGATCATTTGGCCAAAGTAGAACTGGGCTTGGCTTTAGTACCAAAAGAAATAGCATTTTTAAGGGACTTGGATTTCCTTTGCATACCACGTGTCTGAGTCCGATACAGTCCAGAAAAACAGAGAGGATGAGATGAAATTATTCCTAAGCAGCCGCTGTAGGCCAAACACTGAAACAGTGCCAACCTGGACCAATCAGGCCAGCTTCTTAGAAGATGCACGCTTTTGTCGAACACTTACATGATGAGAAAGAGGGAGGAAGCCCTTGAAATTGCATTCGTATGAATGATTCTTCACTAATTTCAATAAAGTCCATGGCAATAGATGCAATGATTTTTATTTTTTTGTAAAGAAGAAAATGTCAGTTTTCTTGTCCAGCTAAGGATCTCTGAATGCTGTACTCTGACATCTTTTGAACAAAACTATCCTTTTGAATTTAAGCAAGTAAAAAACTTCTCACAGAGAGCAAAGAGTAAAACTGATGGAAACTCAAAATCAATTCCAAACCCATTTCTGGCATGATGAGAATAACATTTGTGCTGTGTTTAAAGCAGTTTAAAACAAGAAAATGATAAAATGATCAATATACTTAAAGCCAAAAATAACCAGGAGAGAACGATCTGTAATCCATTCCTAGACCTGAAACCCTACACTTCTGATTGAACATGAAAATAAACGAATATATCTTTTATAAGGTGGCATTGTAAGCCTTATAATATAAAGAAATGATGAGATGCCAAGCTTTCAACTCTATTTAAGCTATGTTTTCAGAGTTTAGCCAGACAAAAATTTCTAGACTTAAACTATTGTAGATTTATTTATTTCTACATACCCTGACCATAGAAAGAGCAAAAGTTAAGGAATATATAGAATGCCACAACGGACTACATTGCCACTTCACAGTCTATGTACGTTCTTTATTTATTTGAGAAAAAAAAAAAAGTTAAAACTACAGCAAAAAAATTTTTTTTTAATTTATTATTATTATTTATTTTATTTTTTATTTTTGGCTGCGTTGGGTCTTCGTTGCTGCACGCGGGCTTTCTCTAGTTGCGGCGAGCGGGGGCTACTCTTCGTTGTGGTGCATGGGCTTCTTATTGCAGTGGCTTCTCTTGTTGCGGAGCACGAGTTCTAGGCATGTGGGCTTCGGTAGTTGTGGCGTGTGGGCTTCAGTAGTTTTGGCACACGGGCTTCAGTAGTTGTGGCATGCAGGCTCTAGAGTGCAGGCTTAGTAGTTGTGGCTCGCGGGCTTGGTTGCTCCGCGGCCTGTGGGATCTTCCCGGACCAGGGCTTGAACCCGTGTCCCCTGCATTGGCAGGCAGATTCTTAACCACTGCGCCACGAGGGAAGCCCAAAAAGAATATTTTAGACTATATCTGAAAGTGAATTAGTCACTGTGGAACGGACTTGAATATTTCTTAAAAAATACCTTGACTCTCGGGCTTCGCTGGTGGCGCAGTGGTTGAGAGTCTGCCTGCCGATGCAGGGGATACCGGTCCGTGCCCCGGCCCGGGAAGATCGCACATGCCGCGGAGCGGCTGGGCCCGTGAGCCATGGCCGCTGAGCCTGTGCGTCCGGAGCCTGTGCTCCGCAACGGGAGAGGCCACAACAGTGAGAGGCCCGCGTACCGCAAAAAAAAAAAAAAAATACCTTGACTCTTGACTAATTTATTAAATTCAACACACACATAAATATAAATCACGCATATTTTATCCTTATTGCTTTACTAGATTGAAAGACTAAGTTGACATCAATACATTTTGAACCTATGGATTCAAGGTCAGTGAAATGTCACTGTCCAAGTTTACAAAAACCTCTCTAGACTTCAGATTTTGCCCCAACAAACGACTTTCTACCAACCTTTCCAGAGTCATTCGACTGGCTAGTTATTTATTGATCAGATAAAATAAAATTGTCCTTCTGGATGAAGAAATCCTGGCTGAAAAATTAAAATGACAACAAATTGCATAAGCACATTTAATTTCGTTGACCTAAGGTGCAGTAGGAGTGATGATAATTCTAATGAGCACTGTGACGAATGTAACTACAAAGAAGCATGTGTGATTACATCAGGAAGAGTGACCTCAGTGGGCAAGGTCAGAAGGGTGAGACACACACAGGAGCCATGACAGAGTGGAGGCTAATGATGAAAGTTATTGGAGATGCTTAAAGCTTGTAGCTGGCTGCAAAACTAACAGATACCAAAAAAAAAGAGTCCATGAATTTTAAAGTAGATAGAAAGGCAATACTTTTCCTTATAGGATATAATCAAGTGTAGAATTCACTTTTGCAGAGAATTACAACAACCTCCTAAGCTTTGGCTGTCCAGTGTGGTAATAGTTGTAAAGAGCTGTTATGCTCATCTGCTTAAAGATTCATATAAGTGTAATTGTTATAGCAACTTGTTATGCTATTGTTTGAAGTTGAAAAGCTCTGCTTTAAGTGTCGACAAAGCAAATGTCAGCATCACAGAATCATAATCATGGCATCTTAGAGCTTGAAGGAGCCTTAGATATCTCAATAAAGGTGAATGGGTTACCAAACTCTCCAGAAAGGAATACTGACTATCTGGTGCAGGACCATGTAGAATTTTTTAAAATATGTATTTTATATATTGTGACTTACATTTGGAAAACACTATTTAATATAAAAGCTTAAAAACCAGAGAAACTAAAGCTCCACAAATTCATCTTGACTAGTGGTGCTGTACATTGGATTCTGTGAACCAGGGGTTCTAAACAGAGAAGAATGGAAATTTTTCAGTAAAGCACAAAATTTTATTTTCACCAAAGGGACAGGGTGTTTAACAGAAGAAGAAATGCTATTTGGGCTTACACCATGCTAATAGGAAAACGTAAATGGAAAAGTGATCAAACTTTCTCAAGATGAGAAAGGCAAATTGTACGAGAACTCAAGTTTTCTAGCTTCTACTCTACACCGCAAGCCTGAGCCCTAAAACAAATTTTATAAAAATAAAATGTGGATGATATTCCAGAAGTAATTGAGGAAGAAAGCAGAGTAAGCAGGCCCTTAGCGTTCCTATTTCTATACCGATAACCCTACCTTACATGGGGTAGGGGGCAAATATGTGTGGTGAGGATAAGGCATTCTGGGGAATGAAAGAAAATGCACCCACATTGGCACTCCGTGGACACTCTCTGCTGTTAACATTGCTTCCCTCATGCAACCCTCATATCCCCTCCAAGGTAACCTTGTATCTCATTTCTCTTCTTCCCTCTATCCCCACCAAAAGAAAAAGAAAAAGAAAGAAAGAAAAAAGAAAAGAAAAAAATTTTTTGAGAAATTGTGGTCAGAAAATCCTTTAGAAAGAAGTCCTTCTCCTTAGAAATCTTCCTGTACAAATCAGTGTATCTAACTGTTGTATCAAAATGTGAGTTCTAATCAGAGGGTACTGAGTTAATAAGTTTAAACACATTTTAACTGGGTTCCTCCTTGTCTCCTAAGCGCACACTACATTTCCACAACCCTGTTCTTTTCACCTGGTGCTCCCAAGTAGAGACAAATTCTGCCTTCTCTATTTCTACAGTACTCTATCTTTTAATGGCTTTTGTCATATTCTCTCTTATAGATTAGCCATTTGTATGTTTATTTGTAATGTAAGGAACAGGTCTATGTAATCTGGGCAGTGCCCTTAATTTCACTGGGCCTCAGTTTCCACATCTATAAGTAGGAAAATGATAACTACCTTGCTGGGATATTGTAAGGATTCCTGAAATGGAGTATATAGAGTGCTTGGTACCATGACTAGCGCGTGATCTTCTCTCAGTATCATTGTTGTTGTTACTACTACTACTATTATTAATATTCCCTTTCCCCTAGTTCTTCCCCAATAGTATTCTTTTCGAGCTCATAGATTGATCTTATTGAGTTCAAAATCTCTTCAAGCAACAAACGCAATGACTTTTACATAATAGGAGCTGAATAAAAATATATTGAATCTCTTTTGTGCAAGTCCATAGGCCCCATTACTTCCTTACAAAGATCCTTCAGTTCTTTCCTGGAAGTTTAGAATAGTCAGCCCTGGCCAACCTAGGGACGCCATAAACGATATCAGTATTGCTCACTGTAGACTGTCGGTGCCACCTGCCTTCCCTTTCAGGTTCCACACAGGCCCCCCAATCACATAGGATTGCTCTTTGCAGCATCCCCAGAGATGTCAGCTTGTAGTTCTGTTTCATGTGATTAATGAGCTGGTTATACCTCTGTCTGCAGCCTGAACTAGAAACTTTCACTTTGGAGAGCAGGTCAAGATATCGAATTTAAGTTTAGTTGCATCTGTTATAAGCCAATTGTGTATTCGTTACATTTATAAATTCCCTCTCCAGCCATATATTTTCACGGCTGTTGAAAGCTCCTGAATCTGTGTTGAATGTCCTTAGATTTTACTTTGGGGACCAGAAAATGAGGCAGTGAGACATTTTTGAGAGCTAGCTGTCATCTTTGGCATTTCTTCCTTTTAGTGTCTAATCTGGTCTGTTTGAAGAAGGGGGCAAGTATATAATTTTTTATCTAACTTGAATGTGGTATGGTAATTCTGTATCAGTGAGGTCTAGGGTCAATGCAGGTCATCTACACATTTCTGCTTTCCTGGCATGCAACCCCATTCTGTGGAAATGAGAAACTTCTAAAAACTGGAAATGATAAAATAACTTGAGGCATGTCAGGGTAGAGATATAGCATTAAATACTTCAAGTCAGCTGGAGGCAGGATGGTATACAAGGTGGATTCGAGGTGTATATGGATCTTACTGGTTCTTCAGGGTTACAGTGAATAGTGAGAAAATAAAAGGGGGCCAATCACATGGCCATAGCTGAGGAGAAGCTGACTGTAGGGTGTGCTTAAATCAGGAAGTATGCTGCATCTTAATCAGCCAGAAGTTCCATTTATTTGAAAGCGAGCTGGTATTTGTGAGGGGAACAAGGTCACATTTAGTAGAACTGGTAATTCAATAAAGGGTTCTGACTTTGCCAGAGTAGTAGTGTTGGCATCAAGAGAAGAAAGTTTTGCAGATTTCTCTGTGTGCACTTGCCATTACTGGTGTTCCTGGTGGGTGGCTGAATCATCCTGATGGCATTCAACAGGAACCAGCTGCTGAGAATATTAAAATGCAAGCATTTCTTCCTCTAGAGAGACAGTAGCATCTGCAAAGTTTTCCTATCTTGGTAGTACAGATAATCCCAGGGAGCAGACTCTAGTAGTTTTAACTCTCTATTCATTTATACATTTTCTTTTATCATTATCGTCAGTATCTCAAGTTCTAACAGGAGAGAAGAATGCCTGAGTCCACACCAGGTTGTAGAGACAGATAGGAAGCAGTTAGCCAAGGACATGGGATTGCCTCTTGCGCTTTACCTTGAATTATGATTCTCAAGAGGAGAAACTGGCATTTTTCTCCCTTGGCTTGCCTTCACAGCAAAGGGCCACCATACTTTTAGTCTTCAGAGCTCCACCACCAGCAGGAAGAGAAGGCCTTGAACTTCCTCACCCTCAACACAGACTTTCTTGGAGCTTTCCTTTTTACTTGTAAAACTTGTGATTTGTCGCTTTCCTTGTGTGATTTGTTGTTGTCTTGTTTTGTTGAGCTAGCATCAACAGTTGGGGGAAAGGGCGGTACAGAAAGGAGGTTTGGACTCCGTAATCTTCTAGGTCTTTTCCGTCTCTAATATTTATGAAGAATGTATTGAACTGATGGAAAAAATGTTGAATATGTTCGTTATGACTTATATTCACCGCTGTGTTGCCTAGAATATAAAAGAGCAAAGCAGTTGCAGCATAACTAGTTCCTTACAATAAATGTGCTGGTACGACAGAGCTCTGTATCCTTTCCTATTCTACTGTGTGTCGTCCCCAGACACACACTCTACGTGTCTGAGTGGCAACTGCAGACTGGATACCGGATGGGATGACAGCCAGCCCAAGTTCTGTAGGGAACCAGGACGTTCCTCGTAGCGTCTAGGTCCTAAACAGCAGCAGCTTTCTTGAAGGTCCTGACTAAGCAGTCTTCTTCAAGAGAAATCACTGAAGCCAGTTTCACATCACAGATGCTGCTCAGGTGCTATTATGCTGCAGGGGTTACAGTTCTTATCATCAGAAAAGAAACTTATTTTGTCCCTTCATTTAAAAAAAATCGGTATGGGTGACTAATTTCTTGGCAACATTAGGTTCTAATATAAAGGAGTAAGAGTGGCAGATATTTCAGAATTAACTGTTATTTATCTTCAAACTTTATTATGTTTTTCTCTACCGGTTTTCTTTCACAATTGTGTTTTGTTTAGGACATATTAAAATAAAATTGTATTTCCTAAGTATTTACCAGATAATATTGGGAAATAGTACCATGACAAGAGGCAAGAAATCTAGGATTGTTTTTTATTCACACAAATAATTAACAAAATAGATAGTAAAGAATTAAAACAATACCAAAATAGTCTTTCCTTGGCCAAATAACAGGCCAATTTTTTAAATTAAGTATAGCACTGTGAGCATCATGCAAATATGTACCAAAATAGAGAAGGACTATCTAAGGTCAAGAACTTAGAGGGTGTAGCCCTAATGTAGAGTAGAGGACAGTTCCAAGATGCAGCAGTTCACAGAAAGGTGCAAAGAAATGTTTGGCCTGTCTGAGATCCCAGGAGAACAGCAGGGAATTGACAAGTGAGTTCTGCCTTATAGAAGCCTTTGCTCTTGTTGGGTCAGTTCAGAGCCAACAGACTAGCTCTTGTGAAAGGTGAGTCCAAGACCTCACTTGTACCCATATCAACTATTACAGTGACATTAACTCAAACCAACTGTCCCAGCATTATTTATCATTATTACCTTTCAGAGGTGATTTTTTTTTCTTATGCTTTGTTAAGAGCTAAAATCCATCCAAATCCATGAAGAGAAAGCATAAACTTAGAGCAGACACATTTATCGCTAGTTTATAATAATCTCAGAGAGGAGGAAAAGAAAGGGGGAAAGAAAGTACCGAGGGAAAAAAAGAGTGTAA
Organism: Mesoplodon bidens; assembly: GCF_964165515.1. Classification (NCBI taxonomy): domain Eukaryota; kingdom Metazoa; phylum Chordata; class Mammalia; order Artiodactyla; family Ziphiidae; genus Mesoplodon; species Mesoplodon bidens. The sequence goes on along the minus strand of NC_138161.1, from coordinate 61,275,797 downwards.
AATCTTTTTTCGGGAAAATTGCCTCGCCAAACATTTAGATCAGGTCGCTCAAAAACAATAATGGCTACCCAATTCCAGAGTGGTATAACCTGAGAGCAGATGTGACAGGTTTTTTGTTTTTTTTTTTCCAGCTCCACCCTTCCTTACAGGACAAATCACTTAACCTGTCTATGTAATAGTGTATTTGTCAAATAAATAGAAAACCAGCTATCCTCGTCTCCTTCTCAGTGGTATTGCTAAGGCTGATTGTGCACACATATATAAATGTATATATTATAGCTATATATTTCCAACAGGAGAATGATTTCAAAATAAGTGAATCAAGATTTTATATATGCATCTGTTGTGAAGGTCAATCACTTTTTTTTTTTTAATTTTAAGACCTCCTCTGCTAATTACCAATGTTAAAACACTTGAAAATGATGACTGAACCTATATCACCTCTGTGGACTGGAAGACTTTTTGAAATCTAAACATAATTATAGAGATTCAGACACATTTCCATCTACTTATGGACCCTAGTGGCCTTACTCAAGGCAGTACAAACCTATTAAGCAAAAAAACAAAAAACAACAAAAAAACAACAAAAAAAAGAAAAAAGATTAGTTTTGCCAATAAATATCTTTTTAAAAAAAATCCTAAATCAAGGTCTAGTATCAAGGTATAATTCTGGCTGTAGAAGTGAACTAGTTCTCTATATTAGACATTATTTTTTAGAAAATGGAACAGAGATGTATAGTAAGGGGAGGGTAAGTGTCAGCCTACACAAACATCCTAGGCATCTGCCCAGGCTACTGGTCTGTCCCTACGAGAATCAGGCTCAGTACATATAAAGCCCCTAAGATCATTGGGAAAGAGGTCACATTCATCTATTTGGTACTGCTGTTATTCTTTTGATGTTCATCTTGGCTATTTAATCTCTGCTTTCTATATACAGACCTCAGTGGAATGATAATGACATGAGGAGGGCAGGTGAAGATAAATAAATGTGATTTTTTAGACATGACCATTACCCTCTAATGCCTTTTCTCTGGTCCATTCCCAGCATCCAGGAAAGAGAAACTTAGCTTCCACGGAGAGTGAAGTCATAGCTCCGACTTAGCATAATGAGACAGAAAGAGAGAGAGAGAGAAAGAGAAAGGGAGCAAGCACACTGTTAGTGAACCCAGTGAGTTTCTGCTGGGCTAAGACCAGGTTCTCCTGTTTCCTCTATTTTTGCCCAAACTGAAAAGAGTTATTGTGGTAATTCACCTGTGTTTCTGAGCCTGAGCACATGCCCAAGACCTGCTCAAGGTAAGCCCAGTAAGAAATCAGGGATAGGACTTATATCCAGGAAACTCAGCTTCTTTTTAGTAACTTCTGCTTGTTTTGTTTTGTTTTGTTTTGTTTTTCAGGGAAATTTGTGTTTTTAGAAAATATGTTTCAATTCCCAGACACTGATATCCTGGGCATCTTTGGGTGGTGACAGAAGTGGGGATGGTGGCTGTAACAAATGTAGCAGAAGCCAGTGCAGTTGCACTCTTATCAAACATGTTGGCAGACCCCAGATCTTTCTGATCCTTACTGCAGAATTCAGTTGCCTCCTTACCCTAAGAAGACAGGGTTAACTGAGAGTTTTGAGAGTGGTGGTGCATCTTTCTTAATTTAGGTCTTGGTGACTATGGGACTAGAATGCCTTGATGAAAACAATACAACTAGAATCAGGACCACCTTCCTGGCTGTATGACCCAAGCAGTCACACCCAGGTCTCAGAAGGGCCCTGGGTTTGGTTTAATGCGCTGCTGTTGCTGTCTTGAAATCCTTAATGATTTTTTTAATAAAGGGCCCCGCATTTTCATTTTGCCTTGTGCCCCACAGATTATGTAGCTGGTCCTGCCTGGAATTTATCTTTTCCTGGCATGCCAACTGAAAGTATCAGTCGGAGATCTTCTCTTACTTAAAATGATCCTCCTTCTCGATTCCTCAGAAGCTAATTCCTGTGTTCAACTCTGAAGATTTCTGTCCATACAATATGGTTCAGAAGAACCCATCTCTCCTTCCTTCCTCCAAACACTTTGATATGAGTATCATCAAGATGGTCTTGTTTTGTAATCAGAAACTCTGTGGTGGTCTCAGCCAAATATTTCTTTTTGCTAGAGGTTAATACTTGGGAGAAATAGTTGTAGTAATGAGGTCTTTGCCCGTTATTGGCTCGTTAAAATAGGCTTCAACCATTAAATTGAGATTTAAAAAAGAACATCTAACATTCAGCTTATTTTAGACTAGGACTTTCCAACCACTGTGTGATCAAACACATCAGTGTACTCAGCAGACAATTTCATCTCCCAGCTCTGGCCTGGGCTTCCTCTTAAGCTCCTCCATTGCTGCTGCTGTGTGTTCCACATCTTTCTCATGACTCCTTCTGCCTTCAGCTCCTATCAGTCCTCTCATCCTTCTTACCCAAAACTGGCATTAGCATGAGGGAGTTCCTCGCTTTAATCTACATATGACATATAATGAGAATGATTCTGCTGAATTTTGTGCATTCACACCGCTGCCAGCACCTTGATGAGTGTGAATGCCAGGATTGTAAAGTCAGGATCAGACCGCATGGAGGTGCCTGGATTTGTCCTCAGTGATAGTTTATTAGGACTAGGTCTTAACCAGAAGCATTCAAGGCTCCTGACTCCCAGCCAGATATGCTTGTGATTATTCAGGGCATCCTCAATATTCCCAAAAGATATACTCTAGATGACTGGGTTGTAAACCAGTTTCCAAGCACCCATAACCAGGAGGAGGAGGAAATATGCCAGAGGAACTAGGAGCTGGGAGAAGGAACCTGAATGGCCACCTAAAGCTAGTTAGCCTCCCTGAACCTATAAAATACTTCCTACCACTAACAGTGTCTCCTGGCTTACCGGGAGGGTCCAGAGAGAGGCTCGTCTGACACAAAGCCTCACTCACATCAAAAACTCTGGAAGGAGAGCCCCTTTCACCTCCCCTCCTCCTCTCCTGTGCCCTCTCTTCCACACCTCTGTTCTCCCTCCCCCATGAAAGGAAGGAAGGCGGAGGAATCTGATGGAGAGGTGCCAGACTGTACAGTCCCTGTGAGTTTAAATTATAGAAGATTAGAATAACCTTTATTTGCCTGAACCAGGTAGGCTGAAGTTTGCAAGTTTTCAAGTCAATGCTGACCTCCTGTCTAGTGACAGTACAACCATGGCACAGAGGAAAGGTCAAAAGCATTACTCAGAGACCATGGCATCTCACAAGAGAGTTTTCAGTGGTTCACTAGCTCTGGACAAGGCCCTGAGCAAAAACTGCTAAACAGATTGAGTCCTTTTCAGTCATGGCCACTCCCTTCCTCCTCTCCTCTGCCTCCAGGGCCCAGGGTCCTTGTGTTCAGCTGATTTTTTCCTTCAGCCTCCCCAGTTCCAAAATTATCCCTATGCCCTCCCCAGCTCCAACTCAAAACTACTTTACACTGAGGTAACCCTCTTGGGATTGAAGTGATTAGAGCATCCAGGCACGAATGGCTTAAACCCCTACGTTATGTTTGCATCTCAGAAGAAGTGTTGGAAATTGAAATGCACCTCATTAACAAGGGGGCTTATGCTCCTTGCCTACAGCAGGTGGCTGTCCCTTCTGAGCCAGACTATCTGCCTAGAATCAGCCATGTCCTGATACATCTGTACCCACCAGTCCGCTTCTTTATCTTTGGTCGCATATGTGACGTGAATTCAGAAAATCAAACTTTGTTCTGGGGGTGGGGGGTGGATGTAGGTTTACATAGTGAATAATCAAACCCGGGATGATTGCAGAGGCTCTCTCTCACAAAAATATGCCATGGTATCATGTTTTTATATAAAACAAAGTTTCTATCTTGGATAGCCAAGGCTCTAATAGGTATGGTATTGAAAGTAGTGTAAATAAGTTTAAAACCCCACTGCTTTGAGATTAGTCAAGGCTCCTATCTCCTGTGAACTCTCAGCATTTTACAAATTTGAATAATCAGTCATCTTGAGTTTCCTCTTTTGCACAGGAGGATATTAAGGCTCATATTGGACACAGCTTTTTTTTCCGGGTCACCCAACTCAGCGGCGGAGCTGATTTGGGGGGCCCTTGGCCCCTAGGGAAGTTTAGCTTTTCTATTTGATAATTGGGGGAATGCCTAAGACCTCCTCCATCCACTGCTGCCAGCTTCTCCATCTTCTTGTCGTTTCTCTTTACTAGTTGTTGCTCCTGTGATGTTAGAGAAAATGTTAGCAGGAGAATCAAAGGGAGGAGATGGAGCATTAGGGGAACATTAGCAACTATTGAAAAGACATTTTGACCTATTTCTGTAGTTATCAATTTAATAGTATTTGTTGCCAGGAAATGCACTGATGGCGAGTGGGAGGTTGGATTGCACTAGCAGCTTGCTCTCAGGGGCCCTCCAGTTTCAGGAGGTGGTAATTCTAGTTAATAAAAGGGTGAACTTCAAACACATTTTAACCAAATCAAATTGTAGCGGGAAATATCATATTACTGATGTTCAAGCCAACTCACAGCTGGTAATATTAGTCAGTATATAGGCCCCAAATTCTGACTTTCCAGCATTTTCAGATAAGTTTCTGGCGGTGAGCAAGTCCCCCAGGCACCTTGTTATGCAGGAATAGGAGATTTTTAACTAACATAGGAGCTAGCATAAATGCAAAATTCTTTATTCTTGTTCGACTTTTTATAAGATTATCAAGATATTCAAATGATATGTAACAAAGCCAAACTTCAGGTGGCTGATAGGAAATCTCCTAGAGCCAGGAGTTTTAATTTTTTTGTTGTTTTGGTTTTTTTCTATGACATGTTGGCAAAAGATAAAAGCGATTCACTCTGCTAACCAGAGATGCTGGGCATAGTTCCCCCAACACTGATTTCATGCCATGAAGAGCACAAGGCACGGAAAAGAGCTCAGGTTTTGTGTCCTACCACTCAGACTGGAATACCAGCTTAGCCCCTACTGGCTGTGTGACCAGAGGATATTCACCTAGCTTCTCTGAGCCTTAGGCTCCTCACATAGAAAATGGGCAAAATATCAGTCTTTCATAGTTAGCATGAGGATCAAATGAGATAACATATGTAGAGAAATCCACATATGAAGAAAAACTGATGGGCGTATACCAAGTGTTCAAAAGTGATCATTGTTATCGTCTACGCTTTTTGCTTCTATGATCTGCAAGTCTTCTTTTTTTAGTTAATTAATTTTTTTCCCAATAAAATACATGGCTTTTAATATGATAATAAAAGGCAACACTGCCAGAGATACCCTGCAGACTGATCTGGTCGGTCCTTTTCGAGTGAATAGCTGTTGGCCACTTCACCTTAGCCCCAGTTAGCCTAGACTTCCCTTTATTAGCCTGCTCTGGGTTCATGCAGTCAGACCATAGGACACATTTTAACCAAATCAACTAGACCCTCTGATAACACAGACTCAAGTTAAATGGACATAGGTGAAACAGCAGATCACATGGCAGCTGGAACTTTCCTTGGCCCCTCCTCACCTGTCCTACTCTAGCTCACCTTAAATTCAGAGAGATGTCAGGCATCTTTCTCTGGGACTGCCTCCTGCCCAGATTTTTTTCGTAAACTTTCTCCATGTGCCTGAGTCTCCGTTTTCACAGAGATTAATTCTGATTTGGTTCGCCTACACTTCTGAAGCTCTAAAATCTTTCCATTGTGGGTAGATTGTCTCAAATACTGTATTTGAGGATGGAAAAAGAAAACTCTACCCAAATGTAAGCACCATTGAATCAGAGAAACAGTATTTTTTTCAATTGCATTCTTTGAGGATCCAGACAACCTTGAATTCTTTACAAAAGCACATCAGTAATGCCATCCTCCCTCTTAAAAAGACACACACACACACACACACACACACACAGACCAACTACAGAAGGCCACTATTCGTTATTAAAGGGCTAGAGTGTCCAAGAGGAATAAAAAATTGAAAAAGAAAGTGATTCTGTAGATAGAACCCAGACCTAGAAGTCAGGATACCCAAATTCTGTTTCCTACTGAATGGTAACCTGCCTTCTTGTGTGGATCCCAGCATAGCCGCTTCACCCGAACTCCACTGTCATCATTTCTAGGGAGCATGGATTCTGACTCATCCTCCTAAGGGAGCGTGGGGGATTTCATTTGTTGCTGTTCTGAAAAACGTTGTGATTCCTGTACCAATGGCATTTTTACATTTTCCCTCACTTGGAAGGATGAGCCCTGAATTGTACCTCCCATCACTCTGGAGTAAAGACTGAACTTTTCGTCATTGTATGGGAAGAAAATGATGTCATTATGATGCCAACTTCGAACAGGGAATTAATAATCATCTTAATATCTAGGACTAATGCAGAACCACTGACCTGGCCTATCAACCCTATTGACTCCTCTTTCAACCACGCATGCTCTTGGTCAACATTAATTGCAGGACAACTCAGCTTGAGAGGCGTTATGGATCCAGGGTACATTCCCCTCGCCTCATAGCCTAGCTAAACCCCTATGCACAGGATGCCTGGTGCCTTAAAATTTGGTCCAAATCCCTTCCTTTTTGTGCACTGAGCAACTTTAGTAAATCTATGAAAGGGTTGTTCCATAGCCAGGAGGTCCTGCTTCTTCTGAACTGTTAAAGCACTTATTTATATGTCTCATTTGGCACTGATTACATACTGTCCTATACTAGAGTGTGTTTATGTGTGTCTCATTCCTCCTACCACTGCACACTGCACAGTAGGCTCATAAGTACAGAGATTGTATTTATACAGTTTGTATCTCCTTCAACACCTAGAATGTACCATCAGAAATAAAAGGTATATAGTGAATAATGTAATTTTAATGAATGAAATTAACAATAGCATACAAATATTTGGCAACAAACTAGCTTTTCTGAACTCCATAAATGCCTGCCCAGAAAGTAGCCTACAGAATATATCACTCAGTGATATCTGTAAAGCTCTAGGATTTTTTTTTCCAATTTAGTATTTATAGGTTTCCTTCTTCCCTACTCTTCGCTGACAGTATTTTCACATAGTAGGTTTTTAATAAATGGTTTTGATTTATCAATTAAAATCATAGAATAAAACAGTAATTTCCCATTTCTTTATGTTGAAGTATTCATTTTGGTCTCCATCTACATCTTTATCTTCAGACCTTGTCAACCCTCGCAACACAGATATCTTGAGTTATCATTCCACATGGTACGTGGCTTAGGCTTAAAAATGGTTACAATTTTTAATTTGGCTTCTTTATCAGGCCTTTTACAGGGAAGAAGGAAAATCTTTTTTTTTTTTTGTCTCCTCCTCTTCCTCATAGGGCTGTTATATAGTTGAATGAGAACTAGTCTATATATAAAAGCATTTTAATTTCTGGAACAAATGTAATATCAGATTCATAATGTCAGATTGGGGAAGCTTTGGCATCCCAGCACACCAAATGATTTTGAACATCCTATGCGCTGAGCTTATTCGTGGACCTGAGAGGTGAGGGGATTATTACTCTAAGCTTTCACGTTAGGTGCATAAGATCTGTACCAGCTGCATTGATCATGTCCTCAGCACAAATGAGACAGCCGATTGCATAGATCCTCTCCAGCCACGCAAAAGCATCACCATTACTCGCCATCCTGATTAGATCCTACACTTCAGCCACACAAAATGATCTGAAACCAGTCACTTTCGTGCTAGGTCACAGAATTCCAAAGTAGGTATATTACTGCAATTGTGCCTCGGTTCTTCCTCAGAGAGTCTGCCTCACAGAAAGCCAGGGGGGCCGGTCCCTCCTAGGCTAGACGTTCTGTTGAGTCATGTTTACTGTCCCCCTCAGAAAGGTTCCAAAAGCAAACGCAAGAGGTTGCCGAATGCAGGGACATGTGGCGTGCATGCTACTGAAGTGACAGGCATAGCATACACCTGCTTTTTGGCTGTGGCAGGCCATCTTGACTGTGCCATGCCACAAGTTAGCATTTTGGATGAGCAATTGCCATTCTGTTGTTTTCTTCTCAACACATGGTGTTCAAAAACAGTTAAAAGAAAACTGTACCCATTTGCTCATCCCAGAAATCTAAAATTTCAAAGAAGCATGCCAAATTAATTTTCACAGAATATTTTCCAAGCTTTCTCTTTGCACTGAGAAATGATATTTCACTTTTTGAACTCTTGGTGTCCTGGCCTGAGGTAAATGGGTGCAGTTTCTCTTTAAATGGCGTTAAACATATCAAAGCAGGATTATATCTGTCACCATCTTTTTTTTTTTTTTCTAATGGAATCAAAATCCTTCAGGGAGTGTCCCAAATCCACATTAATGTCTTTGAGTGCTAATGTTTCCACTGGGACTTTTACATTAGCAAAATACAAGTGTGTGGTTTCCGCCCCCCTCTGCTGTCTGTCTAAGAAAGAGCTGACTGCACCTCTGTTATTCTCCATGGCCTTCAGCTAACCCCCATCAAGGGGGTAGAAGAGGATGCTTCCTTTTCTACCCTTTCCCTCCTCCGTGTGGCTGCCCGGAAAAGCTAATATGAATGCAGTTTCCAGCATGGGGGAACCTTTGGAATCCCACCCTTGAATTTTATTCAAAAAAGACTAACTGCAGTAGCCATCCATACTATGTATTGAGGGCCTATAACAACTTAAATTTCACCTTTGGTTCTGAGTGTGGAAAAATTAGACAAACCCCCATGATTTCAGGACCTTGCCATCGACATTTTTGTTGTTGATTTGGGGATATCGGTCATGTGTCCGTATTATTGCAATACGATTCCTGTCCACCTCAATCCCTCTTTTTTATTTCTTTACCAAAGCAATTAAAGTGACGTATTGTAATCATGATTATCAAGTGGCAATGGAAGATTGCAGAGTCATAGATAGATAATAGTTAAAATAAATAATTGTGACATAATAAATAGTTAAAAATTCTTGCATCACATTTCATCTTGGAATGCACCTTTTCCTTGCATTTGGATAAACCCTGGGAAGTTACAGTATTTCGAGAATAATTGTGTTTACATGTGGGGTGGAAGGGGCTGGAAAGCTCTCTAGTATCACTCTCCAACCCCTGTCCAGCGTCTTTCTTCCTTCTTTCAGCGCCATCCTGGCCACAGAAAGCTTGAATTCTGCAGCTGATGCTCTGAGAGAGCCATCCCTGGAGAGCTGGGAGCTGTGTGCTTCTAAGCTGGCTCTTTGCATACTTTCACTTTCTGGAGCACTCTGGAGAACGAACGGCAGTACTTCCTTAGCCACTCTTCCTATCCCTCCCTCTTTCTTCGTCTTCTACACCCTTTTCTGCTTTTCTTTTCTTCCCTTTCTTTTTCTACCCTTCATGCAACTGGGTGGAAGCTTGGACTGGAGTGTGTGTGTGTGTGTGTGTGTGTGTGTGTGTGTGTGAGTGGATGGTGGAGTGCAGGGAGGAGGGGATCTCCTGATGCCTGAGCCTACCTCTAGGAAAGAAACTCGGTGTTTTTATTTAAACAACCTCTCCCTACAGCTAAGCCTTCATATGTGGAAGAAAAACTCGAACCTTTTTCCCTTTCCACACTTTATGAAGACAAGGTAAGCAGAGGCAGTGACAATGTCAACCCTGGATTGAAAATGCAGCCTTTGTGCACAAACTATGTGCTCACCTTTAAATACTTTCTGTGGAAAAATCCCTGTCTATTGGCAATTATTGGAGAATTGGTTGTGCTAGATTTTTGTGGGGTTATGCATGTTTTTCTGGTATTGAAAGAGTCTGGGGATTTTTTGTTTGTTTGTTTATGTTTTTAAGCATTAGTTGCACAAAAGCTTTGCAGTATCAGGTAGACTGTCTTCTATAGCTGAAAAAAATAGGCTTTTGTACATGAGTCAGTTGAATTTTCTATATTTAATATTCTTTTTGGTGGATCCAATGTCAGTTTGTTCATGTTAGCATATTTAAATATCAAGGTGGTAGAAAATGTGTGTTTATATTTGCATAAACTTGTTCACACAATTTAGCAGCATATAGCAGACACTCACTAAAAATATTTTCCGATAGCATTCATAGTCGTTTCACCTCTGGGTTTCCCTCTTAGCAAACTTTGGCAAAGAACACAGGTTTTGTAGCTGGACAAACTTAGATCCGTATATGAGTGTCATAAGGTCGTTTCTACTTTGCAAGTCTGGTTAAACCACAGTCTTACTGTGCCTCAGTTTCTTTACCTGAAGAAACGGGTATGATAATCTCTACTCTGGAAGGTTTTTTGTCAGGATTAAATAAAATTATATATGTAAATCCCCTAGCATAGTGTCTGAAACATGGTAGGCACTTAAATTTATTATTTCTCTCCTCCCTTCTTTTTAAGAGAAATGCCTGGATGATATGATCACTTCTTTGGTCTTAAGCTGACTGTTAGTGATTTTTCTCCATATCCAGATTATTTGAACCAATCATATTCGTTAGGTTTTAGCCACTCAACTTTTGTTCATCTCAAAGGAAATCATTCTGCTGTGCTATATATACTGAAATATAACTGTTAGTGAAATGACTTGGAGATTAAGTAGTGTGTTGGAGCTAATAGACGCATGGCTCAGCCAGGTTCTTTGCTTTATCCCCAGCTCCACCCTCATCCTTGACCTAAATACCCTCTCAGAGGCCGGTCAGGAGCAGAGCAGCAAGGCCTAGAAAGCCCTGTGTCTGAGCTACTTCGGGCAGTGAATTTGGGGGTAGATTCTGAAGGGAAAACATGTCTAAATGCACAGAACAGCTGAACTCAGTGGCTCAACCTTTAGGTTTGGGGTACTAGAAACATTCCAAATTATTTCTAATCTCTGACTAATAGGTAATGCCTTCTCTCTTGATTCAAAATTAATAATTAAGTTTTACATTCATCCAATGGGAACAAGTTTGACGACTCGATTATTCTACGTGATTGTGTTACAGATGTAAAATTCTTTGAGAATTTTTTTGTAATACTTGCACATAGTTGGAGCTCAATAAATGTTGAGTTTGTCAAGTAAACAAATTTAGCCTGTGGCTTCTTGACCATCATAGTGGCCATGGTAGTGACACAGGATCCTCTTTTTACTGTCCAGCAATATATTTTATGTATATATATATATATATATATATATCTGTATCTGTAGATCTCTCCCTCTGTGTGTGTATGCGTGTGTGTGTGTGTGTGTGTGTATATATACATATATATATACACATATATATATACATATATATGATCATATATATATGATTGTGTAAATGAAAGGCCTTAAGGGACCCAGTTCCACTGGATCACTGATAGCCCTGAATCTACCTGTGAATTCCTTTCTGATAAAATTGCCAGCTGCATAATTAACTCTGTGACCATTGACAAGTCCTCAGTTTCATCATTTACAAAATGACTAGATTAAATAATCACTAAGGTAGGAAACCCTTCCAACTCTATAATTCTATTTTTTCTCTCCGGTGAGAAATGACGTGTGTTTTTGAGAGGTGTGCTATTGTTTGAACTTCGTGCAAGTTTTTCCCCTAGTGCAACAATCACAAATGAAATCTGCTAGGGGGGTGGGAATTTTTACTTGCTTTTTAAACTCAGAGCAGCCATTGAAATTGGTGTCTTTTCATTTCAATTACTTATCACTTAGATACAGGGATTCAACATGGTGGGGCTAGCCTGACCCCCAGAGGAGCCTGCCCTGCTTCTGTTACTTCTACAAAGCAACTGAAAGCTACTCAGATCTCCACTTCTGGAATCCTTAAGGACACTTCCCCTTTGGTGGAAGTGAGGCCTGCGAGTTCTAGTCTGTCTTCACAGATGCTTTTCTAGACTCTCAGGATAGCTTGATATTAATGACAGTCTGCCCAGTCAGCCTCACCACCTCCAGAGTGAGGTGTTTCTGGTGGTTTTTTTTTTTTTTCTTTTAATACCTGCATATTTAATGCTGTGTGTGATAGAGCCTAATTGTCCCCATCAGGAAAGTAGGTGTTCATGTCATTAATATGTTGATTTAGTTCTTGAAAGAGTAAACTGTCAGTATGGTACAGTACTTCTGGGTTGTTTGGGGTTTTTTTTTTCTCCTCCTTTTACAAGAAGAAAAAAGACCCTAAATTGTGCCTTTGGATTAACATCTTCTCCTTTTACATTTGAATTTCAAAATCCTCTTTAAATGAGCAATTCTCAAGCTTTCTATTACTGACAGCTGCCTGTGGGCTTGTCCCGGGGACTTTATGGTGGGCATTTCTTCCTTTCAGCTCTTTTTTTTTTTTTTTTTTTTTTTTTTTGCCGTACGCGGGCCTCTCACTGCTGTGGCCTCTCCCGTTGCGGAGCACAGGCTCCAGACGCGCAGGCTCAGTGGCCATGGCTCACGGGCCCAGCCGCTCCGCGGCATGTGGGATCTTCCCGGACCGGGACACGAACCCGTGTCCCCTGCATCGGCAGGCGGACTCTCAACCACTGCACCACCAGGGAAGCCCCCTTTCAGCTCTTTGTGAACATTCTGTGTCCTGGCCCTCTCTCAGAGTCTCACTAGCATTCCAACAATAACTTCTCCCCTCGTTGGCCCTTCTTGACTACCAGAAGGACCATGCTGCCTCTATTGCTTTACCCCTCTGGCAGATGCTCCCACCTTCCTTCAGGAAGGTCTTAACGTTTAAGACCTTAAAAAGTCTTAACATTTAATTTCTTACATGATAAACTTTGATCAGCAGCCAAGTATTAGATTTTTATGAGTGCTAAGGGCAAGACCCAGGCAACAGTCACCAAATCTTATTTTTAGACAGCTCCTTTACAGTAGAAAGGTACAGCACTTGGGGGAAGCCAAGTCTTACACATTTGAATGAAAGAACAGGGTTGTTGCCTCATCTGTGTCAGGATTGCCTCCTCTTCCGTCTGCAGTTCAGTCCTGCTTCGGTTTAATTAATCCATTAAGGTTGATCTTAACCCTAGTCAGTAATGATGGAGGGGCTCACCGGAGCCATCTAGAATGGGGGATTAGATGGATAATGATTTTTGTGCTGATGATGTGTTCTGTCTTTTTATATAGTTGATCCCGTGAGGGACATATTTCTTCGGTGTATTCCTGCTGATGTTCTCAAGACAGATATATTACAGAGAAATAAATCAGACTAGGAGATTTTGCTAGTGTCTCATTCTTGGTGTGTAAATTTAGTGTTTTAAAATCAAAGCTATTTTTAAAAGTATATCTTTATCAATATACTATTAAATAATCAAGAGGATGAGAGAAATTTGAGAAACTCTCATTTGAGTATTATTTTTTATTACACTTAGATGCTGTTATAGAATATTTATGTTAATAATCTTCTTCTGATTACTCCCTCCTCCAAGAGTAACCTGTTTAAGATGATTCCTCCTCAACCCAATTCAACAAGTGTTTGCTGACACCTACCAAATGCAGAGCAGTTGACAGTTCTCAAAAATCAGGAGACTTAAGTAGCTTTATGTGTCTTAAAGTAACAAAACAGGATATATATATATATATATATATATATATATATATATATATATATATATATATATATATATATATATATATATATATATAAACTGTTTGAAATCAGGACCTAAAGTTAACAACACAATAAATTAATCAAACTGTATTGGTTGAGTACCCAGTATATTTTTCCTAACATCAATGGAATTTATAAGCAATTACAATATACATTTAAAATACAATAAATTTTTTAAAGTGTGGTAAAGCAGCTAGGGTGGTTTTTGCCTTGTTTCAGAGGGTTGGCAATTGGCTGACAGTAATCTTGGAAGTCTCTCTAGCAGAAGCAGCATTTAAGTTATTATTTGAAGGAAGGAGAAACGTTCTTCAGTGCTGAGGAATTATTCCACAGATACAGGCTTATGGGGAAAGGTTCAGAGATGGACTTTTCCACATAAAGGAAAGACTCTCAAAGGGAAGAAGCCAGAAGGCAAAGGAGATTTCCCTAGTGGATATAGGGAGGCCTTCATGGCACCATTTTCTGACAAATTAGATGAGCAAATCTATAAAGGGCTTTCAGTGCTGGTAGTTTGGAATTCATAACTGATCTGAAGTAGGATAGAAATTGACTGGAGGACTGAAGAGGGAACTCTGATAATCAAACCACTGAGAAGATATTTGGAGTGAGGAGGCAGTTTTCCTATCCTATGTATACTGTGATTAAGAACTAGCCGAGGATAATAGAAAAAATGTATGTTTAAGATCATTTTAAGAAACTTTCTGTATTTGGTTATTGACTGTATATAAGGAGCAAAATATTTTAAAATGTGAAAGCTTAGCAGCAGTTTGGGGCATTGGTTGGTGTCATGGACTGTGGTTTTATGGCATTTGGGTAACAGAATGATTTAAAAGGAGAGAATGCTCTGGAGGGAATTTGAGGTGCTAGCAGGACATCTCATCAGAGGTGTTCCAAAGAAGAAGTGTTGACTAAATTAACTTAATTAACCAAAACTAAGAGAGGTCGGTTATAGGAAAGGATGGAGCAGTGTATCAACCCCTCAAATGCAAGAACATAAGAAGAAAAAGCCATTGAGCCTTAAGATGATGCCTTTCGAGGGACAGCACAGTTAGAAGATAGTAAAGGAATATTGAGGGAATAATTGAAGGGGTAAGATTGAGCCAAGATGTTAAACTACAGAAGGCAAAGACAAAGTAAGAAACCATTTTGAAAAGGATTTGGGGGAAACAGAAAGAAACTGAAGCAACCTTGTAGTATCTTCTCAGCCAATGCCCAAATTCTGTGTGTGGGGAAAAGGAAGCCTCAAAGAGAGAAGTGGTCATGTTAAGCAGAGCTAACTTGTAGAAGAACCAGAACTAGGTCACAGGGGGTCTTTGATCATGGTCACGTGCTGCTTCCACTGTGCTGTGCTGCCTCCGTGGAGGACCTGTCCCATCACTTCTTGTAAATGTCATGACTTAAGCAAAGGAAGGCTGAATTTGTAGAGGCCAGACTGACACAAACAGACTTGTGTAAATCCGTGGATAAGAGAAAAGGAGAGGGTGATGTTGAAATCTCCATCACTGTTTCAGCTCTGGCCAGGATGGTCAACAGAAGAAGGGGAATGAATAGTTTTGAGTATTTCAGAGCAACTTCTTATTGCCTGCCAAGTATCAGAATCACGTGTGTTAAGCAGGTACAAATTGCACAGCTACGCAGTTTTGCAAGTGTAGAAGCATATTTATGTTTTGTTTAAATATCAACTCTTTTCATTTTCATATTGATTCTTAATATTGAGGGAAAATTCTAGGGGTTGCATGTTGAATTAAAATAATTAAAACTGAACCTAGACTCAGTTGGTTTAAAAAAAAAAAAAAGACTGAAACTGAAGAATCCTTCACTGTAACCTAAACTGAGAAACTGGTTTGCTTTGGAACGTGACTGGCTTTCTTCAGTACAGCCACGCAAAGACTTGGCCAGTGCTATAGTCCAGAAAACACGTCGTGCTTTGCTTATTAAATATTTTTAAATTGGCCCCTTTTCTTCAGGAAGACCTCCTAGGTTTTGCCTGAGGAAGGACCATAAATTTGAGTCCGTGCTAACTACAACTGTTAAGGTCTTGTGAGAGATGGAGGAGATTCTGCGTAATTGTGACACATTGAAGGGGGCTCCCCTGCATAATGTGATCCATGTCTTTCGGAATAGAGCTTTGCTCCCATGTTAATACATTCTGGAAATTGCTCAAGAGGCAGCTTTGGCATTAGAATAGCAACTTTCAAAGCAGTGAACGTCAGCACTTCTATTTCTCCTTCTTCTTGGCGTGCATTACATGAAGCTGGAAAGACTAATTGGCTAAATGAAGGGACTCAGTGTCACAGAGTTGAAATCCTGGCATGTAAATGGAGAGGTGGGGAGAGACTTTGCATGCATATCTATATGGCCTCCCTTTGTGAATTATCATAATAGAAATGGTTCTGCCCCTTCTCTAGTTTCCCTGCGAGATGAGTTGGGGTGTGAAGTGCATGGCACAGAAATTCACCATGCTTTGTATCTATGATTACTTGTCTCTGTGCGCATTTTTCCACTCCTAAATTGCATGTTTACCGAAGGTTGCTGAATAATACATTGTCTTAAAAGATGTGTCCCTGAATTAAGGTTATTATATGACAATTATAATATGGCTGCATACAGCTGGATACTACAAAGAAAAAAAATCAGTAAATGTCATTTTTAAAAGCAAACAAGGAAATACAACTCTTATTTGTTTTCTAGGTGTTAGATCTGCTTCCTTGACCTCTGCCAAGTATTTATAGAGACTGATCAATAACAGAATCAAACATTTCATATGAGATTGGCTCCCTGTGACAGCAGTCAACTTAGCATGAGGGATGTGTCAGTCCTTGTGTCACAAATACGCTTTTTGTGAAAGATTATTTCAAGATAAGCTCTACAACTCATTTTTAACTTTTATAAAAGGCTAAAGCCTAGGACTCATTTGGTTTACCTACGCTACCTTCTAGCTAAATTGTCATAGACAAAAGGAGACCAAATGTGTTTCATAAAACTTATAATAGGACATCACAGTATTTCATATGAGGATTTAACACCTCCTGAAATATGTCAGAATTTTATAACTAAACTAAATCCCTGATGTTTCTTAAGCCCCTTTTTAAATGTTTGATCTGAATTATAGATGAAGAACATCTATTAACACATCATCTTACTGATAACCATTATCAAATCACCTCTTAAAATATTTTGGGCAAGGAAGGAGGGAGAGTTCTTTGACCTTTGTCCTGAACCCACTCTAAGCTTTTCCCATCTCCATTAATTATGGAACTTTGAATCCCAAGGTTGATATAAAAGACAGAGTGAATTTAAGTTACCCACTTCTTTGTTAACTTTTGTTATCATTTTATTTTTAAAGCACGTTTTATGCTTAGCAAAATTTATAAGAGCAGAACCTGATACAGTGGTGGTCTACTTTATAAACACCTGCAGACTAATCATTGTTAAACTGTTGACTGTTGAGAAAAATAATTTGAAATCGCCAGGTACCAGCGTATGAAATTTTGTGGTTAAAGAGTGTTCCATGGAAGCTTAATGCTGAGAGAAGGTATTCGTGATTCAATGAAAGCTAGGCGAATTTTAAACATTGGTAAAACCACATTTAAGGATGCCAAATTTGATTCAAAGGTCAAATATTAAAATATTTCCCTTTGACCATGGAAGAAAAGGGCTTGCCTAGAAAAGAACTTGGGTAGAGCTAGAGCCAGCAAGTAGGAAATGCCGTTTCCGTGTTGCATTCTACCCAAGAAGGGAATAACATGCAGTGAACTTTGATTATTGTCAGTCATTGGTCATGCCACTCTAAACGTGACTGACCTTAAATATATAACATCTTTTTGTCTAGGGGCTTATCATATAATTTCATTCGTCTCATCAGTAAATGAATGTACATGAATATGAATGAACACATATCTGAATGAATATAAATGTACAGGTATCACTCTCTCCAAATGGGGAATGGGAAAGCTGGGACTTAGTGTTACCTACATAATCAGTGAGAATCAAAACCAGAACTAGGCTTGATGTCTGGAATCCACAGACTGGTTTTTTCGGGGCCAAGTGGAGCAAGTAATGTTTAGCTTAATTTTAATCCATTTCAGAATCTGGACATCTTACAAAATCTGATTGTATCTTGTTTTTCCTGTAGATTTCTAGAAAGGGAGCTACACTTGGGGGTGGAGGGTAAATCTGTTTTCTGACAATGAGATGTTTTTGCTCTGGTAATCTCATCAGCTGAATTACCAGAAAATTCATATTCTGTGTCAAACTCACATAAGGTGACTAATGACAGGTAGCGTTATATTCACAAAATGTACCTTCTTGCTGTGTATTCCTCACACAGCAGACCAAAGTTGCTCTTACAAAGCTATAACTTGTGACTGTATAAGGTCCTCCCATGAGGTTTGTGGATCTTTGACACCAGAGAAGCGGCAGCAACAACTCCAAAGGTGTCTCTGCCCTTTGTTGTCTTAGTGCGGCAGCCAGGTGCTCTTTGAGTCCCATTTTAAGGAATCACGGGACAAGGTAGGAAAGCCACAATTTGAGCAGAAGATGCAGTGGGCTAAGCAAAATGTAGTTCGTCTTTCATTTCTTTATTTTTTACCTGCTGTCATGCCTGAGGGAGAGAGAAAAACTGTTTTAAATAGAATAAGAATTCCTCAAATTTCGTTTACTTCTGTGTTCAGCAGGGCTAGGGAGGGACGGCAGAAGCAGCTGTGGAACAGAGGTACCCTCGTGCTCGGCCCGTGCCTTGCAACAGATGAGGCTTCGGGGTTCTTCTGCGGGAGACTGCACTAGGATATGGCCAGAAACAAAGTGAGGTGTCGGGGGAGAGAGGGGAAGAGCCAGAGCAATGTCAACCAGATGAGAGACATTGAGGAAACGGAATATGTTCCCTGAGAGGTTCACCAACCACTGAGAGACGGAAAAAAAAAACCCCAAAACTGTAGCCTTAAGATGATTTTAATGTCTTCTTTTCCCCTTCATTGGGAAATTAACATTCTGAAAGTTATGTTTTTGAGTGTGTCCTGATGTATACCTAACCTAGGAATGCATTTTTATGGCTGGGTTGTAAACCCATCATAATAGTAAGGAGTTAAAATGGAATGCCTTCAAGAGATAACCTATACCTACTGCAGGTTTGAAACTCGATTAGCCCAGCTATTAAAACCAGGAGGACAAACTGTTTCTTCCCTGGATACAAAAGCTGTTAGGCTACGGCCTGACCCAGTACAAAAGTTTTCTGAATCTCTCTCCACTTTACAAAACGTCGTCTCATTGCTGCCGTCTGCAGTGAAGCTGTTTACAGCTCTGTGCTAAGTGGAAAGTTCAAATCAATTATTGTCCATTAGAGTTTAGGTATAACTGATGAAATATCCCCAGAGGAGTATTGTAAATGTATCAAGACGTCCTTTCCCATTATAGAAATGGGGACGCATAGTGAATTACTTACCTTCTCTCTTACCCTTAATGCCTCTGAAAGGCTGCTGGGCAGACAGAGCTTATCTTGTCTTGCTGGGATTTCAAGTGAGGACTTGACCATTTGGTGAACATTTGTAGTGAGCCAACAGAAATTCCAGGTTCCAACTCCCTTTACAGCCCCCCTAAACTCCCTTGTGGACATAAAGGCCTAAAAAAACAAAAGATATCAAAGAAAACCCTAAAAATTGATTCAAACTGCAACCCAGAAGTTCCCTGCAATCAGGTTCTTTTAGAAATGATAAGTTTCTTGTTAACCAAATAGGAAAAGCTATGACCAAATTTTCAGCAAGCGACAGTAAGATTTAATGTCAGATAATTTGTGCCAGGATGCTTTCTTTCCCTAAACTAGGTCTCTACATCAAGCTTTAGCAGGGCAGAAAAGGAGACCCACTCACTGCTCAGGTGTGAGAGAGATAACATTAATTTCCCAGATTCTGTTATTCAGCTACGGAATTGAACAGTGCCTTTCACCCTGTAAAGACCAGAACTAAGAGGAAAAAGGAGGTCTGATTTGTGATCTGCTATGACAGGAGATGGAAGAGAGGTGCTTGACTTCCTTTTAAGGTTGTTTTTACTTAGTCTCTTCTCCTAGTTCTGCCCCATAGCAATTTCTGTGCCCTAGAGTTCCTAAGGCTGAAATACATGTGGACCCATCCTGTCATAGGAAAGCCTGGGTATTATTCCTCAGAGTACTATGATTTTTCAAAGACCAGAAGTGACAGAAAGGTCAAGGAGACATCATTCTCCAGTATCAACCTTTCCTTCCCCCATGTGCACAGGTGGGCAAGACACCTTTTTATTCAGAGCTAGTCCTCTTCAACTCCAATGGCTGCACTGTGGGGAAGCAGCAGAACACAATTCCAACACAATCTCACAAGCCAGTCCTACGGGGGATAGGAAGCATCTTTAAAATACAACACTGATTTCTTTGTGTTTCTTTAACTCCAAGGATAACTCCAAGGATGTTCCTTTCTGCTGACAGCTCTGTCCGTGGTGCTAAGTAGGAAATTGGCTGGATTTCTTCCCTGTGGCCCATACTGCTTACCCCCAATTCTCCTGGGGCTTCCAGTCATCTGTCTATAGGGGTGCTAATTGCTGCACAGTAAATCTGGTTGAGGTGAAAACCAACTTTCCAGGATATTTATTGGGTCAGATTTTCTTCTAGGTCACTCAGGTGATGAGAGATTTCATGTTGTTTTTCACCTTGATCTAGGTAGGTCTGTTGCTTTTTTTAAGTTGACAGGAAGCCCTCTGGAATCTACATTTGATTGCAAAACCACCACTCCTTTACCAAATCAGGTGCTGTGAAAACTGTCATTCCCCCAAAGGGAGCAATCTGGTTTCATGCCCGTCCAGATCCCCCTCACCTCAAACGTACACATACCTGCACCATACACATCACCAGCTTCTAAGAATTTATGATATTTAAAGACTTAGTCCATTCCCCCCCACACACACACACACACATTGGTACACATTACTACACATTTGTAGTAATGGCCATTGGCCTGCTACACTCAGCATGTATAGGATACGTTTCTCTTCATTCCGATTTCATTTACTCTACCTGGTAATTTCAGTTGTTTTGGCAACTCAGATTTTACAATTGTTCCCTCTCAGTATTTTAGGAGGATTATTTCACATGCTATGTTTGAAACTAAAGTTTAGTGATTAAAGTATAAATTCTTTAAAACAATGATATTATACAAAGAGAACAGCCTTCAGATTTATCCCTTGTCTTAAAGCCAAAACACTAAAGAACTACACAGAGCCATATCTTTCTTTAGTGGATAGAGCATCTGGATTCTACACCTGAAAAGCAGCCTAAAATATGATAGCATTAAATATATACCCACAGTACCAAATATGTATTTTGACTTATTTTCCTGCTCCATTACTATGGGTAAGAGTGTGTTTAGTCAGTCCTTTTTGAATAAGCTTCCCTGTTCTGAAGCCCATTTTGCCTGCCCTCTTCTGAATATCAGCCAGCACACCCATAGTTTGCTAATATGCTTGCTCAGATTTAAAGAGTAGTCCTGACTTTCAAGTTCCTTCTAGCCATTATTTGTGTTTCAAATTATCTTACTGCATTTGTATTAATTTTCTGTTTCCAAAAGTAAACTCCATGTATTTCAAGGCAGCACGATTTCTTTTTTACATTTACCAGGGAACTGGTGTTTTTAATGTCATGTGAGGACAACATTACACAATGGATCTTTGGCAGAGATACACAGAAATGAATACCGTGTGCGAACAAACATTAAATGGCAGTCTTAATTACAGAGTTTGACTCTGTTGTTTTTAATGCCCTTCAATTTTATAATTTGATGGAGAATGCATCAACACAGCTATTTTCTTTCTACCCTAAATGATTAAGGATTGATATATCCCCAGGCCATAGTAGCTTGCTAGATTGGTCTGATCAGGTAGGTCTTACATTTCATCCACTAGAGGGCAGTAGGGATACACATCCACACCAACCAATATGTGCAACATATGGTCGATGTGGAAACATAGTAGCCATAGCTTTCCTGTGTATGAAAAATTCCCATTACAGTGTTGCTTCACTTATAATTATATTGAAAGTAAACACTAATTCACAGACGGACTACGCATATTTTATTTCAACATACCCCACTAGTGTTTTGTCTACTCTCGTTTAAAATGCCCTGAGTAATGAAACTTCCACTACTTCCCTTGGGAAGCTGTATCAAACCCCAACTGTTTTCACTGCTTGAATTTTTTTTTAATGTACTCAAGATCTATCAGTCCTCCTTCGAGTTCATTTAGAGCTCTGTTATGTGCTCCCTTTTCCCTTACAATAAGGCTAGTTCAGTTCTGGAAAGCAAATGTTTATGGAGCTCCTACTATGTGTCAAGCATCGCTAAGTGAAGGGATGGCCGGCCACAACTGACAAGGGTCGCAGCTCTGCATGAGATGGATTTGCATGAGTCAGAAAGCTAAAGGAAGAGCTCTCCCAGGCTAAACATCCAAAGAAAAGTGGGTCCAAGTTCTAAAGTGAGTGAAACACATAAAGCTGTCACAGCTTGGGGAAATTTTTGTTTGTGCTTAGATTTCTGTATCAGAACTCAAAAGATGTTATAAATGTGTCACCTAGAGAACAGTGAGGTGTGCAGCTGACACGGCAGTGGATCCATGCCAAGGAAATGACCTGGATGTTTACTAATGAAGGTTTCTTCCTTCTTCCTTTTGCAGCTGGTTGTCAGATTAGCCTAGAAGTTTCAAAACCTATACTGGGGCTCTTTTTACCCATTTACGGAGGATAGGAAATGGATCTGTGAGTCTACCCAAGGTAGCAGCACCTTCTGATTGATCATATTGGATTGTCTATTTTCTATCATCAACTTTCTGGGTCCAGTCTTGGTCATACTACGCACACTACACAATGGGAAGGAGGTCCAGGTTCATGTGCAGTACTCTGGTTTGCATCATTAGTTTCTTGGCATATACTTTGATTATTAAGTATCTGAGGGGGAGGGTGGAAGAAATCCGAGCCAAGAAAGTTCCTTTAAGGCTAAAACTCACAATTACGCAGTTGTTAAAAAGTCCTTTCTCCCTTTACATTAGAGACATAGCAAGATTTTTTGCTCTTTTGGGTGTATTCATCTGGAAGGATTTCCATAAGGCTGTCCTGATCACCAAGAGCAATCCCCAGATAGACATGTATGCAAACAAGAACTGCTCAGACTCCAAGAGCAAAAATTGAACATTGCATAAATTCTAGAAATGATACTTTTTTTTTTATTAACATCCTTTGAGCCTCTGAGGGAAGTAACCTATTCTCCAGAGTTTTTGAAATAAAGTGCTTTCCTTTGCCAATTAAGAGAGCAAGAATGTGGTTTCATAGACTGTCTTTCTTTAGGAAAATAGTAGGGAAGGGTACAGAATCTACACAATACATTAGCCCAGGTTTTCTATCGCAAACAAAGCTTAGATTTGAAATGTATGCCACCTATAATAAAATCTCCACGAGTATTTTATATGAAAGTAATTAAGTACAAATGTGCAACAGCCATTTTTGTGTTTTTGTTTGTTTCAAAATGCCAGAGGTGATTAGGCCATATTATGAACTAATTACTTACTTAATTTATCTAAGTTGAAACGAGTTTTTGAGTTATACAAGGGCCAAAACAAGAACTCATTAATCCATTCTGCACATCACTGAAAGGAATGAAACAAAGGAGTTAACGCCTTTATTTTATCGTGTTACCACACAACAATATTTTGAACACTGATGAGGACCCACGTGCTCAAAACATCTGTATTTGGTAAGAAAAGAAAACAAACTCTTTTCTTCCCCACCACTCGGTCCTTTCAGTGGTATGCTGAAATTCAGAATGAATTACCGAAGGTGCTAAAATGGTGTCTTTTTTACTACATTTTCCTATGGAAAGTTTAAAAGGCTCTTCAAACATATTTGAAAACAGTAAAGAAATAACCTACAAAACTCAATATTGTCTTAAATTTGGAAGTAAACCACAGTCATTCTGGGCCTTGGGACTCTGTACACCAAGTTTCAAACCAGAGCATATTTTGGTATTTTGATGGTTGAGTTATAACCCCCTGAAAAGAGGGACTGCTTGTGTGCAGAAAGGACAGCTGCCTGCAGGACTGCAACGGAGCTACTAAAATAAAACCAGTGCTTATTTGTCGCTGCTGGCCCCCCCCAGGAGACCTGAGACTCGGTAGATCTGCTGTGTGGCCAGAGGAGGAGCTCTGTCAGCCCTCTGGGATGGGATCACCCTCCACAGCTCTACCTGGCCTATTCTAGAAGAAGAGAAGGCAAACACAATGCACTCGCAGAACCAAAAACAAAAGGAAACAAAGAAAACCCTAGATGTTGGAGGCAAATTGAAGATGTCAGAGAACATTTATGATCTGAGATGACTTGTTCTAACGTTTGATCCTTCATCTCCCAGGTTCTAATCCCTCTTTTTAGTTAGTTTTTAAAGTATTGCCAAAGAATTCAAATTATGGTTTATCTGATCACACTGGTCTGGTGGTTGATACGGTCTCACTTAATTTATATTTTTACATGTTCATTTATGACATGATTCTCATTATCTGAGGCAAAATTGGGGCCATATATCACCACCTGAATCACTGGATATCCTACATATGGGCAAAGTCTAGACTCAAGTATTTTACAAAGAGGTAGTGGTTCAAGCTTTATAGTATTAAAGGTTAACTTGTTTCCCACCCCTGTAGCAACTAAGGTGGCCTGCAATGGAAGCAGGTTTCTCTTTTCCCACATGAACAATGAAGAGAAAGTTATCTGTGATTTTCATACCTCAAATGAGTGTCATGAAGATTTGATGAGCTATTCTGTAATCTCAAGTTCAGAGAATTCTTTTAGAATTAATATCTTTTTGGAAGATAGTATTGGGAAGAGCACTTTTGGCTGATTTTAGGAGTAACAGATGGTGACCTTGTTCTTATACCACAACCAGCTATAGCAATACCACTGACTCAACATTAGTGAGACCTGTGTTTTGAATTATTTTGCCCAGGGGCTCAGATGCATTGGTACTAAGCCCTATGGTCTCTCTTGGCAGCTCTCCATTTTAACCTAAATTAGAATCTTTGACTATGAAACGGAGTTTTTCTCTATACCAAGAAATGTAGTCATTGAACAAATGTTCATTGAGCAAGTGCTATGTGGGAAGCACTATACTGGGCCATCTTACTTGAATGAGAATGAATTTATGATGTTAACCTCATTGAAACCATACTCTAACCAAGAAAAACAGTCCGACAAAATCGGAGCTTTAAATTTGAAAGGAGTCCTTCTCTTTACAGATGAAGGCATTTGGGCCTAGACAGTTCGGTCATTTTGCCCAACTCCACACATCTAATTAGTATCAAGAGCCAGAACCAGAGCTCAAAGCTGCTGGTCATCACTCTAATGTTCTGTCCACTGTATGTCCCTCCTCCCCCAAGTCGAAGGGCATGAGCTAAGCAGAGATCAATCCCACACCTTAACATAGTCAGAATTAAATTCAAGGGGCTGAGCTAACCAGTCTTCAATGATATTTTACCAGTAGGGAAAAACTGTGAAAATTAAATATCATAGTCAATATTGCTGCATGGAAAGTAAAGAGGGTCCAGTCAGTACATGATGTTGTGAGTCTTTTAACACAATGAGAAGTGTTTCTCTGGGTCTAAACAATAACCCCTGACATTTTTCTCATATCCTCTTTCTTCTTACCAGTTTCTTTAACTCAGTTAAGCACTGACATCGTGACATAGCTTTGCCAGGTTTGGTAATGCCACATCCCCAGGCCTTATGTGGGGTGAGATTGTCAAATTGGTGTTGAGGGAAAGTAAGTCTTTAGGTAGGAGGTATTCTTAAATAATAAAAGAATTTCTGCTCAGAGAATTATTTCAATCCTTTCTAAATAACATCAAACCACACTGATTTTTCATTGGCAAGTGATAGTCACTATTTGGGTAGTCCATCTCCAGGCGAGTATTTGTGAAAGCTATGAGTTCCCAGTAAGTATTATGGAAACTTATTATACTTGTGGCTAATATCATGCAAAAAGAAAAAAGGGAACAGAAATGTAAAGAAGAAAATAGAAGAGAACCCTGGATAAAAGATTATAGGTGACTTTACTTTTACCTGAATTTTTAATAATACACATAAATAGTTCCTATTCACTTACAAATGGATACAATAATCCTGAATATATATAAAAAAAAAAACTGGCCCCACTCTGCAAGGACAGAAATTCAGTTACAGGTGTTTACCGACATATTCAAAGGCATAAACAGTTTTGAAAGGCTTCTTATTTCTGTTTTGAGGGACAGAAAGCTCCTAAAATATGTTATCATAGCTTTAGGTTAGCAGCACTCTTATATCACAAAGCCTCCTGCAACTGAATTTAAGCTCTTCAAAATATGGAGGAAACCAAGCTCATGGGGCCTAAATCACCCACAGTCTGGGAAAGTGAACCCTGGATTTTTCTCTGATTCCTCTTCTCTTCACCATGCTTCTCCCCACCATCCAGATCTTTCTTGCGTTTCCCATCTTCCATTTAGATAACCCAGTCATCATTCAAATTAATAAGGCAAGGAGGTTCTTGGCATCTGCAATATCCCTTCACTTCTTAGGTGTTACTTTTATTGAAATATATGAGCTTAGATTAGGAAAAGTAAGAATGAATCCTTAGATGGGTTAAGATAAGAAAGAATTGCTGTTAGTATACAGTGTAGTCTGTGGTACTCTATAGTAATCCATGGCTGCATGTGTTACTAGCCATATGCCTTTACCCTCTCATGATCTGCTTGCTTCTTTTGTTCCCTCTTTTTTTTTTTTTTTCTTTTGCGGTACGCGGGACTCCCACTGTTGCGGCCTCTCCTGCTGCGGAGCACAGGCTCCGGACGCGCAGGCTCAGCGGCCATGGCTCACGGGACCAGCCGCCCCGTGGCATGTGGGATCTTCCCGGACCGGGGCACGAACCCGTGTCCCCTGCATCAGCAGGCGGACTCTCAACCACTGCGCCACCAGGGAAGCCCTTTTGTTCCCTCTTAATGAGACCTGGAGTCATCTTAAAGTTGCAGATGTTCACATGGTTTCTTAGCAAGAAGCTACTGCACACACAATTTAGATATGGAGGGAAATGAAGTACTTTGTGTAGCTTTAACAGATGACACTGGTCATTGTAAGCTGTTAATATATCAGGCTACAGGGAAGAAAACAGCAACAGTGGAGTAGCACAGCTTTGGAAGCAGATAATCCTGAGTTCAAATCCCAGGTCTGCCACTTACCAGCTGTGTGTCCTTTGTTAAATTACTTTTCCTCTCTGAACTTCTCTGATCCGTAGTTCTCTCATCTATAACATGGAGATGATAACAATTGCTGCAGAGAAAGACATGACTTAGGCAGTCCCCCACACGTGACTGTAGGTTGGAGAATTTGTGGCACTACTGGCCCCAGCATGCTTACTGTCAGTACTACAGTTGGCTGCTAGTTTCTTATGAGCATATGGTCATAAGCAAAGCCCCACTGGGTGGGCCCATGGACCTTTCAGCTCAGCACTCACCTTCTGATCACAGGACCAGGAAATTGTTATGTAAGACACAATTGTCCTTTGATAACTTCAAGAATTAGAGTTACTTTCCTCCAGACATCCCAGTTTGCCTGAATAAACCACTATAGATTTATTATCCATGAATTTACCTAAGCTGTCATGATACTATGTCTGTCATCAACTTTTAATGAATTTTATGTTTCCTGCCTATTGTATAAACGATTTTTTACTTAATTTGTTTCTTTTAAAGAGTAACAAGATGATTTCTATATCACGTATTCTAGAATTTGATAAACAAATCCATAGTATTCACTTTACCCAGGCCTTTCATTTTTTATAGACATTTATCATATCCCTTCCTGGATTTGGTCATTATAAATGGAAGTCTTCATCTTATATGTTGATTATTTCCATGGGTTCTGAGCTTTCTCCTAGTCTTATCTATTTATTTGCTTGTTTGTTTGTTTATTTATCGAAGTGATTCATCCAGAAACAGTGTCCCACAAACAGGCTACCATTATCTTTAACAGAGTTGTTATCATTTAACGCTCCTCATCCTCTGCCAAAATTACATCCTAGGGCTTCCCTGGTGGCGCAGTGGTTGAGAGTCCGCCTGCCGCTGCAGGTGACACGGGCTCGTGCCCCGGTCCGGGAAGGTCCCACGTGCCGCGGAGCGGCTGGGCCCGTGAGCCATGGCCGCTGAGCCTGCGCGTCCGGAGCCTGTGCTCCGCAACGGAAGAGGCCACAGCAGTGAGAGGCCCGCGTACCGCAAAAAAAAAAAATTACATCCTAGGTATACTCTGGGCTCAAACCAGAATGATCTTAATGTGAATGCGATTGTATTTGAGCCAAGGTTCAGCTTAGAGGCAGCTGGCAAAATGTTCAACAAACAGGACCAAAAGGAAGAATCATAACAGAAAATGTGATTCTGTCTGTGGCAAAGTGAGAAACTTACCTGAAGGTCAAGGTAGAACTGAAATTTTTACTCATTTTGGAGGTCCTAAGGAAGAGGCACAAGGCAGTGCTTCCCTATCCAGTTTGTTCCATTGGAACTGGAACTGGAACTTGGAGTGCTCAGGGGCCCAGAACCAAGTCTAGGTTGGGCTGGCTGGCCTGTGTTGCAGTGAGAGGTGGGGGTGGGGGGTGGGGGTGGCTACCATTCTGACAATGCCAGCAGAAATCTGCAACTAAAAAGCCTAAACCTGCTTACCTCAACATTAGCATCGGCAGCACGAAGTAAGATCTGAACTTTATGTGACTCATTACGAGTGGGTGGCAGCCTACTGTGGAGGCAGTCTGTGAACCCAAGGTCAACACCCCGGTGAGAAATCCCTGCAGGTAATGAGCGATACCACCAGTCAGCCCTGAGATGGATGATCCGTGTCCCCTCAGTTTAGTTAGAGCATTTCCTGCTTTGTTTCTAATCCTGTTTCTAAGGCTATTTGGCACATTGTTTGGCCTGTACTTGGCACCGCAATCTTCAGGAAAAAAGAATGTCCTACGTTTGTATAGTGCTTTAGAGAACACTTGTACATAGATTATCTTATTTGTTCCTCTCAACTCTACGGTAACTGTTCATGGTCCCATTTTATGGATGGGGAGAACCGATTAAATTATGTGTGCAAGTGTAGTGAGTAAATTGTAGAGTAAGGACTGGTCTTGTCACTACCACAGTGATAACCAGGTCATCTCCAGACACAGTCCTAAAAAATATACTTTCTTTCATTTTCCCCTAAATGTATTGCATTAAACTTGCTTATACTTATGTTGATCAGAACTGTCTGGGCAACAGCAAGGCTCATGAGATCATCATTGAAGACTTGACCTCTTAACACCCAGAAAACCAATCACGTGGAGATTTCTCTGTATTCTACACCATCCATATCATGTGGAGAATGTTCAATAAGCCTAGCATCGACCTCGTGTCTGGACATTCAATCCAGAAAGAGGTCATTTATCCCAACTTTTTCTTCTTCTCCTCAACTTCCTTTGCATTAAAATCCCATTCCCACACCTTAGTTCAAATGTACTTCAATATTTTAATAACTCAGTGGCATCCATGCCTTTCATCTCTCTGTACCCTTTCCTTCCTCCTGAGGGGCAGAATCCCTGAATGATCCTAGTAAGTTCTGAAAAGCCTTAGCAGGGTAGATAATGGGTAAAGATCATTGCATTTCAGGTCCCTGATCCATTACACTCCTGCTTTTCACCAGCCTGCAGAGCCTTGTGTTTTTTTTCTAACAGAATAAATTAAATATGAAAGAGAAGGACTAATGTAATTCAAATAAACATGTTAATGACCCTATTTTTCCATTTGGTAACTAGACCGGATGTGGTGGAATGCCAGTTTTTTACTGAGCCTGTAATTTAAAACTTTCAACAAGGACACTTTTTTCCCCTTTTATTTCCATCCTCCACTCCCGCCCCCTTTTATTCTTACAGACACTCCTTACTGTCCAATTAGTTTTGGAACATGAAAACCATCCTCTTTGCTGCCTGAAGTCGCTGGGGACCTGGGGTGGTTTATCTCTGTGGGATGGCTTGGAAGTCTCCGCTTTCACTGGCGATTTCCCTGCCAGAGCTCTGTGCTGTCCTGGGGTGTGCACGAGAAGGTGGCACATTTCACACAACTCCTCTCTGGCCCCGAACCCACATTTTGTGGAGTTTCGATGTTGTGCATGTACGTGCTTGCTGCTCTAGGCAGGACTTCAGCATCAGATTTGGAAATGGAAGAGCTTAGTGTGTTGTTAACCCTGTAAGTAGCCATCTGTTCCAGCGACGTTTTTTTCTAAGACTCAAAGCCATGTTCTGAGAGCTTGTTATCATCCAAAATGAACTCCGAACTGACTCAGTGCCTCCAGACGACTCCCTGGTTTAGTTCCTTCACTGGCCTCCTCTCGGCCTTTTGTCTCCCCTGCACCCCAAGAGTAGTCATGTTCCCTAGCACTCCCCACCCCTCCTCCAGAAAATGACTGCCCAAAACGAAGCCCTTTCTCTCCTCCAGACTTCTCATTTGGCCACCTGTCTGCTACCTTCACCCTTCGTTACCCATAGACCCTGACTTTTCTCCAAACTGTGTGTGCATTTGATCCCTAGTTTCTCTTCCCCCCGCCCCCAAAATATGATGTCTCTTTGGCATTTTACCTGCTAGAACCAGCTCTCTTATTTCTTTTACTTTGGTCAGTTTCCAGCTTTTGAAGGAAAACTTTTTGACCTGAACACATTTTCAGTTTTTCCCCGCAATTTACATGGGAGGGAGGAATGGAGAAGAGAGGGGTTCTGGCCCTGTTACTTCCTGTTTGTTTTTGTTCTGGAAAATGCAGGCCGGCTGGCTGTGTCTCACAGAAGCTTGTCTTCAGCCATCGTGCTGATTCTGATATTTAACTTCTTAGTTTTTCTCTTGTTTCTCTCTAATTTTCTATTCTTCCTCCAAAACCTCCTAAGCCCGTCATTAAATCTGTCTTCCTGAAATTCCTTATCTTAATAGTACCTCTGGATACTGTTCTGTCTGCATTAAGGCCAGGATTCAAATTAAGTAAACAATAATGGGAGAGAAAAAAAAGGAGAGAAGGGAGAGAGGAAGCAGTAGGCGAAAGAACAAAAAAGTAGGTTCAATTTTTAGAAATGGATTTTACTAATTCCCAGACCCAGTCCCCGTGTCCTCAGATCTACTGTTGAGCTATAGCCTCACCTGTCAGGTGGACTTGCCTTTTCCTGAAGACACATCTGTGGATGTTGGGTCTCTCTAAGAGTGATCTGAGAGAATCCCTCCAGAGTTTATTTTTCCAGCCGCACAGATTCTGGTTAAGGTTGTACTTTCTCATCATAACCAAGATGGTTATTTCCCAGAACTAGTAGAGATCTCTCTTTTCAGAGGGCTGCTCAATGCAGAGTCACCCTATATAAAAGTCCTGTATTCTGTGTTTCGTTCTCATGTAATTTCACCCACCAAGGTCTCAAAACAACTAGATCCTCTTTCGGTAGATTACTCTAACTCCGTAACAGATAAAAATATAACTTTTTCATAAAACAGTTAAATAAGCTGATTCCTGAGAAGCACATTCCCATCTTTATGTCAGATGCCATTGCAATTTAGGACACAATATTTTCCCTATCCATATTCAAAAAAAAAAAAAAAGGACTTTGTTTTCTTTTTCTTTTCCTTTGGTACTTAAGGTCAGAATTTAAAAAGCTAAATGAATTCCAGGCTTCAAACTCCCAGAATTATATTTCAGCTAGTCCAAGTCTAAAATGAGCTATCAACAGTACAGTGCTAGTAACTGTGGCCTTCATGGAGCACCGAACTAGCGTGAACCTGTGGCCTTTCTGAGCTGTGCCCTTTGGTCTCCATCCCCCTTCCTTCGGCAGCTTCTGCTTGGCCCTGCTCTAGTGCCTTCAGCCATGAGCATACCATTTAATCAGTGGTGTATGAAAATGGACCCGGTACAGTCAGCAACAGCTAGGCCAAAATCGATTGGCTATTTTTAAAAGGAAAAAAAAGAGGGCATAAAATTGCTCTTTTAATCTAGGTAAATCAAATCGTGCCTGCTTGCTTTCCACCTGTAGCTAAGTGCAGGCAAGAGCCTTCAGATTAATGATAGTACTTCTTTGTGCTTCTTTATTCGTGCTTATCCACTTGGGGTAAAAGCGCCAGGGTATCTTCAAAACCGAGTTTTCACATTCACATTGAAAAAGCCTGTGCTCTTTTTCTCCTAGAAAAAAAATTATCTTCCCTTTTGCCCCCTCTTAGAAAATCTGAATAAAAGCAGAATACATTCAACCTTTCCCGCCTTTTTGTTTCTTCCCTGCCATGAAATCATATCTGACTGTGACATCACAGTATGCTGCTCTGGGCATCCTTGTGGGGTATGAAGGTGAGGACAGTGATTGGGTTAAGGGAGCAAACAAGGAGGATGGGGCTGAGCACTGCCCTCCCACTAGGCAGTCCCTGCTTTAGGTGGTAGAAGACACAGCCACCCACTTGGGAGGAGCTCTTTTTCCCATGGATTTTTTTTTTTTTTAACTCTGGGGCGTCCTCTTCTTTTAATATATTACCAACCAATTAAATTAATTTTTTAAAAGAAAACTGTGCTTTGTTTTTCAAACTGCAAGGGGGGATGGGGAGGTGGGAATGGGCTGGCAGGTTTGTTCTGTAGCATTGATTTGTAACCAACAAAGGAAATGTCTACTTATGAGACACAAATCAATGCAACCAGACTGCGAAAGTGCAAACAGAGATGTGAGAAAATTATTCAATCGTAAGTCTTCTACGGAATTTAAAAACATGGAGTCTTTTGACTGTTCCAATACCAAAGAAAAAGTGGATCACTAGAAGGAAGGGAGACCATGACGACCAGTTCTAATTCTGTCAAGGTCTTTCTCCAGTGATGATGAAAAGCTCAGGCAAGGTTATAAGATTCCTAAAAGATTAGCAATGTTGTAAATGAATTTCAGAACTCGTCAACCATGTCCTCAGCTGCTGTTGTGGAGAACGGGTGGAAGACAGTTTATGCCCGAACTTCTGCTTTAGTCTGCATAACCTTGGCTGCTACAAAATTGACAGTTTCTTGCAAACTCTCTTGATCCAAAAATAATCTCTAACCAACAGTCCTAGCACTTACATAGAATTTTTATCATATAAGCACATTACAAAAATCAGCAAATAAGTCAAACAAATAAAAATGTAACTCTAGGAAGCTCAAGATGTTTATTTTGTAAAGCTTCACCAGTTGGGATAAACTGGGAAAGAGAGACCAATCTGAATTGGCTGAAAGTATGAATCCTGGAATATTTTAATGTGGTTTGAACTGGGATTTCAAAGTGTTCACAGGTAGAGTTTCTTAAGCACTGATTTCAATAAATAAGAATTGTCAGTAGCGTATCAGGTATGTGTATTTTTAAATATTTTAAGTTTTCGTTTTCCCCTCCTATAGGTAAACATGGTTCTCCTTTCTCCCTCCCTCCCAACAATCTAAACACTATTAGTTTACTTAGAAGTCCCATTTTCAGAGATTAGAAAAAAGGTAAATTTCAACAAAATCCCTATCCCAACTATCACAGATTTTGAATTACAGTGATTTCTCCTTTAGGGGAAAGAGGAAAAAGATGATCAGATGTTACTTTCCTGAATGCTTAAGTTAACATAAATAGATTTACAATTTTTTAGTGTTTTTCTAATATCCAGTAAGGCCAGAGTCCCATTCAAAAATCTAGGAAAAGATTGGAAGTCCAGAGAGATTTTCTAACTTGACTATATACTTTTGCTTCCATCCCTATGATGAAGTCAATTACCAAGACTGTCCCAACTTATCCTAAAAAATGTGCTATTTCTTTACTTCTCAGTGTTATCATGTTAGTTCCATTGCCTGCGGAAATCGAGGGAGTGAAATGGAATGGATCAGAGACCTACAAATAAAGTGATCAAGAATGGATTTCTGGGCAACTCTTTGAAAATAAAATCCCTTGCAATAAAAGAGCATAAATGTCACACTCGGTGTTGTACAACAACTCGAAGTCTGATTTCTTGCAGTTCAGACTTCTGAATTACAACCCTGAACAAAGAAATAAATGAAGACCTTCAAACATCAAAATGAGCGTCCCAAAGTTTCCAACCGAACCCTTCCAGGCAATAATGTCTCTATAGCACTCACATATCTAATTTTCCAATCCTAAGCAGAGTAGAAAATATACATAGCATAACAGGTTGGAAGGAGATGGCTCTTAAAACCTGGGACAGTGACACCAACAAGCTATGGCAGTGGATCATTAGACTGAGGCCATTAGACTGAGCAGAGAGAGATGAGGCTGATTCCCAAGAGAAAAAAAAAAAAAAGTGTATTTCTGAAAAATAGGAGCAATGGGTATTCACAAGGATAACCCTGTATTATAAGAAAAAATGTAAATGATAGCAACCTACTCTGTTTAAGAAAACAGAGATGTGTAAAATTTTTCTATTTAAAAAAGTGTAAGATATATTTTATTGCTTAAAGAGGCAAGTTTATGTCATTAAAAAATATATATGGAACATTTCATTCCCTAGTATAGCTCTTTTTGTTGTTCTTTTTTTAATTTGGAAAAAATTAGACATGGTTTTATAGTGACATTAAAAATCAATCTAGCCAAAACTACTCAAGACAAATACCTTAGAAGGAAGGATATTTGTTGTTGAATATTTTTTCTAGTCTAGATCTCTTAAAATAAAGATGTTCTCTGTCACTGATCTTAGCTATATACTGTATTTGTCATCTGGAGTAAGGCAGAGTTGCTCATATTTAACTGGTTTACTTTGTAATGCATCATTATAAGTGACCAAAAGCATGGTACAGGAAGTTGTTTGTGTGTTTTTTCATTGCTTATGCAACTTCCAAGCAGAAAATGTTCTTGAGACCAGATGGTAAAGAACAGTCAATTGCAAGTTCTATTCTCCAGATGTATTGATGTTTCACGTCTTCTTGAAGCCAGTTCAAATACATTTGTAAATTCAAGTCTTAACTTTTAGTAACCCTTTCTCTTCTGCTAGCCCCTATTTCAACTGACCAAGAATTGGGCTAGAATATTTGATTACAGGCTCTCTGCAGCCAGCTGTACCATGGAGTGGCAATGCCATGGCCACATAATTCAGCCAGGTAAAAGTTCATCACATGTGCTTTTGCGCATATCTGGTCACTGAGCGACAATGAGAGCTATGTGTTTATATTTATGGTACCAAACCTCTGTTCAACTTGATCCTTTCCAAGAGTGCACTTTATAAAGACAATTAAAAAAAATTTTACCTGGTGTTTCTACTTGATGTGTAGGGTTTGTTTGTTTGTTTGTTTGTTTGTTTTTTAATCTGCTCAGCAATTTGAGTTTGCTTGGAACACAGATGAGTTAAGAGAAAAAGCTGTTTTTAAAAAAAAGTCCCTAGTAAGTGAAAATGAAGATACTATATCTGAATGAATGTGAAAAGTTGTCCCCTTGTATATTTTTAAATCTTCCCAAACCATCCCCAGTTCTCAGCCAAATGCAACCTACCCAGATTGTCTTCAGGAAAGTAGCAATTCACAGAGATTTGCAGTTACCCGTATATCAAACTGCACTCTCTCTCCAGTCCCTGCTCACAGCTCCACCATTTTAGAATATGGTGAGATATGCCAGAGCCCTACCATCTGTTTAATGGGCTAATTATGTTTACCACATGCCTACTTCACAGGAATACCATGGGTGAGGTTGCCAAACATCATACAAATATATATGTTTGTATATATAGATATAAAAATATACACATAAATAAAATCATATACATGTATAACAGCATCCAGCATTCCTTAGCTTCATTCTATCTTTTACTATCAGAATGTATCATGGCCCATCACTTAAGCCCAGCGAGGTACTGGCAGAGTTGATCGTAATGCGTGGTGTGGCCGTCAGACTGAGGGAGACTGGGGGGAGGTGAAATTCAGATTTTATACACACACCTCTGTCTTTGCCTTATTAATCTGTGCCCCATTTTCTTTCTATTAAAATCTTGATACTTTAGCTTCATAATTAGTGCAATCAAACTTCATGGTACTGTACATTGCGATATCCAGTGTCTTAACTCTTACTTTTAAGAAAGAATATCCTTCGCTTTATTGAAAAAAAAAAAAAGTCAACTCTAAAAAAGTCCTTTCTGTACAAACTACAACTTTTCTTTACAAGGCTACAACTTTTATTTTTTGTACCACAGTTTCTATATTGGTCCTGTTCTTAAAGCTAGCATTTTTTTTTTCCTTTTATGAAGAGGCTGCAACTCTTTACAACCTTTTTCTCTGGTGTTCTCTGAGAACTTCTTAGATATGTATTCTCAGTGACTCCAGTTATTACAAGGGCTAATTATCGATTGCTAGCCATGAAAATTATCACTGGGTCCCAAGTTGGGTCAACCTAAGTTGCTTCCCGGAAATGGGGCTTGAGCTAGGTGGGTCTTGAAAGATAGGGGGAATTTTGAGCAGTAAAGGGAGGAAACAGAGGGCATCCTAGGTAAAGGGAGTCAAACCAGCAGAGGAACAGGACACAGATGGAAAAGAGCGAGTCATGAGTAAATGGAGTGCCCAGGCAGGATATGATATAAGCTCCAGGTACTGGGTTTTCTTTGTGGCTCCTTTGTCTATATAAAGCTATCTCGGCAAGCCCTGAACCTTCTTGGCTTCGAGAATGCAGTGGCCTGAGAAAGACTGGGAAAAATATCCACATCTGTACAACAGACTATAAACCCCATATGTAGCATTCCATATAGTGAAAAAGAATAACAACATATGAAGCTATCATTGATATAACATTTTATTTAGTCTTTTCTAAGATACAGAGTTTTTTTGTGACAAAACAATAAGTTTTTCATCTATGCGTTGGGTATATGGGTGCCACTGTACTAGTCTTTCTAGTACTTTTTTTTTTAACATCTTTATTGGAGTATAATTGCTTTACAATGTTGTGTTAATTTCTGCTGTATAACAAGGTGAATCAGCTATATGCATACATATGTCCCCATATACCCTCCCTCTTGCGTCTCCCTCCCACCCTCCCTATCCCACCCCTCTAGGTGGTCACAAAGCACTGAGCTGATCTCCCTGTACTGTGCGGCTGCTTCCCACTAGCTATCTGTTTTACATTTGGTAGTGTATATATGTCCATGCCACTCTCTCACTTCGTCCCAACTTACCCTTCCCCCTCCCCGTGTCCTCAAGTCCATTCTCTATGTCTGCTTCTTTATTCCTGTCCTGCCCTTAGGTTCTTCAGAACCTTTTTTTTTTTTAGATTCCATATATTATGTGTTAGCATATAGTATTTGTTTTTCTCTTTCTGACTTACTTCACTCTGTATGACAGACTCTAGGTCCATCCACCTCGCTACAAATAACTCAATTTCATTTCTTTTTATGGCAGAAGTATTTTTTAAAGCTTTTTTTCCCCTGGGTGTTAGAATGTTTTCTTATACTCCCTTAACTGAAGTAAATTATTCAAACAGAGCTGTTTTGTTTTATTTGTTTGTTTTTGTTTTTGCAGCTTTATGCTTACCAGGGATTTCATAAACAAGTTGGAAGAGAAAAAATAGCCAGGACATAAATATAGAAATAACCCAATCTGATAAGCTTGCATGAGCATGAGTGAGGGTCTGTGATGAGGATGAGAAGAATCTTCATCAGTGACGGAATGATTGTGTTTTTAATGTTAGGCGTGTAAGTCTGATTTGAGAAGAGACACGGATATGGAAAGGAAGAGAGAGTTATTCCACTATCATTTTATCATGTACACAAGGAAAAATGACTTGAAAATTTACTATGTGACTTCTAGAACCTAGAAACCTAAAACCCGGTGCAAACCACATAGACACAGATGAAGGGAAAGCCACCTGTTTACCAAAACAAGAGGAAGGGAGAATTACTTTTTTTACTTTAAAATCATCAAATGTTACAACTGCAAAGAATCTTAAAGACCGTCGCATCCAGCACTCCCATTTTAAATAGGTGAAAAGTGAGACTCAGGAGAAGTTGGATGACTTGTAATATCTACAGCAGTTGACAAACATGGCTGGGGACCCACATTGTCTGATCTACAGTCAGATGCCTTCCAGCCAAACACTTTGTCATTTCTTCAGTTTCTCTGCAGTCGTTTTGGAGAACTCTAACTTTGCCTTATCCTACCAGCCTTGCTTTGTGTATCTTGATTATCAACAAGCTTCTTAATTAATTGCTTTGAAGTTTATTTTAAAATAATAAATTGCTGGATTCTTAGAAATGGTTCTAAAAATTAAGATGGGTTCTCAGAAGTATCCTGAGTAGTCTACAAATACAGAGAAGCTCACTAGATAAATATAGATGCCTCTTCATAAAAATCCTATCATTCCTATAAAAATGGCATGATCGGGCTTCCCTGGTGGTGCAGTAGTTGAGAGTCCACCTGCCGATGCAGGGGACACAGGTTCGTGCCCCGGTCCGGGAAGATCCCACATGCCACGGAGCGGCTGGGCCCGTGAGCCATGGCCACTGAGCCTGCACGTCCGGAGCCTGTGCTCTGCAACGGGAGAGGCCACAACAAGTGAGAGCCCCGCGTACCGCAAAAAAAATAATAATAATAATAAAATAAAAATAAAAATGGCATGATCATATTATTAGATTTTTCAAGGTTTCTAGAGTTCTGGACCTTTGTTGGAAAGCATAAATAGGTCAGACCAGATCTGCTTAGGTATCCCCTCTGAATTGTCCCTGGATGTTCCTAAACTGAGGTGCCTTTGTAAGGAAGACCTTCCC
This sequence comes from Mesoplodon bidens, assembly GCF_964165515.1. NCBI lineage: Eukaryota > Metazoa > Chordata > Mammalia > Artiodactyla > Ziphiidae > Mesoplodon > Mesoplodon bidens. The sequence continues at coordinate 61,237,526 of NC_138161.1, read as the reverse complement.
ACTGCCATTAGTATCACCAGCTCCTGCTCTCATCAGCATAGCCAGTTACTACATACTGATTGCCTATCAGGTTGAAAAAAGGCTGTACTTCGTGTTTTACTGATATTTCATTCAGTGTTAGAAGAGAAAGAACACGGTGAGAGTCTGGCGTAGCCCAGCTCCCTTCTGTGAACAGAGTCCATCACTGACATTAGGCATTCAATAAATGCTTATTGAAAGGGGGAAAAAGCATCCATCATGTTTCTTTTTCAAAAAAATCTCTGGGTCATTTGAAAATATTACCTCTGAGCTTCTGATACAATGTCTTGTGGTTTGTTTCACCACATACGGTTATTATGATCTACTTGTCAGCCACAATCCAGAAATACTCTTACTGTTGCAGCGCACAATAATATAATAATCCACTCTTACATTTTAAATGTGTCTGGCCCACCAAGTCCTAGCTCGAGGGCCAAACACACCATTGTGAAGGAACTGGCTGACATAGTGCCCTGAAATACCAGGTGAGTGTAATCTCTTCACACATGCATAGAAGAGCCTGGCTTTTGAGACCACGAAAAGGAGAAGAGGCAAACTATCTGCTCTTCCAGAAGCAGGAATCATTCAACAATAGTAGTCAGAGGGAAAAGTCTTTTGTGAAAGAAACTGTGGTGTCTCGTGGCTGTTTTTATTAAAACATTTAGTTCACCAGCATACCAACTCAAAGAGCACAAAGTGAATGAAATAAGAGTCTAGCCCCGTCCGCTACATTCCACTGCTGTTATGTGGGGTGATTTAATGGTCAAGATCCCTACTATTCTGCATTTGGGTATTTGTGAGGAAAATCTAGAACTCATTTCCTTCAGAAACCATATCCACATGGCACATAGCAAGTACTACTAGGCAGCAGTAGTAGAGGTTTTGTTATCAACTCCTGCCAGGTTTGCAGGCTGGGATAACAGGACATTAGTCATTTTCCATCCTCTTCCTCTCTTCTCTCTTCTTTTTTTTCTTTTTCTTTCCCTTCTTTCCTCCTTTTATTCAAAACTCTTCTGCTTATGGATGTAGGGAGTATTCCAAAAGGAAATAGGCAGAATAAATACTATTTTGTGAGCAATGTAACCATTTTGACTTATAACTATATCCATATGCCTTTCTGCATTCCTGAACAGCTGAAGAGCATACAGAATAGCCCAGGCTCTGGTCCTTAAAGTAGGTGTGTCCTAGGGCATTCTTTGATTTGAACTAGCCAAGTCTACTGTTTCATGTTATTGAACAGTCAAAACAGAGAAGGAAGTTTTCCTTCTGTGGTCCTCGCCCAAATGAGTGACAGGATGTAGCCTCTCTCTGTAATTTTCCATGAAGTCCTCCCCTGGTCCAATTTCTATGATATCTAGAGCTACTCGGCTCCTGGGAATGCACACTCCAAAAACATAGCCTGCAGTGATTTTTCTTGGGATGGCCATGATGAGGCAGTGAGGAAATGGAGACATGCATGTTACAAATTTAGATTATTTTTTCCTCATACACTTTTTAACTTGCTATCTAGAGCCATTTTTTTCTCAGTCAAATGGGTGGTTTAAAGAAAAACTTACATTCATAATTTTTGAGTCATTTTTTTCCCGCCTGTCCTTTTGTTTTGCTTTTTGGTCATCACTTTAACGGGTGGTGGAGTGGGGATCATGTACAAAAGACCTCATCTTGACTTACAAGGCAGAGATTATGCTCATAGGGGAAATACAGGTCTTCAGATACAAGGTTCTCCCTCCCAAAGAAAGTGGCTCAGGTAACAGTACCCAACAAGGTATAGCCTGACGAGTGGGACATTGCAGCCATGTTTTCAGTGCTTTTCACTCTCTAGAATATTATGCAATGACTGTAGCCAAGGACCTTTGAAATATCTCTATCTGGTCACCCAAAAAGGAGAGAAGAAAAAGTCCTTGGAAAATTAAACCTATCTGGTGCAAGCTAGTTGCTGATCTCGTGAAACTTCTACCTTCTTCCTATCCCCTGCACACCCTCCCATCGCTGGAGTTTGGGGGTTTTATACAGTAATAGGATGCTAGAGAAGGTGTCTATCTGGTGTGTTTGGATTCCTTGCTGTTTCAAATACTTTGAAGAAGAATGCTTGATTCCTGCAGTTTATAAAACTAGTTTAGTTAAACATGTTGGTCATCAGGCCCTGCGATGCATGATTATTCAATATGTTTTAAAGTTGCCCCAAAAGTCAATCGTGCTGTCCCCTTTCTCCCTCTGCTGCCTGTCTCACTGTACTGTGAGGCACTGGAAGTAGTGTGTGCGTGTATGTCTGGGAGAAGACAGACTCCCTACCTGTAAATGGCTTGCTATTATTAGACTTGCAGTTACCAGGGGTAATATAAGACAATTGAAGCTCTGTTTTTTAACAGAGACATGATTCATGCTGCTTGTAGTAACAGTAACCACCTCCAAACGAGACAGAAACCAGACGCAGACAAAGGCTGGAGAAATCAATGCCGACTCAGTACAGCCATTCTGCTGATACCCTCTGCCTTTCAATCAGAGCACTTAGGTTATCAGGAGAGGAGGCTCCCGCTCTTTCTGGGTCTGTTCTGTCTCCTGGGACTACCAGGCGAAATCATGTGGGCTGGAGCTGTGTACAAGAGAAAACTGGGCCTCGGGAGCAGGGATGTCTGACCTCCCTCCCCAGCTTCCTGTACATCACTCCCCAGGGTCTCCCCCATGTTTCAGACACACCTGGAGCAACAGTGCTTGTTACCTGCACTGTGGCTCAGAATTCTCTGTGGCTTCTACTCAGCAAAGTTGGAACTTGAGTGTTTGGCTCACCCATTCAAGTAACTTTGCTCCAGTGACACTCTGCAGCACGCTGGAAGGGGAGAGGGATGGGGTGAGATTTGAGCTGCCGCCAGTGCTTTAGTACAGCTTCTCCTCAAACCTGAATGGAAGTGGACTGGCTGTGTGTGTAGACACACATGGAGCCCTTTCCTAATTCCTCCAGTAGCTGTTCTTTGAGACTACACTGATTCAGTACTTCTCAGAATGCAAAGCATTTCCACATACATCAGCTTATTTTAGCCTCACAACTTTGGGAGATAGGCCAAGCACATTATTAATCAATACCATTTTACAGGTGAGAGGTTTTATGGCTGGAAGGTAATTATGTCATTCATTGTTTCCTTGCTCATGATTTTATATGACTCAGAAAAGTTAGTGACTTGACCATGATCACACAACTAGTACTTATCAGATCCAAGAAGACAGGTAGTTCTTCTGATTCTCCATCTAGTACTCTGCTTCTCGGATTTGCTACAAACCTTGTTGGCAGCCATGGCATTTTGGGGGATAAAAAAGGATTTTCTGCTGAAAACCATGGTTTTTAGATTTAAGCTCTTCTGCTCATTAGCTGGGCAACTTAAACCTCCCTCCCCCACCCCAGACTTCTCATCTGTGTAACTCGTGGTGGGGAGAAGTCACTTTTGAAGAGTGGCCATGAAAGTACCACGTAAGCTCTGATGGGTGTAAATCAGCGAAAAGATTGCCAGTAGTATCCCCCCATCTCCACCACGTGTGACATCAGAAGAGAGATGCAGAGATCGCAAATTTCACCAAGAACATAAAAGTAAACTATTTTTACAACAAAAAGAAGAAATTAAGATACTTTACTGCAGAAGCTGCCCATGGCTCTCAGAAAGCAACAGCCTTGACCCAGTGGCCTGTGACACATTCAAAAGTCAGGCTACCCTTCATTTTCACTCTCAAGTGTGTAAATTATTCAGAAAGCAACTCTAAACAGGGACATGACAGAAAATTAGCTAAGCCATTTAGCTTCACCCACCCAATAATCTCCCACAATAAAAATTCCAGTTTTAAAAATGCTTATTATTGATTACTACTAATAATAAATAATACATTGTTATGAATTTTAACTAAGGACCAACACAGAATTTTCTATTATAGCATTTTTACCATTATCCTTCTATGTTCATACATTATATAATATAATATATACCTATTTTGAAGTAAGCCTAAGTAAACATTTTTAACTTATAAATAGTTTTCAATTAAATCTTTGGTTTGTATACCACTTTTTATCCAGGAAGATAGCAAAATACTTCACAAACTATACTTTAATGAAATTCATTTTCTCCCCTACCAAAATGTGAAAATCATATGTTGCTGCAGTTTTAAGGAAGAAAACTATACTCTGTTTCTCTCATAATCAAACTCCCTGACTGGGCATCAAGAGACCAAATTTTTAGTCCTAGCCTCACTACAAACTCACTATTAGGGAATCCATTAAGTCCTAACTTCAGAATACATCTAATCTGAAAAACTCAAAGCCCCTTAATATCTGGTTATTGCACACTCGCCTGAGACTTAAAATCTGCTCAGTGGTCTATGTGGTGTGGCAGAAAAAGAGCTTTACAGGAATGATGGAATTCATTGTTTGGGGGTAGCATGTTGTGCTAGCAGCAGCCGAGCTGTCTTAACTTCATCAATGCAACGTGTCTCCAGATTGACCCAAAGAGATAGAGGCTGGAAGATGCCTGGAAGGCAGGAGCACGTTCAGGCCTTTGACATCCTGCCGGTGGTTGCTACCCTGCAGAATGGCATATTCTGTGTCCCAGGCATGGTGATAAGCAGTGGATCCTCGCACAAGACCGACTTCCTTGTGCAGGAAAAGAGGCTTTTCTTTATCATCCAGGTACCACGATTTAATGATCATGAATGATGATTTCCTCATTGGTAGAGAGGCATTTGTTCCACTGGTTCCTTTCATGGGTCCTCTGATGGTCCTAGATTATTTTAGTCTTCTCTCCATTTGGAGTCAACTAATGCAAAGTCTCATCTTCACCTAAGAACAGAGCTGCCTTTGCTCTTCTAGATCTAGCCTTCATCTCCCCAAAGCATACATGTTACCATTTGTGGAGGTGATCATGGTAATAATGGATGGTGTTTCTTCCCCACAAGGCGGTGGTACGTTCACCTGGGCCTTTAGCATATTAAACTGACCCCATAGCTACAGAAATCAAGTTTTGACCTAACATGCCCCAGTGTTAACTATTTCTGTTCACGGCCTCTAATAATACGATTATAACCCCCTAATATTGCACAAAGGGCCACCCTAGGTGCTGGAGTTTTTATAATGTGTAAACCAAGGTCTATGTCCTAGAGATTTACATTCTTACCAGTGATAGAGGACACAGGGGTTAAACTACAACCATTTATCTAAGTGTTAAATGAGTAGCAGAGGTCAGCATGGGCTGAGACAGTTTTCATAACAGATACATGATTGATACGGCCTTGAAAGAAAGGAAAGGCCTAGATAACAAAAAGGTCATAGAGGCCTTCCAAGCAGCCAAAATGGTATGTTCAGAGGCTCAGAGACACGAACGTGCTTAGTCTTTCTGACATTCTGTAAGTTAACCAGTTTAGACCAAATGGAGTGTTGATGGAAAAGAAATCTGAGAGGGCTTATTTGATACAGATTCAGTGAACTAACATACCCAAGCTAAAGAGTTTAGAGCCAGGGGAAATCCATTAAAGCATCTTCTCTAAGCATATTCTGAAGTTAATAAATGTGCCGGTAGAAAGATGGAGGGAGTGGGGGATGGTTCTGTAATCCAGTAAGTTTGGACAATGCTGGGGTCTTCAACACCTTTAATATCCTTATGGGCATTATGAGTTTGTAAGAGAGACATATAGTATTCTGTGTTTCCTGTATTTGTTTGACCAACGAACCATTTTTGAGGTTCTTCTTGAGGTTCTAGTGTTCTATAAAACTCACTTTGAGATATACCAGCTGTAAAGATTTTGAAGGGCAACACTATACTGTTACGATTAATTTAGTACTGTTATGAAGTACTAATAGTACTACTATTTTTTTCTGTCTTCAAGTACAGAAAAAAAAAAAAAAAAAAGATATCACTGATGGAACCAAAGGGAAGGACAGAGATCAGAAGTAGAGAGGATAAACTCCAAGATAGGAGGAGAATGTAGAAAAAGGTAAAGATATATCTTGAGGAAACAAAATGATAAAACTTTAAAGATATTGGAGAAGGAGATGAGAGCCAGTGAGCTTACCACACTGGATGCTGTAGATCCTCTTACTAATGTAGGAGGCAAGGTCATCAACTGAAAAAGAGAATGAAGAATGAGACTTGATAAAGTAAAACGTATGAAGAAAAACTACTGCAGGCTTGTACTCAGAAACAACACTGAGCAAGGAGTAAGGGTACAGATGGCATGCATGTGCAGGGTTTCGTACTGAGAGTGGGAGGGAATGGTGAGTGGTGATATGGATTCATAACTGAATAACATAAGAAGAGGCCCTGTACATAGAAGCCCAGGGGAGCAAGGAAATCTGGAGAGTTGTTGAGAATAGTGTTGAAATGGTTGATCATGGGGTAAGGTCAGACTGGACAAAGACTTCCGGTGAAGCCAGCAAGAGCCTACTAATGGACCAGGTGAAAAGAGTAGGTTCCTTAGGCATTAAGGAAGGGGAATTATCAGGCTGGGATTAGAACACTTGAGGTCAAATGTGAGGCCTCAAAAGAGTAATTTGGAATGAGAATGAGGGCTAAGAAGTAGCTGAAAAAGATGATGATAAAAGTCTGTCGAAAAAAATGGTAATGGGTTTTAAGTTGACATATTAATGAAAGTAGGGAGGGAAAACATAAATCAAGCATAGAAGGTTTTGGAAAAGTTTAAAAAAAGATTGAAGAAGGCATTAGTGGACCATGATGGAGAATCTAATACCATAAGCCTATGATGAGGACCTCAAATAAACCGCAGCGGAATGAAGGCAGGAGATCAGTTGTTTAGTGATCACAGCTTGGTGTAGGTTAAGCCCCAAAGCATTGTGGTTAAAACCTGGCCCTAGAGCCCTGCTTTGTTACCCTCTAGCTTCATGATCTATGGCAAAAAAAACCTTCACCTTTCCTAAACATCAGCTTCCTCATCTATAAAATCAGAATATAAATCCTATCTCTGAAGAGTGAATGTAAGAGATAAAGTTAAATAATGTATAAAAAGTGCCAAGCACAAGACTTGCTGCACAGTAAGCATTTAATACGGGTAGCCAGATTACTGTGGAGGTGATGAAAGCAGGAAGAGGGTAGTGATTTTCACTTTGGAGACAGTGACAACGTGTTCTTCTGGCTAATGCCATTTTGATGTTTCTCCATTTAGCCACAAATGTAATGATTATGTCCAGAAAACATACTCAGTGCGAGGGGCAAAGTATAGATAACTCTGATATAACACCAGATAACATGCTGCACCCTAAATTGTTCTCATGTTGGAATCCGCATTATGGAGGTTAAAGTGACCTTATGACCAGGTTCTGCGGCAGCCTTTTTGGACCGGAAGATTCCAGTATCAAATGACTTAGAGAAGGGGCTTCCATCACCAGGTATTCATTAAAACCAGAAAAAGTATCATCATATGTATAAACACCTATATATGTGTGTATGTGCATATGTATGTGTGTATGTATATATCTTTATCTATATATCTATCTCTTACCTGGTCCCAAAGATCTCTTATTTTAAAAACAAAAATCAACTGTTCCTGACAACACTAAGGCTCCTGGGATGTGCAGTTCTTATTAACAGAGTTTATGAATTGTCAAAGAGGAATCAAGATCCCTGTAGAGAAAATTAACATAGATTTAAAGGGACAAACAGTGAGTGGGACCTTCTATTGGCAGGGCTATCCCAGGGGTCCTCAGGCCACCGGAGGTACTTCTTCTGGACATGGGTATTAACTAGTGGTTAATTAAGGAGCTAAAATTTTTTTAAGTAAAACATTTCTTGTAGCATCAAAAAGCTGAAGATGGGGTTCCTGATTAGTTTTTCTGGCCATGATTGGCGCCTTATTCATTAAATGGTTTTCTCATCAGTTTCCAGGGAGGTGGGTTTGGTAATATAGACTTGGGAATTTGTTTCAGGTAATTAGTTAAAAAGTTAAAAGTCAAACAGATTTCTTTAACAGGTTTAGTGGTTTAACAGGTTGATGAGCTACTTAATTCCCACATCTTTCTTCTCAGGGGACTATTAGAGTTTTAAAGGACTTTTAAAATCATAAAATTCACCTCCTTTTCTTACAGATGAAAAAGCTGAGCCACCTAGTGGTTAAATGACTCAGCCAAGGTCATGCAGCTAGTTCTATGATTTTGCTCTTTCTTTCCTTACTCTTACTTCTTTTTAACGCTCTCCTTTTCTCTTTCACCAACATTCTCTGCACTCACAACCATCTCTCTGTTGATTATTTCTTGCATTTATCCTTGCTTTATGAAATTTCCTGTGCCTCAAATTATGAGCTAGTGGGTCTTTGCCAATTAGTAACCCCTCACCACTAATTCATCACTACCTTTGGGGCGAAGAAAGGAGGGAAGTGGAACAATTTTAAATTTACTGTGATCTTTGAGACAGCTTTCTCTACACCTGGGAATCACTGTTAGACAGTTAAGGTTAGTAAAGCTCATTGAATTTCTCAGAGGAAAGGTGTTATTTGAATTATTACCAGATACTATTGTTAAAAATAACAATAATGGAAAAAAATAGGAACTTCATATGATAGAGACATTATCATTTTAATTTCCAGTTGTGGGATCTAGAAATGATTTTTTTTCACAATGTGCTCTGTGCCAGAAACTCCTTGAATTATGTCTAATGCCCGATGACTTGACAAACTGGCCCAATCAGAAGCCAGGCATGCCGTGTGAGCTGTTAGCCAAGTTTTTCAGCTTGAACTGCTCCTTTGAAAACAACCCTCAGTAGGAAGGTGAGTGTCAGACATAGGACCTGTGGTACCAGATCAGTGTCATCAGCATCACCTGGGAGCTTGTTAGAAATGTAGAACCACAGACTCCATCCCCAGGCACGCTGAATCAGAAATCTTGGGTGATTCATTTGTTCATTAGAGTTTGAGAAAACCAGTACAAGGCATCCTCATCTTCAAATAGAAAGAAGCTAGGAAGGAGTTATACTTAGTGATAGTTTCTGAAAGAGTTCCTTCACCTGAGGTCTGTACTCCCAGTTCTTTCAGTGACTCTGAACCATTATGGAAATAACATAAACCTCTTTCTTGTGCTGAAATCACAGTGGGAACTAGAAATGTGTCCATACTGTGTTGGAGCAGTTGTTGTGTAGTAAAAAAAAAAGCACAGATTTCGAGTCAGAAAGATCTGGGTTTGAATTCTGGCCTCACTGCCCACAGCTTTCTAAGCTTGGAATGGTTCATTAAGCATTCTGAGTCTCACTTTTCCACATCTGTAAAATGGGTATACTAACACCTACAGCATGACATTGCTGTGAGGATTAAATAAGAATGAACTTACACATAAAAATACCTCATGCAGTCCCTAACAACATTTAGACATCTAACAAATTATTGTTACTATTACCTTCTTCATAAGCCTTTGTCAGAGAAGCCCCATCTGTCATTTTAGAATGATTTGGTGTGATTTCCAAAGGGGAATGGCCATACTGAAATGAGATCTCTGCCGAAAGTTCCTCGCAGCAATCTGTGGCAGTGTGTTACATAACAGCTCTGCTCTCTAAGGGCTTCCGAGACAGATCTGCAGAGCTGTCAACAATACAGCAGTCTGGAGTGGAAATGACCCACTGTCTCTTCTGCCTCTGGCACCATTCAGAACCTTGCCAGCTGGGCTCCCAGGGCAGAGTCTTTATTACAGTGATGATGTAAGTGGCAGAGAGAATAGCTGGATTTCCAGATTCTGGGAAAAATGTATGACCCCAGCAGCCTTTTACCTTTTGACTTAAAAACTGAGTACACTGAATACGGACGCCATTGAAAAAGGATAAATGTGAAACCTCATAAAGTCATTTTCACTGAGTCTTTTTAGAGTATAACTACTCTTTAAGTAATGAAATATGACACACCGTGCAATAGTTCTAATTAAAAACCCTCGGGTGTGTGCTAAGGCAAGAGGGAAATAAGAAGAAGGAGAGAGGTGACAATCTGCCCAAAAGTGAAAGGAAAATCATAGCAAGAGGATGTGGAGCTGAGAAAGAGGAGTGTGATTAAAGGACAGAAAGATTATGTCTCCATTTAATTATAAAATGCACAATTGAAATCGAATGTTAGACATACTTAAAATGTACACTTATGTAATTACACAATGGGTGTGTATGCTTCCAGGTGATTTTTCACTGCAATGTACTAGACATATCGACCAGTGATTTCCTTTATCATTTTAATGTAGCTGCCAAGGGAAGAAAAGAGAAGGAAGCTCTGTCTGGTGAAGGGTTGATAACTGTCCAGCCATGTGATGGTTTAGTAAGAACTATGAGGAACTCTTGGGCTTCCCTGGTGGCGCAGTGGTTGAGAGTCCGCCTGCCGATGCAGGAGACACGGGTTCGAGCCCTGGTCTGGGAAGATCCCACATGCCGCGGAGCAACTAGGCCTGGGCGCCACAACTACTGAGCCTGCACGTCTGGAGCCCGTGCTCCGCAACAAGAGAGGCCGCAATAGTGAGAGGCCCGCACACCAAGATGAAGAGTGGCCCCTGCTTGCCGTAACTGGAGAAAGCCCTCGCACAGAAACGAAGACCCAACACAGCCAAAATAATTAATTACTTAATTAATTAATTTAAAATGAATATCTGCTTATAAAAAAAAGAGAAAAGAACTATGAGGAACTCTTGAGCCCAATTTGCTCTTTACATGGGTGTTACTATTTAATGGATCTCTCAATGCATAGCATGGCTCCACCATACTGGCCAAAGAGAATATAATGACCAGTACCACGTTTCTCCTCTGGTGAGTAACAGTGAGTAAGGTGCTCACCTGGGGGAGACAGGTGAAGTCTTGTAGGGCCGGAGGCTAGCATTTAAGAGCTGAGCTTTTCTGGACAAGTAAAATCTACTGAGATCCCCATGAAAAGTCTGTTTTCCTCACCTAGGTAAACACTGTTATCCCCACAACGTGTTTTGTTGGGCTTTACATCTTCAGGAGAAAGAAAATGATTCTGTTTGAGAATGAGGATAGAGAGGAGATTAAACAATTAATGTTTCGTCTACCACAAGAGAAGAACAAGGGATGAAAATTAGAACAGACCTGGAAGCAGTCATCTATCCTTTTCTACGAGTAGATTGGTGATATAATGAAAGGAAAATAAGTAAAAATTTAAACAAGCCTATAGGATAAATACTGGGCAAAGTGAGGTGGGAAAAGATTTATTGGTGTGGCATAATAGCAAGATTGCCAATAACCTATGTTTCTGTAAGATGAATTTAACCATAGAATTACCACAGCATGTTCTCACCAAGAACTTCAGCTGAACCCACTGCTTTTCCAAAGTGTGAGAAATTTCTTCATTCTGCTTTTTCACCCTGAGTTGAATCACCCCAGTGGTATTTGCAGTATTGTCACAGTTGTTTCTGCTGGTAATGCTAAAAAGTTTGCTTCCTTGTTCTTTAAATCCACCCTCATTTTTTAAACATCAGTTAACTATAAAAGGACATTTATTAGTTTGATTTATTGAAGTGAATAAGTGAAACAAAGTTTTTCTTTTTGTGGAACCCAGTGTATCCTTGCAGGCTATGCACCCAACCCCTTACCCTCTCTGGTCTGGTCACTGCTGATGGTCTGCCGGGTCTATTGGTGCCAAGCAACACCGGTAGATATTCAGATTTGTGACCTTTTCTATCAATTGTCGTTGCTCAGCTGCTAGTAAGGATGTGGCCTTGAGCAAGCCAGTTCCCTTGATGTCCTCATCTGAAAAAAGAGGGGCTGGAGTAGGTGAGCTTCAGGGTCTTTCCAGTTCACTCTCAGCTTCCATGACTCTAAGCAAGCATCTTGATTGCTTTTATTTTCTTTAATAAACTTTTTATTTTAGAACCTTTTTAACTTTTTACTTTATATTGGAGTATAGTTTATTAACAAAGTTGTGAAAGTTTCGGGTGTACAGGAAAGTGATTCAGTTATACGTATACATGTATCTATTCTTTTTCAAATTCTTTGCCCATTTAAGTTGTTACATAACGTTGAGCCGAGCTCCCTGTGCTGTACAGTAGGTCCTTGTTGGTTATCTATTTTAAATATAGCGAACTCCCTAACTATCCCTCCCTCCCCACCCTTCTCCCCTGGTAACCATAAGTTAGTTCTCTAAGCCTGTTTTGTAAATAAGTTTATTTGTATCATTTCTTTTTAGATTCCACATACAAGCAATATCATACATTTCTCCTTCTCTGTCTGTCTGACTTACTTCACTCAGTATGACAATCTCTAGGTCCATCTGTGTTGCTGCAAATGACATTATTTCATTCCTTTTAATGGCTGAGTAGTATTCCATTGTATATATGTACCACATCTTCTTTATCCATTCCTCTGTTGATGGATATTTAGGTTGCTTCCATGTCTTGGCTATTGTAAACAGTGCTGCAATGAACTGTATCCTTTCGGACCATGTTTTTCTCTGGATATATGCCCAGGAGTGGGATTGCTAGATCATATGGTAGCTCTATTTTTAGTTTTTTAAGGAACCTCCATACTGTTCTCTATAGTGGCTGTATCAACTCACATTCCCACCAACAGTGTAGGAGGGTTCCCTTCGCTCCACACCCTCTCCAGAATTTATTGTTTGTGGATTTTTTGATGATAGCCATTTTGACTGGTGTGAGGTGATATCTCATTGTAGTTTTGATTTGCATTTCTCTAATAGTTAGTGATGTTGAACATCTTTTCAGGTGCCTCTGGTCCATCTGTATGTCGCCTTTGGAGAAATGTCTGTTTAGGTCTTCTGCCCATTTTTTGATTGGGTCGTTTGTTTTGATGATTTTAAGCCTCATGGGCTGTTTTTAAATTTTGGGGACTAATCCCTTGTCAGTCACATCATTTGCAAATATTTTCTCCCAATTTGTGGGTTGTGTTTTCGTTTTGTTTATGGAAAGACCTTAAAGCTCATCTACCCCAACCCCTCATTTTTCAGGGCGGTTTCCTTTGCTGTGCAAAAGCTTTTGAGTTTAATTAGGTCGCATTTGTTTATTTTCGTTTTTATTTCCATTACTCTGGGAGATGGATCAAAAAAAAATATTGCTGCACTTTATGTCAGAGAATGTTCTGCCTATGTTTTCCTCTAAGAGTTTTATAGTGTCTGGTCTCACATTTAGGTCTTTAATCCATTTTGAGCTTATTTTTGTGTATGTTATTAAAGAATGTTCTAATTTCACTTTTTTACATGTAGCTGTCCAGTTTTCCCAGCACCATTTATTGAAGAGACTATCTTTCCCCTATTATACAGTTTTGCCTCCTTTATAATAGATTAATTGACCATAGGCATGTGGGTTTATTTCTGGGCTTTCTATCCTGTTCTATTGACCTATATTTCTATTTTTATACCATTACCATACTGTTTTGATGACTATAGCTTTGTAGTATAGTCTGAAGTCAGGGAGCCTGATTCCTCCAGCTCCATTTTTCTTTCTCAAAATTGCTTTGGCTATTTGGGGTCTGAATCAGCAGACATCAGCTGAGCACTAATCTGTGTGCAAGGCATTGCACACTATGGGTACAAAATAAAAAGTACACAAAGTAAAAATGGCCTCTGCCTTCAAGAAGCTTAAGTGGGGGGAGACAAATTACACAAATAATTGTTAGAGTCCATAGAACGTGGGAAGGGAGTGGTGCAAAAAGTGCTTAAGGATTTGAGAAGGGCACTTTCCTTTGGAAAATGTCTCATAAGTGAGGTGGTGTTTGGATGACCCCTAAAGAAGCTCTGTGTAGACATTGGGAAAGGGGAGGAAAGACCATGCCCATGGTGGGAACAAATGGGACTTCTGCAGTATAGAATGCACTGTAGAAAAAAAGAGTAAGAAATTAGATTGGGGCTATATTGTAGGAGCCTAGAATGCCAAGCTGAGAAGTTTGCATTTAATCCAGTAAGCAAAGAGCAAAGGAGTAATGTGTTTAGAATGGTACTTTAGAACAGTAAATGTAGTGTTGTTGTGAAGGATGGACTAGAGGTAAAGAGGATCTGGGGGAAGGGAAGCCGGTTAGGAGGCACTCACAGAAGTCCAGGCAACAGGTGATAAAAGGATAAACAGGTGTTGGGATAAAAAGTGAGTATTGATTCACAGCCTGAGTAAAAATCACAGGAGTTGGCAGCTGATTGGATATGGGAAATGAAAGAAAAGGAGGAACTAAAGAAGACTCCTCAATTGTAGGCACAAGTAACTGGACAAAGATGGTACCAGTAGCAGGAACTGGGAAGGCTGGAGAAGCAATATATTTTGAGGGAAGGGCAACGAATTCTGCTGGAAACTTTCTGAATTAGAAGTGCCTGTGCAGTGTATGATGGTGACGTGAGCTTCTCTGAGTTAGAGGCCCCATGTTATTCATCTTTTCTAGGTGCCTAATAGAGTCTATGTAAACAATGAATGAATGAACAAACAAGCAAATGAGTCAATGAACCGATAACCAGCAGTTATTTAGAATGCAGGTCTGGAGCTCTGTAGACAAATGAGGACTAAAGATAGCCATGTGGGTGTTCTCTATGGAGAAGTGACTGTTGAGGCCATGGAGGGTGGCTGTGTAGGCAAAGCTTGAGGGGAGAGAGAGAATCTTGAGGCCTGTCTGCATTTAGGAAACAGGAGAGAAAAGGCAGGCCAGTGAAAGGGCAGAAGAGAACTGAGAGTGGGAAGTCTGGATGGTGCAGCGTCCCAATGAGAAGGCAGGAGAGTTTCCGGAATACAGTGGTCATCAGGGCGCAGTGCGGCCAAAGGGGAAAGTCCTGGGAAAAGACCTGTGGGCCTGAGGCTCTGAGACAGACAAGGGTCCATTCTGTAGCCCCTGAGGCTGAACTCCTCGGGGTTAGAGGATATGGCAGAAAACAGAGGCTGTAGTAAAGGGTGGAGAGAAGGCAAGAGCTCAGATACATGGCCAGGTCAGTGGGCGTTTTTAAGATAGGCAAGAATCTCAGTATGGAGTTTCCTTAAAAAACTTCAAATAGAACTACCATATGACCCAGCAATCCCACTACTAGGCATATACCCTGAGAAAACCATAATTCAAAAAGAGTCATGTACCAAAATGTTCATTGCAGCTCTATTTTCAATAGCCAGGAGATGGAAACAACCTAAGTGTCCATCATCGGATGAATGGATAAAGAAGATGTGGCACATTTATACAATGGAATATTACTCAGCCATAAAAAGAAACGAAATTGAGCTATCTGTAATGAGGTGGATGGACCTAGAGTCTGTCATACAGAGTGAAGTAAGTCAGAAAGAGAAAGACAAATACCGTATGCTAACACATATATATGGAACCTAAGAAAAAAAAAGTCACGAAGAACCTAGGGGTAAGATGGGAATAAAGACACAGACCTACTAGAGAATGGACTTGAGGATACGGGGAGGGGGAAAGGTAAGCTGTGACAAAGCGAGAGAGAGGCCTGGACATATATAGACTACCAAACGTAAAATAGATAGCTAGTGGGAAGCAGCCACATAGCACAGGGAGATCAGCTTGGTGCTTTGTGACCACCTAGAGGGGTGGGATAGGGAAGGTGGGAGGGAGGGAGACGCAAGAGGGAAGAGATATGGGAACATATGTATATGTATAACTGATTCACTTTGTTATAAAGCAAAAAAAAATCTCAGAGTAGCAATGAGAGAGAGATTGCGGTGGAATGAACACTGGAAGAAAAGTCCTCTGTGGCCAGGCTTCCCGTACCCTCACCCTCCACCTCAACTCCAACTCAGGATCACACCGTCAGCTCCACACTGGCGGGTGCTGTTGACAGCTTCACACCAGACAGGCAGTCAGGTGGAAACACTGAAAATGGGGCCTGGACAACGCCCTCTCCATCTCCCTCCCCTGACTCACTGTTCTCTGGTGCAAAGTGCAGGACCCGACTCTCAACCAAGTCCCACGGTTCTGGCTCTATAGAATGAGCGATCAGCATCACCTCTTCATTTAACAGCCTTATCTTTGTTTGTTCCTTGTCTGATCCAGATGCAGCCGCTCTCTGCTCCCTGCCCCAATGAACATCTGCACTAGGCCCAAGCCTTGGAGTGATTTACCTGAAGAGTGACACCATTTATTTGAAAACTACTGTGAGTACATTATGCTTCCAATGAGAGGCTTCTTAGTTCACTTTGTTTAATTTTTTTAAAAAACTCACACAATTGTAAGAGCAGATGAAATTTTAGATGCCTTCATCTCTTGGATGCGGCAAGGTAACCAGACTCAGTCCTGAAGTGCCTGCATTGGTTCTCCGCTTCCAGCCTGCAGTGAGCACCCTGGGTAGCCTCGCGCCTGCCTCGCTGGGTGGCTGTGCTGAGCTGCATCTGAGCGCACCTTGCAGGGACCGGTGCTGTTCTGCTTGGTCATCTGCGCCTCTGCCTGAAGCGGTGGCAGCTCCAGCCCTATCTGTTTGCTTCTCATCACCCTTCTTTGCCACTCTGTTGAATCTCACTGCAGCTTGTCATTTCACGCCACGCTGGACACATCCGTGAGCCAGCTTTCCATGCCTGTGTCCACCTGTGATGTAGCTGCATCTCTGTGTCCCATGCTGTGGCCTCCTTGTTGTTCAAGGGGGCCAACACCCACCCTTGCAGCTGCGGGCTTCTTCAGCCACATCTCAAACCATTGTGCCCAGGTCAGCTCTGCCCTCTGGATGCATAGCTCTGAGCACTTGATTTAGTTCCCTCCACATCAGACATTTACGTAGGAGAAGTGCAACCCTTGCAAGTCAAGTTGCAGAAATAAGTTGGGGTAGGAGCTATGATGCCTACAGAAAAATACTGATGAAAGAGTGACATCAAGTATTCATTGATCATTGCTAGAAGTAACAGATGAATATATGCTCTCTTTTACTAGAAAAGCCAGAAACTTAAATTACTTAGAGGCTATGCATACAAAATAATTATACATTTTAGAAGAAAAACTCATTCTGGTTGTTATATTTACACATTTTCTTATACGGTGTGAGGCAGGTAACGGGATGGTGTTTTACAGACATCTCTGTTACTGGAAAATGCCAAACCTGGGAGACAAACATCCCTCTCAGGCTTCGGGTAGGCTTTTCACATTCATGTTTTCTACGTCTTTAACTATTCTGGCATAAATCAAACCCAAAGGGATGAAGTCAGAGTTTTGTGTAGTTTTATTTTGCACTGCATTTTACCTTTAATGCCGTCAGTCACCTGAATTGTAATTGGTGGTGACAGATATGAAGGCAATAGGCAGGCCTGCCTGGCCAGGTTGGAGGTGGGAACCATTAGACTGATCTACAGTACCAATGCGCTCGACGGACTGGGGACTAAAGACATGACAAAATGTCAAAAATAGAGTGTCCTCATTCCATACCCATGCAAGGAACTTGCTTGTGGAAGCACCTTCATTTGTCCTTAAGTTCAAGTGAAAGAATGCGTTAGAAATCCCCACATCTGGAGAGTTTTCTGAGTTTTTCTTCATCACAGAGTAACTATTGCCAGTGCAGGTATCACAGGCACACCAGGATGCAGCCTGGTTCCAAAGTTTCAGCCTGGTTTATCCTTTGGGAGGGAAGAGAGTCTTTGCCACTCCTACCTTCCTGTACTGCAGAGAACCCATAACCAGACCTAGAAATCAGGAGCTAAGATTTCCTAAAAATCTCCGGGAAGCCCACAAGGGAGCTGGGCTGTTTGTGCCTTTGGACATATTTCCCCTATGCAGAATGCCAGTGCCTGCATTCACGTTTTGCAGGTCCTAG
Organism: Mesoplodon bidens; assembly: GCF_964165515.1. NCBI lineage: Eukaryota > Metazoa > Chordata > Mammalia > Artiodactyla > Ziphiidae > Mesoplodon > Mesoplodon bidens. The sequence continues at coordinate 61,219,823 of NC_138161.1, read as the reverse complement.
AGAATGGACGAATTGAGTTCTAATCCTTGCAGCCTTTGCTTTTCAGAAACTCAGCTTCCTCATACGTAAAAGAGAAATAAACTTACAGAGACTTGATAGGTGCAAACCTTCATTCAGTAAGGTGAATATGGTATAAAAATGTAGACTAATTACAAATGTATCCCTCCCTATGGATTCACAATACCTGGGTGAAGTCTCAAGGCCTGGAGGTGGGTAAGGAGTGAGTGAGTGTTAGATTTTAAAGCCTACCCACTCCCACACCACCTGCACGACTGGGCTCAGCAACCTGCCCACTTACCTGGATTGTTGCAATGACTAAATGAGATAATGTATATGTAGCGTCTGGCACAGCAGACATGAGTATATTTACTCCGCCAAGTAAAATTCACTGGGCACTTACTATGTGCCAGGCACTGTTCTAGGCACTAGGGGTGTGGCACCGAACAGAACAAACCAAAAATCCTTGCTCTCACGTAGCTTGTGTTCAGTTTTCTTCCCCCATAAATTACAAATAGACAAAAGAGGTAAATGGACACTAAGAGAGAACTGATTTCATTTGATTTGCTGTGTCTTTCCTTCCAGAAAGTATAATTGAGAAGAAAAGGGTAAAGGAAATGGAGAGGGGAAAAATAGGTATGCTTATTCATCTCCCCCTCACCCCTGACACACACACACACACACAAAACCCCAGAACATTCTCTGCCCTGATACATGGCCCAGGAGACCGACCTTTCTGGACCACGTTACTTAGGCTGCCTTCTCCTCTGGCTTCCCTTTGAATTTAGGCAAAAGGAGGCATCAGCAAGAGACGTGAGAGTGGGAGGAGAGTGGGGTCAGGGTATTATGAGCCCGGCCCCTTCCCTCCTCCAGTTCTGACTAGACTTAGGGAACTCCACACCTTTCCTCGTTCCTTCAGTTTAGCAGTTTAAAGCTGAGATTAACAACCTTGCACTATTGCTAGTCCCTGGTGTATCACCATCCCTTGAGGATCCCTTACCTCCTCTGTACCCCAGTAGAGAGTCCTTTCATTAAACTCTTTTCAGTTAAAACCTCTGAGTGTGCCATCTGTTTCTTGCCAAGATCCTGACTGATACAGTGAGGGAGAAATATACTGAAAAACATTATAAATCAACCTTGCCAAGAAGTTTGAAAAATTGAGAGAATAAAATATTTTAATCATGAAAACATCTTAAATGGATCTGAGAACATTAGACCAAGCAGTGAAAGGATAAATTGTAAGAAGACGTGATAAGATAGAGTGCCAAAGGTTGGTTTCAATGAATAGACCATAGTGCTCAGGTTTGATGGGCTTCTCTAGGCCAAGTGTAGCTTGCTTGACCCTCAACTTCAAGAGGAGCTAATAGTGTAGTAGCAGCAGTGACAAACATGTGAACAGAAAGAGGGTGTCAGGGGGGTGATACGGTAAAATCAACGTGTTGAAGAAGAGTGTGCTTATCCTAGCATTCTTTCTGCCTTTGCTGCAATTACAATCCATTTGCCCCTGCCCAAATCTAGATATTAAAAAAGCTAAAGGAAGTGCCTCCTTCTAGGTGAAATGATGAAAACCGCAGAACTGATGCTCTCTGTGAAAGAGCTACCCTCATGGGGCACTGACCGTGTGCCAGCGCTATGCCAGTCACTTGACGGGAAGTATCTCATTTAATCCTCACATCAGCCCTAGAAGGTATTATTATTTCCATTTTACAGATGAGGAAACTGAGGCCCAGAGAAGCAGAGGAATCTGCCTAGGGTGCACAGCTACTGATGGTAGAGCTCAGTTCTACTACCAACCCCCACTGGGGTGGTTTGTTACCACCTCCCCTTTGCCCCTCTTCCCAAACACTCTACTAAGCCTCTTGCATGTATTATTGGGAAGGAGAGCAAAGAAATAGTTACCACACCAAAATGATTGGGGTGGGGGAAGGAGTTAATGAGCAAGGTCATGGGTCAAAATTGTTATGATCCAGTGACTGAGTATTTATCAAAAAGAGGTTCTGGGCTTCCCTGGTAGCGCAGTGGTTGAGAGTCCGCCTGCTGATGCAGGGGACACGGGTTCGTGCCCCGGTCCGGGAAGATCCCACATGCTGCGGAGCGGCTGGGCCCGTGAGCCATGGCCGCTGAGCCTGCGCGTCTGGAGCCTGTGCTCCGCAACGGGAGAGGCCACAACAGTGAGAGGCCCGCGTACAGAAAAAAAAAAAAAAAAAAAAAAGAGGTTCTGACTAATTCTTTTCTATCCAACCAGGCTGATAAGTGGAAGGCATGTTAATGTGCAGGAGAGGGTGGGAGCCCAGCGAAGAGAGAAAATTGGGAGAGGGGGACAGAAGAGAACACTCTTCCCTCAGCAGCCCCCGGAGACTGATGAGAGCTCACACAGATAAAATATTTATTTTCCATATGTTGCCGAAAGCATTGCCATCACTGTATGTGTGCAATATGTGCAAAGAAGTGTGAAACCTATACATCAAATGCCACCGACCTAGTTAATTTCCGTGCATTTTACATGCTTAATACCTACCATCTCCTCAGTATGTTTTCACGTATATTTCTTGACACATAAAATACCGTCTTAGTAAGGAAAGAGCCAGTATCATCCACAACCTTACTCACTGATATGTTTCAGCCCAAAACTTGTTGCCAGGGCCAGCACAATGAGAGTTAAAAACCAGTAGGTCCTGCTGGCTAACTCAGCCTCCCGTCACCTTAAATCGCCTTCCCAGTTCTTGAAGCAGCCTTCTTCTCATAACAGAAATGCCTGTAGCGGGGAGATGAGAATGTTTTTGTTCCCTTTGGACAGTTGGGAGATAGAATGTCAGAACTGACCGTTGAAACGCAGGTGCCTGCGGCCACACTTTTTTTGAATGCAGAGCTCCACCCGTGCGGCGGGAGGAAGTGCACAGTGATTGGTCTGTTTCTCTGCGGAAGTGTTCGCGTGCACCCAGTTTTGCTTTGCATGTATTTACGAAACATCTGCCCTTTTCTTGTTCTTAAATCCTTCCCCCTCACCAGCCCCCTCTCTCCTTTCTCCCATTTTCTTTCTTTGTTGTCGTTGGCTCGCCTAATTTTTCACTGGAGCTTTCATTTTCCGGTTGAGGGGCGACTTCATCAGAGTGTATAATTTTAACATTGAGGGAGGGAGGGATGGAGGGAGGGAGGGAGAGGGAGAGAGAGGGAGAGGGAGAGGGAGAGAGAGGGAGAGGGAGAGAGAGAGAGAGAAAAGAAAGAAAGAGGCTAAGCGGCCGGCCAGAGCTTGGCAAACCAACCTTTGGCATGATGACCAGAAGGAAGGTTCTGGTGTGGTGGGGAGTTTGCCTGACATGCTGCCTGGAGTCCGCCGGTGTGCTGCTGCCCTCTACAGGCTCCAGGGAATAGTGCACAGCCACCGAGGCTTGGAGAGACTTGCCCTCAGATGTGCTGTGCTTATATAATTCTTTTACACAGCCAAAGAAGGTATTTTCAATTAAGTACTAGAGGACTTGCTTTTTCCTCCTTAATAAAATATGAACTGCAAAAATAACTGCAAAATAAAATAAAAGGGTCAAAATAACTGCACCTGTGCATGTCTAGATGTAGATTGCTGCTACGTTTTAGTGTTTCTCAGCTCTGGAAAAAGGAGTCCAAGAGAACTATTAGAGAGTGAGATGGAAAATGCATTGTTTCTAAGGACAGTGAGTGTCTCTCTGTTATCTGTGTAGTTGGGAAACGGCCCAGTGGTCTAAGGACAAGTAAAGGGATGTTAGGCAAATGAAGGGCTGAGCCCAAAGTTTGAGTTTTCAGTATTTTCTGTTTGTAGAAGTGGTTTCAGTGCCTCTGTGCTCTGAATGTTCTCCAGAGGTGACCCTTGAGACAACAAACAGGAGAATATGGTGCAAGATGTCAGTTAGAAAGCAGGATCAAATCTAGGGAAGGAAGCAAGGCCATTGATATAAAGAACAATACAAATTTTGCAAAGTTAAAAATAAAAGAGTCATGGTGGTGGGTTGACCACGTACTCATGTTTGAAAGAGGGCTTCCTTAATCTCCTGAAGCACACATCTGAAACTAGCCTAGGCCTTGTTTATGAGTATCAGAAATTTTTTTTTTTTTCCGTTAAGTGATGTCTGTCAATGTTTCATCCCGATATTTAAATGATTCATGAGGACCAGCCTAACTTCAGCGGGCAAAGTGGTCCTACTCTTATCAAATGCACTTCATGGATTCAAAGGAAAAGCAGCCAGTCAAGGTAGACTTCCCTGCTGCATAAAGAATAGGAAACTTAATTGGGATTCAGACTATAACTATTCTCAAAATATACTTTAATTTCGACTCAATTTCATTCCATCAACACACCTATATTGAATGACAGCTTTGTCTAAGCAGCTCTGCTTAACGGTATACACTAGACAGCAAAGCTGGGAGGGCAGAAACCAGGCTTGTTTTATTTCCTAGCCCACGCTGGCACATCATAAGCACGTAATAAGTATTTGTGAAATGAATACATGAATAAATGAATGGTGAGAGGGAAGGAAGAAGGAACGAATGGGTGAACACAGGGAATTCAAAAATAGCTATGACATTTTTTTCACCCTCAGAGAGTTTACAGTCTCATAGACATGGAATTCACCTTGACTGTCAGCTAACGTGGTCATCTCAGATTTAGTGAATCAAAGCTGTGGGAGTAGAGAAGTCAAGGAGGATGGGAGTCAGAAAGTAAACAACAGTCTGAATAAAAAGTGTTATGGTGATAGCAATGGAAATATAGATGTGCAAAATATGAAGGAAGCGCCATTGTCAGGACTTGACAAACTTGCTTTAAGGCAGAAGAATGTGTATGACCCTGAGGTTTCCAAGCCGGTGACAAACCTGGTGACAGACAGCAGTGATAGAAATAGGGACCGTAGAGGAAGCGTTGGTTTCCATGGAAAAAAATGAGTTGGGCTTTGGAAACTTTGATCTCGGATACTTCCCTACACTGAAAACCAGAAACAAGCTCCTTGAAGGTCCATGTAGACCCTCAAGATTTGGGGGTTTGTTCCTTAGTCACCCATTCAACAAAGGGTGGGTAAAGGAATCCAATTTGTTGCTTTTGCACTGGCTTCCTCCATCCTGAAAAGTATGTCTGAAAGCTCCCCTTCTATTTTCATCTTTACCATGCCATCTCTGCCTCCTGCCCTCTGGAAAAGCAGATTTGATTTCACAACCTGTTGGACCAGAAACACAGCATGCTAATCATAACACCATATTCTGCAAGGGCAGATTTAACTACCCAGTACAACAAATTTCAATACAAAATATTCTGTATAACAAGTCCATTGCCATGCTTAGAGAAACAAGGGAAACATGGGAACAGACCTACTCACAACAAATTCTGTACCACACATATTCTCCTACAAAAAAAATAAAAGAAAATACTTTTTCTGTTCACCATACACATGATGATAAAAAAGGCACAGAACCAAGAAAATTGGGGGGATGTTCAGGGTATGACAAGTAATCCAGTTGGGTTTGACTAGGGCCTAGGGTGCATGCAGCATAAGCTAAGTATTCATTTACATCAGTTGCATGGTTCTAGGAAGAGGAGCTGACTGATGGCTGAGCTCTTTTACTTCTTATTCCTGGTCCCAAACAACAATTAGTGACAATTACTTTCTAATTCCCTTCACCCATCTCTTTTCAAACACACAGTCCCAAACACACAATCACACTCCTGTACTCCAGGATCATGCACTAAATCAAAAAACAAAGGGAATCTTAAGCTTCACGTGGGTAAAGAGTTGGAATAGAGGATCTCTGTGTGACACCTTCCTTCTTTACCTACTGGAGTCTAAGCTCTTCTTTTCACTTTTCATTTGCTACTTTAACAAATCCTTTCATCGCTACCCCTCTCATCTGTACAACCTGCAAATTTAGATCGTGATTTGAAATTATGTGTTGATCTAAAATAAAATCTAATAACAGCAAGAAAGTTGACTGTTACATAATGTGTTCCATGAATAGAAACTGAAAACCGGAAGGAACCTTTAAGGCCTTCTAATCCAAGCCCTTTATTTTACAGATGAGGAAACTGAAGCCCAGAGAGGTGAAGTGAGGTGCCCAAGGCCACACAGCAAGTTAGAGGCACAGCTAGTACCATAGCTCAAGTCTCCAGACTCCCAGTCCAGTGCTCCTCCCATTACTCCACGGGTCCTGTCTCTAAGCTTCCTGACAAATGCTAGAACGGTAAAACCTCCACTAGTATTTTTCCAGACCATGTTAAAACTCTGAAGGGGGGAAAAAAGGATGCTTTCTTGGATAATGTCAGCCATACGTAGCTCAAGCTGTCTAAAGTTCTGGGACAGGGTCTTTTTATGCAGCCAACAGAGTCCAAATGTGGTGCTGTTTGCTTGGCCCATATGCTTTCATGTGTTCCCAGTTAGGCCATTACTGGAGGGAAAAAAACAAGAATCAGCTTGTTTTAAAACAAGGGACATACTGGACTCCCTCCCATCCCCCCTCAGAAAAAAAAAATCAAGTTATCTTTAACAGATTCTAAAAATGCCTTTTCCCAAATATGCAGTCAGTTCCTTCAAAGGGCCCTTTGTTTATTTTCAGGAAGAAACCCAAGACAGCTGAAAACCAGAAGGCATCTGAGGAGAATGAGATTACTCAGCCGGGTGGATCCAGCGCCAAGCCGGGCCTTCCCTGCCTGAACTTTGAAGCTGTTTTGTCCCCAGGCCCAGCCCTCATCCACTCAACACATTCACTGACAAACTCTCACGCTCACACCGGGTCATCTGATTGTGAGTACACCACTTACACCACTAAGGTGATGGTGTCTTCGCGGTGCTGGGAGCAGGCTTCTCCCCCGGGTTCGGGCTCTTTTGCATTCAGAGCAAGCTGTTTCCGTTTGGTCTTCTAAAGTAGCCAAAAGTAACTTGCCACCATTTTGAGTCAGCCAACATCTATATTTTCAGAGCTAGAGTGTATTTCAAAACCAGGTGACCAGCCATTTGGCCTCAAAAGGCCGATTAATTACATCCATCACATTCTCTTTCATAACATTGACTCAAAAACAGAAGCCGTGTTACTGTTTTCTAATTATTCTTTTGTCCCCATGATCTGAATAATGGTACTTCCACCATGACAAAATTGAACAGCCAAATATGGACCTCAAAAGGAAACTTCCATTTTGAGATTACATAACACAAGTCAGCTTTGCATTAGTTATTGTAGCTTGGCTGAATTTCTGTCTTTCCAGTTTTTAATTTATTTTGAAGTGGTTAAAGGACAGCATAAATTTACAGAAGAAAAGAGAATGGCTTCCAAGAATTCAGAAGCCACCCAGACTTCATGTAGCCAATAAGAATTTAGGTTAAAAATATTTTTTAATTAAAAAAACTGCCTATGGGCTAAATTTGGATACGGGCAGCTTAATGAGATTGTCACTACTGAAATCACTCCGTTGCTGTTTGTTTTTGCTGTCTTCCCACTAATCTGAGAGTCGTCACTTCTTCAAATTCTATTTTAAGAAATTTGATAAATCACGTTTAGGAGGTATTTTCTGAAATGTAACTCAGTACTTCAGAGAGAAAGAAACACATGTGTTGACAATGGAAAGGAAGGGAATCACTTGGAGTCCAATCGGAAAGAATATTCCTTTTAGTCTTGAGATACCCGACAACTATTCATAACTGATCTCCACAGTGGATGTCAGGCAGAAAGCTGGCGTATCCATCTTTGGATTAAGATAAGACCAAGAAAGTTTTATTTTCAAAAAAGGACTCCATTTATCCTGTCCGCAAAGCAAGAATTATTAATTAGGAAATGAGATTCTAAATCTCCTGTTGTTATTTTTCTGACAAAGCAAACGTAACTCTGCAAAAAGGGTGAGAGGTGAATGAGCCTGGGACATTCCATTCCCTACTTTCTTCATCATAATAGTCCCTGGATAAAGGGACATGACCTAGGGGTTGGGGTTTGGGTGAAGGAGCCTTTTTCTACTCGTGACTGAGCTGAGACCACACTCCAGCTGTCACTAGAAAACGGAATGAGAAATAACAGGCTCCAAATCTCTGCAGCCCATGTAAGTTGTACAAAGCTGCTGCTTCTATACAGAAACTTGGGGGTCAGAAGCAGGGACTGTGTTCAGTGGACCATCAAAATGGTAACATCCTTGGCCTTCTTGCCTGGCAGTCTCCAGACTAATAGTAATTACAGGAAGAACTGGAAAATAGCATGGCACGATGCCCATAGACATGTGTGTACTGTCCCTACCTACCAGGAAGGTAGCCTGCTCCTGTGGAGAAGGACCTGGAGCTCCTGCATGCAGACCTCCAGTGCCTGGCTTTCTGCCACAGCTTATGGGGAAGATTACATAGAATGGCCTTAGCCCAGAAATCCCATTACAATAAAATGAATGTTTTGCTGAATAGAAAGAGCACTGGGCTCTGTGTATTATACTTTACCATAAGCATCATCTGACTAGGCCTTGGCGTTAGCTTGGAATATGTACAAGGCACAGCCCCTTGGTGACCCTGAGGAAGCCAGTGGATCCAAGCTCAGTAAGGTCTGAATACAGTTGGAAGGAGAACAAATAGGGAGGAGAAGCCTAATCTCCAGCTGTTCAGAAAGTCCTTCTGATTTTGCCATTAAGATGTATAAGCCTTCTCTGCTCCAACCTGTTGTTTAAATTGATTATACTTTTCTCCAAATATATTTGGATTGTAGTTTGTCCTGATTTGAGCCTACACTTAGAAGAAAATTGTTTTGAGGAAAGATTCACAGAAATCTGTCCATTTGGAGTTTGCTTGAGAGAAGACAGGAAAGAGGTTTATTTTAAGCTGTTAAGATTTTTGGATGCTCTTCTTGCATTCAAGAGGATTTTTTTTTTTTTTTTTTTTACTTTCAAATGTCACTCTTACCGTAGATTAATTTAAAAGCCTAATTTCTTTAAGGTAAAATATTCAGTTTCTATTTAGAACTAACAGATTTGGGGCATTTAAAAATAGTGCCCTTGACTTGTTAGTATCTTTAACTAAAGAAACATTCCACCAGTATGTGGTGTTCCAAGCTTTCACAAGTGCCTGAATTTTTACAGCACCTTTTTATTTGTCACGTGCTTAGCAAAATTATTCTTAGTCATGCCTTAATGTCCATTTCCCATCAGTCATTATAATTCTTCCCAATTTACAGATGAGAAAACTGAGAAAATTGACACCCAGATAGATGAATGCCGTGCTTAGTAGCTACCTTGGTTCAAATACAGGGAGGGGGAGAGGGGGATGTCTGTGGATTTGCCCTCATTGAATGAGCAGCCTGCATTCTCAGTTCTGAGCCCAGAGGTGGCATTCCTGGCTCGAAACAGGCATCTTGAAAATGTTCAACTGCTCGTATTGGTGACGAGGTTATAGAACACGATGGGTAAGCATCCCCATGGAAGAAAAGTCAGCTCTGCATATGAACTGATCAGGGTGGGCAAGCCATGGCGTTGTTGCATCTCAAGGACACAGGCCGTGTTTTGGAGCAAAGAGAACAAGTCCGACCCCTTAAATTCTCAGTTGGCTATTTAACCTGCGAGCCACTTCAAATTCAGCAGAAGATCCCAGTAAAAGTCAAAGCAAGAGGGAATATGGCTCAGAAACGCTTTCCTCGGTGAAATGATGAGGTTAATACCGCTACTGAAACGTGTGCTGCTTTTCAGTGCACCCACTACAATCACCTTTTAGCAATATTCCCCCATCACCCCCTAGCTTGTCACCTCGTCACCATTTCTAACAATCTCATGGTAAACAAACGCAGATGATGGGAGTGGAAGGCATTAGGATGAGTTTCGGAATGCAAAGGGTACCAAACCCCTAGGCGTTTGACAGAACAGCTTCCACTGCACAGGCTGAGGATGAGCCGAGCCAGGCCTTCCCTTTAAACACTTAACAGGACTAAACCAAGTCAGGAGAGCAGACGAAGCTCTCCACGGGAAAACCTTTCTTGACAACTATCAAGCCGTAGCACATCACAGTCATGTACATGTGAAAGATGCTCCCATTTTGTTTTCCCCCAAATAAGGCTTCCACTGAAGGGAGAAGCGATTCTCCACCCCCATCCCACCCCCGTTGGCAGTCTCCCTGCTTTGGGCTAATGTCCACCTAAGTCCAATGTCTTTGTTTCGTTGGAAGCTGACATCCGTGGTTACTTACCTTCTCAGGTTTTGCACTGGCCTCATCAGATCGTCTCATTTTTTGTGTCCTTGCCAAGATGCGCTACGCATTAGCAGTTTTTATTTATTTTTAATTTAACCTTTACACATGACCAAACTGTTGTGAGGGTGCATTTAACTTTAGCTCGGTAGGTAGCATGACCCTGCCGGGCTGAACGCTGTCGAGGAGTCGGGTAGGTCCTTCCTTGGCTCTCTCTTGCCATCCACCTTCATTGGCCTTCCCTCTCCCACCCCTTTGCCTCAGTCCCCAAGCCTGAAGATATCAGTACACTTGGTTCAGTGTGAACTTGTCAGCAATTTTTTTAGAGAACAAAACAAAGAGGATTTTTTATGGCAAACTCCATTAATGCCACATTAAGGCTGACATTTTAATTACCCCAAAGTCAGGAAATGCAAAGTTCAGGTTCCCACAGCAAAAGAAACTGTCCCCTTGAGTCCCAGCATTATAGCAGATTCCTTCATTCCCAGATTACACAACACCAGGCGTGGGGACATTGTTTTTCATCCACTTACGTGGAAAGGAGCACAGCTTTTATCCTTTGTTTTTTTCCTGTAACTACAGTTGAGGATATGGGTCTTTAGCTTCCCTTCCCAAACCATCGATATGTACTATCCTGGAACGGAAGACGATTAGAGCTCTACGTGTGCTCACGGACAGAATTAAAGTTGCTGTGGGAACATTAACGCTGATTTCCGGACTTCCATGCCAGTCACATTTAAACCATAACTTTGTAATTTTGGGCATGTAATAAATGTGCATTTCATGTACACAGACAGAAAGAAGCATAAAATGTATTTTAAAGAGCAATTAATTACTAACTTTGTGATTAAAAAACATTTGGTGCGTGTTCCTTCCCATTTAGCATCAGCTGCTGGTCTTAGCCAGGCCTAATAGATGACACACTGTGTCTCATCCTGCATCTCAGACGTACTTACTGTATGTTCCTGTTCTTCTAGATAATTAATTCCCTTAGTAAAGCTGTAGGGGGAAAAGAAAATGGAAGGAATATGCAAGCATGTAAATAGGGTAAAGGATATTTTGAAGGAAATGATTCATTTCTGCAAATAAACCTTAGTCCCTGATAAAGAGCCAGAAATCTGCTAAGTGGGTGTAGACAGAGGTTTCTGGCCACCTTAGAGCATCTGGTCCAGGGCCATCAGAACAACTTCAAAGCAGATTTCCCCCTGAATTCTGGGCATGCCCAATGGGGGAGTGATTTTACTCTGTAATAACTCTTCAGGCTTAAGGCTTAAAAAGTTGTCTTACTTTGTAACAGCTTTTCAGTTTATATTCAAACTGGAAAAGAAAAGTCATAGGGACTCATGTAAAATAGAGGTTTTTCCAAAGAATCCCTGATTTACAGAGCAGTGTTTTCAATTCCTTTAGATTTGAATCTGGTTGACCTATTTGTGTTAGAGAGGGAAGTGTTTCAAAAATAACTGTTTGAACAAGTTTGTTAGTAAAAAGGATTAGTAGCAATACTCTAAGGTACAGTGTTTAAGAACACAAATACTTGAAGGTTTATTTGACACTGGGTGGGATAGAATTTTTACTGAAGGGATGTATCATCTAAATGCTCAGGTCAAGCTTTAAGGGGAACACGCTTATGGAGAATTTGAACCTCTGTACTTGCTATTTCTTCATTATCTCTCCTGTCGTGTATTCCTTTTGTTTAGCTTGGTTGTGTGTAGTATCTAACCTTTAAGAAAAAGGCTTCAGTTTTACAGGGCTCTGATTGCTTTCACTTGGGCTGTCTGTACGTGTGAATGCATGTCTGTATGAGTGAAAACTGCTCAAGCAAGTTTGAAGGTCTCTTTGGCAAATTCGACTGCGTGTTCAGAAAGTTTCCAATCAGAAAGCTGATTCAGTGTAAAACCTTCCAAAAACTTCCTGAGGCACCTGTTCGCATGAAAAGATTGGATTTCTGCTGGAGGTGCTCAGAAGGCAGTGTTTATAACTGAAGATCTCTGTTTGGAGTGCCAAAAAATGAAAAACATTTTCGCCCCCAAAAAAACCTCCATAAATGTTCAAAATGTAACCTCAAACAAAAGCTTCATTTGGATTCAAATGCATGTATCTCAGCAGATGTGTCTAAGCTAACTGGAATCCCACAGGAGCAGCTGAACTGGATTTTGGTATGTCTTGATAACTGAAAGAGTTATTCTTAGACTTTGGAAGGACAAAAATGGTCCATCTGTGAAGAACTGTAATAGAGACATGACAAAAAACAGCATTCTCTGAAAGAGTTTATTTATGGAATTTAGGACAAGTTGGACAATCCTGAAAACACTTTGGGGTCACACTAATTTGCAGAAGAAATAGAGTCAAAATGGGATGAAATAAGCCACTACAGATAGTTATTATCCTATGGCTTGCTATTAATTTTCTCATAGCTTCCATATCAGTTAAACAGTAAATAGAGCATCTTTGATGTAACTAAACGCTCTCATTGTCCCCAGAGTGTCTCACATTCCTCTTTATTCTACTTCCTATAAAGAATTATATATTTACCTTTTCATTGCTAACAGTTTAATCTTGTTTTCCTGCTATTTCATTAACCAAGTAAACCTCTTACTTATTAAGTGTGGATTCATTTCTTTAAAGATTGTCTTTCCCTTTTTAAAAGTCACCTTTCTTTTCCTGAGTTAATTGATACATAATCTCTTTAGAATTATTTTTATTACCTTTGATACCCTCTTATTTAGAGGTTTCAGTGTTAATCCCACACTTATACATTAGAAGGCCAGTTAATTTTTTTTATTTGCTCCAATTTCCTAGAGTTTCCACTTAATATATCTGGGGACACATTTATTTTTAAAAATCATATGTCTTGAAGTTTCATGTCACAACCTACCTCTTTTTATGAAAGTGTTTCTCTTTTTAATAAAAATTGTCCTCTCCCTACAATACTAATGTAATTGGACATCTTCCATAGCCACTTGACTCAGTAACTTCCAGAAGTCACTCTTAACCTTGTTCACTCATGCCTTTCTCCATTTAGCCATTCATCAAATGCTGTTGAACCCCTGCGTCTGTGCCAAGACCTCAGCTAGGACCGGGGGTGAAGATACAAACAAAATACCGTCCCCACACTTTAGGAACTCATGGTGTTCCCACACACTTTCCCCAACTTTTAAACCTGTAAAAGGGGACATACAAATGTGGTATGAAAGTGTCTGATGATGCACAAAAAGCACCCAACCTCCTGAAGCAGTGGAAAGGGCTTCACAGGGGAGGTGACATTAGACCTGGACCAGGAAGGAATAGGTGTGTGTAAAGCTGAAGAGGGAAGGAACAGCCTTCCAGGCAGAAGGAACAGAAGCAAAACCACGGAGGCACAAAAAAGAGCATGGTGTTCTCAGAAAACAGAGCCGTTCAGTTACCAGACTCAGCCCTTCTTACGGTTTGCCTCATTTTAATATAAACTCACAGGACAGTTTGTATTTGGGTAACAAACATCGCCTGTCACTAAAAGTCAGCTGGGCTGAGCTACATGTTCCTTTAGAGACATTTGCTTTCCAAATAAATAATAAAGCAAGACACCACTTATTTTCTAATGGGAAAAGTGCCTTTCTTTGCATGAGGTCAGTAGATGTAGGAAAGTATTAGGAAAAATCTAGTGATAATTTATTGATGAATCGCTCAAAATAACTTTTCTTATTGAGAGGTTCATTCCCAGAGCCACAGAGTCACCTGTAAGGGCCATGCTGGAACTCTGGCATTGATTCCTGGTCCTTCCAGATTCTAGCCATCAGTCTTCTTATGAAATCCTCCCAGGTCCCTTGGGAAATCTGGTCTCATGGCCCATTGCTTTGAGTCACACCATGCCGTGTCACTCTGCCAGATATTGCATGAATGTGCTTATGATTGTCCACGTATAAGTGGTAAGGCTGATTGCTGACCTTCAGGGCTCTATGCTTCATCTTTTCATCTCATGTCTTGCTGAAGCACATCTTTAATTCTTATCTGCAGCTGCTGGTGACAATTTCATATGTGCTTTCATTTGTGCTTCCTTCCGAAATTTGTGGTTTTCATATGTGCTTCCTTCCGAAATTTGTGGCAAATTTCGTTATATGAAATTAGTGTTCCTCCATATCTGTCAGGGCCTCTCACATCCTGACTTAAACACACACACACGCACACACACACACACATGTACTACTGCCTTCAGAGAAGGATCATTTGATTGAGGGCATGCCTGAAGATTCTAGAAATTTCAAGTCAGATCCTTCCACCAATCACTTCATACCAGGTACTGTAGTGAAACCTCTTATTACCACGTGCTGAATAAGCACATCTGCTTTTTTTATTTTTTTATTTTTATTTTTTTTTGCTTTTCTTCTGCTCCTACATCTACTGTTCTCTCTAAGGAACGTGTGCAGTTAGAACTTTTCATCAGCATTGAAACAGATTAAAGTTTAGCTAGTTTAAACCTATTATTATATACATGGGGAAACTTAGGCCCAAAGAGAACAAGGGTCATACCAAAAGCTTCTCAGCATAGTGAGTGGAAGAGCCAAAATTAGAACCTTGCTCCCTCCATCCCCACCATACTGTGCTGCCTGTTACTGAGTCTGCGTCTAAGAGAACTTACATTCTCTGAACCAGAAGGAGTCAGGACTCTTTATCCATCAGTTTACTGAACGCTTTCCGTGTAGAGGACCAAGCCTAGGTATTGTACAAGATGCAGTTTTATGAACCGGAGCCCTGTGCTCAGAGACTTAGAGTCGCATGGAGAAGATCAGATACATGCACAACCAACTGCCCTGCAGGGTGGTTAAAGCTACATGCCTGTTTACCCGGATGCACAAGAGCATCGACTGACTTGATTCACTGGCTTGGCAACCATGTGTAGAGTGTATCTTAGGTATCTGGCACTACACTGAGTTCTGCAGGGGTAGAAAGTTGGAGACAAACAGACGCTGCCACCAAGAATTCTAAGACTTAGTACATGCCCTCAAATCACCATTATCTTAGACAGAAGTTAGAAAGTTCATAAAATACATTATAATCCAGTTAACATTAACATCCAGTTCAGTTTATCAGGAAAGGTTCCATATGAGGTCTCTTGAAGGATGAATAGAATTTCATTGGAGGTTAGGCATTAGGGTAAGGTATAAGGTGTTTGTATTCTGGGGCAAAACTGTGGAAAAGCTTTAAGTAGGGGTTGCCATGATCTGGACTTTGCTTTGGGAAGATCTAATCTAGCAACAGGGATGTGGAACGTGCTTGGATGTGGAAGGGGGTGACGAGGGAGAGGACAGAGCCCAGGAAGCCTTGTCAGTTGTTCAGATTATTGGTAAACTGAGGAGGCTGGTGACAGGGGGATGGGGAAGATCCAGGTTCAACAGACTTTGTGGATGAGGGTGGGCAGCTCCAGGAGCTGACAGAGTATTCGGTAAGAGAGAGGAAATCATCCAAGATAATTCCAAGATATCAGAGAAGGTGAAAAGGAAATAATGAGAGGAACAGAATGCAATTCAGTTTTGTACAATGCGGAGTATGAGATACCAGGGGTAGACCCTGTGCAGACAACTAACACTGAGTTATAAATAGGGTACTGGAGTAAAGCAGGATGACTTGAAATTAGGGCTAGCAAACGCTTTGGCCAAGAGGGGCACACTTTAACCATGAATGTAGGAGTAAATTCAAAGACGATTTCTGTTGAGAGAAAAAAAGGAAAATAGAACCTTGGGAAATATTTATATTGAGTGATAAGAAAGAGAAAGAAAATGAAGAACCCGCAGAGGAGGGAAAGAAAAGATGGTCTAATATATAGGAGGGAAAGCAGGACAGTGCAGAGAGACCAGCAGGGAGAGGAAAGGTAGAAGGTAGGCAGTGCGGGTGCCGCAGCCTCCCAGAGGCTGTCGAGAGAACAGAGTCCAATGCATCACGCAGACACCTTAGAAAAGGGTTCAGGAGCACACAGAATGAATGGAAGACCAACAGTAATGAACCAGGTTTTTTTTAAGTTTAATACTTTAAAAAGAAATAATGAACAGGTAATGCAAAAGCAGGGTGGTGAATATCTTTACGATACAGCAGCCCTAAGCCCATTTATAGACTGAAGAATAAAAACCAGTATTAAGGGAGACTCTGCAATTAAATAGGCAAGGTGAGAGAATTAGATTTCTCATTTTACAGGGCAATTGGGATGATAAATATATGTAAAGGAAATTTG
This sequence comes from Mesoplodon bidens, assembly GCF_964165515.1. Lineage (NCBI taxonomy): Eukaryota > Metazoa > Chordata > Mammalia > Artiodactyla > Ziphiidae > Mesoplodon > Mesoplodon bidens. The sequence goes on along the minus strand of NC_138161.1, from coordinate 61,203,473 downwards.
AAATCACTACCCAAGCCCAAAGAATCAGTAATTTTATTATATTAGTTCTTTCTCTACTTCTTCCCGACATTGGTTTCTCTTCCCTGGAGCTAATAAGAACCAGTGTGTTGCAAAAATTGTTACATCCTCTTTGGATGACTTCACAAATATTCACTAACCCTCAGTAATCTCTGAGCATTAGGTAGAGGAGAGATATTATAGACTTTGAGCCTTTAACTTTTCTAAAAATTTTTAAAACAAGTTATTTCAAAGCATAATCCATTTTTTTTAAATGCCACATTCAGTGACCCTCTTTCCTGATAGATCCAATTCAAGTAGCTGCTAATAACAAGCCTATATGTCGTTCTCATGTACTCCTGCATTGTCACAAGACATCAAGTTCATTATTTGTGGGGCATTTTTAACTTGTTTATTTAGTCTGTATTGTTCTCTTTGATGGTCAAACACACCCCTAAGGCCACAGTCCCCTGGACACACAGTATCTGCAATGACTCCTACTTCAGGGTGGTGCTCTGGAACCAACTAAATGAAATGTTATTTCGCTCTGCTATTAAATTACTGTAAAACTAAATAAGAAAATGATTTTCTCACTACTAGAAATTATACAAACAACCACATGGAGGAATTTTGAATATGAGTTTTTATAATTTCACAGGGAACAATGAATTCATAGTTGACGTCAAAATGGACCTTGAGGAGGTTTTCCTTTCCTCTCCAACTCCAAAAAAGAATTTCCTCCGACTCATTTATCCTCAGTGGTTTTAGCTAGGTTCGTGTTATCAATTTTATGCCAAGATCTCACGCAGTATTAGATGAGGGCATGCATAATTTTTAAGAAAGCTTGGTGTGGCACGTAGAACACCACGTGAAGAATTTCAAGACGTGGTAACTAAATTAACTTTGTCATTCAGTTTTCTGCTGTAATGATTTCCTCTCCTGTATAATCACTTATTGTCTCTTTGCCTTGTATCTCAACCGGTACTGGGATATAAAGGAGATAATGAAAGAAAGGTGTAGATAAATTTGAGCTACAGAGTGTAATCCCACGCCTCATGGAAAATGCACATGCAAATTCTGAACTTCAACCATGAGACGTTAACCCCATGGAAAAGGAAGTATATCTTTTTTTTTTCAGGGAAATATTGTAGGTCTCTCCAGGCAGGCCTGAATATTTTTTTCCAATTTTAAGAAAACCCCCCTAAATGTAGCCTATTCCATTTTATTCCTGACATTAGGTCCCAGAGGGGTGATTGGATCCTAGGCTCCTGAAGCAGCCTCATAATCCTTGGCTGACATGCTGAGTGGCACTCCCCAGCAGACATGGTGTCCTTGCATAGTGGCACAGGCAGAGACTTTAAGCAGAGTGTAACCCCTCCCTCCAGAGGAAGAATTCCTGAACTGGAGGCCTTAAACTCCACTGGCACCGTGACTGGGCCTCCCTCTCAGAGTCTATGAACTTCCTAAGAAGATAGGCACACGCGGACGCATGCCAATGTGCGGGCTCTTCTTGGACATGAGTGTATAACTTCGCTTAGACTGGGGTCAGAGAACTAAAAGAAGGAAAGAGCCACTTCCCCAGGACAAATCCCCGTCAGAATCTACATCCTCACACCTGGCCCCCAAGAGTAAACCGAGAAGCAAAGGAGGAAATGTCCGATGTGGACTGACTCCTAAAGCTCTTTCGGGTTCTCAGTGTGCCCGCAGGGCAGGGACAGGTATGCTAACAGACTTCGAAAGCTATTTCCTGAACATGTTGATAATGGACTAAGATTCGGACCATGTGTTGCTCTGAAAATGTTTTCTTACCCCTTGGTCTGGTTGTTTGCCCTTTTTCATGTGAACTTCAGCCTATGCATGCAGTTTACGTGCCTTTACTTAACCTCCCTGTGTTTCCGTGTCCTCGAGTGCATGATGAGAATGCAAATGGTATCTATCTCATAGCATTATTATAAGGGTTAGAGGGAATGCTATATGGAAAGCCCCTAAAACAGACCAGACAGACAGCACTCAGCGAATCTGAGCGTTAGCTGTAGTTTAAGGGTTTTAAATTATGAAGTAAATATGAACTAAAATTGATGCGACATAAATGAAGGTTGTAGCAGATGCTCCATCCCTCCCCCTGACTGAGAATGACTGAGACAGAAACCGTAGGTCTGTAGGAGGGTGTGTTCTTCACTTCAGGAAATGGCCAATGCCCTTCTCCTTGTCCCTTCTTGGATTCAGGCCTGGGCAGACAGGGAAGCCTCTCCATCATCTTTTTGCCTTCTTTTATTCCCCCATTTTTCTTGTGTTTTCTAACATTGGAAGAGAACTAATACTACTAAGCATCTACTTTTTGTCAAATACATTATATCATTCTTACAAAACACCCCATTTTACAGATAAGGAAACTGTGGTTCAGAGAAGTTAAAAAAAAAAACTTTCGGAACGCTTTCTTCTTGGTCTAGGGAAGGCTTAGGGTATTATTTACATTATAGTATAGTATTAACCTATTAAGTTCCTTTTTGTCTCAAGTACATTCTAATCAATGAGAGATTTTCAGATTATGGAGAGTGGATTTGTCTACTGTCTGACCTCAGAATGCATTGTGGAACCTGTGCGTGCCTCTACTGTGCACCCTTAGGCATCCTCTCACTGTCCATCTTCCAGCCCTGATACCTGAAGAGGCCAAAACATCAGGTCCTGAGAATGGGCAAACTGCTGTGCTCCCACATCAGACAGCCCCTTCCAAAATGACGCCCTTACAACTAAAGAAATGCATCTTGTACCTGTTTTGAAAGACAGTCTCACTGGTGGCTTCAGAGTATTTTGAAATAAATCAAAATAGAAGTAAAGTTGCAAGAGTAAATGTGTTTCACTGCCGAGGAGGATTCTCTTAATCACTCAGCTCACTTACCTTGTTCCATTCTGAAGCAGTTCGCAGTAGTTGGCAAAAAAACATAATCTTAAGAAATTCAGTAAGACATGTTGGCTGATTGTACCTAGTGAACCTTTCCTGTCCCGTGGTGCCTACATAGTTTGGGGTAATGCTTGTAGATAATTTCAGACATTTGCTTCTCTCAACTCTGGAGCACTTTTGCTGCTGAGTGTAGAATTCCAGAGACACACGGGTATGGAACTTGAGCTATAAGGCTTTTAGTAATAGTCGCAGATCAAGTGCTTAACTAGGTTGTGTGCAAGTCCGTAGAAATCCCAAGTCAGAGCTTTAAAATAATAACTTACTGAGTTATGATTTCTACATCTCATATGCTGTATTCCTTAAATCACATGTTGATGGCTAATCAGCAGAATCCAAAGACACAAATTAGATGATAACAATATTTACAGAGAAAATATACGTGTAGCTTGAAAAGTAAGGATCCTCAGGGTTGCAATCCCACCAAAAAAAAAAAAAAAAAAAATTGTAGCAGTTGCCATCTGAACTCTCAACATTGTAGCCAAGAAAGGAATGAATATAACAATAGAGAGAGTTTTAAGACAGAACTTCTTGGTTAAAGGGGTCTGGACCTTCGAGAAACATGTTTGAGAAAGAGTCAGAAGAAATACTAGGTAAGACAAATTAATTATTCCTGTTCCTCGAGGAATATTCTAGCAGTTAAATTATTAAATGCTTATTTTGGCCAGGTGGAAGAATTTGTAAGGGCATAAGCTCTGTCTATCTTGTTCACTGCTGAATTCTTAGCACCTAGCAGAGAAGTGCTTAGCCATAGTAGGTGCTCAGCAAATATTTATTGAATGAATAAATGAGTGAATGTGGTAGGGAGAACTGAGCAAAAGCGAGAGCATAGTGTGTCTGTGAGCATCGCTCCAGTTTGTAAAAGTAGAGTTACTGATTTTTTACCTAATTGTTTTCATTCAGCAGACCTACAAAACAAAGTGTATCACAGATACCCTCTGGTTTTTATGCTGGGAAAAGAGAATCCCTTTCTGTTGGATGTAGGCTGTTACATGTTTTGATTCTAGTAGCAATATGGCAGGGTTAAGGTCGACTTTGTAGGATAATCTGGTGCCTGTTTTTGATAGATATCATGAAAATAGACACTTATTTTCAAGATGCTGAAACAGATGATTAGGGGAAAGCTCCGGCAAACCTTGAAACAACAAAAAGGAAAAGTTTTCCCACTCCCACTTCCCATTACTCTGCCATCCTGCCGAGGTTTCTGCAACCCCACAGCCTCCTCCTTGCTTCACCCTTTTCCCAGGTGAAAAAGCTTTGCCTAGGAGGTACAGCGTGTGACTGTCAGTCTAGCAAGGAGACAGTTCTTGAGAAATCCACTCCACACGCAGTGCTCCCAAGCCCTTCTCACGGGAAGGGCATGATGTGATCTGCAGCAGGCAGAGCTGGCCCAGGGAAACCAGAGGTTGGCGTAGAGTCCTGGGGCCCTCATGCTGGAAGGGCCCTCCAGAGAGGACTTCCCACCCACCCTCCCTCCACTAGCTGGACAGTAGAAAGATATGTCAAAAAACAAATTCCTGGATGAATACATGGAGGATTAAATGAATGAGAGATGAGTTTACGCCTCCAGAAGTCCCCGCCATCCCACTTGAATAGAAAGCTATTTTGAAGCCACTCTGTTCTCCATAGCATGGTTTTGTACATACTCAGCCTTGGAATATGGTTGCCATCTGCTGCCAGTGCACAGGACTAAGGAAGTATTCGGGAGGGGAGGAGGAGACCAGGCGGGAAGAAGAGAGACACTCAAAACGGGCTAATGATCTCCTTTGCGTTGGAGTCTAGGTTTCAGAACATCAGTCCCATACTTCAAGAACAAAACGCCAGTGTGTCTTAGACCACACCAGGCGCCGGCACATCAGATAAGACCTGCGCTGTGTGGAGCTCAGTCACCGAGCCTCGAGAAGTACTCAAAGTGAAATTAAAGGAGCAAACTGAGGAGACTGAAAGGAGAAAGGCTTAGCTTAAAACACAATCAGGAGGGCTCTGAAGATACGTGTCTTAGGGTTACAGTAGTTCAGAAATGAATCTACTAATTAAAGGGCTAGAAAATGCTATAGATCCCAGGAATTTAAGGATCTTAGAAGAAATGAGACATTTCTCCATACACTCTGAATACCTGGCGATCCTTTAGTAGAATCTCAGGGTGAAAGTGACCTGACTATTGTGCACTGTTGCAGATTTAAACAGTTGATTAAGAGTTACAGATGGCTGTACTAGAGGCGTGGGTGGGTGGTCCTTTAAAAGCAGTAAAGGCTGTTAAGCAAAGCCAAGTGAGACCAGAGAGCATCTCTGCAAGGCAGTAACTAGCTGTCGGATCTTCCTAGTTTCCCTGATATTATCTGTATAAATTGTTGGTTATGGCACAGAATCATATTGCTAATTTATATACTGAAATGACATGCCAGCAAATAATTATTAATCTGGGGATATACACTAGTGAAAAAAATTACAGTTAACTTTGCTTTTGAAAAAGTTTAGCTAGTTCAAGGCAAGTATTGTTATATATCCAGTAGTAGTTCTCTATCTCAAGTTTGAGAATTTGCAAGGTGGGGAAAAAAAATCCTTTTGGCCATGCAAGGAAATAATCTCATCAGAGATATATGTAATATAAATTTAGAAGCATTGACAATCCCAAGCATGCAAAAATCACTTTAGGGAACACAAAGTGATTGCCCAGAACTATGTCACACACAGTGCCTTGGTGTGGTCGAAACAGTAAATATTTGTTGCTGCGTGAGCTCTGGCCTTGACTCCTGTCTGCCGTCAGGAACAAGTCACACAACTGTGACTCACCCATAATTAGAAGATTAGTAATGCCTTAAATCTATCTTGTATACTGTTTCTCTTCTTAGGAACCCTATATGCTTTCAGATTCTATTTTATTTGTCCTACAGCATCCTTGTGAAGCACAAGCTTCTTTCTTTTACACATGGGATAATTGGCCCACAAAGAAATAACTTAATTCTTTGTCTTTAAATATGAAATGATTGATAACCATTATATGACACAGCTTATTGTACTATTTTTCACATTATTTCAGGTTTCCCGAGCAAAGGACATATTTTATCTTTCTCATTATTATTTTTAATTGGTTTTCAGAAAAGTTGAGATAAAAACAGAATTTAACAAATATCCCATGGAGATATTTGGTGTTCTCTTTTCTTTCAAGAATAAATTAAGACCGTCTCTGCCCCTCTCTCCTGACTCTCTCGGCAGATAGCCGAAGTCCCATGCCAATTTTCAAATGAGTACGTGTTCATTCTAATAGCTGGATCACAGTCCCCCTGACTGAGGAAGCAGCCTTGTAAATTCATGTCTGGAATCTGCAGAAGTTACTTTTGATTATAAACTCTAACAGTTGACCTGAACCTTTTTAAACAGTACCAATATGTGACCTGGTTGTGAGCTCAGCAATAAATTTATATCCAGTATGTGAAAGACCAAAGAGAAAACTAGTGTCTTTTTATCCTCTCTGGTGACCCACACTAAATATCGCATATTTACTTTGTAAATGAGGACACCCAGTGGCCACCAAGTGAAAATATTCTGAACAATCCCTGACACTGTTCATGCAAATATAAATACCCATTATCAAAGCTGATTGATAGATAATCTCTGTGACATCTGTTACCGAGCAGTTTACCTTCACTAAGTTAGGCAAGAGTGCCTGGAGTTTGGCCTGATCACTTTTATATCACATCACAGATTGGCTGTCTCTTCTCACTTTGAGTTACAAGGTTCCACTGAATTTTCAGATGACAGGAGGACCCAATGAGCTGTCTCTTGGGGGAAATGGAACCAAAGAGATGGGAACAGTATGGCATGTGTCAGAAATCACAAATGAAGGAGCACAGATTGTGGGAAATGCAGTGAACACATAAAAAAAAACAATTGCCTTAGACCTTGAATTCATACTGAACACTGAACTTCCCTGATGAGGAGGGGTACGGTGATAAAGGACAGGGTGAAGAGCATCACCCAGAACTGCAGGGGCACAAAGATCCCTGGGACTACATCATGCAGACATAGCTCAGAGGAAAGGTGCACCCTCAGGGGCCACAAGGTGCCTACTTGTTGTTAGCATGTTTGTGATGTGTTGGGGAGAGCCGAGCAAGTAAGCCCTCAGACAAGACCCACTCGGTGGAAAGAAGTGTGCTGGGCAGTGTGAGGGATGTGATAATTTGTGATGGTAGTTGTAGTTATAACAAGGCAAGGTGCTAGCCTTCGGGAAGCTGGGAGTCTTCTTATAGAGATAAGGCGGGCACAAATGCAGAAAAATGGAAAGGCACAATAATCAATAACATACTGTTAAGGACTGTTAGAAAGTTCAGACCTATCCTACAACATTCAGGTACAAGAAACATTTCCTTTTTTCTCCATAGAAAATTAAACCCAAGGCCCCTATCACTAAGTTAGCAAGAAATTTTGTCAAGTTTTAGGGCTCTCTTCCCCTCCCTAGACTTATACAAGACTCATAAAATCTCGGGATCAGTCAGATCCTTAGTCTTTAATGGTCTTCATCATCAACATTACTTGTCTACCTGACAAAGATGCCATTTTGGCTGGTGCATCTGACCGCCCGGTACTACTGTGTTAGTTGGGTTTTAGACACACACTTCACAGTGGTCCTCTCTGTTGAGCAAGGGTCCAGCCCAAGAGCATCACTGCTCCTCTCAACTGGGTGTCTTTTTCTGTCCAGCTTCCAAAGGTGTGCCAAGCAATCACCCCAACTGGAGTCGTGTACAGGCAGAGACCTCAAACCTTGGCACCTTCCTCATTTGAGGAGAAGTTGATTCTTTTTCTCCTCTGTCAGGCCACCTCAGTCTAACTCCAAAGCACCCGTGTCCCCCTCCTCACCCAGAAAGGGCCCAGCTTAATTCCCCATAGAGGACCTAGATTCAAAAAACAAAGCCTTCTGTCTTGGGCCTTTGTTTTGGGGGCTTAACTTCTGATTTGGGTTCTAAAGTCACAAGTACCTGGAGTAAGGGAGCCCAGAATGGTATGGAAGGTTTGGTCTTTCTCAATCACCTTATTATTATGAAAGTCTTCTAATTCCATGGGGAAAAAACAGAAATTAATGTTTCAGTTTATTACCTCACCCATCAGTGGGAACTAGTTAAAGAGAAAACTCAGGATGGAGTTCAGTAATCAAAGAAGGCTCCACAGAGAAGGAAGAACTTTGAATAGGGTTCTCAAATGGTACATTAGATTTGGTAAAGTAGAGAAAGCACAAGAATCTCAGAACTCAGGACAAATTCAGCAGGAGAAGAGAACTAAGAATGAGTGCAATACATCAAGAGATGGCAAAATGTCCAACTTCTTAGCTTAATGCAGAGATTTTATTTGGGGAAAATTGAGAAAATAAGATCAAATCAAATCGGTGAAGTAAGTCAAGATGATTAGCATGTTACCTATAGCAATAGAAGACTCTTCCAGCTTAATATCTTTTTTCCTGTAATATGTAAATAATATAATAAAATATTATATAAGAGAATACTGAATCAAGAATATACTGAAAATAAAATAAAAATATAATACCTTACTCCTAATGAGAATAATTACGAAGTACGCCTTCCACTTCACTTACTTACCAGTACTTCCCAAGGTTTTAAGTTCTGACCACAATTATTTAGACTCTTCTTCATCTCAGCATGAGCCAAAAAGGAACTTACATCTTATTTTTTCTTAAGGAAATCCTGTGCCTGCTTCTATAATGGATCACCCTAGGTGGGCTGTTGAGATGTAGTTTCTGCTACTTTCTTAAACTGGCCCACATCAGATCACCTCTGTGCTTCTATCTTAACCAGTCATCCAGCAAAACAAACTTACCTTTTTCCTTGGCTTTTCCTTGTTACTTTGAGATAGAAGGCCTTCATTCCTCAGTAGGAATCTACAGTCTATCATGGCTCAAGTCCACACTTTCCATAGAGAAAGAATTTAGCCCCCTCCTACCAACAAACAGCTATGCTTAAAAACCAGCTGTCACAATGGAAGCAACTTATTTTTTTTCCAGGGAGACACAAGCAAAGAGATCATTCGAGCATGAATCTGAAGATATGCTTCAAAAGCAGTTTCAGAACAGTAAGCAACAGAGGAGGTTCTGTGAATTGGGAGGCTCCATGATTAGTCAAAAAGCTTTTTTAAAATGACACTATAGGGTTCTGTTTTCTCACTTATTGAAGTTCAGACAAAAGTTTTCCCAAAGTCAAAAAATTAATTTCTTAACTAACTATACTTCATCACCAGTTGATGATATTTTCCACAGGAATGCCATTCCTGGGAGTTATGCTGGATCTTTGAACTCACTGAAGTTAAAATTTTGTTTTTCCTTTAAAAAATAAGTATATGATGATGCAGAGATCAAAAGGTGAACAGGTTAGTGAGTAAAAAGATGCTTGTTTTTTTTGTTTGGTTGGGTTTTTTTTTTATTTTTGGCTGCATAGGGTCTTTGTTGCTGTGTGCGGGCTTTCCTTAGTTGTGGCGAGCGAGGGCTACTCTTCGTTGCAGTGTGCGGGCTTCTCATTGCAGTGGCTTCTCTTGTTGCAGAGCACGGGCTCCAGGCACACGGGCTTCCGTAGTTGTGGCTCACGGGCTCTAGAGCACAGGCTCAGTAATGGTGGTTCACAGGCTTAGTTGCTCTGCAGCACGTGGGATCTTCCCGGACCAGGGCTCGAATCCGTGTCCCCTGCATTGGCAGGAGGATTCTTAACCACTGTGCCACCAGGGAAGCCCAAAAAGATGCTTGTTTTTATATAAACACTATTTAAGTGTATAGTTTCTTCTCAAGAAAAATAAAGGACCTAATTTATTAACTGTGCCTTTGAATATATGGGCCCTTCTTTAAGGCCTATCCAAAGCAAGTTCAAACTGCATCCTTTGTGAATTTAAGTAGATCATTTTGTTCATTTTTTTATCCCACCCACGGATGCAGTATCTCTGTGTTTTTGTTCCCTAGATTTAGTGAACAAAAGAAAAGGTTACAATAGGGCAGCAGCTAAATTTGTAAGGAAAGAGCTTTAGGAAAAAAAAAAAAAATCAAACTCCTAAAAGGTGTCTCAAAAGGTTTACAATATAAGAGGATTTAAAGGCATCAACCTCAGATTTCATTGATTTTTCTCCTTAGTCCGAGCAGGTCCTCCCTCTTCACGAAGAAGCCATTTCATTTCAGCTTTGGAATGAGGGCATAGGTGTCTTTCAGAATGTTGTCTAGGATTATAGCTATCCAATGCCTTTGTTCACAGCCTTAAAACTTAGCTTTCACAAGCTGTACTGTAAAAGAGTAAAGGTGTTTGAACTTTCAGTGTTTTAGTCCACTGGAATCAGATGCTCCAAGTATATAAATTCATAAAGTATGGGGCTTGATAATACCCCAAAATGAAGTGTTAACTTATGTTTAGAATTGGTTCCATAAAGTTGATGTACAATTATTTGTTGATTAATTGTTTGATAATATCCTCACCTCATAGCTAAAAGGATTTAAGTTGGCCTGAAAGAATATTCAGTACATTAATAAATAGGAAAATATATTTATCTATAGCTATAAAAAAGAAATCAGAGTAGAAGTAAAATAAGGAATTGAATGAGGTCGAGGATAAATTTTACATAAAAAAGCATACCATAGGTCCTATATAGTTGCTAAGATGTGGCCTAATATTTTTTTACTCTTTCAAGTAAAATTTTAATGTTTATTTGTCACAAAACTCATTTATTCATACAACTATAATGCTGACACTGGTCCCTTTATTGAGTTTACAATTATATAAGTATATGAAATACGTATATGTAATACACATTTTGAAATAATTTTTTAATTTTTTACACAATATTTAAAAGTTGCTTTCCATTTACAGCTATTACAAAATACTGGCTATATTCCCTGTGTTGTACAACACGTCCTTGAGCCTATCTTATACCCAATAGTTTGTACCTTCCACTCCCCCACCCCCTACATTGCCCCTCCCCCCCACTGGTAACCACTAGTTTGTTCTCTATATCTGTGAATCTGCTTCTTTTCTGTTACATTCACTAGCTTGTTGTATTTTTTAGATTCCACATATGTGATATCATACTGTATTTATCTTTTTCTGTCTGATTTAACATAATGCCCTCCAAGTCCATCCATGTTACTGCAAATGGCGAAATTTTCTTCTTTTTTATGGCTGAGTAGTACTCTATTTTATATATATATATAGATAGATAGATAGATAGATAGATAGATATATTGATACCGCTACATATGCTTCTTAAGGACCTTTAAATACTTAAAATGTGCTCCAGAATGGATGAAAGTTCATTAAGTGTATGAATTACATATATGAATGAAAATTCAAGTAATATAAAAGACATACCCAACCATAATACTGAGATCCTTAATAGAAAAGCGTTAGTAATTTTAATATCTCTGTCTACCTGAAATAATAAGCAGTGACTATAAAAGTACATACAGGGTGCTCCCAACTTTCATTGGTCGTGTATTCCTGAAAATATGTTTGAAAGTCAAATTTCTGAAAGTTGAAGAATTGATTTATGTTTTAGGAGAAGAATTCTGTTACTGATGATAAAAAAAGAAAATGATGAAGTCACTAATGGGTCCTGTAGCGCAGGCTTAAGACAATCTGGAAGATAGGGGAGAACTCTCATTGGGAGATGGCCCAAAGCATCCCCCTTATCACCAGGAATGGAGAAGTAAAGCAGCGCACCTCTCCTTGTTGTAAGCTGAAGACCTTCCCGTAGTTCACCTGCAGGGGCAATGGGAGCTGGGATATGCTAGGTGTATGGAGCCACGGTAGGAGAAAGAGGTCTTGGTCTGCCTACCACCTTTCACTTGCATAAGTGATTTCCCCAGAGCCACCCTCCAAAGACTGTGGAGATGCCAGTGAGATAGAATGAGGGGGTAGGGACATGCAGGACCATCTGCTGTAGATGGTGGAAACTGTGAGCAAGCAACCCCTAACCTCCTGTGGTGCAGAGGCTCAGCAGGTATCCCCTCGACACATAGGTGAAGTATATACATGACTGAGGTCTTGCCCCTGGCAGGGCAACAGATGTCGATTGGGGGAGGAAGAGGCCTGAGTTGCCACATGCATCCCAGCTTTCTCCAGCAAGAACTGGCTCTTTCCCAGTGGGACCAGCTTGGTAGGTAGCACCAAAATGTGAGAGTTTAACATCATCACTAATCACCTGATATATGAAAGAGCAACTTCAGCATGCTATCAAAGCACAATCTGGGAAAGGGTGAGATAAGAGGCTGGCTTGTGGAGGCCTGGCCACCTGGCCCTATTTCATGGGCTGACCCACTTAGCGCACGTGAGCCTGGTGGCCCAGATTGATAGCTCAAGGGCTATTCAGCCCTGACATTTGACTTCGGCCTGTTGACTTGACCAAAATTCATCTTGGTTTTAATTTGAGAGCTGGTGTTTCTTTCCAAGCCACAGAGACTTCCAATTCCCATCTCCCTCTACACCTCACCCTTGCACTAGTCTCATTTTATATATCTGGGCTGAGAAAGGACTGGATTTCACACCTAATTAAAAGAGATTGTATTGCCTGCTGTTTCCTTTCTTGTTCCTTTTCCCTTGTGCACCGGCAGCTTTTTTATTCTCATGCTAAGTCCTATCCCTGGACACCCACCGTTTCAGGGACAGGCAGGGCCTGGGTTCCTACAGCACAGAGAGCCGGGCCCTGCATCAGCTATTTCACCACAAGCAGAACACCCCTCCAGTAGCCACTCCTGCCTCAGCCTCATCCAACTGTGCTTACTCACAGAACACGATCACTTAGAATACATGATCACTTTCAAGAGTAGAATTCCTTGTGTGTTCTAGTGAATGCCATCACAGGCTGACTCTACATTTTTACTCTAGTGGAGAGAAGGTAGGTTACTATTTTAAAACACACAGAGAACTATTTTTATCACTTTTTTCATTTTGCCCCATCAGTTCTTTGTTCACAGCACTGTGGGGGTTTTTTGGGAGGGGAGGGTGACGTGGCATCCCCAGACACACAAAATCTTTGTAAAGTTGTATGGTTTTGTAGATGAGGGGGGTTTTTTTGGGTTTTTTTTTTTTTTGAATAGCCCAATTGCCTATTCAGTGCCAATCTAAGAAAGAATGGAGTTAACATTTTCACACCATTCCTTCCTATACAGTCTCTGAATAACCATCTAATCAAGGTTTGTTTTCAATGGGGAACAAATCTTCTACAGCAGAGTATTTCAGATTTATTCCGTTGGAATCTATACATTAATGCCCACTGGATGAAAAGGACCTGTTTCACAAAAGCCTGGACATTGCCTTGCCATGGCAGAAACTTTTTCCCACTGTGTTAGTGTTAAAAATGAAAGAAAGCCTGGGAAAGGACTTGCTTCAGCATTGTGTGCTGGAGGGACGAGGCATGCTTGAATGGACCGGCAGGGTCCCCCATCACATCTGTACACATATCAGCAAAACGATTCAGCCTTTCACAGCTGCTCACTGCAGTACAGGACCAGTGCTCTCGGAGAAACATTTAAAACTTGTGTCTACAAAAATCCAGCTAGGCTAGTCACGTCAAGTTGTATATGTGTGCAGGTTTGAGTTTGTCTCTGTGGTTTTTAATGAAGTTGGTAACAACATTACTGCAATAACCATAACTCAGAATATTTAGCAATTTTTGTTGTGATTATCTCCATAGGGTTACCTGATTATTTAGATAGACTTGACCAGTTCAGTCCAACAAGCAGTTTGAATTTTCTTCTTGAGACTCGTGTGTGTGTGTGTGTGTGTGTGTGTATGTATGAATGTGTGTAATGTAATGATAGCTCTTGTTGTTGACCATTTCCAACTCGAAAGCAACCTCCATCATCACTTTCAGTGTCTTTATCTTTTCTTCTATGTCCTGAGAATTAGGATGGCCCTCAGTCTTTGGGCAATCCAAGTTTCATTCATCAGCAATTCAGTATCATGTGATAAAAAGAGTGTCAAGGGGCATGGGTTCTAATCCCACCCTTGCCACTTACTAGCTGTGTAAAACATTGGGCAAGTCATTTAGATACTTTGAAAGCCTCGACTTCCTCTTACATCAAATAGTAATAATAGGACCTGTCCTGAAAACATATAGGATTGTTATAAGGAGTAAATGAGATGATACATGTGAAAGAGTTTGTACACTGTAAAATGCTACGTGGTTATTAATTATTATGATAATTGTGATTAAGCTTCTTCCCAGAATTATCAGAAAGAAGACAACTCTTTGTGATATATGATAACTCTAGTGATATAACTGCAAGTGGTGCTATGAGCAATTGTGTGTTTCAAGAGTGTTTTCACCTGTGTGGAAAAAAAATTTTTTAATAAGCCCATCCTACTCAGAGATGGTGATTTTATCAGAGACTCAACCAGTTTTAGTACTTACCATTTTACTTAAATGATGGAGATCTTGGTGATAGTAAAACTGTATATAGAAAACTCTCCATTTTAGTGCCAGGCCTCACTTTTATCTCTTGCACTGTTCCATTTATAAACTTCAAAAAATGTTCTTTATTAGATGACTGAGGCTATGTTGAAGTCCCAAGGCCTAGAAACATGAACAGCATGCTTATTTATGGAGAGGTATAGAAGTAGCTGGAGAGCATACTGGACAAACCTTTTCACACAGCTTTACAGCAGACCGTGGACACCTAAGGGCCAGACTTCATTCAGGGGCAAAGAATGCAATACAGTGAAGCAGATAAGAGTGTGAACTCTAGAACCAGACTGCCTGGGTTCAAATGCCAGCTCGACCACCAATTGCCTACATGGCCTTGAGTGGATTTCCTAATTTCTGTGGCCTCAGTTTCCTCATCTGAGTTATGGGGATAATAATACTACTGACATCATAGGGTTGTTGTGAGGATTCAATGAAATAATATACATAAAGTAGTTAGAACTTGACACACAGTAAGCTCTTGAAAAGTGTTTGCTCTTGTTATTATCGAAGTACACATGCATCAGGGACTCAGCAAGATGTTGGAATTTGGTCTGTTGACTGATTTCCTGAATTTTCCTTCCTAGGTTATTGGGCCCTTCCTCTGGTGCCATGTTTTGTATTAACACAGCTATAGAGGATTCATCATGATTCCTTACCCTGACAAAGACAATTTGTTTTATATAAAAGGAAAAAAATAGAAACAGTAGCCTAATGAAATATTTTAGGCACATAACAGACCTAATGGAAGTCGGAATGAGAAGGAATTCTCTTATGTAAAAATTTGCACAAATCATGTCACTGAAAGAGAACATAGAGCCCATAGGCATTTACTAAGTTAAGTGGATATATGTGAGGCTGACTAAATGTAAAGTTGAGAGCAAAGGAAATGAATTAGTATATAAGAATGAGGTCATATCCACTGAGCTCAGACAGCATGAGGAGGTAGGGCGTAGCAAGGTAGAAAATCTAGTTGATCTCAGACTTCCCTGAGCTGGCCCTCTCTCCTAGGGCAGAGGAGAAAGAACGTGAGGAGGTGGACATTCCTCTGTGTGTAGGCCATTACCTCTGGGTTACTTCTAACAGGATATAAGGATCTGGGTCACAGCCAACAATCCATACTTGGGCCACCTGGTTTTGAAAGCCTACTTACTTGGCCTCCCTCAAGCTGATTGTTCAGTTGTGAAGGCAAGAATGGAGAACCTGAAGAATGGTTTGGAGAGAGGGATTCTTTAGAGAGGTAAAGTAGAAAAATAGGAAAGCCCTAAAACTCAGTGTTATAGACTGAGTTATCCTTCTCAATCTGGGGTCTAGATGTTACCAATATTATCCCTTGCCTGCACAGCCTGGGATATATGTTTGGCAATAGGTCAGGCTATCCAAATCCTCCACATAGCTGACTGCTGCCTTCCTACTGGGAGCTGTTTGATACCTCCCTCTAGCAAGCACAGAGAGCACCCAATTCCTGGGTGATCGTACATCCCACTCAGGGTTTACTCCTGCTGTCCTGACCTAATTATCAACAGTGCTCCCTTTCACTCTCAAAAGTGCCCAGTTTGAATGGCAAATATGGTCACCTAGTGTACTCCAGTCTCCCAGGTTAACACTGCCATCTTTGACCTGTTTAACATTTCTTCTTCAATAAGCCTCGGAAAATTCAGACAACCACCACATCACAGACAGCCACCCTAGAAAGTACTCAAACAGGTTGTGAGAGATGATGAGAAAAATGTGTAGGTACAGAAAGCAGTGGGCAAGTGCCCCTTTAGCCAGCAGATTGCATTCTAGAGCCTGTCCCTCAACTGGAAAACATGGTGGCAGCTGTTGGGTGGATATCTTAGACTGGGTTGAATTTTCCAAGAATTTTTGCATACCTCATATGGATTTGGGGAATGTGCCGTATAAATTAATAGGAAAGGAATTTAACTATAAGTATTTTTGCTGTCTATGAATAAAGTAAGAAATTTTGATAAGTTAAGGAAAATGTAAGCTTTCTTAAAGGGCCTGCTTAAGCCTAAAGTGGAGGTGGAGTTTCATGAGAACAAGTCTTGCGTTTGCCTTTCAGTCCCTCTTTGCTGAAGTTGTACTATAGCAGGCAATGACCCATCTGTGTTTTAGGCTGCTCTGCTTCAACCGACAACCCTGGCTGAAGGTCCACAGGGTTAAAATGGATTCAATACACCAAAGTAGCTGGAGCACTGCTGGAACAAAATTCAAGGCCTTGTTCCCATAGGACATCACACCCACAAGTTGACCCTTGTGCAAAGCCACAGAGCCTGCTTGTGTCTGCAAGGAGTGGGGGGGAGTGCTTCCAGGGGCCATGAGCATTGCCCACCTGAGACCTAGATGTTAAGGATGCAGTCAGCTAGCTCTGACCCACGCCCTGTCTTGTGTCTCTCTTGCCGTGCAGGTGACATCAGTTGCAAGGGGATGACCGAGCGCATTCACAGCATCAACCTTCACAACTTCAGCAATTCCGTGCTCGAGACCCTCAACGAGCAGCGCAACCGTGGCCACTTCTGTGACGTGACGGTGCGCATCCACGGGAGCATGCTGCGCGCACACCGCTGCGTGCTGGCAGCCGGCAGCCCCTTTTTCCAGGACAAGCTGCTGCTGGGCTACAGCGACATTGAGATCCCGTCTGTGGTGTCGGTGCAGTCGGTGCAAAAGCTCATTGACTTCATGTACAGTGGCGTGCTGCGCGTCTCGCAGTCAGAAGCCCTGCAGATCCTGACGGCCGCCAGCATCCTGCAGATCAAAACGGTCATCGATGAGTGCACGCGCATCGTGTCGCAGAACGTGGGCGATGTGTTCCCGGGGATTCAGGACTCGGGCCAGGACACGCCACGGGGCACTCCCGAGTCGGGCACCTCGGGCCAGAGCAGCGACACCGAGTCGGGCTACCTGCAGAGCCACCCGCAGCACAGCGTGGACAGGATCTACTCGGCGCTCTATGCCTGCTCCATGCAGAATGGCAGCGGCGAGCGCTCCTTCTACAGCGGTGCGGTGGTCAGCCACCACGAGACGGCACTCGGCCTGCCCCGCGACCACCATATGGAAGACCCCAGCTGGATCACGCGCATCCACGAGCGCTCGCAGCAGATGGAGCGCTACCTGTCCACCACCCCCGAGACCACGCACTGCCGCAAACAGCCCCGGCCGGTGCGCATCCAGACCCTGGTGGGCAACATCCACATCAAGCAGGAGATGGAGGACGACTATGACTACTACGGGCAGCAAAGGGTGCAGATCCTGGAGCGCAACGAGTCCGAGGAGTGTACGGAAGACACCGACCAGGCCGAGGGCACCGAGAGTGAACCCAAGGGCGAAAGCTTCGACTCGGGCGTCAGCTCCTCCATAGGCACCGAACCCGACTCCGTGGAGCAGCAGTTCGGGCCTGGGACGGCGCG
This sequence comes from Mesoplodon bidens, assembly GCF_964165515.1. Lineage (NCBI taxonomy): Eukaryota > Metazoa > Chordata > Mammalia > Artiodactyla > Ziphiidae > Mesoplodon > Mesoplodon bidens. The sequence goes on along the minus strand of NC_138161.1, from coordinate 61,185,665 downwards.
GGACGGCCAGGCCGAATCCGCCCAACCTGAGCAGGCTGCGGAAGCCCCGGCTGAGGGCGCCCCGCAGCCGCACCAGCTAGAGACCGGTGCCTCCTCCCCGGAAAGAAGCAACGAGGTGGAGCTGGACAGCACGGTGATCGCCGTAAGCAACAGCTCCGACAAGAGCGCCCTGCAGCAGCCTGCGGTCAGCACGTCCATCGGGCAGCCACTGCCAAGTACCCAGCTCTACTTACGCCAGACGGAAACCCTCACCAGCAACTTGAGGATGCCTCTGACCTTAACCAGCAACACACAGGTCATTGGCACAGCCGGCAACACCTACCTGCCGGCCCTCTTCACCACCCAGCCCGCGGGCAGCGGCCCCAAGCCTTTCCTCTTCAGCCTGCCACAGCCCTTGGCAGGCCAGCAGACCCAGTTTGTGACAGTGTCCCAGCCCGGCCTGTCAACCTTTACTGCACAGCTGCCAGCGCCACAGCCCCTGGCCCCATCCGCCGGCCACAGCACAGCCAGTGGGCAGGGCGAAAAAAAGCCTTATGAGTGCACTCTCTGCAACAAGACTTTCACCGCCAAACAGAACTACGTCAAGCACATGTTCGTACACACAGGTGAGCGCAGGCCCCCCCTGGAGAGCTGGCAGCAGGGGGAGGGGCTGAGGGGGCTGGGGAAGGGGGGGGCAGGGCAGCAGGTGCAAGGGAAGGTACGGAGTCATCTTTCAGATTTTAAGGAAGACCCCATTGTAAACCATCTTCTAGAAGCCCCGACTATGCCCCCATCACAGGAACCAACAGCCCTGTCACAGAAAGACAGAGTCACAGAAACCCTTTGTGGAAAAGGGCCAAATGAGAAAACCTCATACAGAATTTGCAGGCACAACATTCCTTAACTTCACTGAACTTTGAAATATGTTTTGACCCTAGATAGTTAGAACTGGAAAAGTCCTTGGAGATCATATACTCCAGTCACCTTGTGTTACAGACCAAAGTCATGTAGGCAGAGCAGGGATGAGGGCTTTAGTCTGTAGTAAGTTTTATGTGAACCATCAGCTTGAGGAGGCCACAACAAGGCTGATGCAAGCGGAGGCTGCATTTATGGTCCCTGAAATGAGGAGGAGTGATCGACTTGCTCTGTTTTCTAGTGCTTGTCCTCTATTTTCCACATCTAGATACCACAGTCAGTTCTGTGTACTCCCTTTTGAAAGGACAGTAGACTCACCGGGGCACACTCAGAGGAGTATGAGTAAGATGGAAAGGGACGTGAAGCCATGGCATATGAGTCATTGCTGAGGTGCCAAAGGTGTTCAATAGTGCCTAGGTTTGAATTGAAAGTGCCTACTGAGCTTTGTCCTCTTGGCAAAGTTGCTTAACCTTTCTATACGTTAGTTTCCTTGTCTATATAATGGGGATAATAGTGATATTTCTTTCTTGCAGTGCTGTTTTGAGGATTAAATGAATTAATATGTATGAAGTTCTTAAAGCAATTTCTAGCACATAATAAGCACTGTATAAATGGTAGCTATTGTTCACACTGTTAGTATTATTTAAATGGTTTGGAGGGAAGATCCCTTAAGCTTGTTCTGTTTGGGTCCAAAATGTAGAAATGGACCAATGAATGGAAGCTATAGAGAGATTCAGTTAAATAAAAGAGGAAGTTTGTTAACAGGCAGAGTTGCTCTAAGACAGGCAGACAACCTCCAAAGGGAGTGAGTTCCTGTAATTAGAGGTGTTCAAGGAGAGAATGGAAGATCACATTTCATAGCGATGTTATAGAGGCGATTCAATCATCCATCAGGCGAGTAGTTGGGCAAGATGGTCTTTCTTCCCTGGAGTCCATGATTCTAGAGCTAAGATCTCCTGACCTCCCAGCCAGTGCCCTATCCTAGTTCCGTAATGGGACAGGCATAGAAGCGAGAACTCCATGGATGCTCCTCCATATAAGGGACTACATATGTGATATGATTTCACATGGATTCTCTTGCACCTGAAAATACCTTACCCCAATGTTGATCACCATATTTGGAATTCCTATTATGAGAGTCACTCATCTCTCTAGGTAAACCTCTAGTTCCAGAATGTCCCTGTTAAATGACAAATAAATTGTCAGGGGGAAGTTACATACATGAATTACAGTACATGAAAACAAGTTGGCTCCTCAAAGCAACATTGTTTCTCAGGTCAGCTAGCAGGAATAGCTAGGGGATAGGACATAAAGCAGATCAATTTAAATTGGGGAATAGAAGGGAAGGACAGCAACAGACACATCAACATGGAAGTGAGCAACAGAAATAGAACATTACTTAAGAACATTACTTAAGTCAGGACAATATGTAAATCCATGTATGTGCCTTTATGTGAATCAGTTGTTCTTAAAGATGAGTTTTCATACCTCCAGGAAACATAGTGACTCACTACTGAATTCAGGAAGAAAATCAGGTAGTAGTAGTAAGTCACTATGTTTACTTAGGGTAAATGTGAATATCTAATAACCTGAGATCAATCGAGGACATTTTCCATGTGGGATGGTATCATCATTATTTAGTAAATTAATCAAATCGTAACATTTTTATTTATGTGGCAATTTATGGTTTACAGAGTGCTCTCCCATAGTTTATGTCCTTCCCTTCTCTGAGCAGCTATCTTATAAATCCATCAAATTAAGGATTAAGGGGAAAAAAAGAGATCATTTGTGGAAGTGTATTCTTAGCCGAAGTTGACTTTGTTGGTCTTGGATCCATGAACATTTCTACTCTCCCCTTCTTTGCATCTCTTCCAGTAGACCTAGCAGATATAAAGTTTACACACTCTGTTAGATCACGTATTGAAATAAGGCTTTAAGTCTGGAACATAAAATTTTTAGCGTACTACCGAAAAGTATCTTTTGGGTGTATAAACACATTTATTCCGTGGATTCACCAAAGGATTCTGTGGTTAACCCAAATAACTAGATTTGCCCATAAGAAAACCAGCAATGGGTTTGCAAATTTAGACATCACAGATACAAAAGCTACAAGTAAAGTCATTTTATAAATCTGAGTTATGCTCAGAGGGTAGCCTTCAGATCTCTAGTAAACTATGAAGTTCCTCAGTAAATTTTGAAGGTCTTTGTGTTGGTGTGTATAACCTGGCCACATCCAGGAACAATAAATGTACATATATGACTCAAGCACCTCATTTAAAAGAATCAACACTCTTCCCTTTCACCCCCGAATCATTTGGCAGTGGCAGTTTGGAACGGTCATCTATCAAGACTTTTGTCCGAGTGAAGTAGTCTATAACCTAACAAAGTTTAGGAACAGTTAGTCTAGGTTTTCAAAAGGCAAGACAGCCTGAACACATGGAAGTAATTCAGGACCTGGATTCACTTTGGCCGACATTTCAAAACAAAGTTTTCTCCAGTTTCTTGGGAAAACATCAAAAAAGTGGGGCCTCCCGACTTTACAGGAGCCCAGTGGAAATGATAATAATCCACAGCAGAAAGTCCAAATGTTAGTCTAAAATAAGATTCTAGAAAGTAGATACTTTCTAGAATACTTGGAAGAGTAGAGATGGATTCTGTATTCTTACCTACGGTCTAACATAAAAGAATCTTACCAAGAAAGAGTAGCTTGACAGAGCTAAAAGGAAAGAAACAGTTTCTCGGCATCACAGCCACTGTGCATGATAACTGGCTTTGCAGGTTAGCAACTGCAAGTTTTAATGTAAATGATACTTGCTTTCAACAACTGCAGAGAAACGATTCTGAGATCTGAATTCTAACTCTATGTTAATGATCCACATATTCATTGAAAGGACGTGATTGTAACAAATGAATAGTCCATCTATTCACCTCAGAGCTAAGCTCTACCTTAGAGAACCAAGGAAGCTCTGGTTGTAGAGAATATTCCATGATGATTATAACACTGAAACTTAAAGTAGGGACATAAGTGAAAGACGACTGTGCTGGAATTAGATTATCTGGGTTTGGTTTTGGTTCCTCTAACCTTATGCAAGTCATTTAATTTCATTACCTTCAGTTTCTTTGAGTTTAAAGTGGAAATAATAATTTCCCACCTTTTGAGTAGGTGTAAAGGTATTACGCATGTGAGAGCTTTTCATAAAAGGTAAAGTACTACTTAATGTTTTTTAAAAAAAAAAAATCGTCATCGTTACTTTAGCCCCCTCCTCTCCCAGAGGCATTGAGTTTTTTTGCTCTATCTCCAATCTCTGAGTAATAAACTCTTGACATGTTTCCTTCTTCACTGGAATTCAAATGCTGAAGCAATGTGATACCCCTTGGGTTTCCCTTGAACTTCCTCCATAACATGAACTTTTTTTTTCATCCCTTAAGGATTTTTTCAAGAAAATCTCTCACCAAACCACTCTATCTACTGCCAAACAAACCATGGTAGGACTTCATCTCTTCTAGGAGTTTCTCAAGTTCGCTTTACTGCAGCTTCATAAAAGTTGTGAGGAAGAAAAACAAGAGTTAAGTACACATTTGAAAACAAGAGAATTGGAAAAAAAGCAAAGATAACACAAACCATCCTGTCATGGAACAAAGCAGGACTCCTCTATGCCCTCTCCTAAGAGAAAAAGCAAAAGTCAAAGGAATGAAAGGGAAGGAAAAGACAGAGAACATAGGAGGATAAGCCTGGGTATGAACGTGGATGTGGAAGCCAAGCAATAGGGAAAATTCAAAGATAACGTGGGAGCAGTACTTCTCAAAGTGTGATCCCCATAGCAGCAACATGCAAATTCTCGAATCTATCCCAGACCTGAATCAGAAACTCTGGTGAGGGAACCCAGCAATCTGTGTTTTAACAAGCCCTGATTCACACTAAGTTGGGAATTGCTTCCCTAGATGGCCTGGGTGATTAAGAGGAGGATGGCTTCAGGTTGCTTTTGTTACATAACATTGTTCCCCAAAATTCCACTCACAAGAACCTATGTGTTTGGAAAAAGTAAAACATAGTTATGGACAACAGCTTGATTTTATAGTGATAAATTATGTTATGGAAGCAAATATCTTGCATATGGAAGGTTCCATGGCAAATGTACCCATTCTGGCACTTAACATTGACTTATAACAATGACTTATCATTATGTAGGTGCCTTTATGCCTTCCCATTAGAATGTAAACTTTGTGAAAACAGAAACAATTTTATATATAATTACATATATATGATATATAAAGAAATATATATCTTATACTTCAATATACCCAGCATAATACCTTACACATAGTAAACATTCAAGAAATATTTAATCAATGAATGAGTTGAATCCTTCTCTAATGATACCTAATCACTTCCAACGGAAAAGTGGCCTATTTCCGGACTTGTTTATTTATTGTATGATGTAGTTCCATAGAAATAATGCAAAAATACTTTGCACATTTATATATTAAGTACTTTCTCCAAGGATCTGAGCACATTTCAGATACCACATTCTGTCTGTTCGTACTTTGCCCTATATAACAAAGTTGCACACGTAATAACAAGACTGACTAAGATGGCGTTCAGGGTATTTATTTATCACCAGGTACAGGGTTGCCTGATTTAGCAAACAAAAATACAGGATGCCCAGTTAAATTTGAATTTTTGGATAAACAACAAATAATTTTTAGTCTAAGTATGTCTCATTCAATATATGTGGTGTAGTTATAGTAAAAAAGTATTCATTGGTTATCTGAAATTTAGATTTAACCTGGTGCCATGTATTTTATCTGGCACTGCTCTTCAGACAGAACTTTCTTTTAAGACCCAATCTTAGGACTTTTGCTTTAAAATCCATAGATGAATACAGGCATATGTAGTTGCTTAACAAATATTTGTTGAGTGAGTGAATGAATGTTCACTCAATTTCCAGGAGAAAATATGTGAGCATGCTTTCCAGAAGAATTTAATTCAGGGGACTTATATATAAATGCATTATTTTCTCAGCAAGACTTAAATTTCTTTTTCTTTTCTTCTTTTTCTATACACAAAGACTGTATTATATCTGTGTTCCCACTTGTGTTTTCTTCACCAACAAATGGTAGACATTTGGGTCTTTTCTGAATCATAGTATCAACAGCCCACCCGATAGTCACTAATGCCCATTAGTGTCCTCTGTACGATTAATAATTTTCTTTGTTACTTTAAGAAGCTCAGCTATTTTGGCCATGAATTTTATATAAATAGATATAGTGATGATAGTAACATAACAATGTCATCCATATAGTAATAATAGTGAGATCAAGATCGTGATGTGGTCATCCTCATATAGAGCTTGGGCTGTTAATTGTATCAAGCCAGTGAAGTAATGAACAAGTATAAGGTTTGAAGTGAGAAAGCCTTGATTTTACCACTTTCTGACGGAGTGACTTTCGGTAAATTCTGTAGTCAATCTGAGCCTCAGTTTTTTGTCACATAGGTACAGATTTTAATAGTACTTAGTTTACATGGTTGCTCTGAGAATCAAATAACATAATTTATGTGAAAGCACTTACCTGTAATACTTTAAAATTACCCAAGCCATTTAGGAACTTACATGTTATGTTTTATAGCAGCATCATACATTTTGCAGCATAATCTAGAGAGCAGGAAATTGTTAACTGGAGAAGGAGGGGATATGTGGCTCAGCTGGTGTCATACTCTCAGCTCTTACTGACTTGTAGAGGGACCTGCAGGATGCTATTCTACCACTCTAATGCAGAGACCGTCTTCTGGGGCTGTTAACATCTACCCCCTCAAAAAGTTGTAAGAAAAGTCAAGTAATGTGGGTGAAGGTCCCTGAGATCTTTAAAATTCTGCTTGACACCAAAACTTTTCAGTTGTTGGCAAAGCCACAGAGGTTTTGTGAATGCAGTGTGTCCCCAGTAGGCAGTACCCCCTAGACAGCCTCACAGTCCAAGATGGCACCAGGACTGCATCCCTGGAACTGGAGAGAAAGGCTGGCAGGCGGTCGTGAAGGCCCAGCTCCAACTCAACTTCTCTAGGTGGAGAGTAGACTCTTTAGCCAGTGAAGGCTCTGTATGACCCGAGCTGAGCACCTTCCATTCTTGTCACTGAACCTTTCCCATTTTCTGTTCCAGTCTTGATTTTCCCCTTTCAGAGGACTTGCAATTTCCAGGACCCCTTCTGCTTTCCTTGCCAGTAGCCACCTTCCCCTACCCCTGCTCGCCCCTTCCTTCCCTGCTGTCTGCCCTCTCACCAAGCACCCAGGCTTGGTTTTCTGACCCCCTCCCACACTGTACTCACCTGAAGGAAGGTGTATGCTAGAGCAGATGATGGAGAGGCTGAGAGAATGCGAGAGACAGGTGGGAACCGTGTTTCAAACAAGTGTCCTGGTAACAGCATTCACTGTCCTCTCTGCAGCCCAGGAGAAGCCTGGTTAGAATGAAAAAGATTCAGCAGAATAAATGGGTTCTTGCTGAGCCCCCAATACAGAGGTCACTATTCAGAATTAGGGTGGCTCAGCCCCAAACTTTGGGCAGACCCTCTGCATCTACTAACCTAACAGTATCTTTCTTCCTCTTTCTTTTTTTTCTCACTGTCAGTCATGGTAGAGTGTCAGTGCTGGTCCACAAGAAGGAGCTGAAAAGTGATGCTTTAGAGAGCAGGCATCCAAAAATGGAGATAAACATATGCATTCACTACTCCCCAACCCATGGGATTGTAAAGGACACTGCCGCCTCTTCTGTTCCTCCACTTGCTCTCTGGTTTTTCAGCCTCCAGAGTTCAGTTGCTGCCTGCTAAGAAATCCTCTGTGTATGCTATTCGCTGACATTTTATTCATGGTGCCACTTCTTTCCGTTAGCATTTGTAGCTGAGACTAGACTAGACCCTTAACTCTGAATTGCATAGCTACAGTATAATCACTTGCTTTATTGATTACCTGAAACAATTTTTTCAGAATCTTGTGTTGGCTTCCCCATGCCATGGAAGTCATTTTTCAGTTGATTTCATTTATCACCACTTCCTTTGTGCTGAAGGGACCAGTTGAATTTTTCTTGAAATGATCACATACTCTGTGCAAAGTGCTTTATCGCTTTAATTTTCAAAATACCTTCACAAGACAGGTGCTTAACTGTATTATTCTCAAGTTACGGATAAGGAAACTGAGGCTTAAAGAGGTGAAGTAACATGCCCAGGTCATTCAGCCAAGGAAATGGAGTTCATATCTGACTCCTGCATCTGTATGGCCCCAAAATGGATCATTTTAAAGTACAGGGGCTTATATGAGCTTCCCCATCCTGTGTCTGATTCTACTGTCTGCTTAGTACTTTGTGTCCCTTTCTAACGAATCAGACTTACCATTCCTGGCCATAGGCTCAGACCTGGAAAGCGATCCACTACCACTCATCTTAACTTCACTTCTCCACACTGAGAGCAATAATCAACAGACCACATCCATTTCATGTATAATGTTGAAAGCCCTTTGGGGATCACTATAAGTAATATGCAGGAAAATAATGGTAAAGAATCACTCATTTCTAGTGAGCGATATAGTTTCAAATCCATACATAGAGAAATGACTTGTTTATACCTGGCTAATCTGAAAATGCACCCTGTTTAGTAAGACAGTCCCTGGAATGCCTATGCTCCACCAACACAGCACCTGAATAATTTTAGAGCGCTTTCCTTTTATGGAGCTCCCAAGTGCTTTGCAAACATTTTTACTCATTAACTATCGCACCATTTTTCTGTGGCAGGATACTTTGTCCTATTTAAAATGTGGGACTGCTGATGCATTGAGTGATTTAAGCAAGCTGCCCTCAGGTCATGTGTTGACAAGACCTGGACCAGGGTCCTCTGGGGCATGGCCCATGGTGGGCAGAAGGCCACTAAATCTGCAAAGGGACATGGCAAGTGCTTGGTCCAACTCCTCACTTAGAGAAGGGGAAACAAACCCAAAGAGATGAAAACACTTAGAAAACCCAGGGTCACACGGATAATTAATGGCCGAACCAATACTAGGTGCGTACAAACAACATATCAAGACATATATATGCTATGGAGGGAAAGAGGACAACTGTGAAGTATCAACTTATAGTCCGATTAGAAGGGTGTGAAAGTAAAAAGCCATCCTCACTGACTTTGCCTAGAGGAAAAATACACTATAAGAAGGTGAAAGTTTCAAACAGCAGGAGAATTTTTAACACAGACAAAGTTTCAACTTCCTAGCAGCCAAAATACCATCTAGAATTAAGAAGGCACACTTCCCATTAAAGGTGACAGGTGGACATATTTTAAAAGATAGTCGGCCGGCCTAGCATAGCCTCTAGAAAGTGTACTGAAAGCACAAGGATGGTAAAGACCAGCTTGAGTTCCAAGCATGTTTACAGCTGACAGAAATGTTCCAACTAAAAATAACAGGCATGACTCTCTCTCTTAGGGAATCTCTCATTTCAAAAAAATGTACCTACATAAACACCATGCAGAGACTGAACTCTTCATTTAGGAATGAGGCTTCCCTAAATTTCCCCATTTTAGCCTAAAAGTGAAACTCTTCTCTTCTAACTCTGCAATCCTATGGCTCGTGCTTTTTCATCAGTGAGGATGAAGGGAAAGGAGACTGGAAGACAGCAGAGGGGAGAGGGAGCTAGGCCAAACCGTTTGTGAATAACTAAAGGAAAAAGTTCAAAGATCAAGGAAATTGGTTTAGAAATTTGTCGAGTCATTCCTGAACCAAATAGCCATTTCTTAGGATTGTGTGGTTCAAAATATATCTTTTTATGTTTACAAATGCAACGAAAAAGCTTTCTGTTGAGATAAAGTTTCATAAAGCAGATCACGAGCCGTGAGCCCGGCACACAGTAAGCACAGAATACGTGGTGGTTGTTTTCATTGCCATTATCCCCATGACACATCAAACCTCTTCTGTTTCATGATGGAAAAAATGGAAACACAGACAAGGCACATATTTTAAATAGATGTTAACTCAAATTCAAGAACTAGATTTCCTACCCTGATGCCTCGTCCAGAGGTTGAAATATTACCGCAGAGAGTTTCAGAGGCTTTGGGCTTTGGGCTGAGTTATGGAAGAGTACATGGACAGCCTTTCCTCTCTGAGGTGGGTGCCTGCATTGGGCAACCAGCGGTGAGCTGGGAAAGATGGAAACACCATAATGTAATTCATCTCACCCGCCAAGAGCAGAGCCAAGAACAAACAGCACCAACAAAAACAAGTCTCTCTTCATCCAAAGAGACGTTACAGGCCCATGGACGTTACTTATAGAAGAATATTTCATGTGGTCATTCGGTGACAATATTCTTATTTACATTACAGTTTTTAGCAAGCTTGATCATTTGGTCTCTAAGCCAACAGCAAACCAAAGCAGTAAACTGAGGAGAAAGAAGGGTTTCAGCCAACACACTGAGAGCAAAGAAAGAGAAAACTATTTTAAAAATTGACCCCAGAGTTCAAAAAAGGCGTATGGAAGCATTTAATGGGGGGAGGGGGTGTTGGTGGGTAGTCTTGTAATAAGAACACCAGGCAAGTATTCCCACACCACTCTTGGTGGTCTGCAAAGTGATTTCATATGTATTTTATGTCAACACCAGCACAGTGAGGTAAGCAGAACTGTATACCTCAGAGGCATTTGCAGATTTGTCAGAGTGGCAGGCCATCCGTTGGTGCCTGGATTTGAACAGGACCATTTGACTCTGAGATCATTGTGTTGTCTACCACCTACTCAACCTCCACACCAGACAAGACCAATCTACAGCTCAGGGCACTCCAGACAGAATAGCCAATTAACTCTCTCAAGTTACATTTTAGGAAGATTGCTGTCTAAAATAGATAAAAATCAAAGGCATAGCTCTTCAGAATGACTTATTCCTATGATGGGCAATATTTTCCAGACCTATAATCAAAGCATGAGGACATTTACTAGACAAAATACCAGAAATGGAGACTGTCCCCAAAGAGCCACGCTGTGTGACCACCAACCTTAGTTCCCAAAGATTCTAGAGACCCCATGTCTCCAAAGAACTTTTCTCTCTTTTATTTCTTATACTTGTTTGATAATGCAAACGGCAAACACACAGTTAAATCCCCGAATGATGGCACTGAAAATGACCCCTATAAAGTAGCACTCCCTTCTCTCCACAGAATGACCTTGGAAGACTTTTACTGGAGAATGTCGAGTAGCTTTCCAAGAGAGACATTTTCTGGCATGGGGACATGGAAAACTCTAGACTGTCCTGGCAGCACCTTAAAGCAAGTTTTCTCAGAACATGAGAGGCCAGGAAGGGCTGGATCTTTCCAATCAGGGGTGATCCGTGAACCAATCAGATTTTTTTTTAATGTTTTTGTTTTTGTTTTCTGTTGTCTTGTTTTTCTGTCTCTCATTCTCCCTCCCTCGCTGTGTCTCGCTCTGTCCCGCTTGCTGTCTCTTCCCACGTGAACAGGTGAGAAGCCCCACCAATGCAGCATCTGTTGGCGCTCCTTCTCCTTAAAGGATTACCTTATCAAGCACATGGTGACACACACGGGAGTGAGGGCGTACCAGTGTAGTATCTGCAACAAGCGCTTCACCCAGAAGAGTTCCCTCAATGTGCACATGCGCCTCCACCGGGGCGAGAAGTCCTATGAGTGCTACATCTGCAAAAAGAAGTTCTCCCACAAGACCCTCCTGGAGCGACACGTGGCCCTGCACAGTGCCAGCAACGGGACCCCTCCCGCAGGCACACCCCCAGGGGCCCGAGCTGGCCCCCCAGGGGTGGTGGCCTGCACGGAGGGGACCACCTACGTCTGCTCCGTCTGTCCAGCAAAGTTTGACCAAATCGAGCAGTTCAACGACCACATGAGGATGCATGTGTCTGACGGATAAGTAGTATCTTTCTCTCTTTCTTATGAACAAAACAAAACAACAAAAAAGAAACGAACGAAAAAAAGCTATGGCACTAGAATTTAAGAAATGTTTTGGTTTCGTTTTTACTTTCTGTTTTTGTTTTTGTTTCGTTTCATTTTGTACTACATGAAGAACTGTTTTTGCCTGCTGGTACATTACATTTCGGAGGCTCAGGGGAATAATAGTTCTCCCAGTCTCCCTCGGATGGTGGCCTTAAGGCCTGGTAGTGCTTCAGGAGGTCCACTGGTTGGATCTCTAGCTACTGGCCTCTAAATACAACCCTTCTTTACAAAAAAATCTTTAAAAAAAAAAAGTAAAAAAAAAAAATTTTCTTTTTTCACTTGTGAAGAGCACTACAAAAATATATAACAAAATCTAAAAGGCCTACTGTCTTTAAGTACACCGCTTGCAGTGTTTCAGTGGACATTTTCACAATTCTGGCCGCTTGGACTTCACAGTAACCAGTTAAAACTGTGGAATATCACTTTCTGGTTGAAAACCCAGAGGAAAGGCCCTGCTGTTTTCCACCCCCAACGTTGTCTGATTTCATGCAAGGGCTGCGGGTGTGGGAAGGGGCGTGGGTTTGGTGGTGTGGGAAAGGCAGACGGCAGGCTTCTCCCCCAGATTCTGCTCGGTCCACACACCCTGGCCCACCTCCTCCATGCCGCCCCCCCCCTTTCAGCAGAAGCCAGGAAGACTTGGACAAGCATCAAGCAACAGTGGCTATCGTATTTATTCAGTGTCTTCGCTGAGCCCCAGACTCAGCACAATCAAGAGGGACTTTCATGAAAGGCAGGAATGCAGATAAAACAAAGATATCAGAGGTTTGCACCTACATTTCTAGGTACAAGAGAAGGATTATTTCCAACAATCTTTGCAAAAAACAAAAACAAATAAAAAAAAGTGTCAGGATATATTCTTGTGGAAGAGAAAAAGAAAGAGAAATGGAGGGGGGGGAATAATAAAAAGTTCTTGAGGCTTTTTTAATTCAAAATTTTATAGAGGGGCAAAAGTGACGTTTACCAGATAGAATGCTGATTTTTTTAATATATTTACAACAGTATTTGTGTAAAAAAAAACAAAAAAAGTGAGATTGTTAAAAGTAATTTTTTTTTCATTTTGGTTTTGCATACACTGCCACCAATCCCTTCTCTTTTATTTTATTTCACACACATATATATATTTTTTGGTAAGTCAAGACTGTTAAGGTTAGCGATACTGCTTCCAGATAGAAAGAATAAAAGGCAATTAAAGTTATATTTGAAAGAGAGGAAGGATATTTTCTTCATATTTTTTTAAATTTTTCTTAATTTTTATTATTTTAAGTATTGCCTGGGTTGATGAGGGCCTCTGGCCAGCCCATCCCTGCTGTAATTTGAACTGCTGCTTTGTATTTTGATATGTAGTCTTTCGACTTTTAGCAAGCTTATGTTGCTCCACTGAATATTTTTTTCAACTGATTCATCTAGAATTCTGTTCTTTTTCGTGGGAGGGACTTTGTCTTTCAGAAACAGATTTCTTGCTTCTCTGAAAGTTCATTGAGATCTTATGATTCTAGAATTTCTATTGACTTTACCTTTTTTTCTTTGATGAAACACTAGTAGTCTAGAGGTCTTGACAAAAGTGTTCTTTCCTTCTGTGGTCAGCCGGGAGGAGCAGTTCACAAAACTCTACTGTCCCTCCTCGCCCTTCACAACTACAGAGAGCGGCGTTATCAGAAGCCTGTTGCAGATCAGAATGCCTCGATGCCGAAATTACTTTCTTCCTTTCAAAGGTCACCTTCTATTTCCACCATGGTTGAGAGGGCTAAATAAGATGATTATTCTTTAGATGATTTATTAACCCTTGCTTGTTGGTAAGGTTTTAAAGAAACTAACAAAAGTCTCCCAGATGCCAACATCCACCATTCAAAAGGCCACCAATTCACTGCATCATCTTAGATACCACTCTCTCTTCCTAGTTGGGATTTCTCTCCTCGGTCCTGATCAAGGTATCAGAATAGAGATTTTTCCATTACAGACAGTGTCCTAAAGGGATTCCAACTCAAATATAGGAATTTTTAAACCTATTGAAAACTCCAAAGGTGATTTCATTGCTGGGCATATTTTAACACACTTAAGGGGAAAGGTAAATTTTTAAACAGAGCAGAAACACTAAACTACCGTTTAAAAAGAAAAAAAGAGGAAAGAAAGTATTTCAGTTTCAAAATTACTTTGCATTTTAATTTAATTTTCCTATCAGCAACTTATTTACAAAAACTGTGCAACAAATGAGGAGAAATCTTCCAAGGGAAGCAACTGTATAATAACTAAATTGGTTTTACTCATACATTTTAGGATTGGTTAACTTGTATCTTTTCCATAAGTTCTTGGTGATGTTTAGTAGGGTTAGTGCGACTGGACTGGCGTCTATGTGAGTTTCATTTGGTCCTGTGGTCCTTCATTCAGTAAATATTTTGCTAGTAGTTTTAATGCAGACTTGGATGATTAACTGACCTTTAAGTATCACCCATCGTGATTTCTAAGAGGAGTCCTACTAAAAACTATCTGTCCAAAATTGACCTGTTTTAAAAGCTAGTGGGAAACAGCTTCAGAAACAAGAAATAGTCCATTTTCTCTTGCTTTTTGAAATAACTATCTTAAGTAAGACTCCAGTATTTCCACTTACTACCAACAGAGGGAGCATTAGTTAATTAACCATGGCCTAGAATTTTGATATTTTGAAAAACAAGTCATTCAACCCATGATGTAAAAAAGAAGAAATTGACGTTAAAAAAAATATCTTTTTAATCTAGAGGAAAATGACATGAAATCACTCAGCATATGTTACAAATGGAAGAAGGCCAAAAGCCACTTTAAAATATTTTGAATTATTGGACAGTAGCCCGTTTAAAATAGTGGCCTTACACAAACCTTAGCAAAGTAGACAGATGTTATAGGACCTCCAGAAACTTGATCTTGGGTGGCAGTGTGGGCCACATTTAGCTATCTGCTTGTCAAATCTGAGGGAGACCCATTCGCCTTAGTGCTGATTTGCCATGTAAAAAACTAAGCAATGGGGTTACGATTTACCTTTTGTTATAGAACACGTGGGGAAAAAAATACCAGTTGGGTTTAAACCCTCATATTCATACTTTCCCTTCAAATGAAGTATCTCTTTTTTGTAAATGTTAGAGGACTCCCAAAGAATTCCTGGTGAGGTGATGTAATCATTATAACAATATGGACTATCCAGGTTTGCATAGCAGTAGACTTTTTCTTACTGTGTGTCTGTTCCTCCCAAACATCTCATAGTCCAAAATAGTTGACAGATTGTTCTCTGGAGAAAGGAAGCAGCTAGGTTGGAGTGGAAGATCTAAGCTGGGGAGCAGTGAACTTGCTGTGGGACCTTACTCCATGTTCTGGCCTCTGAAAGGGCTGCTTCCAAACTGACCTACGTTTTAGGAAATAAACTAGTCCGTGCCTATTTCAAAAGGATAGAGATGCTTTTAGTTTGTCAATCCTTCCTTTCAAATTAAATAATCACCAACATCTTAGGACAGGGGAAACATTTTGCTTCAAGAATAGAAGATGAGCATAGATTCTTTTATTCTTTTAGTTTCAAATCCAACAATCTTCTTACATTTGGAACTTTATGCTAGGATGCTATGAGTGCTAAAAAAATAAAAACTTCAGTAGCCAGGAAAAAAAAAAATAGATGAAATGGAAGCAAGTGTTCCAGATTTAAGACCTCTTAGGATGAGTACAGGGAACAAGAACTGGTATGGAAAAGTACTCTTTATTTCTTTTTCTTTTTTCTTTTTTTTTTTTTAGCAATTTATGACTTAAAACTGGATTAGCTGGACAAAGGAAAGGAAAAAGTCAAAGGGGAACATTTATCTCTAGATAGTTAGATACAGTTTATGAAAAATAAAATTTCCTAGTACTAAAACATCAGTAGCATCTTAGCAGAGTGGGCATATTTTCCCCTATTGATATAATAAATGCCAAAATTTGTACCCCCCCAAAGCCCCAAATGTGTAAAATAGAGCCCCCAAAAAAGGAAGGAATTGAGACATATGGATCTGATACAAATCTACACATGGGAAAAGATTGAGAAACAAGCCAGGCCAAAAAAGACTCTGAAATGAAAGTCTCTATATCAAAATATTTCTTATTATACAGTTTGAGTTGTAAACTTTAGCTTCTAAGAACAGTTTTATAGACTTTTTCTTCCCCAAAGTCCTAATGCTCTGAAGCTGTTTGTGCCATGAGTAAGTGTGGTGAGTACTTTCCTGCTGTTGTTCAGGCTGAAGCCCATTCCTTCTTCCTAGGCATCTCGGGGGTCACAGTAGCTCCTGGCCTTAGAAGGAAAGACTTGAATTTGCTGTGTTTAAAAGTCACAGGGATTTTATTTTGTATCAGCTCCACATTCTGTAAGGACCAAGAAAACTTCTTCCAACTCATGAACAGTTAGAATTTGGGCATTGTGATATGAAAAGAGAAAAGGTTTCCTCTGGGTGTGTTAGTTTCATGTTAGTCCTAATGCCTTCACCTACCTGTACCCCATCACACAAGCACACCAACAGTATGTGCCCAGCCCAGGCCCCTAATCAGTGTTTTCCCTCAGCACAGAAGTTGAAAGTGAGGCGTGCTTCGTATAAGATCCCTCAGAGCCCCGAGAGAACATAATAAGGGTCACGTCGCATCCTCGGTGTGGCTCATCCAGTATGTCCCCAAGACCTGCTGCCCTGAGGAAAGGGGGCAGTGAGGTAGATCTGGCCAGGATTCCCACTAGCTATGCCCATTTTGGAGCCTTCCTCTAGAAGGCTAGAAGGTGTCATTTAATCGGTCAGGGCTGGGAGCAGAATATGTGTGACTGCAGCAAAGGTATCAGATAACCACATCAGGTCTGCATCTGCTACAGCCAGTGCGCTGCCGCAGCAAAAAGAGGCAAAACGAAGGCGCAAGGGAGGAGTAGTCACCACCTGAGATGCCCCTGGGATTTAGGAGGAGGGAGAGTGCCCTTTCTGTTGTGACCTGACTCTTAAAAGAAATCTTCTGAAAGAATAATATAGTCATGAGTTGAAGTCCAGGGTAGTGGGAGCCCTGGAGAAGGGAACAGAAGGATTACGAAACGTATTCAGCACCAATAATGCAAAGCCAGGAAGCATCCAATCGCAACACTAGGAGGTTTGGCAAGAGGCATTTAGAGAAAGCTCTGGGTTTTTCCGTGGGTAGGGTCGATAGACTTTTCAGTGATTTCTGGCTCTGAGAAACCTCTTTACTAACTATAAAAGAACTTTATTTAAATGGCCAATTTTGTCCCCCAGAGAAAGAAATTTTATAAAGAGAAAAATAGGACACTAAAGACAGAATCATGGGACTTGGTGTCGAACACAAGGAAGGGTGCACTAGAATTTCAATCGACTCCCTGATTCCACAGAAGTGCCGGGCAACCCAGTGCCCCAGGGTGTGCGGTGTGCGAGGAGGGTGCCTGAGCTGAGCCGGGCTCCCCGAGGCTGGACGCGCCCTCACGGTGGTCCGGCAGCAGCTGCTTTCGCTTCTGTGTTCTCGTGAAAAAAAGAGGCTGTTCTCTTAGGTGCCCGGGAAATAGATGACACGGGGCAAACTTTCAAAAGCAATCTCTACCCTGGGGCTCAGGCCACATATGGAGACAGAAAAGGGGCACAGAGGGGCTCTTGCTCCAGAGAGAATATTTTCAGATTCGCAACAGCTGTTTGTGTAGAGTTGCCATTTCTGATACTGCTTAAACCTCCCCAAGTAGGAAAGCTGTGGTGACTCAGTGTTCCTGTAAACACAGAGCCTGGAAATTACTAACCCAAAGCATCATTTCTAACACTAGGTGCTAAGATGATTAGCCTGACCAAAACACCCCAGAGAACTTGGTAAGTCTCTGAATATTCTTTCTCCTGGGACACCAAATCCATAGTGGTCAGTGGTGTGCATTAACAGATCCCAGAAAATGGCATGGAACACTAGGGTTCCTCTGGCTTCTTTTTAGGGTGAAGAGGTAGACGATGAGGACTGCACAGCATGCATTCTTTTTCAGAACTATGTATTTCACTGAACGAGGGGTAGAAATGCCCTGGGTTGAAACAAGAAACATCATTTTCCACACCGCTGACCAAAAATGCCTGGTTTCCGGTGGTTCTTCAGGCCCAGCCTGTTGCTCCAAAAACTGAATAATTTCAGACTAAATCTTATCTGAAGCGACCTCAGTTAAGGTATTTTCACAGGAAGCCACTTACAGTAAAGAGTTACTGCCTTAAGTCAGAAAGCCCAGGGAAGAGAACAGAAGATAGATGGGACGGGTGTGAAGACGTGGACACTTCTTGCTTTTTTATGGTTGCATTATTACAAAAATGAGCCCTATTCATGACTGAAGACTATGGAAACAGTGACTTTAGGGGGAGGCACCAAACTTGTGAGGAACTGGCTGCCCTCAGGAAGTGGCTGCTATTTCCTATCCTATTTCAGTGACATGGGTCTGGGCTGGATGTAAAATAGACATCCTATTACCTAAATAGCGAGTCCCATAAGACACGATCACAGGTGCCTAAAATGCTAGTTTGAATCATTTCCTTAACAGGGAGAACAGTCTCAACAAAAAGCTTTTCCTGTACAGTGTGTATCTCTGAACTTTTTTTTCTCAATTCCTGTGAGCATCTGGGTTATCTGGTGGTTCTTTGTTTAAATGCAAACTCACAACTTTCAAGTCTTCAATGAAGGAGCACGATCTGCAGATCATAGGGAAAATCTAGCCGCAGTTATTGGAGTCCTGGCTTTTGAGATACCTAATTAGGGTGTAAAAAGTCCCTAACTAGCCCTCTTTCAAATTCAGAGGTTTCCTTGCTTCAAAATGCTTCAATGAGGTTCTAACCCAAGGCAGGGAAAAAAAAAAAAATTAACCCCATAGGAGACATCTGTTTCTACTACTGTTGCAACAGAAGTTTGTCGTTGCCCAGCAGAATCATTGCAATTTATATGTAGATTCTAGTAATGAAAGGGACTTAACCCATCTAGTGTGTCCCAGCTGCTGTCCAAAATGTCTGTAAATGAGTCTACATTATGCATGTACACACGCAGTGTGAGGTGCTCCCAGTACAAAACTGTTCCACATTCGTATCCCCTAATGACAACAAGATAAAGTCTGGAATTTATAGTTAGTCAAAGGTCTCAGATATCTCATGTATCTGCTTCTGCTCTGTTGCCTTAGTTGGGTGCATTAGTGCTGTCCACTATCTGTGATGAGGCTTTAGGGCATTCTGAAGGAGCCCAAGCATCAGTAATTTCTATGTACCCCTTTCATGAGAAACTTGAATATGCTTGTGTGGAGTACAGTGCACTGAACGAACTGCACTTCTATTGGATTTACTGACGTGTGTGTGGACATGCGTGTTTGCATGTGTACTTGCTGTGCTCTGCGAGTATGTGTGCATCTCAGACAAAGCACACACAGGCATAGGTCCTGGTGCGTAGATACTGTTGCCTCTTCCCGCCATTGTGCTCAAGACTGGTGGCTCCCTTCCCAGGAAGCAGTCACCTGCCCACTCTGTTGCTTTTTGTAGCGTTTCAGAGTTGGGAGACACAAAGGCAGCTTGTTGGATCCACAGCAAACCCACAGTGACAGGCTGCTTTCCTCCAGAAGAAGGTAGAACAGATGTACTCAACTGGCAAGTAGGTAAGAGGGAGCAGCAATGTGGGGCACCCCCTCTACCCAGGTTTCCTGTGCAGGAGCGGGCACCAAGGCCAGGCAGGCAAGGTCCATGCAAACTTTTGCCTGAGCCCTTCCATGGCTTAAAAGCCTCCATTCCTTTCCTCTATGCAACCCAGTGTGTGCACACAAACACCCACCCACTTGTAAGTTTGACTCCCAAACTAAAGCTTCCTAATCCTGCCTGCATCTGCAGGGAATCATCATCAATCACAAACTGTGTCTCCTGAAACCAATGTGGCCTTTGCTGAAGTCTTTCCAGGAGTGGGTTGTTTACCATGTCTAGCAAACCAATAGACTCTCAGAAGAATCGTTTTCGGTAATCTCTAAGACTTGATGGCTCTTGCCCATCTCGAACATTAAAGTAGAATGCACTCTAGTGGACTATTCTGAACAAACGGACCTGGCTCTCATAGCTGACTTTGAAGGGTGGCCTGGAAACAGTCAGATTCAGTTTTCTCACTCCCATGCCCTTCTTTTACTAGATGGTTTCTTATTTTTTATGACACGTGGATTATTTCTGCTCACTTACAGAATTCAGAGGACGTTTTCTTTCCTCTTCTATTTTGGTGACTTTTCCCCTCCCCAGTTAAGTAAGGCTACTTACAGTTGCAATCTTTTTGTTGTTACTATTGTTTTAAATGTATATTGTCTTTCTATATCCAAAAGAAGTCTGTGACTGTAACCATAGATATTTCTTTTTACTGGAAAAAAATGAGTTGCTTTTTTTTTTTTAGTTAACAGTACTAGTGACTTTGTGGAAGAATATGAGTTACTATTTAGGTATGCTTACTTAAGTACAGTACACTACATTGCAGTATTTCTGAAAGCTAGAACATACACATTATATATAACAACTCTATATTGAAATATATATTACATTATATTCATTTTAACTTTTGAATCTGCCTATGATCATGAGTTGATTGAAATACTATTTCTTTGCATTTATCACCCATCACCAACCTGCTGCAGTTAATCTGGTGCATTTAATAATAATCATTACTGCTCTAGTTTGCTTTTTATATTATCAGCTTCAGTATTGTCTTTACAGGATTTTAGAATTTTTTTTAAGCTCAGACTTAGCAAATGTAGGAAAGTGAAAACTTTTTTTAAGAAAACATTTTTTTTGGTGTGGCCGACACAAAGAGGTTCATAGTCAAAGTGATCTTGTTTAGCTGACCCTCTCAATATCTGAAGAACAAAAGAAGTGCATATGAATGTATCTGTGATTTTCCCCTCTAGGACTGTCACTGTCTATATTTGCTTTTAAAAATATGACCAAGGGGCCTCTTAACCTCCATATGATCTGACCAACAATTACAGGCTGCATTTCAAAGGGCTGCTCATCTGAGAAGCAGAAGGCAGTTAAAAGCCTAGTTGTCCCAACTGTATTTTCAAATATTGATTTTTAATACTAGTTCTTTACTGACTACTTTCTGTTTTCAGTGTGCTTACAGTTATTTTAACTAGTCTTCAGTGCTTCCCTGGAGGCAGCTTAGCAATATAATGTTCATTTTCCTAGGAGATTCTTTTTAATAAAATCAGAATTTAGGAACTTTTTCATGACAGAGGCTGATAGAACTAGAACTCAGAAAATTATAGTTCATTTTTTTAGTCTGCAGAATCCATAAAGTAGTGGTTCTTGGGTATCTAGCCCTCAATATCTACATTTGTCTGTTAAGGTGGGAACTTGGTGCCTTTCTTCTTTAACCAGGCCATCACGGAAACATCAGAAATCAGGCATCCTGTCTTCCTCACAAGAAATATTTTCAAATAGTATTTTTAGATAAAGAGCTCCTTCAGCTTCCCTCAGCTACTCAACCCAATGCCTGGAAAACACTACTGATGGATAAACTTTACATTCATCCTGGGTGACTGAGACCAGTTCTACATTCAGGACAGGATGAAAACAGCTGTTCGTAATACTCAGCGTGAGAACCCTTCCCACACTGAACCACCGTTAAGGCTTCTCGGTGTGAATAACACCAATTCCTTCCTTTCGTCTTTTCCAGTCGATTTTTGTTTTCAAATCCCACCCCATTCTGCTGTGCCCCTCCAACAAGCCCTCCTCCCTCCCCTTATCCAACTCCCCTCTTTACCCTCTACTTGCGGTACTCATTAAGGAACTACATGCTCTAATCTGCTTGGAAGGGGCTAGTATTGAGTCTAAAAGCAAAAATATCCATCTGTTTCTCCAAAGTTTTCAACTAAATATATTTCTACTAGACCAACATCATAGTGAATTGAGGGTGAGGTGAGCTGTTCCTTTTCCAGTGATCACTTAATACCCAAATTGTATCAACTTCACTATTTTCCTCTTTCCTTTTCCTCACCCATTCTCTTTATTTCTTGTTTCTCTCTAAGACTTTAAATTACCTCTTCCTCTCCTCACTGCCTTAAGAGCTCTAATCATCATGACACCTGAGGTCTCATTTCCCTCCCTTCCCCCACCCCGTTGTGAATGTCCTTCTTTGAGCTTTATGTGGTGAAAGAGCACTGACATGAGTGAGTTCATCAGCATGAGACTCGTAGGCAGAGTGAAGCATGTCTTCACTGTACCTTCAGGTTTTAAAAGTTATCACTATTCTTTTGAGAGTGGGAGGACCTGAGTCACAGTTTTAAATGTCAGCCGTACTAGCTGAGGTCACAAATTCTTTTCACCTTCACATTTGGCCAAAGACAAAGGGAAAAATATTTTCTGGTTTTTTTTTTCTCTCTTTTTTTAAATACCACAGTGTTCAAATTCCTGATATGAGTAGACCATTTCTGAGGGAGAAAAAAAAAATCATCAGTGATGACTCTTTCAACTCCTACTAATATTTAGCCAAATGACATACAGGTACTAGACTTAGAGAAATTTAATGAAAGGAGTAACATTTCAGACTAATTTTGATACCTGTTCAAGCCCTAGTGAGCTCTTCTAAAACAGGTAAATCCACTTCTACTCAAAGGCATCACAGGAGATAATTAGGAAGAATCTTTTTCACGTCATGTTTTTGGAAAACAAATAATTGTTGATTGGTTTAGAACTTTAAGCGGTAATTTACTAAGGGATGAAAAGATCCATAAAGTTTGTAAAGTGTCTATTTTGCAACCACATATTTTTAAACATAAACTTAATATGTGCTTAAATAAAATAATAATAGGGCAGAACAGATACTTGAAGAGCCATTTAATACACTCCCCAGTAACTAAGCATTCACCGTGTAATTTGGTCATCATGCTAGATCTCATTTCAGTGAGTTACAACTGTCTGGTTGCCAGAGCATTGTCCAAAAGACTCATGCATTTCTGGGTCTCCCCCTTTACAGGATGCTTATGATGCAATCTGAACAACTCTGCCACACAGTCTTTCCTGACTCCCAGTCCAGCACTCTTACTGTGATCCTGCTTTGGCTCTCAGCTCTTGGGTGGACCATTCTGTGGCATATAGAGCACTACCTGATTTGGGGCACACAGGGCTATGCTTTCACTTCTTGCTTTACCCATTGACCATCAGAAGGAACAGTAATGTCAGAAATGTAGTCTTAATTTGATTTGAGGCTTGACGCAGGTTTTACCTTAATCAAACCAACTTTTAACATCTCACACCATAGACAGCAATGAAATAAAGAAGAGGTTCAAAAACCTCCCTGAGTCCCACATCTAGTAGGAAACCAACACTTCTTAAAGTCAGTGTGTATGTTGCTTAGAACTGTCATCTTCACTTAGCATGTTCTCCCCATCATTCTTATCTCCTTCTCTTTCTTTGTCCATTCTGACTCCCTCTATCTTTTTTTTTTAAAGTCATCTAAAGTATTCCTGTCCTCAGGCATTGACTTCTGAAAGAACAAAAGACTCTCTTTTAAATCCTAAATGCCATCATTTAAAGTATAATGTGGAGGAGGAGTGGATCTGGTTCTGGTAGGTCCCATTTGGTCCAGTTTATCACAAAGATTCCTCCAGGATGCCTTCTTGACCTTGTTCCTTATAGTGCTCCAAGAAGAGCTCTAACCCTGAGACCCCAGATTTCTCACCACAGCCTCTGCATTAGTCTAGATTAATTTCGAAATCCTGTTTAATATTCTGGAGAGTCCAGGATGTGAATTTGTTGTTACTTTCGAAATCCTGTTTAATATTCTGGAGAGTCCAGGATGTGAATTTCTTGTTACTTTCGAGCTTCTGCTTTTCTAAGCTAACACCGGTAGCCCTAACGGTAAGTAATGCAGCAAAATAACGGTCAGAAACATTACAGTATACATTTTGGAGGACAGGAAGGGATTTCTTTCTTTGCCTCCATAAAAAGCTTGCTTCCTCCCCCGGCCCCACCCCCACAATGCATTTCAGAAGCTCTGCATCTCATTTTACAGATATATAGTTTTAGGATTTGCAGATAGAGCTTAGGAAATATTCTGAGATTGAGGCTGGTAGCAAACCAGTTTATTTTCTGCACTGGACTTTAGGACAAGTGTGCACGGATACAATTCCTTCAAAGAAAGTGAAACTAACATAGTAAAGCAAAGGGATAATACTTTTACACATTAAAACAGTTGTTTGCTATCTGTAAACCTTGATTTAAGCATAATTATTACTTTTTAGAAAACTGAAGCTGGAGGAATGTGTATTTTAGTGAAGTTTGTTTGTTGATTTGTTTGTTACCCTTTATCTCTTTCTTCTCAAGGCAGTAAAAAATTTTGATTCTTTAATTTGATACTGTCCATGGCCATAGGCATCAGTCAAATCACTGCCCACCCTTACCTTACTCCTTTCCCTCTTATAATGAAAAGCCTTCCATTCTATCATTAAGGAGTCTATTCTCCAAGAAAATCTTATCTTCCTTTTCGAGTAGAATGTGAGAGCTTTGAGGAGAAAGAGTCTCTCTGCACTTTGAGGGTAGAATAGTTAAAAGCTATTCCTTGAAAAAGAAACCCCATTTACCTAAACTTTACAGGTATGAGGCCTAAGGATGGGGATTGACTGCGGATGAAGTTCATGCAATTTCACACTACAAATCCTTTTTGTCTCCTCAAATTTTTGAAATAAGGCTGAGGATAGACTAATGTAATGAAAATCCTTTTTGGATGTTTCTTATTAATATAGGACAGAATCACCAGAAAAGAAAAAGAAAGGATACTACTAAAATGCCAAAATCAGTTGATCTATGGATTGCTATAACTGTTCAGATTTCTGTTCTCTTCATTTCAAAACTGCATGTGTTCATGAGGTCTTAAATGGTGAAACACCACTCCTCCATTGCCTGTCATCTCCCCAACCTGGCACTGGAGGTGACAGTCACAGAGGGAGATTGGCATTGCCAGTACTTCACCCATCCGTACTCTCACCACCACAAAAGAAAGAAAAACCAAATTAGAAACTTTAAAAAAAGAGGAAATTGTAGTGCTTCATTTGAAAGCATACAGTTTTCAACTCAATTCAATTTACAGATAGCCTGACAACCTTTTTATAACCTGTCTTTTATGCTATAATTTGCATTCTTAGCTGAATCTTCACAATAACTGCAATCTCAATTAAGTGAACAGAGGAAAAGCAAAGAGGGGAAACAGGACAACGTGATGGGACTAAATTTGATACAGTTCTGGATTCCTAAAGCCAGTTCTCAGGGTTAGCAGGGAAAGTCAGCACCACTCGCCCTTTGCCATTTTTGCCCATTCTCACTATTATAGGCCTAAGAATTAGTAAAATAACCTCACTTCTTTGTGATTTAAGACTTCTCTTTTTTTATTTATTTATTTTATGGCTGTGTTGGGTCTTCGTTTCTGTGCGAGGGCTTTCTCTAGTTGTGGCAAGCGGGGGCCACTCTTCATCACGGTGCGCGGGCCTCTCACTATCGCAACCTCTCTTGTTGAGGAGCACAGGCTCCAGACGCGCAGGCTCAGTAGTTGTGGCTCACGGGCCTAGTTGCTCCGTGGCATGTGGGATCTTCCCAGACCAGGGCTCGAACCCGTGTGCCCTGCATTGGCAGGCAGACCCCCAACCACTGCGCCACCAGGGAAGCCCAAGACTTCTCTTAATGCTATCAAAACCATATAGAGAAATTATAGAAACCCTTGACTGCTCCCATTACTAATCTGCTCTCCGGGGCTTATGCAGAGAGATAACGGACAATAAAATAATGGTTCAAATTTAATCCAAGCTTTAGACATAGACTAAAGTGCTTAGTGTATGTTCACTGCCAGAGGGTTCTTTGAAAAATAAGGTGAGTTACTCTGCTTCTGCTCTCCTTGGCACAGACTTTGATTTGGAACCATCTATGTGTAGATTTGTAAGAGAGGATTATCAAAAGCATTGTCAGCAATTAAACTCCTTCTTTAGTCCCAGTGGTTACGTTTTCCTGAGGGGCCTATTGAGATATAAATGAAGGGTAACTTTCATATATCTAATTAAATTTGGTTTTTTGCACTATCGTTAAAAGAACTGTGGTTTTCAGAGTAAATGAAAGCAGAGTCTCTTGGTAATCCTCATCGTGGCAAACAATGGCAAGAAGTTGATAGAATCAAGAAACTCTATGATAACGTAGTGGTCCAAAGGAATTTGAGTGTGCTGACCCCACTAATGTTTCTATAATCTATTCTAAACTACATATTGATCCTCCTGAGACTTCCAGCATGCATGTGGTATGTGCAGACAAGCAGATTTACACCTGGAGGGTGGGGACCCAGGCAAACTGGAGAGCATGATTCTGGAGGATGATCAAATGCAAGGCATCTCTCCAAAATCACTCAGTACTGCCATATCCCAAACTAAGTCCAGATTAATCTTAAGCAAAAAGTAAGCTCCATAAGACATCCTGCTATGAATGTTTTTTTCTTACAGAATAATACAAGAAGAGGTACAATGCAGACCCTTAATTTTGGTGTAATAATTCACTTTTATATTTAATAATTGTACTTTGTGTGTGTGTGTCATTGAGCTATTTGTACCAATTTTCAATCTATCATCCTGAGAGGGGCCTTGAGAATTTCTGTGTATGTGTATGTGTATGTAGATCTGTATTTATGTGTAGTCAGAAAAAATGGATAGGAGAGGAATGAGGCAAGAGAGAAGGTCAATGTGAAAAAGTGAGTGCTCTTAGTGTCCCTATTTATGTTAGGTAAGGTGGCTGCTGCCCAAAGCCCTCGAGGAATAGCTGATTGCACTATTCAAAAATAAGAACCCAGCACTGTTAAATTTAGGACCGTGTTTTGGGAAACAGGAAAGCTTTATCTTTTTCTGTACCCATTCCCTTTAGCATCGGAGCCATTTGACATGATGAAAAGCATTCAGTAAAAACCACTACTGATCTTTGCATTAAATAGCTATTTTCCTCTTCTAAATACTACCCTTGGTTTCAACTCAACTCCTTCCCTTTATTTTCTGCCTATTGGCTTAACATTTTACAGAATAATGCCTAGGTGTATGCTAGTTGTTTCCTTCCTTTGAGCTGAACCAAACAGGGACAACGAAAGAGATGACTCACAGAAGTGTGAGGTAAGGACTGAATTTCCCACTTTTGTGGCACTGGTAACTTTTAGTAAGAGCTGTTTAGGGTTGAGCTTGGGGCTGTAATAGGGCTTTTTTTTTTTTTTTTTTTTTTTTTTTTTGCACTAAATAAATATGACTGCACTGCATTGCACTACTGAAATGTATTTACTTGTGCCGGGAGAGAGTGTGTGAGGTATGGGAAAGAAAGAGGCAAGTTTTGAAACTAGAAGCACCACAAAAATGGAGGGTTATTTCCGTCATGCTTGGTCTTAGCAGAGTTGGTAAAAATCTGTGGAATCTGCCAACTCTTGATCAGGCCTAGAAACTGCCATGCTGATAGGATCTGTTTTCTTATTATAAAGAAGCTGAGTTAGTACTGTAAATTGAAGACGTTTAAGGAGAAGTTTGCCCAATGTTGTCTCCAACTAAGCTTTCAGTAAGAGTTGCGATGGTGAGGAAGCCAACCGAGGTGACCGGAAAGTCTTCTCCTGGGCCCGAGGTAGGGCCTCCTTTCAGAAGAACCTCACCATGTCCATATTGGAGGTATCCTTTCAGCCTGAGCATGCTTTTTCATCGCTGGGTGAAACCTAGATCAGGCTAACCAAAGAGGAAGACCATGCATGTGGTAAAATCCTTTAGGATGACAGTAAGGGAACAGTGCAATAAACATTGAAAACCAGTGAGGTGAAAGGTTTATCTGAAACAAGCTAGGCCAACTTTGAAATTGGAGGAAGGGTTGGAGGATTAATCAGAACCTACTTACTAGCTGCTCCATCAGAGACTATCCTTTATAAAGCAGAAGACCTTAACAGTGCCTAAAAGCCTAGTTTTGAAGTTGTTGCTTTTTCTTTCAATTTTTCTTTATTGGATTTATTTTTATTGCCTTTTTAAATCTTAGAAGTAATTAGAATTTGACAGCTCTTTAGTGACTATTAATAAAAGAATCTTTCACCACAGGAAAAGCAATAGATTTTGTAGGGAATAATAACAGGAGAGTGAAGATGCTGAAGGACTCGTCCAGAATCCAAGGTGACAGCTTTGAAGATTCTGGTTCAGTAAGAAAGGGTCACAACCCATATCAGTGGGTAATGTGGAATTTCTCTGATCACTATCACATGTTGGGGCATCAATTTGGAAAACTCTCGGTTGCGGCCTTTCTTAAGATTACATTGATACCTATCTCTTTCTCTCCCCTCCTTAGCATCCATCCAAGTCTACTTTTCCAAGTTAAAAAATTTTTAAGGAAGCTGTCAGCCTTGCTAGGCAGAAAAACTCCATTTAGAGCTTTCAGAACTAATGTAAGCAGTCCCTTAAGCACTCAAAGTATTATCTCCCTTTCAAATAAGGAACTCTAAATTCAGAGCTCTTAACAGGTACTTAGAGATGTGTATTGGGTAAGCACTGAGAAGATACTGACTGCACCAAACCAAAGTTACAGAAAGAAATAATTGACCTTTTAAAATATCTTCACATTAACTGCCCTAGGATACTTCTCTTGAGGCTTTTGGAAAATAGCTTCTTCCTTGAAACTTGCATACCCACTCCAGTTCTGTCACCAAAGATTTTCCTTTCCAGAGCCCCACCTCCTCTCTTGCAGACAAATGTAATACAACAGGCTCAAGGGATATGCTTTGGTGGTCAAGGGATGATACTTTGGTTTTCATTCTGTTCACAGTGATATTTACAGGAGATTTGTTGTTAAAGGAGCTACTGAATTGTCTTTATGACTTAGGGTTTGGTTAGAGGTTTAAAAAACTAGGAGAAAATAGCTAAGCGCTAGTACTTGACACTGTAAACTGTCTTTATAATAGAGTCGTGACCTGGAGACTGATGGAGAGAAAGAAACTTCCATGGAAGAGAGTGAGCTAAATCATTTAGAACCAAACAAGGATCACTGGTGAAATGTGGGGCAGCATGGACACAGAGCCGGTCAGTGCTCTGCATGGCCGGAGCCAACAGCAGTGGCCAGTGGGAGAGTCAGATAACTGGCCAGTGAGTTCAAGTACTGGAAAAGCCACAGTCTGGGTTTCATTGTAGTTGCTGGAGTGGTTAAAATGTCCACGCCCATGGCAAGGAAGATGCTGAGGCTGATCTCTTGTGATAGTGCCTTTCTTGTTGTAGCGAGTACTAGGTTAATAATCTGTTCAGTTAATGCTTTTCTGGATCATTGCCCCCAGTCTTCTGAGGAGGTCTGAAGGGATAGTATTCACCTAGGATGAAGGGATAGTGTATTGCTCCTGGAATGCTGTGATGTGATGATATTTGCACTAGATTCTAAACTTTAAACTGGAGCAACTGAATGAGAGAAAAACCAAGGATAGTTCAAAGAAACCAAAAGCAGTATTTCCTGATGTCATTTCTTTGTCTTCTTTGTCTTCTTCTTTTTTTTTTTTTCTGAAAGAAAACTTCACACTTGTTGATTACCAAGCTCAACTTTTACCAATTCTTTTCCTTCTTATTTTTTTCCCACACTAGACCATCGGTGTGAATTAACCATCAGGTAGGAATGGTTAATGGAAAGGGCCTCTGTCATTACAATTTCACACCCCTTCTCTGCTTCATCAAGGGCATGGGGGGGTGGGGGGCAGGGAGCCTCCAGAGCCATCGAGCCCTTAGGAAAGCCAGTAAGCATAGATGTCATGTCAAGAGCTGTGCTGACACGTATTTGCTCAGAGGACACTGGGGCCCCGAGCCAATCCTAAAGGATGCTCAGAAAGAAGGAAACCAATGTGCTGAAGAAAACAAAGGGAGGTGGTGCCCAAAGTTTGCCTATTTCTCTCTCCTCTTTCCCACCTCACCCTCATATCCCCTCTATCGGAATTATATTTCATCTCATATATTATATGGTACCAGAAGAATTATTTGGTTCCTTGGTTTCTCTCTTTATCAGTGAGCTGGGAACTCCTCCAATATTAAAAACAAATACCATCAGTGGCTCCCCTGTGGCCTACCAGTTTCTCAAATGCTGTCCAGCTGGTCTTGACCAGTCAACTAAGATAACTTGGAAGCTTTGGCTGGCTCAACCACCTGTCCACTTTATCTTCATTTTGTTTCCATTTCCATTTGAATTTTGAGTGATCCTATAGAAAGGTGGAAATCACAGGAAAGGTTTGGAGGCTGTAATTCTAGGGCATATTTTGTCAGGAGTTTGTATTACCCAAAATATATCTTTTTCCACCTGTTTTCAGTTGAATCTGTTACCCTGATTATAATTTCTATCGTATTTGTGGTTATTTTTATAAGAATAGAGTCCATTTGCAATGTCTCTTTGAGTGCTTTTTTTCTATTTTCCCCACATAGATGCAGTACCAACCTGTTAATGAAATACCTTTTTATTATATTATTAATATGTAATTCTACTGTAGACCAAAAATATAAAAAAATTGTGTTCATTTTAAAGATATAAAAAACTAGTGAGTGAAAGATTAAGAGTCAAAGGAAAAGACAGAAGAGCAGTGGTTAACTTTGTTGAGTTAGAAATCTAAGAGTAGCCTTACCTATTTTTTAACCAGTGCTTGCCAATCATACCACAGTTGGGATTATAGTCTTGGCTCCTTCATGCTTATGTTTTATAAGTCTTGTTTGTCCGTTTGTTTTTCTTTGATGTAATTGAGGTTGCACATCATGCTATTTTTGGCAATGCCTGATTTTATTATATTGTACTTTTGTGGGTCATTTCCTTTAGAAGGATGGGGGAAAAGTTTTATTTCTTCTTTTAATTTAAAATTTGTTTAATGCACTGGAAATAAAATTGGACATATTTCACTGTTTAAAAAATCAGAAACAAAACAGAACAAAAACCACAAAGAAAAAACCAGCAACCAAATAAGCAACAGGGAAAAAAAGCTTGGGGAAAAAAAAATCTGTTTGTACTGGATACACATACAAAAGACATCCCACGCAAAAGAGGAATACCATCAAATAAGAAAAATATATGTTTAAGCTGCAATACTGAAATGGAAAAGATACCTGGGTTCAATGGGATGGGGAAAACAGGACATTGCTTTGAGATCTGAGATCTCGTTATTGTTCCAGTTAGTGCCCAAACTGGTTAAATGTGGGTGTGGTGACTACAGAGGAAATAGCCCCAGCCTTCCGCATACCACTGGAGCTCTCCGTTACCATTGATCCAACGCTTGAGCTCCACTGTAAGGGGGAAGAAAAATGTGCTATGATGGAGAAACTGGCTTGTATAGAGGTATTTGTAGAGTACACACGTGGACACAGTTTAGTCCTCTGCTCACCCTCATGTTTCTTTCCTCCCTGAGGATTTGCAGCAGATAAACCCACAACATGGGAGACTGTAAATGACTCCTCAGAACATCAGCTAACGCTAAAGTACCTCTTGACTCCAAACTGATCTCCCTTCTTGAGCATTCCCAGATACCAACAGAGCCAGTAACCCATACAAAGGCACAGAGGAAGGAAAGAGAGAGATTTTTTCTAGTCAACCAGCTGTATCTTTTGTTTAATGTTTGCTGGGTTTTTCTGGTTTTGTTTTGTTTTAGAGTTGGGGTGGGAGTGGACATAACTTCACAAACCTAATACAGTAATTGTTTTGCATCTTCCATGTTTTATGCAAAAGCAGACATTTAAATCAATAAATAATCGTGCCCTAGACTGAAAGTTAATGTTTAGGAGAGGAAAAAAATTGTTGGAATTTTTTCTACATTTTTTTGTGAAGAATCTTTTTTGGAAAGGAAGGATACATATTTTTGTTGTGTAATATTTTCTATTTTTGAATGCATTTTATTGGTACAAGACTGTTTTTTTGGTGAAGACATTATTTAAAAAAAAAAAAAAGAAAAAAACTAATCGAAAAGTTTGCCCTTAAGGATATGCTGCAGTTTTGAGGTTAAAAAAAAAAAATAACTGATTCAAGATGCGTGTTAAAAGTTGGGATTATATTGTTGTTTTTTGTAATTGTTACAAGAAGAAGTTTGTACCCACTGCTGTTTATTTTGTTTCAGATGAGTAAGTAAAGGGATTGTTCTTGTTTTATTCTTTTTTTAGAGAAAAAAAAAAGCTATTTATGAAATGTCAAAAACACTGGACTGTGAGTTTAAGTGTGGAAGCATTTTACCACCCTGTGTCTTCGACCAATTATGGGAAACCCCTTTTCTCTTCCCCCCTTATCCTGCCTTAGCCTTGCCAAATGAGAAAAAATGTAACAGCTGTCGGATGATTGAAGCCACTGAAGACCTGCTTTAATTTTTACCGTTTGAAAAAGTTGGAAAACCAAAGTTAAATTTCTTTCTGAAATCCCACTGTCCGTAGCCCTTTTTTTTGTATCACACAGCCGGTTGACTCTTCCTCTCTGTCTTGGATCATTGCTTTCTTAAGGACTGGGGACCAGCTCTGATGCAACAGAGGCTTAAAGGTGGTGAGCCTGAGAGCTGAGGTCTCATGAAGTCCATGTGAGCGGGGCTTCAACTTCTCAGCGGGCAACCACGCTTCCCATCCTGCAGGGAGGCTGCCGAGAGAGCAGTGCTGACCTGCCTGAGCAGAGATGCCCCCTCATCGCCTCCATCCTTGGCTTCTAAGACCTCCCTGTTACCATCGCTCTCTAGACTGGCTTTGCTTCTCTCGGCAGCCCACCTTCCATGGATGGGGTGGGGGGAGGAAGGATCCAATTGAAAGAAATGGCTGTGGGTGCTGTGAAGGCACCCCCAGCCCTGGGGAAGGTGGGGCAAGGGACCCTCTAGCACAAGGGAGCTTGCCTGCCTCATCTTTGGCTGTGTGGATTGTCCATCCATCTACTCACTGTGAAGATGGAGAGGCAGAGTGCCCTAAGGCTGTTCAATAGCTTTTCCATATTTTTTCAAGATTGAAAAAATAACTTTTAAAACTGTGATTAAAAAAAAAAATCATTTGGCTGGAGGGAAGGGAAAAGGGAAACACCAAAAGCTGTAACATGATTAACTGGAGATATTTAACTGGGGGCACTTTCTAGACCAAGACAAACGAATTCCGTTCTGGACCCTAAAGCAGCCAAATCTTGAGACTGTCTATGACAGAAAGCTGAAGAGAGGCCTCCATTTCCTCCTCTCTCCTTTCTTCTCTCTGTCTCGAAATTCTCTCTTGTTCTCCTTTTCCAGCTTCCCTTGGACGACTGCCCCAATGGCCCTTGGTCTCCCATCTCACTTGTGTGTGCACGTACACACACACACACACATACTTGCACAACACCATTTTTTTTCTTAAGGATTGTGGGACCGAATAAAATCTTGTGCCTTCATTTTTTTCCTTTTATAGTTAGATGAACCTCTTCCTTTTTTACAATGTTTAAAAAATAGGGGAGGTTGAAGTGCTAGCGGAGGACTTGGGTGTCATTTAGGAAGTAATTTTTGTTTAGCACGTTCCCCCAGACATTAACACAAACATTTCCACCCCTTCGTCATACTCTTTGGACATTTAGAGCATCAAGTAACCGGGTACATGACAGCCAAAGCCCATTTAATTTTACAGCAATTCCTGAACATTTTATTTCATACACTTCTTTGATCTTTATCAAAAATGAGGTGAGCAATGGCACGCAGCCTTGTTCTCCCACTTTGGTGCTTTTGCGTGTGGCGTGGGGTGGGCGTGGGAGTGGGGAGAGTGGGTGTGTTTTGACAGAGGGTGCATCCCTAAAGATCTCTGGTGCTGAAGGGCCTCCAGTTCCTTTCAGAGACTGCATATGACACACTTTACACACGAATGGTATCACATGCAATATTTTAATGGAGCAATGGGAGAGGCTCTTTGAAACGGGGTTTTGCATCTTTTTGTAACATTTTGATTTCTCTGGTGCCTTATTCCTACTGGACGCTGGCACTCACATCCCCACGGGGAGCTGACCCAGAAGTCAGCCTTGGGAGCGGGGACGCCTGGGCAATGCTGGAGCGTGCAGGGCGTGAGGCGGCTGGTGTCGGTTGGTGGGGAGGGGACTAGATGGCATCTCTGAGCCGAAGCCAAGCAGGAACTGCACAAATCCACGCGAAGTTAACGCTTCCGACTCGGAACACACCGCAAACTCATCCTTCCTCATCTGAGCTTTCCTTCCTTCTTCCTCTCCTATCTCTGCCTTCTCATAAGGCGCTGCTGCTGCTGAGGTGCCCAGAGTCCAGAACGCCCAGTAATCACTCAGGCACAAGCCTGGCACTGCCACGTCAGCCCCTGGCACGACCAGACCCAGGCTTCTCTTGCTGGGGGCTGCGAACCGTCAGATTTTTTCTCATCAAAAATATTTTCCAAGGAATCAGTGGAGTACAGTTATTCTGCATTAAAAATGCACTTTAAAAATAAATAAATAAAAGCTCCAGACTGTTTAAAATGTACAGAGGGGGCAGGGGAAAGATAAACATGTGCTAGTGTCTGAACCCAGTTCAGTTTATCTCCAGTTGAAACGATATACACTATATTATGTATAAATGTATACACACTTCCTATATATATCCCTATATATATAGTGTATATATTATACATGTATAGGTGTGTATATGTGCATATATACACACATGCACATAACAAATCCAGATGCTTTCATTACAAAACCAGATGCTACACAAACAGCAGCAGAGGAAACAAGGTTGGACTCTTGCAACAGATCACAAAAAATAAAAACAGCCACTTGCAGTGACTTTGGTCATTTCTGTATGTTCACAAGGAATGGATTGTAACAAAGAAAAAAAGGAACAGTATTAGTGAAAGAGGAAAAATGGGCGAAACCATCTTGATCCAATGGGAATGCAGTAATGTTCTATACCATTTCACCTATTTCTTTTAGTCATGTTGATTTGATTTCAGTTTTTGGCTATTAAATTTTTTTAAACTCAAGTGACCCACAACAAACTGAACAAAACAACTACAGCGAAAGCCCTTTTCAGTGGAAGATGTCAGAAATCTCAAAACCCTTGGCCTGACTCAGAACTACCATGTGCAAATCAGTACTCTCTTAATGTTTGAAATAAAACTGAAAAAAAAAAAACTTTTTTGAAGCACCTTAATGTGGCCATCCATTCAAGGAATGGGTGCCACTTTTTTCTTTGAGCACCTTATTGACGTGTTTTGCTATCTGCTGTCTTTCTGTTACCTGTTGGCTGAATGGCTAGCTGTTAACACACACATGCGCACAGACCAGAGAGCTGGGCATGCGTGTTCTCAATGAAGTTTACTGTGGTGACTGCTGAAAGGTGAACCCGTTTCCTGATCTTCCCGCCACAGTGTTGTGATAAGATTCGAAGAAGCCCTATTCCCTGCACAGAAATGTTTCTTATCACATTGTATCTTAGTATGGAAAGGAATATGGTCCCTTTTTTGCAATTGCTACTGTACACACACACACACACCACACACACCACACATGCACAAACATATTCATTTGTCCAAGTGGTATTTTCAGTGTCTGTGTGGGTGTCACTGTTTACGCAGTTTCTATTTCCCAGTGAATTTTAAGTGGAAGGCAACTTTTCTAACCAGATTGTCTTTTCAGACTGAAGACCTGGGTATTGGGGAGGAGTTTGGAAAGAGGGAGAGGCAAGGAAAAAGAGAGCTTTAAACTGAAAGAATAATTTCCCACGAGTAACCTGAGCTCGATGACTGCAGAGACTGTAACCTCCAACCTTTGCAGGTGGGCAAGGGACACTGCTTGTATCAGTCTGTGTACCATACAAACCCATGGAGACATGAACACACACGCATCCACCATCAATATATACACGTGGTTTGGGATGAGCAGGTCAATAGTTTTGAGAGGGAGTTTGTTCCTTTTTTTTTCTCATTATACTCTTAAATTGTTGTCAGTTATCAAACAAACAAACAAAAAAATTGTTTTGAAAAACCTTGCATACGCCTTTTCTATCAAGTGCTTTAAAATATAGACTAAATACACACATCCTGCCAGTTTTTTCTTACAGTGACAGTATCCTTACCTGCCATTTAATATTAGCCTCGTATTTTTCTCACGTATATTTACCTGTGACTTGTATTTGTTATTTAAACAGGAAAAAAACATTCAAAAAAAGAAAAATTAACTGTAGCGCTTCATTATACTATATTATTATTATTATTATTGTGACATTTTGGAATACTGTGAAGTTTTATCTCTTGCATATACTTTATACGGAAGTATTACGCCTTAAAAATACGAAAATAAATTTTACAAGGTTTCTGTTTTGTGTGGAAGAGTAATTGATGTTGCTAAGAATGATGTTTGTTTTTTGGGGTTTTTGTTGTTTTTTTTAAATGTTACCAGCACTTTTTTTGTAAGTTTCACTTTCCGAGGTATTGTACAAGTTCACACTGTTTGTGAAGTTTGAATATGAAGGAATAATTAAAAAAAAAACAAAACTCTTCTCTTGGTTTCCTGTTGTGTCTTCTTTATATTGTGGCAATGTTTCTACACATTCATACATTGTGGCCTAGGCTTAGTCCGAGAGTATCCAAATTGAGAATTATAGCTAAAAGTCCAGGAAAATTCTCAACATATCAATCCTCATGCTACAAGAAGTGAGAGTTCCAGGATGGGTGATACTGAAATCACTTTGGGGAAATATAAGGCCAGTTGGGGCATTTTCCTTCTCCTGTCCACACCTCATAAAAGGCACATGGCTCATTTACTGTTATCTGAATTGATTCACCTTTTTTCCCCTTTCTCCATGTGCAAATCATTATCTCTCTGCCTACTGTGGAAATAACCAATCCCATATGACACTGTGCCCATCTATCCTTGTATCTTTGTATCAAAAGAAAGTTCGTGGTTCAAAATACGTCCCCATCTGATGACTGTGGGGACTCCTGAGGGACTCCTGTTTGCTCCATAGGCCCTTTCTCATACGCGACCCTACCCATAAGGGCTCTCTAACCTCATCATTCTCACAGAAATTGCTGGTGTGATGGAGAAAACGTACATCTTGTTTGTCCCGGGTGACGTCAACCCAACTGAATTAGATTTGCTGTCTTCAGTAAGCATCTACATTTCACTCAAAACTGTGCAGTGTATGCAAGAAATGGAGGAAGTTATTTCAGCTCTTGGTGAGCTTTCATATCTAACAACTAGAAATATATAAATAAAGATTCATATACATCAAGACTTAGATTGTACCATTCAGACTCTCAGTGCCGTGGGAGTTTATAAACTAACAAAAAGAGACATGGGCAGGTCCATCAAAGAAGTGTCCAAGGAATAAACAGTCTCATCTGGGGACTCCCAAGAACATGCAGGCTTTGGGTTGGAGGAGGTGAGTGTGGATGGACATTCCCACCAGTGTGAGGAACACAAAGATACCCAGGCATGGGCTTGGGATGGGGAGAACCTGGGCTGAAAGGAGACCTCTATGAATTTATATACTGACTTCTTGCAACTCAATCACTGAGCCCCTAAGTTCACCTGATATTCTAGGAAGTACAAAATAAAAGGAAGGAAACATTTTCCTGATGTATGATCTTCCCCTATTTGATTTCTGTGACTCTTAGCAACATCTTAATGATGTCAGCCAGCTTCACCCAGAGTCCTTGATCTCTCTCTGCGTCATCATCTCTCCTTAAGCCTCTTTCCTGCCTGTTGAAAATGTGGTGGTGTGGTTTATACATGGACTATAACAATAGTAAATGGCACACGGGCTACTTATACAGCACTTAACAGTTTACAAAGTTTCTCCTTCACACGCTTTATCCATCCCTACAATTACCTTGTGAAACATTATTACACTAACTTATAGAAACAGAAGTTCAGAAATATGTCTTTCCCAATATAAAACAATTAATAAACTAGTGCTTGAAGTCAAAATTTTGAAATCCAATGATATATATACCACACCAGTGTTTCTCAAACTTGAGTAATGTGTATATACTTACAAAGGAAAAAAGTACTTCTCACAGACCCCTCCCCACGGGAAGACTCTGTGATTATTTTTATTATAATGTCTATTAATACATTAATTAATAATTAATAGAATGTATTTTTATTAAACCCTTTCTGAAATATGCTCAAACATAAAACCAGGTAAACCTATTATGCTTATACCTCTTACAGAATTATAAAACTAAAATATGAACTTATTTACAAAACATAGACCCACAGACATATAAAACAAAGTTATGGTTATCAAAGGGGAAATGGGGGAGGGATAAATTAGGAGTTTGGGATTAATATATACACACTACTATATATAAAATAGATAACCAACAAGGACCTACTGTATAGCACAGGGAACAATACTCAATATTTTGTAATAACCTATAAGGGAAAAGAATCTGAAAAAGAGTATATATATATATATATATATGTATACACACACACACACACACACACACACACACACATATGTATATGTTATATAAGTATAACTGAATCAGTTTGCTGTATACCTGAAACTAACACAACATTATAAATCAACTATACTTCAGTTTTTAAAAAAACTAAAATAAAAATAAGTACAGGTAAATGACACAAATTTAATATATTGGCTGAGGCTTTGCTGACTTGAAGTCACTGCTCACAAAGGGAGGTGCACTGCCTGCCCCGGGTCCTGATGCTGTGGCCCTACATGACAGGGTACAAAGTAAGAACAACTCTCCCATCAGTTTCCTAGTATTTCAACTACTGCAAACTCTTCCACTGCTCCACCTTCCTGCAGCAAATGAATCTTTTATGAATTAAGCTTCCCTGTCTTGAAATCAACTTAATTAGAAACACAAATATGAAGACTAAAGACAATGACAGTACCTTATTATAAGAAGGTCATCAATATCCAAGACACGTTTGACTTTTCTAAAGACTATTATCACACTTAACACAGAGAAGTTTTAAATACTTACCGAGAGCTTGCAGACCTCAAGGATATATCTGCAACGTCTTAGCATTCCTTAAATCCCAACAAGATTTGATGCCCCCCAGGGACCTCTGTGGCACCATAAGCAGTGCCAGGCACAATAATAACATTAATTCAGCATTTTACAGCTTACAAACACTCAACCACATTATCTTACTTCAGCTCCCCAAGAACCTTATAAAGTAGATATTACTATTACCATTTTACAAATAAGGAAACATTTGTAATGAGGATCAAGAGGTAAGTGGCTCATCCAATGTCATGAGGCTAACTAGCAGCGCTCAGCACTTGGACAAGTATTCTGACTCCCAATCCACGACACCACAGCTACTGCTCTTTTTTTGTTTTTGTTTTGTTTTGTTTTTTTGTGGTACGTGGGCCTCTCACTGCTGTGGCCTCTCCCGTTGCGGAGCACAGGCTCCAGACGCGCAGGCTCAGCTGCCATGGCTCACGGGCCCAGCCGCTCCGCGGCATGTGGGATCTTCCCAGACCGGGGCACGAACCCGTGTCCCCTGCATCGGCAGGCGGACTCTCAACCACTGCGCCACCAGGGAAGCCCAGCTACTGCTCTTTTGGCCTCTATAAAATCAACTAGACTTTTAGTGGCAGAGGCGATGTTCTTACCAACATTCTGACATGAAGTCAGCATGACTGTAGGCCAAGGCAAGTCTTGTGATGCAAGTCTATTCCTGTGTAACACCTGTGAGTTGCAAACTTCTTGCCAGTTCTTGCCCTGTTTATATGAACCACTTAGCTACCACAGATACCTTTGGGGAAGAGTCTGAAATAAGTAAATGCACAGCTTGCTTTTGGTGTCATGCTTGTCTCGATCAAAGGAAGGACAGAAGAGAACAGAAGAAGACCTCCATGTTTCTTCCTGGTAGTAGCCCTTGCAAACACATAACATCTGCAGATCCATCTAATGGCTTATAGACACTCACCTCTGTGTTTTCTCCACATGCAAGGCAATTACTAGAATCGTGATATCTAATATACTAGCCACCAGTCACATGTTGCTATTTACATTACTTTTAAGTTAATCAAAATTAAATAAAATTTAAAGTTCCTCAGTCACATTAGCCACATTTCAAGTGCTCAATAGTCATGTGTGGCTAGGGGCTGCCATGTTGGAGAGCACAGGTATAGAAGATTTCCATCATCAGAGAAAG
This sequence comes from Mesoplodon bidens, assembly GCF_964165515.1. Classification (NCBI taxonomy): domain Eukaryota; kingdom Metazoa; phylum Chordata; class Mammalia; order Artiodactyla; family Ziphiidae; genus Mesoplodon; species Mesoplodon bidens. Next base: position 61,145,689 of record NC_138161.1, on the reverse strand, counting down.
TTCTATCAGATAGTATTGTCCTAGACTCTAACTTATGCAAAAAAAAAAAAATTCTCTCAAGCATCAAAGCATATAAATCTGACTTCCAGAAAACTCAGGCTCTTACACGCATAAGGCTCTCCTGGGCCTCTGGGCAGGTGTGCTTGGAGTGGATGTGGGGGGTTACTGCAGTTTTGCAGGACTAGAAAGAACCAGAAGACGGAACAAAACGCACTTCACAGCTGGCAGCTACAGCCATGCTGCTGACTCCCTCCTCTGGTGGGGTTTGGTGAGCCCACCAGAACGCTGCCATTCGTGTGCAGCACACACAGCCACCCTTCCTGTCCAGCCCAGCACTGATGGAATCTGTATAAACCTGAGTCCGTGATGGTTCATTTCCAGGGTCCCGCAGGCTGAGAAGGAACAAGTCATGAAATAAAGTTGCATGGGAAGGTTCTATCCACTAATGAAGATCATCTACCTCAAAGCTCCATGACTCATAATTTCTCTTATTTGTTCAGCATAATTCTTTGGGTTACAGATCAGACTCTATATGCCCAGGCTTAGAATGTGGAGTAATAAGGGGTAGGGAGTCAGTAAATGTATTTTTCTTCAAACTCACATTTATTGATTCATTTATTCTCCCTTCCCCCTATCATGGAATCTAAGAGGGGATCCAGGAGAGTTTAGGAGCTCTTCCTGTCTACACTTAGTGGTCTCCCACCTCAATCTCTCCTGTGATCCTTCCTTATACTTCTCAAAAGACATAATAAGAGGGAAAAGACTCCTCAAGCCCTGTGTTGAATGAGAGAGAGACAGAGCCCACCAGTCAGTGACAGACACTCTCCCCCAGTACCACCTTGGCTGGGGTTTAGAGTCTACAGCTGCGTGGTCTAACACAAGTACAATGGGAGCCACATAGGCAATTTTAGATTTTCCAGTAGCCACATTAAGAAAGTAAAAAGAAACAGGTGAAATTAATTTTAATAATATATTTTATTTAACACAATGTATACAATTTCAACATGTAATCAATATTTTTTCAATTACTCATGTGACAGTTTACATTCTTATTATTCACATTAAGTCTTCAAAATCTGGCATGTATTTTCTACTTCTAGCACAGCCCATCTCAATAGGACTAACCACATCCCACGTGAGAGCCACATGTGGAAAGCGGCTGCCGTACTGGACAGGCGTGTCTCCAGGAATCTGGCTTTCAGGGCTCTTCTCAGTTCTCCAAGGAAAATCTAGTTCAATGAATTTCACTTTCAAATTTATTTTCCGTCTAATTCAATCTCATTTTAGTAAGCTGTCCCATTTACAACATGTATGGGCTCCTTTGTATTTTTACCACCATCCAAATGGCATCTGTAAATGTTTCCCTGTTACCATAATCATGTTCAATAACACCCAACTGTCAGTCCAGCCTCAGCCCAATGTACACCTTTTCCAAATCAAACCACCACTCCCTTTTTGTCATCATATGTTAGTTCATTTGTGAACTGTGAGTTGTGAATTGTCTTCTACTGCCAACCAATCTGCACTAGTTTTGCAATAAAAATGCTGTGAACTGCCATGGCAAATAACAACATTGTTACAGGTATCTATCTTTCTTCCAAAGGACTTGGCACTCTGGACAGATTTCAGCTCATGGCTCCTGACTACATACTTGTTTGGTAGAGAACTGAGAAAAATCAAAATCAAAATGCAAGGAGGAGTAGCAGTTGAATTGTCTCCTTACTCAACCAGCCTAATTCTGAGGGATCAGGGCAATGTTCCATTTTAACCATTGGTAAAGGACAGTCTTGCTTCACATTTTCTCTCAGTTCCTGTGCCCATGAAAGAAAATCAGTCTCCTATAAACCCAACCTCCCTCATTCTTCTAAGAGAGGTGGTGGGAGGATAAAGCCTGAATGCCAGCTAAACAGAAATGAGCAGCTCAGATGCCACTCTAACCCCAGCACAGAGAGCTCAGGGTGTGCATTTAAGGGTTCCAGGCAGCTAGTCTGAGGTGCTCATTTTTTAAAACTTCCACCACCCTCCTTTGTCTTCCTGTGAAGAGTCCCTATTTTAAAATCCAGATTTTCCTTTCGGTGGGAAACAGATTCTTTCTTCAAAGGCTCAATGGCAGATTGATAGAGAAGAGGTGGATCTCGGCCCAAGGGCTGAACTACAGCTCCTGCAGTAGACATACACCATTTCTGTGGGCTTCCCCAACGCACGTGACTGGAAGAGCCTAGAATCCTCTATATCAGGCCATCACTAGCTTCTGCGTACATCAAGCAAAAGGAGATTTGAAAGTCTGCCCAGGGGATAGCATCTGAAGTCTTGCTGGCTCCCTTGATGCCAGGGTCTTCCATGTGGGACTTTCAGCTCCCAACTTTAGAATCTATGAATTCCCTAGACAAAAATCCTGCTCTCCCAGCCCAGCTTCACTGTTCCCTACGTCCTCCCAGGCCACTTCCCCACAGATGAGCATATCCTGACCACCTCACCCTGAACTGACATCTCTTCCCAAAGGCCTGTGTCTTGGACCCTTATCTCCTCACTACCTTTTAATGTAAATGTGGTCTCCCCACTGAACTGTAAGTTCTCAAAGGGCTGGGACCCGAGTCAATGGTTTAGTCATCCTCTAATCTCCGCATACAAGCTGGTAGCATGCCTTAGTCCTAAAATGCCTTGGGTGTGTGAACGTTGATGCAGACGACAGTGGCAAATGAGACGAGGTGCCTCTGCAGTCACCCCATCCCCGAAATCCACCACAGAACCCTGTAGCCCTGAACCCTGCCCAGTGCTTTTAGGGGAAATGCAGATCTCAGCCACAGGATCTGTTCCAACTGCCAGATTCAAAAGCAGGTCAGGTGTTTGTTTGGTTTTCTAACTTTGCATTGGTAATCAAGATAGAGGCTCCTCCCCGGGATCTGCCAAGATGGAACAGAAGGGAAGGGCAAAGGGAATGCAGACACAGAGGAGGATGACACACATTCACTCAACCGAACACACCCGCACACACACGTGTGCAGACGTCCACATGCATACACACACACACACACACACACACACAGAGCCCTGATGGGCAGACGCCAATACGTCCATCTGTGATAGCACAGGCAGGACTGTGTCTCCCAGAGGATGCCCCCGGCAGCTAGCCCTCCTCGGCGGGGACGCTGAAGCTCGCGAAGCTTCTGTAACTCAGGATGTTGAAGTAGTCGTGCGGCTCGGGTTCTGCGCCGTCCTCTCCCGGCTGCTCCCGGCAGAGGCCGGCGTCCGCCCGCACGCAGCTGCCCGGGGAGGACAGGACGCCGGGCCTCCACTCCTCCTGTTCAGACGGCCTTCTCCCGAGGCCACCTTCCGCAGAGCGGATTCTGAGAGATTTCTTCCAAAAACAAAAAAACTACAAAGTGAGTATGTGGGGATGTCATTTAAAAGTTACTCCCCAAAATGATCCATAGTCATAATGATCTCTTCCTTTCTTACACACACATACACACACACACACACACACCACAAAGTTGTGTTCTTATCCACAGCAATTCCTTAACCCTTAATTTCTCAGCCTCTTCACCGTAGACTTCAGCACTAACCGCTCCCCGGAAAGGCTCCGGGCTACGCGCGCGCGGCGGCCCACGCGCTCCTGCCTGTTCGCGGAGCCTGGGCAGGCGGCTTTCAGTCCCAGCTCTCTCTCACTCCTTCTCGCTGCCCCTGACGCCGCTGACCGCTTCCTCTTCGAGATGTTCTCCTTCCCTGGGCCCCGTGGCATCACTCTCTCCGCTCCTCCTTCTCCGCGGTCAGGCCTGCTCTTTTTTCCGCCGACACTTCAGCTCCCCAGGTAAAGAAGGTCCTCGGGGTTTCGGTCTCTGCTTTCTCGCGCCCGGTTCTCTCTCTTCCTCTGTGCAGCACAGGCGACACTTCATCCTTATGTACATCTGCAACCACCCTCTGTCCTCTAGGGATCCCCAAATCCCTATCCAAACCAGCCCAGGCTTCCAGACCCGGAGGTCCAGCTGCAGGCGGGTCTCACCACCCACAGCAAAAGCCCACACACCACACAGGGCGTTTCCCTTTACGCCCCACAGCAAACTGTGTGTGATGCCCCCCCCCCCGGAAAATGCCTTTTGCGATTTGGCCACACTCACTTTTCCAGCTTCATTTGCTGCAGTGCTTCCCCAACCAACAGCCCAACTCCTGGTATAGGGCCTGGATGCCAGAGGCACCATTGACTGAGAATCTGCCATGAGCACCAAGCGGGCTAGCTTCTTTACGTCATCTCAGCACAGCCCTATTGACGTTTCTACTTGTGAGTGAGCCGATAGGTCCAGACAGTTCACCTGTCCCAGTTCTGACTTGGGTTTGTGGGACTCCAGACGATGCTCTTCTCAGCCAAGCTGCCTCTCTCATCTCGCAGTGTCTCGAATGCCATGCACCGTTTCCTGCCTCTCCGGGTTGGTGTATGTTACGCACACTGTCCATTCACCACAGTTCCCTGCAAAGCTGTCTGCTCACTCCTCCAGACCCGGCTCTACAGCACGTTGTCCAAGAAATGTCTCTGGGCTTCCCTGGTGGCGCAGTGGTTGAGAGTCCGCCGGCCGATGCAGGGGACACGGGTTCGTGCCCCGGTCCGGGAAGATCCCACATGCCGCGGAGCGGCTGGGCCCGTGAGCCATGGCCGCTGAGCCTGCGCGTCCAGAGCCTGTGCTCCACAACGGGAGAGGCCACAGCAGTGAGAGGCCCGCGTACCACAAAAAAAAAACAAAAAACAAAAAAAACAAAAAGAAGACGTCTCTGACTCTGCCGGGAGAGTAACATCCTTCCTGTATGTCCCACTACGGTCCTGGGTGTTCTCTGTTGTAATATTCAACGCCGCCTGGAATTTGTTTACCCTTCTGTCTCGTCAGGCCCCAAACTGTGAGCTCCCCTGAGGGGAGGATCTGTGCTGTATTCCTCTTGGTAACCTCGGAGTTCATAACAGATGCTCAGTATAGGTCTTAGGACTGAAATGCACACAAACACACACAAACTCACTCTCTCTCTTTCCTCGCTCACTCCCCCCCACCTGGCCCCAAATCTAAATAAGGGATTTTCCATATCAAAATATGGACTCATGGTCAGACAAGTACATTTACACTTATGAGACAAGAAGATAGACCGTGAAACCTGTTTGGGAAAATCAAGGATGTGAAGTCAGCCATCATGTCCATATGACAGCGTCATAGGTGAGGGTTGTGCCTTACAGGCAAGAAAATCAAAGAACAGCAGGCGCAGGCGGGATGGCAGAAGAAATGCCTAATGGCGTGCAACGCAAAGGTGACATCCTCCCGGCCTTCATGGATACTGCTCTAAAGCAGGTCACCTAGCCCCACTGTAGGTCCAAACGACAGAATCACAAAGAGTCACCACACACAGGCTTGGAAAATAACAACAAACACAAACCAAACTTCATTCTGCCCACCCCACTGCTTCCAGGATAGGAAACAGCACCATCCTCACTGGCTAGTGTCAAGCTCTGCAGGACATAAATAGACGCAGAGAGGCTGAGCGGGAGGGTGGGCGGAATGGATGGGCGCCTTGAACACATATCAGAAGTTACAGGTGCGGCCTCACTGCGGGCCCTGAGGAGCTGGGGCCCACGGACTGTTTCATTCATCCCTTTTCAGTAGGAGTGGCTGCGCCTTACTGTAGGTGTGAAGAAAAGGGTTGTTATCGTAGGTCACGCTGATTCTTTGCTTCACAGAAGTCCTACATCCCTTGATGCAACCCTATCCATTTAAAAAATACAGACACCCAATTCTTTCTCAAAGAGCTGATTGTGGGTTTTTGTGTTGGTGTGTTCTCGTTCCCATTCTTAGACTGCCTACCCTTGCCTTTGAATCTTAGGACTATTTTGGCTTCCAAAAATCCTCTGGGAAGTGTAAATAGGCCTGAGCTGGCTCTCTCAGCTGTTCTGTTTTCATTCCATCCTGCATAGGGAACCCTGTAATTGTAATCAGTGTAAAAAGCAAGTCTGGAATTAAGGCATTGATGTTGTTCTAAAAGACCAAACGAAGCTACGACAATAGCAACTATGGAGACTTGCAGGACAAATGTTACCCTCTTGGAGAACGTGGGAACAGACATTTGGCAGTCACTGTCCTGCAGCTGGACACACCCATCTCTCCTTGCCCTCACAGAAGTTCCCCTGGGTGCACTTTTCCCAATAGTAGCTTAGCAAATAACATTCATTCATTTAGTCAAATCAATCTATGCAATATAACTAATTTATTGAGCACCAGGTATCATGAGGTGCTATAGTAAATACATTTTATAAGAATTATAAGAATTTAAGAAATAATGGTTATTGATACATGCCAGGAAAAATGCCAGGGGCCTTATGTGAATTATATGACTTGAGTTTTTCTACAACCCTAATAGGACAATACCATAATTGTTCCCATTTTACAGATGAAGAAGCTGAGGGTCAGCAAAGTTAGGTGGCCCAGCTACTCAAGTGGTAGAGCCAGGATCCAAACCCTAGGTCTGTCTGATTCCAAATGCCAAACTCCTAAATAATTCAACCTACTGGCTCTCAGGGTCTGTAGGGAATACTGTTGGTGCCCTGCTCAGATTGCCTCACCACCTGACCAGTGGTCCCCTTTCCCAGACACTGGGAATCTAGACTATGAGTGGCTCACAGCTGCCCATTCTCTGGAGGATTGCTCTTGGACCTTTCCTGGTGAGCAGCCAGCAGTCAACAACTGGCTGAGGTGGGTTTTCAAAAGGCTGGCCCCCTCCTCAAGGTGTGACCAAATCTGCTTCACCCACATCTCCCCTGAAACAACATCCCTTAGCCCTACCTTGCTTCCTTCACTACTCTTCATCTGAGCGCCCAGCCCAATAAGTCACTCTCACCAGAATTCCCATGCCAGGCTCTATGGGAACAAATCTAAAACAGTTGCTCCTGGGAATGGCCCTAGAAGGCAGACTCTAGGATGGGATTGTGGAGGGGAATCCCTCACCAGCTGGATGGGAATACAGACCCCAACGCTGGTGGTGAAATGGGAAGAGACACAAAGGGAAGGGGAATATGAACTGGTGCAACAGCTCTGACATTTGAGAAGTATAGAGCAGATAGTGCTTGTTAGGACTGTGGGACTGGGTGGCTTTTACTAAATTCTGCTGTTGGACTGAGAAGAGAACATGACAGATCTACCAGCAACTGAAAGCAAAGTGTGAGAATCAAAGCTCCTCTTCCTTGGCAACATTTAAAGAAACGCTCACCTCCAACACTGAAGAGCAGGCAGAGGACCTACCTATAAGGGCGACAGAACTTCAAAGAAGGCTGAATTCTAAGCCTGGGCAGGACTCCACCAAAATCAGGGTCTGGGCGGGAATGGAGGCATTTCTGTGCGTTGGGAGGAGGATCTCTTGGTAGATGCACTTGGGAGCCTTGAACCACCAGCTTCTCTTGCATCATCTGGAGCTGCAGAGGTGACCCCCTTCCCCGGGATGGAAGATGGGTCCTGTCAGGACCTGCCTCCCCTCCCCTATTGGCCATTGGCCCATAATTAGCAAAAATCTCAACCTACACTAACTGAGGGAATCCTGGGCATGCTGAGGGAGGAGAGAGGTTGTAACAAAAGGAGCTAACACATACTGGTGGAACTGGGAGAGTATGTTTGGGAGTGAATCCTGAGGGGAGTGGATCAGGGCTGGGTGAGTAGAACTTAAGACTGGATGAGGGACACATCATTTGTCAATATTAGGACACATGCCATGGCTCGAGATCTAACACCCTCACAAGGCCCCGGGACACAGCTGTCAACAGAGATGCCAACAGTGCTTTGGAAAACTAGGGAAGAAAGAAACAAAATGCTCAGAGAAGTGGGGATGTTATCATGGACCCATGTAGAATAGTAAGAAGCATATATTTGTCTCTACCCCCAGTTCCTGCTAATATTTGGTCTCTATTAACCCCAGTTCCTGACACAGAGCTCCCTAACCTCCTAAAATATCCTGAGTGATAGGAATATCATACACAGGGCTCTTAAATCCCTTGGACTATCCTGGGTGACAGGGGTGTCTTTTGTTCCAATGAGGCGACTTTTGCTGGGCTCCAGAGTGGAGGCTGGTTACCAGAACGACCAAGCCATGATGAGAAGCTTGGAACCTCCAGCCCTACTCGCTATTGTCCAGAGAGTGGAGGGGGCTGGAAAATTAGTTAATAACCAATCATGCCTGTGTGATGAAGTCTCCATAAAGATCCCAGAAGTATGAGATTTGGAGTTGATGAATATATCTACATGCTGGGAGGGCGGCACACCCAGCACCTTGGGGAGAGAAGAACCTGTGCTCAGAACCCTTCAAGACCTCACCCTATGTATTTCCTTCATCTGGGGATTCATCTGTATCCATTATCAAATTCTTTATTATATAATAAGCAGGTACATGTAAGTAAGTGTTCCCCTGAGTTCTGTGAGTTGTCCTAGCAAATTATCGAATCCAAGGAGAGGGTTGTAGGAACCTCAATATACAGCCAGTCAGTCAAAGGTACAGGTGACAACCTCGGACTTGCAATTGGAATCTGAAGGAGGGCAGTCCTGGAAGTCTGAGCCCTTAACCTGATGTTAACTCCAAGCAGATAGTGTCAGAACTGGATTGACTGTAGGACACTCAGGGGGTGTAGGAGAATTGGTCAGTGTGGCAATAAACCCACACATCTGGTGTCAGAAGTGTTCTGTGCAGTGCTAAGAGTAGAGAAGAAGAAAAGACAGACAAACAGAGTTTTTCCCAATACAGTCTACTAAATCAGGGATTGGGAAACTAAGGCCCATGGGTCAAATCTGGGGTACCACAGACTTTGGTACTGCTCACGAGCTAAAAATGGATTTTATATTTTTAAGTGATAGAAAAGGGAATTCAAGAGAACAGTATTTTATTAAACATGAAAATTATATGAAATTCAAATTTCAGTGTTTATAAATAAAGACTTATTGAAACAAGCCACACTCACTCATTTACATATTGTCTGTGGTGCTTTCACAGTGCAATGGCAGAGCTGAACTTTTGCAACAGAGACCGTAAGGCCCACAAAAGCTAAAAGATCCTGGCCCTTTACAAAGAAACTTCGCCAATCCCTGTACAAAGTAATTTTTTAAATCCAGCAGCTGATTATGTTTCTTGGGAAGATCCAGAAGACACCCTTTTACTGAGGTGGAAAGGAATGTGCTAGTGAGGGGAGCACCAGCATCATTGAGGGGCTCAGAGATATCTCTCCTCTGTAGGCTAGAGCTGAAGTAGGCAATGCTTTTATAGAACTGGATCCCCAGTAGAAAGAGGGATGAGGAGATCCCAAAACAATATAGGGACAGATGGCTTAAGAAACAAGGTGGATGTAACTACTTCAATGGCAGCCAAGGAAGCCTGGCCCACAGGGATATTAAGATGGTTAATAAAGCCCAGTGTGTTCCTAGGAGAAATATAGATGGACAGTCAACAAGGGTATTGCTTAAATGTATAATCAAAAGATCAAGGATACATGAGAGTAGACTGAAGCATGGAGAGTCAAGATTTCTTGCATTTCCAGGTCTATAACAGTACTGGCTTGGATACTGTCTGTTCACCCCTCAACGTCACTCTCCAACCTTCTGCACCCTCTTCTGTGCCCAGGGAAGACTGAACTACATGTACTGAATCAGTGAGTTCCCTTGTCCTCTGACTTGAGATTGGGTTCAGCCAATGCAAGCAACAATAGGAGAATGGAGGGAAAGAGTATGAGGTGAGGGTATATATTCTCCTGGCATTCTCTCTGCAGGGTGGACTTGGACTGGCTGTGACCTTCAATCAAAGATTACAGTACTTCTCAAAGTGGTCCCTCGACATAACTGTCTCTTTCCAGGTCCTAGTAATCATCCTCCCTCCCAGGTTCCAGTAATCATCCTCTCTCCTTTCCCCTAAAGAACTAGGGTTGGTAACAACACACTCCTACACTCCCACTTATGGTTTCCTTATATGCTTGCCAGTCCTTTGTAAATCTCCTTATTAAACTATCCTCAAACTACTCGTGTTGAGAATACTATGTGTTCCCTGATGGACCTTGAAAAATACAGGTATAAAATGCATTTGAGCAAAAAGAGAGAGAAGACTGGAAACTATAGCCAAAGCATATGAAAAAACAGAGAGGAACTAATTTAGACAGGAAGCAGTGGACATGTCAAAGAGGGGGCTGATGAATAAAACATTTTAGAAGGGGAGCCACAGAACTTGATAGCTACTAGACTCTCTCTTTTCACCTTTTCCCCTTTCCCTTATACAAAGATGACCAAAGTTGGTCTGGGATACTGGCCTGGAAATGAACCAATCTTAATCCTTAACAGGAAAATGTGTTCTGCTGCTTCTAAAGAGCTTTCCATATGTCCATGCCAGAGCTGCAGAGCTCTGGTGACAGCAGAGGACATTTGTTCACCAACCACCATAACAGCTCCCTGCCCAGCTCAGAGATCAATCATCATTCTCTTCACCTCTCCCCTCTAGTCAATCACTTCTCTTTCCCTCATCTTCCCCTAGAGGTTTCATTTACTCAACCTGTCTACTGTGATAGCCAAGACATAAATGAAAATACTATAAGTCATTGACTTCCTCGATAGCACTAGCCACATTTCAGCCACTGCTGGATCCCCAGTACTCTGTTCCATGATGTCTGTTGAATGACAAGGAATAAGTGGCCACATCTCTGACCAGGTAGGTCAGCAATCTCAGTGTTTGTTTCATAAACCTGGAAGTGAGGGTTTGAACCATAGGACAAGAGATTTTTGTAGGCAAGTTGGTGGACCAGGCAGTCATCTTCTCGTATTAGATTTTATGTAACTTTCACCTATCACATGAGCTTTCCTACCATTTGAAGAATCTCTTTCACTTCCTCTAGACCAAATTAACAAGGTCCAACAGTTGCCTGGAGCACTGTTAGACCAGTGACTGAGGGAGACCTGTCCACTTTGTAATTCAGAGGGGAACAAGACTTTGGTTTTGCTACCAAAATACCTTTTCCCATCCTCACTCCAATCTGTTCTCAGTAAAATAAGGTTAGAGTGAGTGTTCCTGGGCTCTCTTCATTCGTAGATCTGACTGAAGACAGAACATGTGTCAAATGGAACGTGTTATTTTTACATCAATACTGTAGTTATTGATGGTAGGTTACAGAAAGCAAACTGAGTTTATCTACACAGAAAACTAAGAGAATTTAAGATGTAAGATATTAGACTAAATGTTCAAGATTAGTCACTGGTAATAGACATGAGTGTGCACAAAAGTGTAACTCCATAAGCAGAATTAACACTAGGAAAATATATACAATTTCTATCCTAGGCAGAGATATAGAATTAAGGCTGTTTAAAACGCAAAATACCATGAGGTCTAAGTGGAGGAACATTACAATAGTACTTTCTTATTAAGCAATTCTAGTTTGTGCAATTCATCTCAACTCTGAGGCCTGGAGAGGGAAGTAGCTCTCAGTCTTCAGAAGAGTGACAAGAGTAAAATAGTAAAATAGATGTTAAATAAAAAAGAAGAGAGGGCTTCCCTGGTGGCGCAGTGGTTGAGAGTCCACCTGCCGATGCAGGGGACACGGGTTCGTGTCCCGGTCTGGGAAGATCCCACATGCCGCGGAGTGGCTGGGCCCGTGAGCCATGGCCGCTGAGCCTGCGCATCCAGAGCTTGTGCTCCGCAGCGGGAGAGGCCACAGCAGTGAGAGGCCCGCGTACCACAAAAAAAAAAAAAAAAAAAAGAAGAAGATAAAGTCAAAGGATGGTCCATTTCTGAGAGAGGGAGAAAAGGAAAAAGAGGACAAGAACTCACAATAAGCAAGCAAGATGGAACCAGAGCCTAAGAACACACATCTGTCCAAATCCCTCCCTCTCTGGGACTGGCAGTGACCTGGCCACATTCAGGCTAAATGGCTGTTCAGGAATCAGGTACAGAGGGGCTAGAACTCGAGTTGGGGGTCTTGACCCAATATAGCCAAAGGTACAGAGTGGGTGGACTGGGTAAATATGTTCTGCTTGTAAAAGTCAGCCTTTGAGTGCAGATATGAAATACAACATCAGAAATAGGAGTTCTGCTTCTGGTAGAACAATGATTGCCTATGTTGCTTTGAACCAACATTTCCAGGGAGAATAGCTAGAAAAACTGAACAAAATATTATAAACATATATCTGTATTAATCAGAAATCTATCAAATCAGTGAGAAATTTGTGGTCTGGGGAGCAAGATCCAGGAGTAGGAAGCCCAGAGAGATGAGATGAGCATTGTGGGGTTGGGAAGGGTGTGGATTTTCTCCTAGAGAAATTGCCTGAAACTCATGGCTGAGAGGCAAATTAGCTACACAGAATTTCTAGCTGGAGGGACAAAATTTAGAGTTCAGAGGCCACCAAGGAAGGGAGACTCTAGCAAACACTACAGGCTTTGAGTTGGTACCCCAAAGGACTACACTCTACAAGTAAGGAAGTAGCAGAAATTAAATCCAGCTTTAAATCCTCTCACTACTGATTTAATTAAGGTGATGGGAATGCTACTGCCTGAAGATTAGTTACCTGATGGAAGCAAAAAGGAATCTTCTTTAGAGGAAGATGATATTATCTACAGCCTCAAATTATGGCCACAGGTTTTCATGTAGAAATACAGCATTCAATGAAAAGTAAACAGTCAAAAAGATAAGATAGGTCCAAAAAACAAGCAAAAAGAGAGAATATTAAAAGACCCATAGAGAACCCAATTAATAGGAGCGTCAGGCACAGATTTCAGAATAATTATGATTAACATTTTCAAAGAACTAAAAACAAGATTGGGAATTTTGGCAGACTTTAAACTGTCCAAACAAAGAACAAAATAGAAATCCTGAATCTAAAAAATATGATAATGGAAATTAAGAACTTAAGGGATGGGTTTAACAGAAAAGTAGATCCATCAAAGAAGAGACTTAGTAAACTGGAAGGCATGTCCAAAGAAAACATTTGATGAGACAAGTAGATGGAAAATACAAAAAAGAGAGTAAGGGATGTTGGAAAAAGTGAACATGTTGAAAATACCACGTGATTAGAATTCCAGAAGGAGAGGAAAACAAGGACAAAGAAGTAATACATGAAGAAATAATAGCCAAGAATGATATAAAACTGACAAAAGATATCAAGCTACAAATTCAAAAAGCACTCCAAACCCCAAAGAGAATAAATACAAAGATGACTATATCCAATTATATCACCATATAATTGCTGAAAACCAAAGAGAAAGAAACTTTCTAAAGAACCAGAAAAAAAAAAAAACATTATCTTCCAAGGAGCAAAAATAAGATTCTCATATAATTTCTGAACAGAAATATGAGAAGCCAGAGACAATGGGACAATATTTTCCACATGTTGAAAGAAAATAACTGCCAACATAGAATTCTATACCCAGCAAAACAAATATATCACTTTTAAGTTAAGGAAAAATTAAGATATTTTCAGATGAACAAAAAGCAAGATAATTCATCACTAGCATGCCTGCCCACAAGGAAATACTAAAGGATATTCTTTGAGCAGAAGGAAAACTATCCTAGTTATAAGATAGAACATGCAGGAAGAAGTGAAGAGCAACAGAAAGGGTAAATCTAAATGAATATTGGCTCATAAGACAATAAATCATTTCTTTGGGGTTTAAAATAGAGAACTAAAATCCATGACAATAATAGCAGTAAGTTGGGGAGGTAGGTAAAGAGTTAATGTGTTCTAAGGTTCTTGCAAAATCCAAGAAATGATGAAAGTACTAATACATATTAGACTTTAATAAATCAGGGATCTATTTTGTAATCTCTAGTGTAACCACTAAAAAAAAGAAAAATGCATAACTACTAAATAGATCTTTTTAATAATAAAAAGTACTTAATTCAAAAGGCGGCAAGAAAGATTGGGGGGAAAAACAGGCAAAACAAATATGAAGAAAATAAAGTGGTAACTGTAAACCCACATGTATCAGGAATAACAGCACCAGGTACCAGTCCAGAGAGAGCAAAGCAAGGCTGCAGAGTTGAGTTGTTAACGGAGGGGAACCAGAGTTGGAGGGAAAGTGAGTCAGGCACTAGGGAAGAGGATCTGAAACAAGGGGGAAAACAGTGTTGGGAATCACAGGCCTGTGTTCCCCAAAGTGTTTGTTTAGTAACTTAAGGCAACCTGGGATGACTTAAAAGACCCAACAGGGCAGACAAAACAGGAGTGGGAATTCTTGCTTATTCTAATCACTAACTACCAGTTACGACACAAGGATGTGGATATATTTCTTCATTGTTTACAAAGCTTTCACATGCAGTATGCCACCTGTTCATCACAACCCTGTGATATAGAGTGAGCAGAATCATAATCCCCATTTTATACATGAAGAAATGGAGACTTGGAAGATGAAACAGCATCCCTATCATCACACACTCAATGCTGAGATTAGAAACTTCCAGTTCCCCGTCCAATACTCTTTCAGCCACGTGACCCCTTAAGCAAGAGTAACAGAGGATCTACAACCTACTCACCTTGCCATGTACCTTTTACCCCTAAGTTTTTGGAGTGTTGATTTCTCATTCTGCGGAAGTGCTAGATAGCCCAGCACTACTGAAGGGTTGTTAAAATTAAAGGAGCTAATGTTCAAAAACCCCTGGCACAGAGTAGATGCCCAAGACGCATCACAATCACAGTGGCTAAATCAAACTCTCAGAGGAGTGGCTTAAGGGGCAAGCAGGAGCCAGGAATTGTAGGCCACAGCAAGATGGGGAGGATACAGACCCAACCTTTCAGGAGCTCCCAGACAAGGGAAGGCACAGCAAGAGAGCATAAACAATGCCACTGAAAGGCAGAGCAAGGACTGTGAAGAAGGCACAATGAACAGCGGGAGCGATCACTTCTAGACAGAAAGGGGACAAGAAAGGACCAGGGTGGCAGAGATGGGATGCCCAGGACTGAGATATGCAGCCAGAGTCATTACCTTTCTGGCCAGTGTGACCACCACAATGACTGCTGTGCCGATGACTGCCAGCACTGTGGCCATGGCTCCAAGCAATGGGATCTGGAACCCAGCGCTGTGCTCAGCCACTAGAGGGAGAACAAAACAAAGGTGAGTGTGGGCAGAGGCCGGAAGCAAAGGGCAACCAATACAAGGGAAGCCTCAGTGTCAGGGAACGGGCATGGGAATTGGCCAGGCCTTTCTCTAACCACAGGACTGGCGTCTTCAAGTCCATCTCTTCGGACAGCAGAGCATCTGCCAGGCCCATCATGAAATCAGTGCCTGATCTCTCAAGGGGTGTACCCCACACACTTGACACCAGCGCAGACCATTTTAACACTCCTTTCTCTTTTTGACAATATCTATTTCAGTCATAATCATAAAGTGAAACAAATAACATCCAGAAAAAAACCAGAAGGTGATTATTTTCTTTATTAAACTTCATATTTATAATCATACTAGTATAAAAAAAGTTTAATTAAAAATTTAAAAAAGAGGGACTTCCCTGGTGGTCCAGTGGGTAAGACTCTGCGCTCCTAATGCAGAGGTCCCGGGTTTGACCCCTGGCCGGGAAACTAGATCCCACATGCGTGCCGCAACTAAGAGTCTGCATGCTGCAACTAAGAAGCCCACGTGCTGCAACTAAGACCAGGCACAGCCAAAATAAATAAATAAATACATATGAAAAGATATCTTTGAAAGAACATTAAAGTACAAAGAAGTAAAAAAGCATATAACCTTTCACCTTAAGCCTATAACACTTACTCCAACTCGGCTGAGACCCTGGAGGGAGTAAGGTTCCGGAGCTTTATCCTTTGCTGTTTTGCCAGCACCTGGCACCCACCAGGTGCTTAATAAATATTCATGACATGAACTAAAGCAGGAATAAGTGAAGTTCTATGAAGATGTAAAATGTAAATGCAACGAGGAAGAGCCAAGAAGAGTTTTGAAAAGATGAGTGATGCTTGACCCAAGGAGAGTGTGAGGGAAACAGGGCTATTGTCAGGATGTGTGCTGGACTATAAGTGAAAGGGTTTCCAGGCTGCCTCATCCCATCCCCACCTCCTTCCCAGGAACTTGGGTAGAACCCGGGTGTCCAGGGCAGTCTTGAAAGGAGAAGGGTGTAGCAGAGGCCGGGCCCCTCTTCCTTCTAACAAAGGGCTTAGATTGCCAGGAGGATGGCTAAAGCATGTAATCACTTAGGGCAAGGGCAGCACCCCCAGTACCCGTAAGGTACCAGGAGCAGGGGGGGAGCCCAAATTCCCCAGAATGTGTTCCTCCTGCTCTGAGGACTCAGTCTCCTGCCTTGGCCACAGGTAGGGAAAGAGGACTGACGGAGACCAAAGTTGGAGAGGGTCAGAGGGGCTGCAGAGGTATCTCCATAGAACCAGAAAAGGATGGAGGCTCTTCCCCCCATGCCGCACTGGCCTATGCCAGGCGCCCTCAAGAAGTAGCACTTGAGAAGAAACTTTAAAATAACCTTTTATCTTCTCAGTTTACACATATTTTGCTAACTCATCAAACTTAATCTCCAACACCACTGATGTCAGCAAATAGCAGTTCTGAGGGTGTAGTTGAGTGGAACAGAACCCCTGTGTTAAAATCAGCTGTACCGCTCTGAGCAACAGCCAAGCCTCAGCCTCTACCTCCACCCAACAGTCAGATGGGAATCGGGGGATCGTGTTCATACTTATGTTCATGCGTACTTACATACTTAATTCATGCTTGTCATGTTCCAGGGACTGTTCTAAGGCCATTTCTTTTTTTAGTAAGTAATTCAATCCTACGTTAGCTCCTCAGGAGGTCTTACATCTTTTCCTCATTTCACAGACGAGAAAAACAAGGCACAGAGAAGCCCAATAATCTTGTCTGAAGTCAACAGCAACACCAGGATTTGGCCCCAGGCTGCCTGAGCCCATCAGGACTCTGCTATCCTGTCCCTCAGCCGTGAGAACAACCCTTTCCCACCCTCCAGCGAACTGGTTTAAGTGTCCAGGTGGATAATGAAAGTGAAAGCATTTGGAAACTATGAAGTACCACAGAAATGTAAATTCTTGTACATTTACACTGAGCACTGAGCTCTAATCCTTTAGAAACTTAGTGGCTGATTCTAATGTGTATGATTGATGCTAAACTAATTAATGAGATCCTTTCTCACAAGACCTAACAACTGGTCTTCCTAACAAACATACATAAGAGGTGCTTTTACCCGAACAGTGGCTCTCAATCCTGGCTGCCCATTCAAATCATCGGGGTGCTTTTAGAGCCTAGCACAACCTTCTCTGCCCCTCTGACTGAACTGATCTGGGATGGGGTGCCAGCATCAGTACCATTTAAAAGCTCCCAGGTGATTTGAACGTGAACCCGGGTTGGAAGGCCCCACTTGGCCATATTGGGCAGGAATGCATTTTCTACCCTAGAGGATGACCATCGCCAGCCACCCTGCTCCAGAGAGCATACCTGAGCTTTGTAGGACTTCCAGAAAGAGTGTCCCTTTGTAAATCCCGTCAGGGTAGGTGTGATAGATGCAGATGTACTCTCCTGTGTCGTTCCTGGTCAGTGACTGGAGGGTGAGGCCCAGGTTGGGGCCTGGGACCATTCGCTCCGTGAAGGCTGGGTTGATGTGCCACCCCAGGCTGGCATGATGAATGGCCAGAACTTGGTCCTGCTGTTTCCAGTTGACCTGGGTCACTTTGGCAGTAGTGGAGGAGAGGTGACACTGTAAGGTGACAGAGCCACCTTCCTCTGCAGAAATGTTTCCCGTTGTTACTATTCTGCCTGTCACAGCTCCTAGGGAAGGGGAAAAAAAAGCACGCACTTTTAGCAGCTGGCCTTGAACCTTCCCGTAGAAATTCCAAGGCGGCTTTAGGCCAGAATTGATTTTTGGAATGACAGTCTCTCCAGTCTGCCCTGTCATTCCCCCGTACAGACTGTAATTACTACACAACATAGCACTTCACCCTCTTAGGATATTCTGTGGGAATATACCTTCCTGTTGAACTCATTGATTATTTCCACACACTTATCTTGTCTCCCTACCTAGAATATAAGCCCTTGTCAGCCACCGCTTCTGTTTGATTGTATCTTCCAGCAGCCAGTTCTGTGCTGGGCACATTATCCTTTGAAACAAAACCTGGCTGTTTTGGTTGATAGCCATTTGGGGTGCCCGGAAAATTTTTCAGGAAAGCCACGACATCCAAAGGAAAGGAGGCTTGGAGAGCAACTCTGCTTCTCCAGGCAAAGCCACCAGCCTCGACACTGACCTCCACCCCGGCTCCAGACGGTTCAGAAAGCAACAGGAAAACAAAATTATACTACAGTTTTTAAATATTTCTGCCCCCCTCAGAAATATTTGCTTATGATATTTAATATAGAAGGAAATAGATTTAACATAAATTAAATCTCTAATAGTAGAATCTCTGGAATCTGTGACGAAGACATTTTTTAATCCACAGGAAACGTGTTGGGTTGGCCAAAACGTTCATGCGGGTTTTTCCATTACGGAAATACAATGTTTTTCTAGAAGTTTCCTCAAGGACAGAAGAAAGGAGGGTGGCGCAGGAGTGAACTTCTCTCAGCAAACTCATCATCCCTCCTCCTTAGTCCCTTTCTCTCCTCCTGCTTCCTTCCTTGGGCCAGCCAGTCCGGCACCCCCCCATCCCCAAGTCCTTCATCTGCCGCCTAGTACAGAACTGTGTCTCCTTCTCAGAGACAGCTGTTTCTCAACGAGGGGACACAGGGCTCTGAAAGCTGTGTTTCCTTCCCTCAGATGGATAAGGCAATGGCTCCAGCCTCCCCCTTCCTCCGCCCGCTCTCCCTCCCCTTCCAGTCCCAGGCTAGACTTCAGGCCGTACCTGAGGCAGGGAGGCGAGCCTGCCTCAGCCCCTGGGCCCAGAGCAGTAGGAGACACCACTGCATGCTTCTGCCCAGGGGGCCAACAGGAAGGAGCTGCGGCCTCTTCTGCCAGCGAAACTGGCCGACTGCTGATGGCAGGGTGAAACTGAGCCTCTGAGGAGAGAAGGTCTCGGAAAAACCAAGTTCAGCAAAAACAACGTCGAAGATAAAACTCACAACAAGTGCACAAACTGCAAAGAGTGAGCCACAAGAAAGACCATGAAGGAAACACATTTAAAAATAAACAAAAGTGTGGTTAGAGGTACACTGGGCTTTGGATTACTATTAGTCAACCTATTGTTTTTAAGTTCTGTCTCAATGCACTTTTTGTTTAAATTAGCCTTTATGTAATGAGCTCAAGCACATCTGTGTAATGCCCAAGATTCTGGAGAACCTGTTCCTGACGGGGTTCACTGGGCTGCCCCGACTGTGCAATGACAAGAGAAACCTAAGTTCGCGCACTTAAAGGCCAGGACCTGTGCTTGAAGTCTAATGATCGAGGGAACAAAAGACATTTATTCAGAAACAAGACATGAGTGGGACAAAAGTCTTGGTCAAACAGAGCAACTTTCCCTTGAATGAGGGAAAGAACTAAGATTCTCTCTCCTTGAATCTAATTTCTTCTGTCTTGTTTATTTGGACTGAGACACTGTTGAATCCGGGCTTAGTCTCTCTGACCCAGTAGAGTCGGAAGAGACCAGAAGAGTGAGTTTTCTCGCGTACCGTGACCCCGTGACAATCGGGGATGCAAAGAAAGGCGAGCCCCAGTTGCCTGACCCTGGATCGGGATTGGCTGACACTTGTCTGGAGCTCCCAGCTCATCGTCAAGTCCTCCTGTTGACCCACCCTTCCTTCCTGCTTCTCGCCCTCCCTCTCTCACTTCATGCCTTTGAAAGTCCCTGAGTGCCTGTGAAGCACTGGACTTGGGCTAGGCTCTGGAGATAATCACCACCCCTGCTGTCAAAGTCAAAGCTTGCTCTGGTGAAGCCACACCCTGGGGAGAGGAGGTGGAGGGTACACATTCACCTGCCTTGGGCATGCCCCGTGGTGTTATGTCCTGAAAGTCTGCTGCTCCAACGGGGCAACGTCTGAAGCCTGATGCTCAGCCTCTCATTCCAACCCAGCACCCTGAGCAGTCCACACTTTCCGGGCTCCTGTCCTTCTCTTCTACAGGACGTTCCATCTCAAACCAGTTTCCTCCCCTCCCTGGGTACTACCTATTCCCAACTCTACGCTACAACCCATGTACACCCCTACACCCCACCCCCAGCCCCTCAGACAACTTATGCCTCACCAACTTCTTTCTGCCCACCCCAATTCGACCTGTCCTTCAAGGCTCACATCAAGACGTCTCCTCCACTGCCTCTCCACAGTCACAGAGCCTGCAGCTGAAGAAGCTATGAGACCTAACGCGTGTCCACCTAATGTGGGTGCAGAGGTTGAACCAAAACTGGTTGCCAAGGCAGAGGGGCGAGGGGTGGGAGAGCTGAGAGCAGCTCTGGAGAATAGAGCACAAAGGCAGACTCTGGCGTTTGGACTATAAAAAGCTCAGAGACTGTGTTTCTATCGTGGGGGCTGGTAGAAGCCACAGAGGCAGGACCTGTCTTATACAGCTGGCCTTCTGTATCCATGGGTTCTGCATCTGTGGATTCAACCAACCACAGATTGAAAATATTAAAAAAAAAAATTCCAGAAAGTTCCAAAGGGCAAAACTTGAACTTGCCATGCACTGGCAACTATTTACATAGCATTTACATTGTATTTATAACTATTCACATAGCATTTACATGCTATTAGGTATTATAAGTAATCTAGAAATGATGTAAATTGTATGGGAGGATTTGCCTAGGTTAAATGAAAATACTATGCCATTTTATGTAAGGGACTCGAACATCTGCAGGGTTCTCAGTACCAATCCCCCACAGATACTGAAGGATGACTGTATAATGAGAAATCCAAAGAAACTTAGAGCGGGTTAAAGAATTGTTCTATTTGTTTCTAAGCAGTCAGTCCAAAGAAGAGCACGGTCAAGTCCGTTTTGATCAGTGGTGCTCTCCAGAGACATGTGAAGGTGGTGACTAACACCCTATGGAAGGAAAAAGACCTGGGTCCGAATTCATCCCGGTTTGATGACCTTGGGAAATTACTCAACCTCCTTAAGCCTCAGTTTCCTCATCTGTAAATAAAAACAGTAGTATCCGCTCCTCACCCCCCTCATAGGGTCCTTGTGAGGATTCAGTGAACTAATGTCTGGTAAGGTGTTTAGCACAGTGCCTGGAACACAGGAAGGGTTCAATACATCAATGATAGTATTGATAATAACATTAACTAAGGAAGTGAAAGGAAAATCAGAGGAGAATATCCCTGTCTATGTAGTGTATTTTGCCAGGAGTAAAACCCTGGTCTCTGGACCCCAAGGCCAGAGTTCTACAAACCTCTTCATTCTGGCTTAGGCATCTGATATCAAATATGAGAATAAAATGTTTCTGTGGAAAAGCAGGCACTGTACCAGCCGAACCCTGAGGATGGAGGAAGGTGAATGACAGAAGAGTCTCCCCAGGGAACCTCCCAAATCCCTCTGGGAGCCTCCTATTGGGACTCCTCCTGGAACGGTCACTGGCAGCAGCCAGAGCAAAGCAGCACAACTGCGAGAAGCAGGTCTGGAGCAAGAGCTCCCCGGGCCACCCTGATCCTTTGGGACCCCCCTTGGCAGCCCCTGCAGCAAAGTGTGAACCCCTGTGGTTAGTTGGGTGCCAACTCACGTTTCCATTTAAAGTCCTAAAAGGAGCCACCATATTTTTCTCCCCTGACTTCTGGGGTTGTGGGCTGGACAGGGATGGTTAGCCTTGAGGCAGTGGGGTGGGTGTAGGTGTTGGGGAAGGGACTCTATTTGCACGTAAAGGGGGAAGAAGCACTGGCTTCGAATGTAAAACACTCACCAGGCCCCTCAAGTCCTTTCACAGCCCAGCCTTCCCCTCTCCCCGTAAGCCCCCCTTGAGCCCACAGCTGGCTCCCCAGGTCCAGATGGAAGCCTATGGCTCGGTGGGGGCGGGTAACAAGAACTGGGCCCCCGCTTGTGACCACGGGGGGCTGAGGGTGGTCACACTTTGCACAAGGCCCATGACTCATATACACGAAATACAACCTAGTGTTCTCTCAGGGCACAGACCAATCTCTCAGCTGTGTCTTTGGACTTCAGAGTCTCCAGAATTTTCCCTCTGGCTCATAAGGGGTGCAGGAGCCTAAAGGATATCACAACTGTCTTCTCCGCCCTCTTCCCAACTGCAACACCAGCAGCTGCATGGGCAGTGACCTTCCCAGCCAAGTGCTCCCTCTCTCTGCCCTGCAGACCAGCGCCTCCTGGTGTGAGCTGTATTGTGGCCGGGGGGGTCCGCAGAGGCCTGCGGGAGCAGGGAGACCGGAAACCGGGGAGAGAAGGGGACGCGGTTGGCCGCCCAGAGTACCCGGAAGAGCCTGCCCTGCGTCCCCCTCAGCCCCATCCGCCCTTTGCCATAGCAAAGTCACTTCACAGCAGAGCCATCCAGGCAGTGGGTGGTGGTCCCAAAGCCCCTTGTGGAGAGAGGAAATCAAAGACTCAACATGAAAGAGATATCTCTGACCTGAGGCTCTTTTATAAGTCTGTGAGCCAGGCGGTTTGTTGGCTGCAATTGTGGCTCAGAGCAAATGCCAATGGGGAGAATTTGGGGGTGGGATTGCCATTGTTTGTTCAAGCTCCCTTGGGTGAGGTGACCTTGAGGCACCCACCCCCGCCCCCCAATAAACGCTGCCAAGGAGTTTCGAGGATTATGGTAAATTTCCTTTGCCTTCTCAGCTGTGAAAATAGGACAGACTCCCAGGAGAGGCTGGAATGCAATCAGAAGACAAGTCTTTGGGAGGAAGCAGCTCATCTTCTGTCTTCAGCTGAGGCCTTTTCTGCAGCCTCTCTTCACAGCCCTCCCACCCACCAACGTCGCTTCCCTTACACCCCCATCCTAGATGTGATTATACTATCAGTCACCCCCTAGCTCCATCTGCCGTGGGAAAGATGTCCTCTACCCCTGGAAACTTACTTCCTGCTTCCTACTACCTGCATCCCTCAACATCCAGGACAACTAGAACTGGGATAGAAATACATGCAAACATATCATTCAAAGAGTGTCTCAATCATCAAGCATCCTCCTTCCACCAACAAAAAGAATGCCAGACCAAGATGGTTTCACAGGGGCATATAACAGGCCTGTAAAGAGCAGATAATTTCAATGTCACTTAAAATATACAGACAGAGAACATAAAGGAACCCTTCCAAATTTGTTTTATGAAGTGAATTTCAAACTGTTGTAAAAATTATTAAGATTGCACATAACAAAAGAAAATCAGATCCTAATCTCTTATAAATACTGAGGGGAAAATTCTTTTTTTATTATTATTATTAGTTTCTGCTTTATAACAAAGTGAATCAGTCATACATATACATCTGTTCCCATATCCCTTCCCTCTTGCATCTCCCTCCCTCCCACCATCCCTATCCCACCCCTCCAGGTGGTCACAAAGCATCGAACTGATCTCCCTGTGCTATGCGGCTGCTTCCCACTAGCTATCTACCTTACATTTGGTACTGTATGTATGTCCATGCCTCTCTCTCGCTTTGTCACAGCTTACCCTTCCCCCTCCCCATATCCTCAAGTCCATTCTCAAGTAGGTCTGTGTCTTTATTCCTGTTTTACCCCTAGGTTCTTCATGACATTTTTTTTTCTTAAATTCCATATATATGTGTTAGCATATGGTATTTGTCTTTCTCTTTCTGACTTACTTCACTCTGTATGACAGACTCTAGGTCTATCCACCTCATTACAAATAGCTCAGTTTCGTTTCTTTTTATGGCTGAGTAATATTCCATTGTATATATGTGCCACATCTTCTTTATCCATTCATCTGATGATGGACACTTAGGTTGTTTCCATCTCCGGGCTATTGTGAATAGAGCTGCAATGAACATTTTGGTACATGTCTCTTTTTGAATTATGGTTTTCTCAGGGTATATGCCTAGTAGTGGGATTGCTGGATCATATGGTAGTTCTATTTGTAGTTTTTTAAGGAACCTCCATACTGTTCTCCACAGTGGCTGTACCAATTCACATTCCCACCAGCAGTGCAAGAGTGTTCCCTTTTCTCCACACCCTCTCCAGCATTTATTGCTTCTAGATTTTTTGATGATGGCCATTCTGACTGCTGTGAGATGATATCTCATTGTAGTTTCGATTTGCATTTCTCTAATGATTAACGATGTTGAGCATTCTTTCATGTGTTTGTTGGCAGTCTGTATATCTTCTTTGGAGAAATGCCTATTTAAGTGTTCTGCCCATTTTTGGATTGGGTTATTTGTTTTTCTGCTATTGAGCTGCATGAGCTGCTTGTAAATTTTGGAGATTAATCCTTTGTCAGTTGCTTCATTTGCAAATATTTTCTCCCATTCTGAGGGTTGTCTTTTGGTCTTGTTTATGGTTTCCATTGCTGTGCAAAAGCTTTGAAGTTTCATTAGGTCCCATTTGTTTATCTTTGTTTTTATTTCCATTTCTCTAGGAGGTGGGTCCAAAAGGATCTTGCTGTGATTTATGTCATAGAGTGTTGTGCCTATGTTTTCCTCTAAGAGTTTGATAGTTTCTGGCCTTACATTTAGGTCTTTAATCCATTTTGAGCTTATTTTTGTGTATGGTGTTAGGGAATGATCTAATCTCATACTTTTACATGTCCCTGTCCAGTTTTCCCAGCACCACTTATTGAAGAGGCTGTCCTTTCTCCACTGTACATTCCTGCCTCCTTTATCAAAGATAAGGTGACCATATGTGCGTGGGTTTATCTCTGGGCTTTCTATCCTGTTCCATTGATCTATCTTTCTGTTTTTGTGCCAGTACCACACTGTCTTGATTACTGTAGCTTTGTAGTATAGTCTGAAGTCAGGGAGCCTGATTCCTCCAGCTCCGTTTTTCGTTCTCAAGATTGCTTTGGCTATTCGGGGTCTTTTGTGTTTCCATACCAATTTTGAAATTTTTTGTTCTAGTTCTGTGAAAAATGTCAGTGGTAGTTTGATAGGGATTGCATTGAATCTGTAGATTGCTTTGGGTAGTAGAGTCATTTTCACAATACTGATTCTTCCAATCCAGGAGCATGGTATATCTCTCCATCTATTTGTATTCAGCTTTAATTTCTTTCATTAGTGTCTTATAATTTTCTGCATACAGGTCTTTTGTCTCCTTAGGTAGGTTTATTCCTAGATATTTTATTCTTTTTGTTGTAATGGTAAATGGGAGTGTTTTCTTGATTTCATTTTCAGGTTTTTCATCATTAGTGTACAGGAATGCCAGAGATTTCTGTGCATTAATTTTGTACCCTGCTACTTTACCAATTTCATTGATTAGCTCTAGTAGTTTTCTGGTAGCATCTTTAGGATTCTCTATGTATAGTATCATGTCATCTGCAAACAGTGACAGCTTTACTTCTTCTTTTCCGATTTGGATTCCTTTTATTTCCTTTTCTTCTCTGATTGCTGTGGTTAAAACTTCCAAAACTAGGTTGAATAAGAGTGGTGAGAGTGGGCAGCCTTGTCTTGTTCCTGATCTTAGTGGAAATGGTTTCAGTTTTTCACCATTGAGGACAATGCTGGCTGTGGGTTTGTCATATCTGGCCTTTATTATGTTGAGGAAAGTTCCCTCTATGCCTACTTTCTGCAGGGTTTTTATCATAAATGGGTGTTGAATTTTGTCGAAAGCTTTCTCTGCATCTATTGAGAGGATCATATGGTTTTTCTTCTTCAATTTGTTAATATGGTGTATCACATTGATTGATTTGCGTATATTGAAGAATCCTTGCATTCCTGGAATAAACCCCACTTGATCATGGTGTATGATCCTTTTAATGTGCTGTTGGATTCTGTTTGCTAGTATTTTGTTGAGGATTTTTGCATCTGTGTTCATCAGTGATATTGGCCTGTAGTTTTCTTTCTTTGTGACATCCTTGCCTGGTTTTGGTATCAAGGTGATGGTGACCTCGTAGAATGAGTTTGGGAGTGTTTCTCCCTCTGCTATATTTTGGAAGAGTTTGAGAAGGATAGGTGTTCGCTCTTCTCTAAACGTTTGATAGAATTCGCCTGTGAAGCCATCTGGTCCTGGGCTTTTGTTTGTTGGAATATTTTTAATCACAGTTTCAATTTCAGTGCTTGTGATTGGTCTATTCATATTTTCTATTTCTTCCTGAGTCAGTCTTGGCAGGTTGTGCATTTCTAAGAATTGGTCCATTTCTTCCAGGTTGTCCATTTTATTGGCATAGAGTTGTTTGTAGTAATCTCTCATGATCTTTTGTATTTCTGCAGTGTCAGTTGTTACTTCTCCTTTTTCATTTCTAATTCTATTGATTTGAGTCTTCTCCCATTTTTTCTTGATGAGTCTGGCTAATGGTTTATCACTTTTGTTTATCTTCTCAAAGAACCAGCTTTTAGTTTTATTGATCTTTGCTATCGTTTCCTTCATTTCTTTTTCATTTATTTCTGATCTGATCTTTATGATTTCTTTCCTTCTGCTAACTTTGGGGTTTTTTTGTTCTTCTTTCTCTAATTGCCTTAGGTGCAGGGTCAGGCTCTTTACTCGAGATATTTCCTCTTTCTTAAGGTGGGATTGTATTGCTATAAACTTCCCCCTTAGAACTGCTTTTGCTGCGTCCCATAGGTTTTGGGTCGTCGTTTCTCCACTGTCATTTGTTTCTAGGTATTTTTTTATTTCCTCTTTGATTTCTTCAGTGATCACTTCGTTATTAAGTAGTGTATTGTTTAGCCTCCATGTGTTTGTATTTTTTACAGATCTTTTCCTGTAATTGATGTCTAGTCTCATAGCAATGTGGTCGGAAAAGATACCTGATACAATTTCAATTTTCTTAAATTTACCAAGGCTTGATTTGTGACCCAAGATATGATCTATCCTGGAGAATGTTCCATGAGCACTTGAGAAGAATGTGTATTCTGTTGTTTTTGGATGGAATGTCCTATAAATATCAATTAAGTCCATCTTGTTTAATGTATCATTTAAAGCTTGTGTTTCCTTATTTATTTTCATTTTGGATGATCTGTCCATTGGTGATAGTGGGGTGTTGAAGTCCCCTACTATGAGTGTGTTACTGTCGATTTCCCCTTTTATGGCTGTTAGTATTTGCCTTATGTATTGAGGTGCTCCTATGTTGGGTGCATAAATATTTACAATTATTATATCTTCTTCTTGGATCAATCCCTTGATCATTATGTAGTGTCCTTCTTTGTCTCTTCTAATAGTCTTTATTTTAAAGTCTATTTTGTCTGATATAAGAATTGCTACTCCAGCTTTCTTTTGATTTCCATTTGCATGGAATATCTTTTTCCATCCCCTTACTTTCAGTCTGTATGTGTCTCTAGGTCTGAAGTGGGTCTCTTGTAGACAGCATATATATGGGTCTTGTTTTTGTATCCATTCAGCCAATCTGTGTCTTTTGGTGGGAGCATTTAGTCCATTTACATTTAAGGTAATTATTGATATGTATGTTCCTATTCCCATTTCCTTAATTGTTTTGGGTTCGTTATTGTAGGTCTTTTCCTTCTGTTGTGTTTCTTGCCTAGAGAAGTTCCTTTAGCATTTGTTGTAAAGCTGGTTTGGTGGTGCTGAACTCTCTCAGCTTTTGCTTCTCTGTAAATGTTTTCATTTCTCCATCAAATCTGAATGAGATCCTTGTTGGGTAGAGTAATCTTGGTTGCATGTTTTTCTCCTTCATCACTTTAATTATGTCCTGCCACTCCCTTCTGGCTTGTAGAGTTTCTGCTGAGAGATCAGCTGTTAACCTGATGGGGATTCCCTTGTGTGTTATTTGTTATTTTTCCCTTGCTGCTTTTAATATGTTTTCTTTGTGTTTAATTTTTGACAGTTTGATTAATATGTGTCTTGGCGTATTTCTCCTTGGATTTATTCTGTATGGGACTCTCTGTGCCTCCTGGACTTGATTAACTATTTCCTTTCCCATATTAGGGAAGTTTTCAACTATAATCTCTTCAAATATTTTCTCAGTCCCTTTCTTTTTCTCTTCTTCTTCTGGAACCCCTATAATTCGAATGTTGGTGCATTTAATGTTGTCCCAGAGGTCTCTGAGACTGTCCTCAGTTCTTTTCATTATTTTTTCTTATTCTGCTCTGAAGCAGTTATTTCCACTATTTTATCTTCCACATCACTTATCCGTCCTTCTGCCTCAGTTATTCTGCTATTGATCCCATCTAGAGTATTTTTCATTTCATTTATTGTGTTTTTAATCGATGCTTGATTCATCTTTAGTTCTTCTAGGTCCTTGTTAACTGTTTCTTGCATTTTGTCTATTCTATTTCCAAGATTTTTGATCATCTTTATTATCATTATTCTGAATTCTTTTTCAGGTAGACTGCCTATTACCTCTTCATTTGTTAGGTCTGGTGGGTTTTTATCTTGCTCCTTCACCTGCTGTGTGTTTTTCTGTCTTCTCATTTTGCTTATGTTACTGTGTTTGGGGTCTCCTTTTTGCAGGCTGCAGATTCGTAGTTCCCGTTGTTTTTGGTGTCTGTCCCCAGTGGCTAAGGTTGTTTCAGTGGGTTGTATAGGCTTCCTGGTGGAGGGGACTAGTGCCTGTGTTCTGGTGGATGAGGCTGGATCTTGTCTTTCTGGTGGGCAGGTCCACATCTGGTGGTGTGTTTTGGGGTGCCTATGGCCTTATTATGTTTTTAGGCAGCCTCTCTGCTAATGGGTGGGGTTGTGTTCCTGTCTTGCTAGCTGCTTGGCATAGGGTGACCAGCACTGTAGCTTGCTGGTCGTTGAGTGAAGCTGGGTGCTGGTGTTGAGATGGAGATCTCTGGGAGATTTTCGCTGCTTGATATTATGTGGAGCTGGGAGGTCTCTTGTGGACCCGTGTCCTGAAGTTGGCTCTCCCACTTCAGAGGCACAGCACTGACTCCTGGCTGCAGCACAAAGAGCCTTTCATCTACCCGGCTCAGAATAAAAGGGAGAAAAAGTAGAAAGAAAGAATTAGTAGAAGAAAGAAAGAAAGAAAGAAGGAAAGAAAGGAAGGAAGAAAGAAAGGAGGGAGGGAGGAAGGAAAGAAAGAAAGAAAGAGAGAAAGGAAGAAAGAAGGGAGGGAGGGAGGCAGGAAAGAATGAAAGAAAGAAGGAAAGAAAGAAAGAAAGAAAGAAAGAAAGAAAGAAAGAAAGAAAGAAAGAAAGAAAGAAAGAAAGAAAGAAAGAAAGACAGGAGGGACGGATGGAGGGAGGGAGGAAGGGAAGGTAGGAAAAAGAGAAAGAGAGAAGATAAAGTAAAATAGAATAAAGTATGATAAAATATAGTAGCGTTATTAAAATAAAAAAGTAATTATTTAAACAAAATTAAAAAAAAAAACGGACGGATAGAACCCTGGGACAATTGGTGGAAGCAAAGCTATACAGAGAAAATCTCACACAGAAGCATACACATACACATTCACAAAAAAGAGAACAAGGGGGAAAAAATCGTAAATCTTGCTCTCAAAGTCCACCTCCTCAATTTGGATGATTCGTTGTCTATTCATGTATTCCACAGATGCAGGGTACATCAAGTTGACTGTGGAGCTTTAATCCACTGCTTCTGAGGCTGCACAGAGAGATTTCCCTGTCTCTTCTTTGTTCTCACAGCTCCCGGGTCTCAGCTTTGGATTTGGTCCCGCCTCTCCGTGTAGGTCGCCGGAGGGCGTCTGTTTTTTGCTCAGACAGGACGGGTTTAAAGGAGCCGCTGATTCGGGGGCTCTGGCTCACTCAGGCCGAGGGGAGGGAGGGGCATGGAGTGCGGGGCGAGCCTGCGGCGACAGAGGCCGGCGTGACGTTGCACCAGCCCGAGGCACTCCGTGCGCTTTCCCGGGGAAGCCATCCCTGGATCCCGGGACCTCGGCAGTGGCGGGCTGCACAGGCTCCCCGGAAAGGGGGCGTGGACAGTGACCTGCGCTCGCACACAGGCCTCTTGGCGGCGGCAGCAGCAGCCCCAGCGTCCCACGCCCGTCTCCGGGGTCCGCGCCTTTAGCCGCGGTTCGCGCCCGTCTCTGGAGCTCTTTTAAGCAGCGCTCTTAATCCCCTCTCCTCGCGCACCAGGAAACAAAGAGGGAAGAAAATGTCTCTTGCCTCTTCGGCAGCTCCAGACTTTTTCCCGGACTCCCTCCTGGCTAGCCGTGGTGCACTAACCCCTTCAGGCTCTCTTCCTGCCGCCAGCCCCAGTCCTCTCCCTGCGCTCCGACTGAAACCCGATACCTGAGCCTCAGCTCCCAGCCCCCGCCGGCCCCGGCGGCCGAGCAGACAAGCCTCTCGGGCTGGTGAGTGCGTGAGGGCACCGATCCTCTGTGCGGGAATCTCTCCGCTTTGCCCTCCGCACCCCTGTTGCTGTGCTCTCCTCCGCTACTCCGAAGCTTTCCCCCTCCGCCACCCGCAGTCTCCGCCGGTGAAGGGGCTTCCTAGTGTGTGGAAACCTTTCCTCCTTCATGGCTCCCTCCCACTGGTGCAGGTCCCATCCCTATCCTTTTGTCTCTGTTTATTCTTTTTTCTTTTGCCCTACCCAGATACGTGGGGAGTTTCTTGCCTTTTGGGGGGTCTGAGGTCTTCTGTCAGCGTTCAGTAGGTGTTCTGTAGGAGCTGTTCCACGTGTAGATGAATTTCTGATGTATCTGTGGGGAGGAAGGTGATCTCCGCGTCTTACTCTTCCACCATCTTTCCCCGGGATCCTGAGGGGAAAATTCTTAATAAAATATCGTCACAGAGATGCCAACAGCAAATTAAGCAAAATACATAATGATCAGGTAGAGTTTATTCCAGGATTACAAGGATGATTCAATACTAGGAAATCCTTTAATATTAAATACAAGATCTATATAGAAAAAGTATACGGTCATTTCCTGATACTGAAAAGAAAATTCAATCCCTACGACTGACAGAAAAAAGAAAAAACTACTCAGTAAAATAAAAATTAATTCTTTCTTAATATAATTACACACACACACACACACACACCAGCCCTGAAGCCAACATCCCTTTTGATGGGAAAACACTAGAGGTGTTCCCACTAGGGTTGGGAATAAGACAAGAATGATAGGGGCTTCCCTGGTGGAGCAGTGGCTAAGAATCCTCCTGTCAGTACAGGGTACATGGGTTCGAGCCCTGGTCCAGGAAGATCCCACATGTTGCAGAGCAACTAAGCCCATGAGCCACAACTACTGAGCCCATGTGCCACAACTACTGAAGCCCGCGTGCCTAGAGCCTGTGCTCCACAACAAGGGAAGCCACCACACCTGTGCACTGCAATGAAGAGTAGCCCATGCTCGTCTCAACTAGAGAAAGCCCGTGCAGCAATGAAGACCCAACGCAGCCAAAAATAAATAAATACATAAATTTATTTTTTTTTAAAAAGGGATCACTATTACCACAACTAGTTAACAACTTATCAGAAGTATTAGCCAATTCAATTAAGAGAAGCAGTTAGAGGAGTAAAAATTAGAAATAAGGATATAAAACTATCTCTAATTACCATGCTTATATACATAGGAAACACAAGAGAATCAATGGGAAAAATATCATAAACAATAGAATTCTGTAAAATTGGCAGGATATAAAATTAATATAAATAAACAGTCTTCCTACATACAATCATTAGCCAGTTAGAAAATATTTTGGAAAAGAACTCCCATCTACAGCAACAGCAAAATAAAATAAAATAAAATAAAATACTTAGAAATAAATTTAACAAGAAATGTGCAAAAGCCATATTAAGAAAACTTTACTCCAATGAATCAGCTATCCAAATATACTTTTAAATGAAACCTACAAATACTGAAAGAAAACATGGGTGAATTCCTTTAAGCCCTGAGAGCTGAGAAAACCTTTTAAACTGCGACTCAAAATCTGGAATCAATAAATACAATTGGTGAGGAATTTGATTACATAAAGGTTTTTTGTGTTAAAAAAAGGTTTTTGCATTTCAAAAATCATAAAGGTCAAAAGATAAATGACAAACTAGGAAAGAATATTGGAACTTACTTCACAACCAAATGATTCATTTCCTTAACATAAAGCATTTCTAGAAATCAATATGAAAAAGATCAAAATTCATGAACTGAAAGTTCATAGAAAAAGAAATACAAATGTCCCTTAAACATTTGAAAAGTTCACTCCAGTCCTAAAGAGAGAGAGGGATATGTTAAGACTATACTGTGATACAATTTCTCCCCCAACAAATTGGCAAAAATCAAAATTTTAACAATATATACTAATGGTAAGGCTGTGGGGAAATAAGTGTCATATATTGTTGTTAGGAATAAAAAATGATACAACTCCTTTGCAGGAAAATTGGTCAATATCTATCACAATCACAGCTGTGTTTACCCTTTGGCCCAGGAATCCTGCTTCTAGAAATATATTCTAAGGACACAACTGTACAAATAGAAAACGACATGTGCACAAAGTTATTCATTGAGACATCAGTCACTAGCAAAAACAAAAACAAAAACAAAAAAAAAACAAGAAACAATCCAAATGTCTATCAATAGGTTCCTGGCTGTATAAACTATGATACCCAGCCCCTTACTGAATAAACTATGGTACCTCCATATAATGGAGAACTGGGCAACCATAAAAAGAATGAGAACAATTCCAATGTATTGATATGGAGTGATCTCCAGGAGACATTGTTAATGAAAAACCATGGAGCCAAACAGTGTATACAGTATGCAACCTTTGCAGAAAGGGACAAAGGGGAGTAAGAATATGAGTACAAATTTGCCCATATTTGTAATAAGAAACACTGTAAGAATTGATCAGAATTAAATTTAAAATTTGGTTACTGTTAGGTGGTGGGAGAAGGGGTAGGGAGGGGGGAATTGGGATGGAAGAGGAACTTCTTGGAATATAACTTTTAACTTCTAAGACACGTGACTGTTTTACATATTCAAATGATATGTATTATATAAAAATGGAAAAGAAGAACCATCCCTAAAAATCAAAGGCAAAAAGAAAAATTAATCCAATCACCTTAAAGTTAATAACACAAAGAAAATAATCAACTGAGTTTAAAACTTAGCACTTTGTATTTACTTAGTGGGATATGTTCTAGGATAAAAAACCATATATTCCAGTCATTCCATTGTATTATAATTCTGAAATAATGATACAACAACAAAGTTGTTACATTAATGTTGTTAGAAGCCAAGCTTTTCAGTATAAGAGAAAATAGATAGAAGTATAAATTCAATTAATTAAGTAAAACCCTGTAATGTTAAATTTGAATTTGATCAATACAATGCCATGAATTAAAAGAATATATATATTGTCTAGTGTGGTCTATTGAAAGAGACCCAAAACAACAATATTCCAGTAGCAATGAGTATCACTAGAGGCAGAATGCTTTCTAAAACCATTCTGCATTTGAGGGGCCAGGGCTTCTGAGAGAAATGATTGACTCCAGGTTTGGATCAAGGAATATACAAGGTAAGCCTGGGACATCTCATTCTTTCAAAGATTCATGGGGTCATGTCAAAAAGACCAGACCAATTTGCAGGGGCCACAAATGGCCAAAGTTGGGTCAAATAGAGTGTAAAAAAGAAAAAAAGCTGTAAGGATATATTAAAGGCCACAAATCTATAAATGACACTCCAGAAACAGAAAACTCTAAACAAAACAAGCCTCATTTGTCACTATTGGAAGCAATTACTACACCAACTTCTTGTTCTAAAAATTGGTAATTAAAGTTAAAAGGATTTATCCTGTCTTTCCATTTGAAACTGTGTTTAAGGATAGCTAAATAGCCCCACTTGATAAGGGAAAGCACTTCTTTACAGAATAATTCCAGCTAATAAATAGAGAATAAATTTTGTCAACCCTAACGAAATAACTGGTTTAGTTAAGGATCACCAATGGAAACGAAAACCATTAGGTGAAATGTGTTGGCAAAGTGGATGTTCCATTGTGCTAAGGCAGCCTCACAGATTGCTTTCAGGTCACAAGGGGGAAAATATAACTGCTCAAGGGAGGGATCAATCTGTCCCCACTTTATCCCAGTGACTAATCTAAATGCCACTTAAATCTGAACAGCCAGACATACTGTGCCACGTAATTGGACCCAATATTAAGTGTATATATCATCAATGAAATATTCATTCCCAAAATGTTTAACCTGAATCTAAGCAGGGTTTCAGGCCTAACTTCTAGCTTATGGGAAACCCAGTATGGCATATAGGTGAACAAGTTAAATTACCCCCAACTACAGAGCAGAGAAAAATGCAAAATGTGGGACAATTACTTCAATCAGACAATGTCATGGGAAAAAAGAGGGGAAGAGGATTATTCTAGATTAAAATAAATTTAGGAGACATAACAGCCGAATGCAAATCATGGTCCTTGATTGACCCTTATTTTTTTATTTTTTTATTTTTTTGCAGTACACGGGCCTATCACTGCTGTGGCCTCTCCCGTTGCGGAGCACAGGCTCCGGACGCGCAGGCTCAGCGGCCATGGCTCACGGGCCCAGCCGCTCCGCGGCAAGTGGGATCTTCCCGGACCAGGGCACGAATCCATGTCCCCTGCATTGGCAGGTGGACTCTCAACCACTGTGCCACCAGGGAAGCCCGACCGACCCTTATTTTGAACAAAGACATTTGGGGGACAGTTGTAAGAAATCAAATATGGATTGTACATTAATTATATTAATAAACTAGTTAGTTTTGTTAAGTGTGCATTATGACCTGAGTTGTGTCCCGCCCCCACCTCGCCAGATTCTTATGTTGAAGTCCTAATCTCCAGCAACACAGTATGTAACTGTATTTGGAGATAAGGTCTTTAAAGAGCTAATTTAGTTAAAATGAAGTCTTTAGGGTGGGCCCTTATCCAATATGATTGTTGTTTTTATAAAAAGAGGAAATTTGGACAGAGAGACAGAGATACAGACAGAGAGACAACCAAGTGAGGGCACAGTGAGACAGTGGTCATCTGCAGGCCAAGGAGAGAGGCCTCAGAAGAAATGAAACCTGCTGACACCTTAATTTTGGACTTCCAGCCTCCAGAGCTGTGAGAAAATAAATTTCTGTTGTTTTAGACACCCAGTCTATGGTATTTTGTAACAGTAATCCTGATAAACTAACACAGTATAACAATGACATTGTGGTTATGTAGGAAATTTTTTTTAGAGATTTCTGCTGAAAGTTTTAAGCATGAAATGTATTAATGTCTGTAACTTTTAAATCCTTAAATAATGAAGAAAGGGTGGCAAAATGTTGATTGTCAAATTTAGGCAATGGGAATTAACTTTTATCTTTCTACATCACCGTAAATTAAAAATTCATAGCAAAAAGTCAAAATTAAATGCAAGGATATGTTCAAGTGTAGCTGGGAGAAACAGGGCGCCAGACAGGATGTGCAGGCAGTTTGGGGGAACATGAGGATGAAAAGCCCAGGGGCAAGACCCCTTTACAAGGAGACCCCTGCCTGTTATGGGAGTGAACTCAGGGCCTCTGTGTTTTAATCCATCTGCCCATGAGATAGGGTGGTTAGAATTCAAGTGACTATTGCATCAGAGAAATTGTCAATAGTAAGGCTGTGAGAAAAGAACAATTAAAAATGAATGTGGTTTGGGCTTCCGTGGTGGCGCAGTGGTTGAGAGTCCGCCTGCCGATACAGGGGACACGGGTTCATGCCCCGGTCCGGGAGGATCCCACATACCGCGGAGCAGCTGGGCCCGTGAGCCATGGCTGCTGAGCCTGCGCGTCCGGAGCCTGTGCTCCACAATGGGAGAGGCCACAACAGTGAGAGGCCCGCATACAGGAAAAAAAAAAAAAAAAAAAAAAAAAGAATGTGGTTTAGCTGTAAAACATTACTAATTTCAGTCGTTTACATGAACTACCAAACATTTAAGTATAAATACTGTTCAGCATAATAATAATTATGCATACAACTGAAAAAATACAGTTGGAAATATATAATTATTTTTAAGTGGCATAATAATTAAAGGAGCTTTTCAGAATTTAGCCAAATTCCTCATATTGGATAGGCAGTTCCTGGTCTGCGCTGAGGCTGCTTGATTCTCTGTCACAACAAACCTAACAGCCCCGACACATTTCTTCATGTCAATCAATCAACAGATATTGAGCACTTACTTTGCAAAACTGCTGTGCTAGACATTATGGTTGATAGGAAGAAGAAAAAGTTTACTCAAGGAGTTTACAACCTAGTAACGAAGTTTTATACCCAAACACAAATAA
The DNA here is from genome assembly GCF_964165515.1 of Mesoplodon bidens. Lineage (NCBI taxonomy): Eukaryota > Metazoa > Chordata > Mammalia > Artiodactyla > Ziphiidae > Mesoplodon > Mesoplodon bidens. Next base: position 61,109,533 of record NC_138161.1, on the reverse strand, counting down.
TTTAAACTATAAGGTAGGTAATAGGTGCAAATGACTCATACACAGGAACAAAGGTGGGTTTATAGGATAGTTATTTGTATCAGGTAAAAGGTGAAAGCGGTAGCTGTGTGAATGAAGGCAAAGATGTCTCATCTCAGAGCAAGGAGATATATCGAAATAATATAAAAGTAGATGTAGAAGCAGTACCAACCATTGGCATGCAGCCAATGCCTGGACAGAGTTGCAATGACACTGTTAATCCACGTATCCAGATTCGTGTGCTCCTAAGCAACACCTCAGAGATATGGTGGGACACCGCGCATGCTTAGACGAATGCTTACAAACATATATTGTGAAAAACAAAACGTTATGGAGGTGGATGTTGTTGTGGCTCAAGGGAAGGTATGATAGAAGTCTCAGTAAAAGAGGGACCTATTGATTCCTAAGTCCCTGTCTGGTCTCACCGGGTCGATGCACCTAGCCTTGGTCCAACAGGTCAAGTGTAAACACAAATACCTGATGCTCCTATAACAGTGGTGGGGGAAAGTGTGCCTCCAGTGGGGCCAGAGGGTAAGTGGGAGGGTCAGACTGTGGCCCCATAATCATCCTCACTCGAAAGAGACACACATTCTCTTTGCCTTATGGAATGGAGGTCACCCTTCCAGAATGTCCAAGAAAAAACTTCAAAAAAGGTGAGACATGACCTGAGGAACGAATAATTAAGAGCATGTAGAATTCTGCCTGGAGGACAAAGAGGGGTCAAAACTGAGGTGTGCTCTCCCTAGCTCTATCTGGCTCTCAGTAAGACCTCACCCCACCTTCCAACAAACCAAGCCACCTCCCGCCTCACCATTACAATCTGCCCCAAAGACCACTGCCAACGAGGAGGTTTTATGTAGGGCTAAGCCCAGCATGACTTGTAATCTTGCCTGTGTTAACCAATATCAGAAGTCCAAGCCTCCTAGGTCAATGCTCATCACCTGGATTTTCTCCCTTTAAGGCTCTAATCTGATGTGATTTCCCACCCTTCTGGCCTCACCCACCCCAAAGTCTCCCATTCTGTTCTCTGGGTCTCACGGACGTCATCAGCAATACCCCTTTCATCCTTAAACTCTTCTTTAAATCACTGGTTTCCAAAGTGTGGGTCTGGCCAAGCAGTATCACATCACTTAAAAACTTGGAAGAATGAAAATCGCCATGTTCCATCCCAAACCTACTGAATCCCAATCCCAGGGGTGGGGGTTTGGGGGTAGCTGTCTCTGCTGTAACAAGCCTCCAGGTGACTCAGCATTTGTGACGTCCACCTGCAAGTACTCTCCTTCCAGATCTTGGAGGAAAAACCCGTCTCACCACTTTGATCACTGCACAGACCAACCTTCCTTCTTGCATATTAATTCAATACCTCACCCTAAAACAGCAATGAGGCCACCCTTTCCACCTTTTATTTTCACCCATAACTTCTAACACCACCCTTCCCAACACACACACAAACACTGCTCCTGAATCACCATGTCTGAATTTCTTAGAACTAATTCCCTTTTCTTTTACCCTAAAACCATGGTCTCCATGTTTTCTTTTTTATACTGCACACCATCAGTTTTTTTTTAATTTAAGGAGTGACCTCCCAAATGTGTATATTCACATAAAGTGTGTACACATATGGCCGTAGTAATATATTTATATGTTATACAACAAAAATTGAGAATAGAAAAAAAAGTAGCTATGCAGTAAAAATATTTAAATAACGAATTTGAGATCTTCTTTATGCACTCCAGTGATTCATGTTGTGCAAATTACTTTGGAGACATCAGCTTTGAAGAAATCAAGAATGTGCTTCCACTACAAGTTTCTAGGCCCAGAGGCACACAGGCCTCTGACTGGGAGCACAGGTTAGATTTCTGCAGTTGCATGACAGTAAATGATTAACAACAGATTGCCAATAAAAAAGTCCTAGGTCTGTAGCCTCAGTCAATGTCAGTGACGTAAATACTCCCACTGTGGTGATTTCAAGCTACTGAGAACATGTCGCAGAATGTGAAGCCTGGATAAACAAAATTGATAAACCCTTAGCCAGACTCATCAAAATAAAAAGGGAAAGGATGCAGATCAATAAAATTAGAAATAAAAAAGGAGAAATCACAACTGACACCACAGAAATACAAAGGATTATAAGAGTCTACTACAAACAACTATATGTCAATAAAATGGACAACCATGAAGAAATGGACAAATTCTTGGAAAGGTACAATTTTCCAAGACTGAACCAGGAAGAATTAGAAAATATAAACAGACCTATCACAAGTAATGAAATTGAAACCATAATTAAAAATCTTCCCGCAAACAAAAGTCCAGGACTAGATGGCTTCACAGGCAAATTCTATCAAACATTTAGAGAAGAGCTAACACCGATCTTTCTCAAACTCTTCCAAAAAATTGCAGAGGGAAAAACAATTCCAAATCCATTCTACGAAGCCACCATCACCCTGATACCAAAACCAGAAAAAGACATCACAAAAAAAGAAAATTACAGACCAATATCACTTATGAACATAGATGCAAAAATCCTGAACAAAATACTAGTAAATAGAATCCAACAACACATTGAAAGGATCATACACCATGATCAAATGGGATTTATCCCAGGGATGTAAGGATTCTTCAATATACACAAATCAATCAATGTGATACACTACATTAACAAGTTAGGGAATAAAAACCATACGATCATCTCAATAGATGCAGAAAAAGCTTTTGACAAAATTCAACACTCATTTATGATAAAAACTCTCCAGAAAGTGGGCATAGAGGGAACCTACCTCAACATAATAAAGGCCATATACAACAAACCCACAGCAAACATCATTCTCAATGGTGAAAAACTGAAAGCATTTCCTCTAAGATCAGGAACAAGACAAGGATGTCCACTCTCACCACTACTATTCAACATAGTTTTGGAAGTCCTAGCCACAGCAATCAGAGAAGAAAACGAAATAAAAGGAATACAAATTGGAAAAGAAGAAGTAAAACTGTCACTGTTTGCAGGTGACATAATACTATACATACATAATCCTAAAAATGCCACCAGAAAACTACTAGAGCTAATCAATGAATTTGGTAAAGTTGCAGGATACAAAATTAATGCACAGAAATCTCTTGCATTCCTATACACTAACAACGAAAGCTCAGAAGGAGAAATTAGGGAAACAATCCCATTCACCACTGCAACAAAAAGAATAAAATACCTAGGAATAAACCTACCTAAGGAGATAAAAGACCTGTACACAGAAAACTATAAGACACCGATGAAAGAAATCAAACATGACACAAACAGATGGAAAGATATACCATGTTCTTGGATTGGAAGAATCAATACTGTGAAAATGTCTATACTACCCAAAGCAATCTACAGATTCAGTGCAATCCCTATCAAATTACAAGTGGCATTTTTTACAGAACTAGAAAAAAAATCTTAAAATTTGTATGAAGACCCTGAATAGCCAAAGCAGTCTTGAGGGGAAAAAATGGAGCTGGAGGAATAAGACTCCCTGACATCGGACTATACTACAAAGCTACAGTAATCAAGACAATATGGTACTGGCACAAAAACAGAAATATAGATCAATGGAACAGGATAGAAAGCCCAGAGATAAACCCACGCACCTACGGTCAATTAATCTATGACAAAGGAGGCAAGGATATACAATGGAGAAAAGACAGTCTCTTCAATAAGTGGTGCTGGGAAAACTGGACAGCTACACGTAAAAGAATGAAATTAGAACACTACCTAACACCATACACGAAAATAATCTCAAAATGGATTAGAGACCTAAATGTAAGACCAGACACTATAAAACTCTTGGAGGAAAACATAGGAAGAACATTCTTTGACATAAATCACAGCAAGATCTTTTTTGATCCACCTCCTAGAGTAATGGAAATAAAAACAAAAATAAACAAATGGGACCTAGTGAAACGTAAAAGCTTTTGCAAAGCAAAGGAAACTACAAACAAGACAAAAAGACAACCCTCAGAATGGGAGAAAATATTTGCAAACGAATCAACAGACAAAGGATTAATCTCCAAAATATACAAACAGCTCATGCAGCTCAATATCAAAAAAACAAATAACCCAATCAAAACATGGGTGGAAGACCTAAATAGACATTTCTCCAAAGAAGAAGTACAGGTGGCCGAGAGGCACATGAAAAGATTCTCAACGTCACTAATTATTAGAGAAACGCAAATCAAAACTACAATGTGGTATCATCTCACGCTGGTCAGAATAGCCATTATCAAAAAATCTAGAAACAATAAATGCTGGAAAGGGTGTGGTGAAAAGGGAACCCTCCTGCACTGTTGAAGGAAATGTAAATTGATACAGTCACTATGGAAAACAGTATGGAGTTTCCTTAAAAAACTAAAAATAGAGCTACCATATGACCAGCAATCCCACTACTGGGAATATACCCTGAGAAAATCATAATTCAAAAAGAGTCATGTACCACAATATTCATTGCAGCTCTGTTTACAATAGCCAGGACATGGAAGCAACGCAAGTGTCCATCGACAGATGAATGGGTAAAGAAGATGTGGTACATATATACAATGGAATATTACTCAGCCATAAAAAGAAACAAAATTGAGTTATTTGTAGTGAGGTGGATGGACCTAGACTCTGTCATACAGAGTGAAGTAAGTCAGAAAGAGAAAAACAAATACCGTATGCTAATGCATATATATGGAATCTAAAAAAAAAAAATGGTACTGATGAACCTAGTTGCAGGGCAGGAATAAAGACATAGACATAGAGAATGGACTTGAAGACACAGGGTGGGAGGGGGAAGCTGGGGTGAAGTGAGAGTAGCATTGACATATACACACACCGAATGTAAAATAGCTAGTGGGAAGCAGCAGCATAGCACAGGGAGACCAGCTCGGTGCTTTGCGATGACCTAGAGGGGTGGGATAGGGAGGGTGGGAGGGAGGCTCAAGAAGGAGGGGATATGGGAATATATGTATACATATAGCTGATTCACTTTGGCGTACAACAGAAACTAACACAGTATTGTGAAGCAATTATACTCCAATAAAGATCTATCTTAAAAAAAAAAAAAAAGTTTGGGACGTGCTCAATCGTCTCAAACAAGCCAACTCCACCACTGGATTTTTGTGCCCAAAGCTTCATGATTAAGGTCTATTTTTCATTTAATTCCCTTTCTTCTAGGGAACTGGTTTCCTAATGAAGCATTTTCTAATTAACTTGCTCCCTCTTCATTTCTCAAAGCCCCTGCCATGGCTGAGGACGATCTTTAGTCCTTCTGGCTTTGGTGGTGGCCTCCAGTCTAGTACAGAAGGCTGATGGTCCCCTGGCATTTGTCCACTTGAGAGTGAGAGTAGGGGGAGAGAGAAGTAGGGACAGCCCTGCCTTAGCAATCCTTGCCCCACCACCCTATGTCACAGATGGGGGTGTATGCATACTCAACGCCCCTCCACAAATGGAAGCTGGGTTTCCGATCTCTCCAAAACCCATGCCCCTTAACTCCAATAGCCTCTGCTCCCTGCTCCTCTCCCCACACGCAAACCCCAAACCTGACAGTAGTGAGTAGGAGGGAGCTCTTGAACTTTTAGGGCCAAATGAAAGGGGGAAAAGAAAGTCTATTAATGTGAATATTTGCAGTGTGAATGGAGCATTTACTAGGTGCCAGGCACAGTCCCAACTGCTTTATAAAGTAGTTACTATTAGTATTCCCATTTTGCAGATGAGGAAACAGGTTTGGAGAGGTTAGACAATTTGCCCAAGGTCACGTGGCTAATAAGTAAAATTTGGATTTGAACCCAACCAGGTGGACCCCAGAGCCCATGCTTACAATGACACATGTTCTACCACCTAGCCCTGCTATCTGATATGTTTGGGGACACTGAAGAGGGCTCTGCCTGGTGTAGAAAAATCCAGAGATGTGCACCCCTGTCCTCAAGATGCTTTCCAAAATCTTACAGGCTCCTTGGGAAAGCAAGACTAACGTAAGTGAAGTAATTAGAAAATCTTAGCAGACAGCTTGTAATTAGCTGTAATGTGATATCTCCCACGGCTAAGAAAAGTGCTTCCTGGTAGAGGCCATGAGACCTCACCCCTGCCTCCAGAGCTATAATCACTCTTTTAAAAAATCAGAATGTAGGTCAGATGAGGCCCTCAGCTTGCAATCTGGTACTGTAATTCTCTCTCCCAAGGAATCCCACCTGACCAAATGACATACCCCTAACGTGGCTATATAAAGCTGCACTGTATGCACAGTTTGGGGGGGTTTTTTTACACTTTTCTCAGACTAATGAGAAAATATTTAAAAATATTTTCCCTTTCAGTCCATCTGACCTTATCAGTCCTTCAGATCCTTTCCTAGGGGTTCAAACACACCAACTTTGTCATTGTGGGTCCTTCGTCACTAACTTGGCTTGGCTGCTGTGCTTGGTCATAGGAAGTCCAGACTTCCCCTAGTCTCTATCCCCACCCTACCTCTTCATCCTGTTTGGAAGACATTTTGTGATGCCCTCTGTTTTCCTTTTTGAGCTATTTTACTCAAAAGGTGGGGGACCCCTCAGTCCCCCACCTCAGAGCTACCATTTTGTATCTTGCACGCTACTTGCCTTGCTCCTATCTCGGCCCCTTCTTTTTATCATAAAAATTGGAATTTGCATATGTCTGACCCAGATGGGGCAGGCCTCTCAGGAACCTATTTGCTGGAGAGACTGACTGGAAAACACAGGAGACAGAAGACAGTGTGAGGCACGGACAGTCTGACTTAGGAAAATCCCTCAGCTCTCAGAATTGCTGTGATTGTCAGATCCTGAATGGCATGTGTCACTTGGACCCATCCTAGCCCCCAACCCTTCGACACAGTTTGGATCCTGGATTCTAGTGAGACACAAGCCTTTAAAATAAAAACCAAAAGAGCTATTCCTGTCCCTATTTTAAGGCCTCCTTGTAACTGAGTTTATCACTAAGGAAGGGGGGTATTCTTCCGCTCTTCCATGGAGGGAGATTCCCAGAATATCCTGTGACGATGCCTGTTTTCACTGGTGTAGAGTCTACGTGAATCCCCTCCCCAGGATGGGGCTTTCAAGAAATCATTAGGGAAGAATGTTCCAGGGGCAGGAAGCCTATACCAACAGGAAAAAGGGAATGAGACTTGAATTATTAAGTTAATCACCCCCATTCCTGTCTACAGAGGAGGCCTGGGAAACTCAGGTAAAAAGAGAAAGATCACTGCTTTGTTCCTTCCCCTTACTTTGCTCTCCTTTTCCACACCCTGGGTGGGCAAGGCCACTTCTGGCTCAGTGGTATTTCCTTGCATGCTACCAGCAAGCCATTTCCACGATTCTTAGTCAAGGAGGTGTAAGTTCTTGCCCAGACCCTGTCACTCTTAAGTCTTGTAACCTCATGCACTAGGAATTGGCTGAACTAAGTTTCTTCATCCATAAATTGTGAGTTATACCACTCATTAACCACAAAGGGCTATTTTAAGAACCAAAAAGTGTAAATGACTTAAAATGAAGAGAATCACTACATAAATATAAGTATTCTAACAATTCTAAACAATGCCTTTGAATATCTCCTTTGTAACTTCTAAGGGCATGGAACGATTTTAACAGCATCTTCTAGACTTCACTTCCACCTGTGTACATCTCTCTCTCGCACCACACTGTAGACCTTTTGAATGTAGGGACAGTGTCTTCTGCATCCTCATATTCTCTAATGCACCCACCGCAGAGCTTAGCAAATTACAGGAGCCTAATAAATCATTAATGACCAACTTAATTTTAAAACCTCCCCACCCTATTCTCCCTCATCATGAGACATCTCTTAAATTCACTACCAACCACCTTATCTCTTTTCAGGACTAAGTCATAGCATTAATGAGTAATTAATTAAATTTTAGCATCACCTCTGTGGGACTATGGGGCCTGAGGTTGTGTCCTTTCCCAGGGACTGCCTTTATTATCTAGGGTTGTGGGTATGAATCATACCTTCCCTGCTCCTGTACACAAAGGAGTTTCTGCAAGTTTTGGTAGCCGAACTCCTGAGTTCTTAGTTTGATGTCTGCTGATCTGTGGGTCCAGATGCTGCTGGCTGTCTCTGTCGAGGAGCCTGGTGATCCAAACTGATTCAAGATTATGTGAGTCATCAGAGAATAACACATTGTCAAGGCTGTTTCTGGCCACCATCCCTTCTCCTGTAGGCAAAAGTTCCCTTCTTCCCTCAACTCAACTAAAAGTAAAACTAGTGTCCTTTCCAGCTCTCATGTAAGATGTCGGCAGCAGTGATTCATTCATTCCCTCTCCCACCAAATATCAGGGGGAAATTTGGGGGGAAGTAAGGTTGCTCCCATTTTGATCATCTTAAAAATTCTTACCTCTGTTCAAAGGGCTCAACTTAAGACGGGAGCACCCTGAGAGTTTAATTTAATCTAATCAAATGTACTATATAAATACTGGCTGCCCAGGTCCTTTAAAAAAAAAAAAAAAAAAACTTAGATGTGTAGCACCATGGAAAGGCCCTGGTTGAACAAACTAACTCTGAGCTCCAGGGGAAAATTATGGGTGAGTCATGACCATTTGCCCCAGACTCATCTGCATAGGACTCTGAGCCCCAGGGTGTCAGTGGCATGTTAACTGGGTTCTAATCTACTTCTTCCCCCCGGACAGCTCCCTTCAGACCTGGGCGGGTGATGATGTGGGCAGACTTCTCTATCTGGGTGACACACAGGCACTCAAACTCACCATGTTCAAAGGTGAATTCAACATTTCCTCCTCCAAACAAGCTCATTCCCGGTGCTCTCTATCTCAGTCGATGACATGCCATCTACACAGTCACCCAGTTAGAAACCCAGAAGTCATTCTTGACACTTGTTTTTTTTCACCATTACACTCAACATCCAGTTACCAAGTGCTTAAACTTTTGGAATCTTTCTCCACCTCCACATCTCCAATGCCCCTGCCCAAATGGAAGCCTTCCTCATCTCTCACTTGGAGTTAGCCCTTGGAGCGATCCACCTAAAACTCAAATCTAAACTTCTTATTTCCTTAAATCATGTCTGTAGTGCCTCTAAATCTACAAGATAAAGTCCAAAGATTTTTAACAAAGATGCTTCATCTGGTACTCAGGGTCCTCCACATGTACGCCCTGCTTACATTTTCAGTCTTATCTCTCTTCGTTCACACTTTTTATATATATATAGATAGATAGATAATTTTATTTTATTTTTTTTATCGGCATATAATTGCTCCACAACGTTGTGTTAGCTTCTGCGGTACAATGAAATAATTCAGCAATATGTATACCTATATCCCCTCCCTCTTAGACCTCCCTCCCACCCACCCCCAATCCCACCCATCTAGGTCGTCACAGAGCACCGAGCTGAGCTTCCTGTGCTTTATAGCATGTTCCCGCTAGCTATCTATTTTATGCATGGTAGTGTATATATGTCGATCCTAATCTCCCAATTCGTGCCACCCTCCCCTTCCCCCCTGTGTCAACTTGTACTTTACATATCTGTAACCACAAATTGATCACTGGTTTTCCAACTTATTGGCTTTTTGGCTGGAGTGAGCCAGGTATTATCAAAAAGACTTTCCGTTCTATTAGGCTGCTCTTTTCCTGGTCTTTTGACTAGAGATAGAAGAATCTTGGGGCTTTTTTTTTGTCTTTGCCTGTTAGGGGTTCCAGGTTGAAGGTTTCTCCAGCACCCTGCAGTTTGAGATATACTGGAGGAAAGCCCAGGGAATTCACCATGTGCCTATCCTCAAGTCCTGAGATTGGAAGCAATATACATTTTTCCTTCCACCTTTCAGAGTCTCCCCGTGTTTGTTGTATTATGTCTGGGTTTTCTTTAGTTGTAAGAGGGAAGACTAGAAATGGAGCTTTTCTATCTTGGCTAGAACCAGAGTCCTTCAATTAAGCTTTAATGAATAAATCAAAGAGGCTATTTGAGAAATACTTAGGGACCAGACCAGTTGGGTGCTTTAAAGCGGCGGTCCCCAACCTTTTTGGCACCAGGGACCCGTTTCACGGAAAACAATTTTTCCAGGGACCGGGGAGGAGGGGGGGATGGGTCAGCTGGTAATGCGAGCGATGGGGAGCCGCAGATGAAGCTTCGCTGGCTTGCCGGCTGCTCACCTCCTGCTGTGCGGCCCCGTTCTTAGTTCTTAACAGGGCCGCACAGCAGGAGGTGCCGGTCCGCAGCCGGGGGCGTTGGGGACCCCTGCTTTAAAGGATGTATAACTCCTCTATTATGGAGAACGTTGAAGCGAGGGCTCCCCAGGGAAGACTTGCTCCGGAGTTCTGGGATGTACTCAGAATGTCAGGATGATGAAGAGCTATTCTCTATCAACTCCTAGGGAGGAATTTCAAACTATAGACACAATAAAAATCTATAAAACTGAGCACTGTCTTATGAAGAGTCTGGAGCGAGAGATTGGGCTGGGATAAATGAAGCTGTTTTGTATAAGGCTAGTTCCAGAGAGCAGCACCGCAGCAATCAGTGCTACATCCACCAAAGAGCAAAAAAGTCCTAGCACATCCCCAGGTGAGCTCCGTTACCCCCCTTGCGGAAGGGCGACAGAAAAATTTTTTCAGAGGGACAGTTGAAATTCTCAAATAGTAACAGCCACACCTGACCAGCCACTAATTGAAGAGATTTCAATTGGCAGCTTTGACAACAGTATGGAACAGCCTCAAATTGGACCAGAAAACAAGAAGAAGCTATGAGCAAGGGCTAGCATAGCCCAGAATGGGAAGGCATGGTTTGGGGATCCCCTACTAGACTTTAGCATGGATTATATTCAGGGTCCCTCCTTCCTCATCTTAGCCCACATCTTGTGGCTGGGAGTGTCTTGCTGGGAAAAATGGGAATGGGAGGAGTTAGATAAAGATTTCTTAGGGATAGCATGATCATCCATCCAGATGCCTAGAGACTGCCAAGACTGGACCAGATTTTTTTTGGCAAAGGACTTTGAGAGTTGTGACGTGGGGAATCCTGAGCTATATTGAATTAAAATGGAACATAGCGGTCCATCTGATCTTTGCCTTTTATATCCCAAATTGGAGTTCTAAATGTAATTATGGTTCTATGAATTCACAAATTCTGCTTCTGACATTTTCTTTTTAATATTCCCTTCCTAGCCTGAGATTTATTCACTTTTTCACATTTGGACCTATATGACCCATGTCCTACAGTCTCGCTGCAGACTAGTTGAGATAGCCTAAAAGTGCTGAGGGGAAAAATTAATAGATGAGAATAATCTGATCTAATCCCACCTTTTCAGTGAAGAAACTGACAAACCTGGGTCTCCCCACGGTGAGTTGTTAAATCCTCCTAGACTGAGAAGCAATGAAGCTTTCTCTGTTTCCTATTTCTGAATCTTTTTAGTGGGATGTTACAGAGTGAGACTTTGACATCTTATAACAACCTCCGAAGGATTCGCTGTTGGTCTGGTAATGGGAAACGTGCCAATAAACAAATAAATATTTACTTACTTATTTATATGAAAAACTGAGGAGTCAGGCAACCTGTCGGCAAATGACAGACAAGTAGAACAGACCAGAAGCACATGGGAAACCTCCAGTCAGAAAGAATATCTTCTGAGGAAAACAGAAACTCATTCTTCCTTACAGCAACCACCATGGGGAAGGACTTCAGAATCCACTGGGCATCTGAGAGGCAGTTGTTGAGCTCCTCAAGCAGCTCCAGTGCCCAGAGGCAACTCCCACAAGCAGAAAGGGAAGAGGAGCTGGTCCTCGACTGTGTCAGGAGGCGCTTTGCTTCTGCCGGGGAAGTGGACCGGCTCCTCGCGAGGCAGAAACAGAGCTGAGCCACGTGAAGGGAAGTTTGCTCCCAAGACGGAAAACCAATGGAGACGCTTTACTGGCTTTGATGTCTGGAGTTTTTTGTTGGTTGTTTGAAGCAGCAAACCGTGCTGAAACACTTCTACGTGGCCAGGTCAGTCTCATCTTGGGGACATGCTTCTCTTAGTTCGTCAAAAGATTAGAAAACACTTTTTTTCTGACTTATAAAAGGAATCAACTCGGACAAGACATGTTTGCTCATGGCCCACATGCAAGACACAGTGTTTCTTGCTCCGGGAGATATAAAGGTGAATTCCACAGGAATTCTGCTCTTGTGGGCTGTGGCCTAGGGAGAGGCTGTGCACATATCAGCCTCATCACCAGGCAGAAGGTGAAGAGTGATGATGTGAGATAAAGGATAAAGGACTAGGGAAATACAAAGAGAGTTTATTCTTAGCATGGAGAATTAAGGAGAATCCTCATTTGGGGATAAAAGGACATTTTCGTTGGGCCTGGGACATTTAGAGAGGGACTGAAATCCTTCCAGGCAGGAGCAAGGCACAGGCAAAGAGGTGAAGGAAGACACATGTGAGTCCGGAAAGGATGAGTATTTCAAGAGGCCTGTTCCACAGGAGGAAGAAAGAAATTGAGTTAATAAATTTCTAGAATCTGGCAGACCACCAGAAGTACCTAAGGAGATTTAGTTGTTTCTTTGTTTCCCTTGCTTTAAATACTGTCTTGGGCTTCCATTTTCCATTGGTCTTCCCTCCTCCAGGAGCTGGGATGGGGGAAGGGAGCAATCAGAAGACCACCAGCACTTAAAGCTGTTTTAACTCACCTCTAAAAACATTTCAAGACCTTTCCTTTCTATTGGACTTGCTTTTTTTTTTCTTCTGAAGGCAGAAAGTCTGTCAGCGTCAAAATATATTACCCATGTCCCTCTCTTTAAAAGTCACTATTTTAATTTGCATTTTCCTGCCTGAAGGTCAGGCGACCCTGTTGCTAAGAGCCCAGGGCCAATCAGCTTTCTCGTTTCGCTTCCGCTATCTCCTCACTGAAGCATCTCAAGGGCCAGCTTCACAGGCCTGCTATGGTGGGAGGAATGGGACTTGGCTGCATTCAAGATAACTGTGGGATGTGACTGAGGGCAGGATTGGTGGCCGCACAGGCCAAAAGGGAGTATCTCAGCAGGGCTGGGTGCCACCTTGTTCTCTTCCGTTTCCCAGACCTGCTCCTGACCTGTCTGCTCCCTTCCTCTCTACCAGCACCCAGTGACGGCAGAGGAGGGCTCAGCTCCACAGCTCCGCCCTGGATGTGCTCACACTGGAAGGTCCTCTTCCTCCCCCTCCTCCGTGCTTTACACAGAGTCTGGTAGACAGATCTGACATGGTGAGGGACGCTCTCTCTGACCTGAATGTTTGTAGGGGACAAATTTGCAGAGATTCTAGGCCTATCAGCACAGATAGACCCATGGAGGACCTAGCGCCAAGTGGGAAAGAAGTCCAAGGGCACCCCACCATGCTCAGGACTTCCCAGGTAGAAATGACCTGCTTCAGGTCTTCTCAGTGACAGAACTGGGATCCTTTGCTGCTATAGCTAGACTCAGGGACCAGAAGACGAAGTGATGGGAGTATTCTCTTTCTGCTAACTGCTAATAGAACAGATCTAGAAAATAAAGTGCACACTTTTCTAGAATATATGAAACACAGAGCTCTCCAGTGGAACGTTAACCATATTGAAACATCTCGTAAAAGAACTGGAAATTGGGAGATTGGGATTGGCATATATACACTAATATGTATAAAATAGATAACTAATAATATAACCTGCTGTATAAAAGAATAAATAAAATTCAAAAAAAATAAAATAAAATAAATTTAAAAAAAAAAAAAAAGGACTTGGAGACCACTGAGAAGTAGAGGTAATGGAGCAGCCATCATTCAAGGAGCTAAATTCCTGTCTGATCCTGTAGCTTGTAGGCAGAATGATCTTCACCTCTCTTCGGGCTTCTGGAAGAAGATCCCCACAAGGCTTGTGGAAACCCAGCCTGAATTACACCATGGATGTCCTATGCAAGATATTGCTTAAAACTGAACTACCTAACCTTTAGAAAAGTTAAAAGTAAAAGGGGTAATATATGAATATCAGTATCATATACTGTTTATGAATAAATACATGTTTTCATATATATATATACATGAATACAAATGTAGCAAAAGGCCAAAACACTTAAGAAATAACAAATGATAAATATCAAGTTCACCGCTAGTAAACAAACTAGTTACTTCCGGAGGTGGTGTTAGGTTAATTGAATCAAGAAAAAATACACAAGAGGTTTCCATTACATCTGTAGGATTTTCTTTATTAAGCTGCATGTTAAGTATATGGGTGGTCATTGTATTATTATCTATATGCCTGAAAAGAAATATTCTTTGAACACTTGAATATGGTTCTCTTTTTTCAAAAAAAGTCTTATTGAGATACAGTTCACATACATAAAATTCACCCATTTAAAGTATACAATTCAATGGTTTTTAGTATATTCACAGAGTTGTCCAACTATCACAATATAATTTTAGAACATATTTCTCACCCCGAAAAGGAATCCCATACCCCTTAGCAGTCAACCCTTATCCCTTCCTCCCACCCCCAGCTCTTCTTTCTGTCTCTGTATATTTACCTTTTCTGGACAACTCATATATTGTAGATGGAATCATACAATATGTGTTCTTTTGTGTCTGAATTCTTTCACCCAGCATAATGTTTTCAGAGTTTATTGATGTTGTAGCATCTATCAGTACTTCACTCTTTGTGACTGAATAATATTCCACTGTACGGATAAATCACATTTTCCTTGTCCATTCATCAGTTGATGGACATTTGGGTTTTTTCCACTTTTTTGCTGTTATAAATCATGCTGCTATGAACATTTATGTACAGGTTTTTGTGTGGACATATTTTTTCATTTCTCTTGGGTAACCTAGGAGTAAAATTTCTGGGTCCTGTGGTAACTCTATGTTTAAATTTTTGAGGAACTACAAGACTGCTTTCCAAAATGGCTGCATGATTTTACATTCCCACCAGCAATGTATGAGGTTTCCAATTTCTCCACATCTTCACAATACTTATTCTTGTGTTCTTAATTTTAGTCATCCTGGTAGGTATCAAGTGGTTTTCTCATTGTGGTTTTGATTTTCACTTCCCTAATGGCTAAAGATGTTAGTGTATCTTCTCATGTACTATTCACCATTTATTTATCCTTTATGGAGAAATAGCTGTTCAAGCCCTTTGCCCGTTTTTTTGTTTTGTTTTGTTTTGTTTTGCGTTACGCGGGCCTCTCACTTTTGTGGCCTCCCCCGTTGCAGAGCACAGGCTCCGGACGTGCAGGCTCAGCGGCCATGGCTCACGGGGCTAGCCGCTCCACGGCATGTGGGATTTTCCCGGATCGGGGCACGAACCGTATCCCCTGCATCGGCAGGCAGACTCTCAACCACTGCGCCACCAGGGAAGCCCCCTTTGCCCGTTTTATTTAAGCTTTTTGTCTTTCAATTATTTAGTTGTAAGAGTTATTTATATATTCTGGATACAAATCCCTCATCAAATATGCAATTCACAAATATTTTCTCCTAGTCTGTGGGTTGTCTTTTTACTTTATCAGTGGTGTCCTTTGAAGCAGAAAGGTTTTTAATTTTGATGAAGCTCAATGTATTTCTTCTTTTGTTGCTCATGTTTTCAGTGCCATGTCTAAGAAACCATTTCCTAACCCAAGATCACAGAAATTTACTCCTATGTTTTCTTCTAAGAGTTTTATAGTTTTAGTTCTTATATTTGAGTCTATGACCCATTTTGAGTTAATTTTTGTGTATAGTGTGAGGTAAGGATCCAAGTTGTTCTTTCTTTCTCATGGGAATCCAGTTGTCCCAGCACCATTTGTTGAAAACACTATTCGTTCCCAAGATAATCACTCTTTTCTAAAAAAGAAGCTTTCTTTTTTTTCTGAAACTATAAAAGAAGAAACATAATCATATTAAACTAGGGCCCACCCTAATGACCTCATCTTAACTTGATAATCTGCAAAGATCCTATTTCCAAATAAAGTCACATTGACAGGTACTGGGGGTTAGAACTTCAACATCTTTTGGAGGGACACAATTTAACCCATAGCAGTAAGTATCGATATGCTACCTTGTAGAAACATTGCTCTATTGTGTTTTAAAGGGACAGACTATTGGAGACACAAGGTAAGGTCAAAACTGTGTGAGTGGGGATGGAGTCTCCACTAAAGGAAGTAGATGCTACACCAATCAATCATCCTTAAAGGTAAAAGATGGGAATAAAATATAAGGAAGGCAGGCCTGAAATGGGGTTGAAAAGGAAATTTCTTCCTATCTCTGAACCTTGACTTGGGCCTAGACTCTGAGGAATGGAGGCATGGTTGAGGTGTTTCTGGGTAGTAGAGGAAACCTGGCCTCTTCCTTAAATGGGAAGAATGGGTTTTGTACAGAAAAGCAGTCCTACAGAGGCCCCAGGAGGACAGACTGGGAACCAGGTAGTCTAAGAACAGCCATGGCAAGAGGTCGGTTGTAAGTTATTCTCTGTGTGGAAGTCCCTCTGCAATCCTCAGTCATCAACCAAGTCTTAATAAACTCATAGCCTGGTCTAATATTAGAGGAAAAGTCTATGCTCATACTTGGGCTGCAATGCTAAAGGGAGGCAGAGGAGTGGTTGTGGACACTCAACCCATGGCTACGTCCAAGAACTGAAAATCACAGGTGGCAGTCTACACTCATAAGAGTGAAGTCACCTGCAACATCCCAGGCTGACACACGAGCCTTCACGAGAAGTCCTCCTGAGAACTCCCAGATGGCACTCTGAGTATGGTATAGGTATTGATGCCACCTCATGTATACCAACTTCCTGCTGAGATAGTCAGGTTATTTAAAAGCACTACTACTAACAAATACTGTATGCTAACACATATATATGGAATCTTAAAAAAAAGAAATGGCTATGAAGAACTTAGGGGCAGGACAGGAATAAAGACACAGATATAGAGAATGGACTTGAGGACACGGGGAGGGGGAAGGGTAAGCTGGGATGAAGTGAGAGAGTGGCATGGATATATATACACTACCAAATGTAAAACAGATAGCTAGTGGGAAGCAGCCACATGGCACAGGGAGATCAGCTCGGTGCTTTGTGACCACCTAGAGGGGTGGGATAGGGAGGGTGGGAGGGAGACACAAGAAGGAGGAGATATGGAGAGATATGTATACGTGTAGCTGATTCACTTTGTTATAAAGCAGAAACTAACATACCATTGGAAAGCAATTATACTCCAATAAAGATGTTTAAAAAATTATAAATAAAATAAAAGCACTACTACTGGGGTAGCTTAAATGACTGAGTATTAATCATTTTGGAAACTGTTATATCCCATTTAAACCATATATTGAAAGACAAATTCACTAAAGAACAAAATTAGACTTTTCCAAGAAGCAAAGCCAACCAATTTTGTAATCACCCAAATTATCATGGTTATGACACCAGTACTTAGTGATCAGCCTTTCTTGAACTCTTAAAAGTGTACATAACTGAGACCACGGACCACAATTGGAGAACCACTGCTGGCAAGAACTTTGTCTCAAATGTGTAGCATCCTGAGACTGACAGGGACACCTGACCGAGCAAGACAGTCCAGCACCTACTCAGACCAGCTCATGCATAGCCGCCTCAGCCATGGCCATCCACTACTGCCTCCCATCCTAGGGAGAGTCCTGCAGTCTGGAAAAAACACAGCTGAGCTCTCTGCTTTGTCTCCTGACTGTACTGACTTCCACTAAACCCTTTGGGTGAGAAAACTCTGTTGGCTTTTCCCAGGTCTTTCTCCCATCCTCACCAGTTCCAGGACTTGGCACTGATGGGCCCTTAGTTTTTGAAAATTCTGAAACGTAAATTGTGGTGCTTCCGATTCCCCCTGCTGCAGCAGTGAACTAGAGCACTGACGCGCGGCTGAATAATGTTCCATTCTGTGGAGAAGCCGTTTATCCATTCTCCTTCCTGGACTCTCTCCTGGTGCCTGCTATTGGGTACCTTCTGGTCCATGTCTCCTGGTACCCATGTGGGAAAGCTCTTCTTTGGAAAGACCTTTAGGAGGCAAGGCCAAAGCGTTTCAATGTGGTTTTACTAAC
Organism: Mesoplodon bidens; assembly: GCF_964165515.1. Classification (NCBI taxonomy): domain Eukaryota; kingdom Metazoa; phylum Chordata; class Mammalia; order Artiodactyla; family Ziphiidae; genus Mesoplodon; species Mesoplodon bidens. Next base: position 61,091,524 of record NC_138161.1, on the reverse strand, counting down.
GACAGAACCATCAGCAATGTAAAAGTGATCCTGAATGTCCAGCCTTCTCCAGCTCCGTAGTTGGTTGGGTTGAACTGACTTTAACACCCATCCTCTGGGTACAGTTTGATGTGGGTCAGCGGATAAAGTAAAGCGGTACGTAGGGCTCTTTCCCTCCCCACACCCTGCAGGACCAAATTCCTTGCGTGTATGTGTGCGTGCATGTTTGGAGGTTCTCCGTGCCAAAATTGGAGAGAATTTCCAACCACACTTGTGAACTTCCTTCCAGAGTAACTGCAAATTCAATTCCCAGAAGTACAGGAGTGAACTGGAGCCTCTGGGACTTGCAGTCCCGCCAACTGCCGAGCGCAGGGCTCCTTGGTAGCTGTAGTCGGAGGCACGCTCTGCGCAGGCAGAAGCTGGTGTGGCGTGGACGTTTGTCTTGCTCGATTGCAGTAGCATCCCGGGCAGCAGTGTTGGACGTGTCCGCGACCTTCTTTTGTTAGGAGTGAGGGCATCTGGACTAGGCCCAGAAGACCCTGTCCTGGGAAGTAACACTGGAGACCTGCAGAGTCTGTGTCTCACTGGGCCATGCTGTTCCCAAGCCAGAGTGGATCTAACAGCAGAAGCAGCAGTAAGAGACGGGGAAGGGAGTTCTTTGCTGAAGCACCTGTCCAGGTGAGTCTTGCTCCAGGGAAGACTGACTTAGGGAGCTAGAAGTTTCTCCAGGTTGGGGCAAGCCAGAGATAAGGAAGGGTTGTTGGCAATGCAGGAAGGGCACTTAAAGCCAGTTATAGCCTCCCACAAGGACGTTCTCCTTAAGAAAATTAGCCTGGAACACAGTGGGGTGGGGAAGGATGATCATCTGTGCTCAAGGGTTTTACAAAAGCAAGACTCTGCAGGAGATACTCTCCGTGAATGTGACTCACAGGGACCAAGTGACACCTTGGGTCCTGCAGGGAAGACCCTCTACGAATGCAAAGCATGCGGGAAAGTGTTTAACAAGAATTGCCTCCTTGTTCGACAGCAGTGGATTCACACTGGAGTGGAGGCTTACATGTGCCAGGAGTGTGGGAAGGCCTTTCATGAAAAGGTCGACTTCGTCCGGCACAGGAGGATATTCACACTGGGCAGAAGCCCCATAAGCGCGCAGAGTGTGGGAAGGCCTTCGACCGTAGGTCACATCTCGTGTACCACCTGTGGATTCACACTGTCCAGAAGCCCTATGAGTGCAGGGAATGTGGAAAGGCCTCTGCCCACCACTCTGCTTTTGTCCGGCATAATAAGATCCACGCTAGAGAAAAAACCTGTGAGTGCAAATAATGTGGGAATGCCTTTTGTGACAGCTTTTCTCTTCCTTGACATTTGAGTCCTGCTGTAGAGAAGCGCTCTGAATGCAAAGACCATAGAAAAGAGCTGCTGCTCATCCCTCGAAGAATTCATGCTGGAGAGAAACTATTAATTAAGATAAATGGGAAGACCTTTCGCAGGTGGGCCTACCTCAGCCAACATCAGGGCACTTATACTGAGAAAAGACCTTTTGAATACAACTATTTAGAAAAAATCTTTGGGTCACGGGAAGTATCTTACTTGGCATCTGAAACCTCTTGGTTATCGTGCACTTAGCAGAAACTTCAGCCATAGCTCTCTCCACAGGTTATATCACTAAACCATCTCAGGAATATTTTAAAAACAACGAGGAGGGGGCTTCCCTGGTGGCGCAGTGGTTGAGACTCTGCCTGCTAATGCAGGGGACACGGGTTCGAGCCCTGGTCTGGGAGGATCCCACATGCCGCGGAGCAACTAGGCCCATGAGCCACAACTACTGAGCCTGCGTGTCTGGAGCCTGTGCTCCGCAACAAGAGAGGCCGTGATAGTGAGAGGCCCGCGCACCGCGATGAAGAGTGGCCCCGCTTGCCGCAACTAGAGAAAGCCCTCGCACAGAAACGAAGACCCAACCCCAGCAAAAATAAATTAATTAATTAATAAACTCCTACCCCCAACATCTTAAAAAAAAAAAAAAAACAAGGAAGAGGGTGCTATAGAAGAGAAGAAATGTATGCTCAGCTTCTTTCAGACTTCTCTGAGAGCCAAACCTATGAAAATTTGAGTTTGGGTCTTTATTTTGGGGATGTCTGAAAGGCAAAAGAGCCTTGATCCTTTATTTGTCCTATATATATATAGCTCTATAGTAGCCAAGTCTTGAGCTACTGTTGTAGCCTGTCACTGTCCAAGACTTCAGTCCTTAGCCAACTAGGACCTGAGAGTTTTGGTTCCAGGAGCTGAAATATATATATATATATTCACATCTGTCTAGTGACAGGAGAGTTGGGCACTTGAAGGCAGCTCTATAAAGATTCGTTGAAAGCACTCTTTGTTCTAAAACATTATCTCTAGTCTTGAGGAGCATGAGTCTTTGTGAGAAATAGGCAGGCTTAAGTCATGAAATACTTGAAACTTGTAAAGAATTAGAGTATTAAAAATACTGCCGGGCTTCCCTGGTGGCGCAGTGGTTGAGAGTCCGCCTGCCGATGCAGGGGACACGGGTTCGTGCCCCGGTCCAGGAAGATCCCACATGCCGCGGAGCGGCTGGGCCCGTGAGCCATGGCCACTGAGCCTGCGCGTCCCGAGCCTGTGCTCCGCAACGGGAGAGGCCGCAGCAGTGAGAAGCCCGCGTACGGCAAAAAAAATAATAATAATACTGCCACATTTAATTATTTTATATTTAAGGAGATAAGGATCCACATATGAATGGGCACGTTTTACTGCATCATTTAAGACTATTTAAGGCTTTAGTGTTTTTTTAATCTCTTTCTTCATGTGGTTTTGAACACCCAGCACTTTTTTTTTTTTTTTGACTTCCTTATACTAGTTTGTTTTGATGCATTTTCTCAGGGACGTGGGGATGCTTGTGTAGCTGTGTGGTTTTCCCAGGTGAGCCCTAATTCTTTCTTCCGTGGTCTCCCAGCTTCTTTAGTCTCCTGTAGAGGGGCTTCTCTAAACCATGTCAGCAGTTTTCTAGAGGTTAAACTAGAGCTACAACAAACTAAATAAAATCCAGCTAACTTTTAACTAATGAAAAACTCAGGAAAAAATTTTAACTTTTAAAAAATGCATACAATGTGTTAAAATGTAAAACATGTAGACCCTCTGACATTTAATTCGATTTTTAGAAATCTGGCCTAGAGAACTATTCTCATAAATGTGCAGTTATGTGTACAAAAAAATACTGTGATTTTATTTTTATATATGAAACAAATGTTTTATATTGCTTTATTTTGAATATATTGAAAACAATCTAAATGTCCATCAATAGGGAAATTATGGTACATCTGGTCTATGAAATACTATGAAACAGTAAGCTATCTCTGTATGTAGTGATGTTTAAATATGTCCCAGATCCAGTGTTAGATAGAAGAGCAAGTTGCAGGAAATAAATCCAGATCTGGAAGGATGAACGTAACACTGTTAACAGTGACTCTTTATGGGGAATGGGATGGACCAGGGTTGTGGGGAACTTTCAGTTTTTACTTTATATACTTCAGTATTGTTTGCATTTTTAAAAATAAAGAGCATGTATTATTTTACAATAAATATTTTAATAAAAATAACACCTTGGAATAAAAGTGACTCCTATTATTTCTTATAAAACATGAATTTTATCACAGGATTTTAAAGTCCTGGTGTTATTATACCTTAAAAAAATAAAAACAACTGAGATCAAGGATTCAGAGCTGCTTGGCCACACTTAATAAATAAGGTAGCTTAAAAATGAGTCCACATACAATAATGTAAAAAATGAGAGTTCAGCATAGGCACTCTTCAGTGAACATTCATTTACTTTAAAATCCTGGTAACTTATAAATGCCTTTTAGCAGGTGGTTAGGTTTTAATCTTCTTGGAGTTGATCACAAGGAAAGCACTTTGATTTGTGTTAATGTCAATATGTTGTGTGCACACACACACACACACACGGACACACACACACACACATATTTGCTGGCCTCAGCTGATTTCTAAATGTTTGCTGCTGAATGAATGTGGTTTGGTGATACTGGATTTACTTTCAGACTTTGGGATGTACGTTAGTGCTCTGAATGAAGAGAAGCCTAGCTGCTTTTTTCCAACATAATATTCATGCCAAGCAATCAGACCTATTTTCCAGCAAGGAAAACAAGTTCGATATCAACTGATTATACCTTAGGATTTGATTTGCCTGTGTTTTCCCTCACAATATATGTGAATATTTGTTAACATTATTTCATTGGAAATTATATATCATCAGAAATATTTTCCCTATTTAGAAATAAACAAGGAGTGGGATTTTCCTACAAGAAAATCTGTCACCCGCAGGTAAAACCCTGTTCTGGAATTTCAGTTGGAGTAGTTTGCCCAATAGAGTTGCCCCACAAAAGACTGATTTTGTGAGTTTTGTTCTCCTTTAGCAAGAGAAATTAGCAGCTATGCTGTGATATAAATAAATTCTGCCCTTTTGGGGCCAGTTCCTGAAAGTGGACTGTGAAAGAGCAGTAAGATGACCTTATTGGTTTAGGAGGATGTCTTGGTTTGGGCTGCTATAACAAACTACTATAAACTGGGTGGCTTATAAAGAAGTCAATTTACTACAGTTCTGAGAAGTTCAAGATCAAGGTGCCGGCAGATTCAGTATCGGGTGAGAGACTACTTCCTGGTTCATAGATGACTGTCCTCTCACTGTGTCCTCACATGGTGGAAGGGACAAGAGAGCTCTCTAGGGTCTCTTTCTAAGGGTAATTATCCCATTCAAGAGGGCTCCATTCTCTGACCTAATCACAACCCAAAGACCCCATCTCCAAATACCATCACATTAGGGGTGAGGGCTCAACATATGAATTTTGGAGAGACACAATCTATAGCAGAGGAGAAAATATCACCTAGAGATCTTTTTTCTGTGAGAGTCATTGAGCCATCTCCCCTCATCATAGGTGTAGGCTAAGCAGACTTAGAGTCAGTGCCCAGTGTTCTCAGATAATTCAATTTAAAGGGCATGAGAACTCTCAGGAGAAGAGGCTGAGCTTCACAATAATGAGGCCTGTAGGACCTGTGAGTAATCAAGTGGCTAACTGGAAAAATAGGGAGCAGTGTCCATATTTAAATTCCAAGTTTGTGGGGCAATTCATTCAGACTACATTTGCATGGCTAAACTAAGCATTGCCCTGGGAAAAATGAATAGAAGACCACTGGTATTTCTTATGGTTTTAAAACTCTGCCTCCACTCTGGAAAAGAAGGTGGCCACTCTGAGAAACAGGGACAGTAATTTTGCATCTGAGGGGGGTGCTGGCAGTTAGTGTGACCTCCTGCTCCCTGGGAAGCTATGACTGTGTCACTCCAGAGGTTGTGATTTAAGAGATTCCAAGTGGGGTCTCACTGTGAATGCAATGATCTGAACTTGTCAAGGCATCCTTGTAATGGACGAATATCCATAGAAATGTTCAATTGCAATACATGTGGCAGTGAAACGGTAACTGCACTGGGTGGTATAAACAGACCAAATTTCAGTTCCCTCTACATTTGGCATTAGAAGAGGACTAACCCATTTTGGAGTAAGTGCCCAATGTTCTAAGACAATTTAATTCAAGGTGCATAAGAACTGTAAGAAGATGCTAAGCTTCATAATAATGAGGCCTGTAGGACATGTGAACAAGTAGCTAGTTGGAAAAATAGGGGGGAAAGGCCCATATTCAAATTCCAAGTTTGTGGGGCAGTTCATTTCTCTTAACAGGTAAACATGTGTTTTCTTAAAGCTAATAAAATGTAAAGCTTTTGAGGTGCAATTCTTTAGATATGACTTTTGGCTTCTTAACTATTTTTTAGTGAAGGATTTTGGATGTATATCTCTCATTTTCACTGATGCTGTTGATTAGTCAGCTATTAGCTTATCATCATTCCTTTATAGGTCATTTTTCTTTTCTCTGTAGCTTCTTTCAAGATCTGTTTATCTTCGGTATTCTATAATTTTAATAGGATTAAACAGGATTAAAGTATCTAGGTGTGGTTTTCTAATTTATCATGCTTGGTACTCACAAGGATTTCTGAATCTGAGGATTCCTGTATCTCATCAATTCTGGAAACTTTTCATGCATTATAACTTGGGATATGCATCTCTGCCATTATCTCTTATTATTACTTTCCTTAATTCCAATTAGATGTATATCGTACCTTCTCACTTTATCTTCCCTTTCTCTTTAACTTACCTCCCATATTTTCAATCTCTTTGTTCCTCTGTGCTTTCAAAGTAATCTGAAAATATCTATCGTCACATTCACTCTCTTTCACCTGTGTAACTGAAACTTTTAAATGCCAGTGGCTATATTTTTCATTTACACAAGTTCTAATTCTTTTTTTTTTAAGATTTTTTTTGAAGTGGACCGTTTTTAAAGTCTTTATTGAATTTGTTACAATACTGCTTCTGTTTTATGTTTCGGTTTTTGGCCGCGAGGCATGTGGGATCCTAGCTCCCCAACCAGGTATCGAACACACACCCCCTGCACTGGAAGGCGAAGTCTTAACCACTGGACCACCAGGGAAGTCCCACTAATTGATTCTTTTCAGTAAATATTCTTGGTAATTTCTTATCCTTTCAATACTTCTATTTATATACTGTATCCATTTCTAATATCTGAAGTTTTTAAAGTTCTGAGGATGCTTCTTGATGTTTCTCTTGATTTCTTCCCCTGACATCTTATTTCCTCATTTATTTTGTGATTTTTTAAAATTTTGAGCCAAAATTTAATTGGAATCATAACTGCAGGAACTTTTTTTTTTTTTTTTTTTTTTTGCAGTACGCGGGCCTCTCACTGTTGTGGCCTCTCCCGCTGCGAAGCACAGGCTCCGGACGCGCAGGCTCAGCGGCCATGGCTCACGGGCCCAGCCGCTCCGCGGCATGTGGGATCCTCCCGGACCCGAGCATGAACTCGTGTCCTCTGCCTCGGCAGGCGGACTCTCAACCACTGCGCCACCAGGGAAGCCCTACAGGAACTTTCTGAGGCCTGAAATCATAGCACATGCCTTCAGAGAAAATTTATGTTTGCTCCTATCAGGCACCTGGGGGCACTACCCAACTCAGATTATTTTGAATTCTCAGCTTGGGATTCTCAGCTCATATTAATGATGCGAAGTCTAGCCTCAAATCCAACGAGAGTGACTCATGGTTATGAATTTCTCAAAAGAAATTTACCCTTCCTCACATCCCAAGGGTGAGAAGGTGTATTTAACTGGGCTTCCTTTGAGGGGCACATTATTTTCCTATTTCCTCTTTCCACCAAGGATGTCATCTTTGGGGAACACTAGCTTTAGGCAACAGTATTTGATCCTATTTTCCACCTTGCTAACACCTTAAGATTTGTTTCTTCTCTCCCAAATGTAGTTTTCTCTGGTTTCTGCTTTCTTGTCATTTTTGGCCTCTAGGAATTTTCCTTTCTTGCCAATACAACTATGCATTTTTTAAAATATATAATTTTCCCAATTTTACATTCTTTTTTCGGTGCTCTGCACCAGAAGGATTTTTTTTAATATCTAGTATTCCATATTGCCAGAAACAGAACTTCTATTTTTCATTTAGTTAGCTATATCAGGTTTCCCCAGCCTTTTGAATTTACCAAAGGGTAAATTTTAACAAAAAAAGAATTGACAGACATAGGCTTGCCAACTTTTTATTTTGTAAAGCAACATTTTAAAACAAACAAACAAATAAACAAAAACCTAACTACCTCTTACTAACACAATCATTCCATAGTGGAAATTTGGGCAAGCAGATTATGAAAGAAACAGCCTTTAACTTAAATTTACTTTATTTTGCATTTTCCTGAGATTGGTGACAACTTTGTCATACACCACCATTGGTCCATGGACTAGCATTTGGGAACCACTAAGCTATGTTATATTTCATGAAGACTAGTCTATCTGAAAGTGTAAAATCTATTAACCGGAAATTCCAACCACTAGCAAGTCAACAGCCAGCTGAGCTAATGCCACTAAATTTATTTGTTTGCAGTTAAGCAAATAATTCCCAATTTATAAAAGGAAGAAATAAAGCATGGGATGCGAAGTCTAAATCTTTAGTCCCACCTCCACTGGGAAAATCATGTAACCTCTCAGCCTCAGTTTCTTCATCTGTGACAATAATACATTACATATGTGGATATTCTGAAGACAAATAGGAGGAATATTCATTGGGGTTATTGACGTCTCCATTATTCCCCTCCCTTGCAAAATACAAACTGAATTCCCCCAGGAGGACTCAGCTCCAAACTCCACACAACAGAACTTTCTTTTCTTTTCTTTTTTTATTTTATTTTATTTTTTTATTTTTTTGTGCGTGTGTTTTAAATTTCCTTTATTAGAATCTTTTTTATTTTACTAGCAAAAATTAACTTTTCAGTGAGGAAGACTTTATAATTCTTACCTAACTTAATTGAATGCACAGTTCTTATCTTCTGATGGGGTTTAATTATGACAACATCAGTGAAGGGAGTTAAGTTTCATGAAGTTGGTGAGGTCATTCATCTCCCAAAGACAAAGAACTTTCTCTTCAATATGGATCTAGAACAGGCAATGTGTTCAATGGGCTCCTTTCACTCCTATCAGGGAGGAAGAAGTTTGGGCCAGCTAAGACTTCCAGGAGAATAAAATCTGCTAACACAAAAGACAACCCCGCCAAAATGTAAGCGCCACAGAAGCTGGGACTTTGTTCATAGCTGTCTCTTCAGTACCTGCAACAATGCTTGGCACATTGTAATTGTTCACTAAATGAATGAGGAATAAGAAAACAAATCTGAGCCCTATTAAAAAAAAAAAAGAGCCATAAAGCTACTGCCAAAATGAGCCAACAGGAGCAGAAATCCTGTGTTCCACTTCATAGTCTTCTCTTTCATCCATCCTCTTGGCCCCTCTTCTCCCCATCCTCCCCACCAGGCAGTGCCTTTCCAACAAGTTCTGCACAGTCTCGGAGGCAGAACCTGACTTGGGAGAAAACAGGCAGAATTAGATTCAATATGTTGAGCCACCTTTTCAGAGTCCTTGCAATCTGTGCACAAGTCTGTCGTACAATAATTGTACCATGCTCGGTGCTGGCTCTGAAGGCCTGCAAGAGCATCAATCAACTGCATCATGGATGGTCAGCTAAAAGCTATGAATAATAATACTAGTTAACATTCACTGAGCATTTTCATTATGCCAGGCAGGCTCTATGCTAATGGCCTTTTATGGATTATCTCATTTAATTCTCAGAGCAACCCACCAAGTTAGGTATTATTTTTTTCCCCATTTTATAGATGGTGAATCTGAAGCTTAGAAAAGTGAAATAGCTCAGCTGGGGTCACATAGCTAATACTCTGTCTGCAAAATCCATGCTCTTATCTATGGCATTAAAAAAAAAAGATTTTTATACCACTTCAAAGTCTTGAGCGTGGGTCCTATGTAAGCATATCCATGTTGTGGTGTAACTTTTCTTAAATAAATCTATTCCCTTTGATTTTCTTATACCAGGATATAAGATGAAAAGATACATATGAAAACAGAAAACTAAGCCAAAAGTGAAAATAGAGTTTGAAGTGACTAGAGTAGAGAGAAAGAACAAAACTGCTCTTTTTTCTTATATTTTTGTCTTCCTCCTTTAAATATCTCTGTCCTGTCCCTTTATCACCATCACCCTCTGATTTATTATCATTTTTTAACTTCACTATCACTGCAAAGGCTTCCTACCTGATTTCCCAGTATCCACTTTTGCCCCTCCCCATTCTATCAGTCTTTCAAGAAAGAAAGAAAAGAGGGGATTGATAACAAAGTATGATCTGATCATGCCCATCCTCCCACCTAAAACCCTTTTCAGCGGCTTCTCTTTACCCTTAGGAGAAAGCAAAGCTCCACAATGGGGCCAATAAGGCCCTGCCCATCCCTCATGCTGCTTCCTGTTGCTCCCACTTCAGCAGCAGAGCTTGTGAACTTCCTGTTCTCTCTGCCTATCTGCTCTCCATCGCTTCTCCACCTAAGGGAGTCTGACTCATCTTCCAGACTGCTTGCCAGTGTATCACCATGCAGAGTACACATGTGCCCGCTGCATGACAGGGGCTCAACAGATGTGGTTAAGTGAGTGAATAAAGGAGTAAATCTATGATGGTCCACATCCCAGGTCTGTTGGCATCTAGTCCTCATTTTGAATCCTCCTGAATGATGAGGCTGGAGTTCTTTCACCTCCTGCCTCTGCCACGATTGGCTCAGGATCTGGATCAGACTGAGCCTGCAGGTGGGGGCTTATGACCCAATCCCACCAGGAAAGACAAAGGCAAGACCTATCTCAGAAGGCAAGCTACTCACCGAGGTAATCAAATTCAGTGATCTGTCTCTCGGAAAATCTTGAGGCTAAAATCAACCAACAGATGACCAGGAAGCTGGGAAGATACTGGTAGTATGCATATGTCCTCCTGATTAGTTCAGCAATGGCTCAACATCATTACTTCTAGCAGAATTAATCAGAATAACCAGGTGGCCATTCCTGACTTCCGCTTTTTGAAATCTCAACAGCTTTCTCTTCCACTAAGGCTCTGCTCCCTCTCTGAATTCTGTACCCTTGTCACTCCTCTCACATCTCCCATTGCACTATTAATACTCTGTTGGCTGTGCCTGGCCCTTCCCATCACATCCTCATTAACTCCATGGCTGTCCTTCTCCAGTTCCCACAACCTCCCAATTTCCCCCATGTCCCCAACCCTTCAGAGCCAGAAGGATCCAATATTCCATGTTCTTTGGGCTTCATATCTCCCCATAGCACCTGATTAGACCTAGGAGAGATATGCACCTGTAGCAGATATTGTAATTAGCCTGCTCCAAATTTATTCTAACCTCCTTCTAGTGTGCCTGCCTGTGCTGGAGTCCAGAAAGCCAAAAACTACATTTTCCAGATTCTCTTGCAGCTAGGTTTCCAGAAAGACTCAAGTTTCATGGAAGAAACTTGAAAGGAGGGAGACAGAACATCCATCCATTTGCTGGCATAGATTAAGGCAGAGGCAGCATGTTCCACAGCCAGCAGCTTCCTAATTTAGAGCCTCCTGCAGCAGACATGCAACTGTTCTGATTATAACTGAGGTATATATGACTTCGGGGGCTGGAAGTATTTTTGGAAGCTCATCCTAGAGTCGATTCTTCCAGCCCTCAAGTAATTTGGTAGCCATTAAATATCTGGTAATATTAGTATCTGGTAATATTTCCCCTTAAATTAGTGAATTTAATTAGAATGGTTTTTGTTCTCTGAAGCTGAATCCACCAATACAGAGCATGAACTGTAAGTCTCTGGGGCACTAGGCAGGGACATGTTCAGTCTACCTGGAGGCCTTGTTCCAGGCCCAGGCCATTTCACATCTGTATTAGTCCCTGGCTGGCACCCTTAAGACACCACATCACACAGCAAACCCATGCCCAGGTTTTAGAGACACCAGACAAAAGGATCATTTTCAGGAATGCTCACCCACAGGCAGTCCTTAAATTGCTGCCTCTAATTGCCTTTTTGCTACCCCTGATAACTAACTTTGCACTTCCTCTCTTGTCTGTCTTATGAGTCAGCTTATGGATTCTCCCAAAGAATTCCTCATTACCCCTACTTCTCAGGCCATGAAACAATCTTAGCTACTTTTACTAATCACTTCAAATGTAAATAGATACCCCTCTTAAGTGCCCCATAGCACTTTGTACACGCTCCGATATAGAGTTTGTCACACTATCTTATAAATTACCTGTCTACTTTTCTGTAGCCCCGACTAGACTGTATCTGCATGAGAGTGAGGTCAGAGCCTGTTTTGTGCAGTACTGACTCCCAATGCTTAGCACTATGCTTGGCATATAGTAGATGCTAAACAAATAGTTCTACAATTTGTTAATGAATACATAAATTCCTATGTAAATGTGGTTGTTTATTGCTAAATCCCAGGGTCTTTCCCTAGCTCCTCTGACTAAATCCTCAGCCAATCAACAAAGCACTGCTACGGGGAGAAAGAGAATTGCCAAAAGCCACTGCTCAGACAAATAGACTATTCTGGAATTGATCAGTCATATAAAAGTTGCATAATTTCATTCTTCCTCTGGGGAATGTCAAAATTCTGTAAAGGTAAGTTATTGTGTAATGTCTGCAAAGTCTTTTCCCCCAGTTATGATTTTCTTGGGCTTGGAATTAAATATATCTCAATATTCTCTATTCAGGTATAATTGTAATGAGATTTCTGAAATACAAAATAAAATCCTTTGACCATATCAAAGTCCTCCCTGGCAGCTCCTTGTCTTGAAGATTGGCATTCACAAATCTCCAGTTGCACCCATGTTGCTGCTCATAGTAGGCAACACACAAATGAATAGCAAATGGTGTCAGAAAAACAATCCTGAACACCTGTGTGTGTTTGTTTGCTTTTGGCATTTCATTCAACTGCTAGCTATAAATTAATTATCCAGTCAAAATTAAGTTCGCCCTCTTCTATTGCCCAGTAATACTTTCTTTATGCTGCAATTATAGCACCTAGCACATTTTTCCATGTATTGCAGAATAAGTTCCCCAGTATACCTATTTAGGAACTGCTACACCATTTATTCAAAGACTGCAAGAGAACCACAAACCATCATTGAGATGAGGGGTCTTAGATGATTAGTTAGCTTCATGCACTAGTTAATGTCTAGTTCTCACATACCAGGTTCAAAACACTTGGATTCAAATTTATACTACAGCAATATTATAAATGATATTCATTACATTCATATAAGCTGTAACTTTACTACACTGTTACCCAAAGAGTGTGTCTCTGACCACTTGAATCAGAATCAAGTGGGGTTATAATTAATTAACACATGCAGATTCCCAGGCTCTGTGGTAGAGCTGCCTAATCAGAAGTCCCACCTGGGAGAGAGGACACAATATCCTAAGACACAGGCTGGGGCCCCATCTATCTGGCAGGCCACTATTTTCCCAGTCCTAGGCCTGAACATCATAGGTATTCAATAGATTGTTGTTGCAGCTGCTGCTTTTAAATTCTTTTGCCCACTGAGTTTTGAGGACTGCTGATTAACTATATAACACACCACGATAAGATAAATAAGTTATGTAATAAAATCATACAATAAAGAAGTAAATAAAATATTAATAAAGTAAAAAAGAAAATAAGAGAGATAAGTATGAACAAAGTGCTAGGAAACGCCAAAGTGGAGATAATCAATTCTGCGTAGAAGGCTCTAGAAAGACCTCATAGAACAGATTATAGTTGAATTCAGTCATTCAAGATCCATTGGAAGTAGCCAATCAGAGAAACAACACAAAAACACTGTGGGTGGGAGGGCATGAGCTGGCTTGGAGAGGGAAACAAACACGACTTGGATGTCAGAGACGAGCGAGTCTCAAATTAGCTTGGGGGGCAGGGGGCAGAATGCAGGGAAGGGAAGTCAGTGGGAGGTGAAGCTTGCTGTCCTGACCAGGGCCACATTGTGAGGCATCTAGGCCATATGTGCCTTCCCCTGTATTCTCAGAGCTGTAAGGGATCTCAAGAGGCAATCTGGCACAGCAGCAGTCTGTGCATCCCAGCAAGAGGCAGGGATGCCCTCAGACCTGGAGCTTCCACATGCTAGATTGTTTTTCAGTGTGTAGTTGTCCTTAGCATCCAGGTGACCATTTTCAGTGATGTGGAGGCCTGTCTGTTACATTAACCAGTCAAAGTGTGAACTTGTCTGGCTTATGACTTATCTGAAAAGGAACCCCAAATGGGGTCGTGAATTATTTTCAGTGTCTACTGCTTTAGAGCCCAACAGTAAATTCTGAGAAACCAATTTCCACCATGGGCAGAACCCAGCTCCTGGTGTCTCATCATTTGTTCAAGCTTCAGAATGAAGAAAGTTGAGGAACGACTCAGTGACAGGTCCAGCCTGGTCAGATTTGCTAAAGGGATTGCAGATCTTGGGGGGAAGGGTGGACTCCCTTTGTCCCTTCCTCGCAGTGGAGCAGGATGAGAGCAGGTCCTCTTCGAAAACATTCAGACTTCATTCGCAGAAAATCAGGCAGGCTTGAAGCCTGCAGGAGGAAAGAAAAACCTTGCTGGACCACAAGAAAGGTGGGAAAGAACCCAAATGAAAGGGCTATTCTGGACCTTTTCCCTGTGGCTCTACCGAGAGGAAAATCACCCCGATCAAGCTCCCACCACTACTTCCATCTTCCTTTGGCAAGTTTCTGCCTCCAGCTGGGTCCTGTCCCTCCAATATCAGATGGTTTGCTCAACATCAAACCAACTACCAGTGCCCTTGAGCTTGATCTTTCCTGTAGAGAGGTCCATACTCAACAGTAATGGCCAACACTTCCCCAAAACTGACCACACTCCTTACACAAAGGTCTCACTTAACCCTCCCAACAGTCTCATAAGGTGCACACTGTTGTTATCTCCATGTTACAAATGAGGAAACTGTGTCCCAGAGAGGTGAAGTCATCCACCACGGTCATCAGCCATGGCAAAGCCACAGAGCTGGTGTGTGAACCCAGGCGATGTGACTCCAGACTCACAAGCTTAGCCTCTACATCATGCACACAGAAATGAAGCTCGATCAGAAAAGCAACACAGGGTCATTATAGGAAATTTGGGAAAATATAGAAAAGGCACGAAAAGGAAATAAAAATCACCCACAATCCTATCACTTCTACCTTCTGCAGAAAGGGATAAAGTAAAAACTGAAAATTCCTTCTTATTTCTAACTTCAGCTCTGAAAGGTATCCACAGTCCTTCCAGACTTTTTTCTTTAATGTTTACACGAATATGTGTAGGCATATATATCCACATACAGTGGCTTTCTTAAATAATAAGACTGTTTGCATGTTGCACAATAAGATTATTTTGCATATTGCTTTTTTTACTTAATATAACATCTATTCAAACTTTTTTTAATCATTGCATAATTATCCACTGTCTGCTGAACCATACTTTATTCAACCAGTGCTATAATAAATATATCTTTGTCCATACAGCTTTATTTGCCCAGGCTAGTAGTTCCATAAGACACATTCCAACAAGTGGCTCATAGAGCATGTGCATTTTTCACTGCTAATGGTCAAATAACCCAGTGGATCTTTATGATGACAAAAAAGGTAGTTGTTGATAATAAATCTACATTATATAATGAAAACTGCACATAGCTTAAGCATAATTGTACACAACACTGAATAAGTCATACAGAAGGGGTTTGTACATTTCAAACTCCTCCCCACTATGAAACTGAAGAAATATACCCTTGCTTGTTGTGGGTAACAAAATGTGGGTCTTTCTGGCATCTCTGGAATTCTCCTCTCTATTGGGCACTGCTTTTGCCCCACATGAGTCCATGCTGGGGTGTATCTTTCTTGTCTACATGCCTTGTCTACTATTTCCTGAAAATGTACATTCTTGATACCCGTATGCGTTCAACATGTACTCCAAATGCCAAGGCTTTACCAACAACTCTGTCCTCAAACAGCCGTTCCCTCCAATACCTCCGCGAGATGCTCACTGCTGATTTTCCTGTCTGTTTGCCTGGCCTGCCCCTCTGCTCTAGAGCTGGCCAGTCTGACAGCTTCGGGCACTCTGGTCAGCACGGGGAGGGCAACGTCACTGTCTTTTCCACAAAGAGTAACTTCCAGCTCGAGTTGGACCTGGTCAAATTCTTCAACTTCCCTCGGGCTGCTGCCCACTGTTCCTCTTAGCCGATTCTCCCCTTCACTTGACCTGCACCCCCTTGCGTTAACTAACTATCCCCCCGCCTGTGAGGCAGTATCGCCAAATGCAGAGTATGTGAGGTTTTGGAATCAGAAACGTAGGGGTTCGAATCCTGACTCTTAAGCCAGTTGGTATGACCTTCAGCAAGGCATTTAACCTCTCTGCACCTCAATCTCCGATCATAAAGTAGGTAGTAATGAAAACAAATTAACTCACAGGACTGTTGAAAGCACCCGGTATACGGCGTCTAGTGCACACACACAGCCTAGTAATAATTTGTAGCTATTCTGAACATCATTCCACAGCCGAACTACTCAAATGATAGTAACGTCATATGAAATGTTAGAAGGGTTTCAAATGTGGGGATTTTTCTCAAGTTTCTTTCATACATGAGCCATGGAAGAGGCTCTGAATCTTAAAGCTTCTTCAGCCTCAGAGACTGTCCTCCCCTCTGCTGGTGGCATGTGACCAAGTGGGACACTTATGCATGCCTAGAGGTAGTGTGACTAACACGGCTCTTTCAGAGAGGGTCACACCCCCAGGGAGGAGACAGTCAGCATCAGCAATCTTTAAATACTCGTTCAACCGTGAGAGCTCGAGCTGCCAGCCTCCCCCGTTTGAGAACCAGGAACAGGGGCCCCCGCCGAGGCCAGGCAGCAGGTGTGCAGACATATTTGCAGGGAGGACATTCCAGGCATGTTGTCCCTGGAATGTTGTCCATGTGGGGTTCCCAGCCTGAAGAGGTTAAGACATGTGTAGGGTCTTTTTGGTTATTGCAGCACCTGTGAGGTGAGAGGCTCTCCTGACATTTAGTGGGCGGGGTCCACAGGCGCCATATATCCTGCATTGCTTGGGACAGTGCCACCCAGTGAAGAACTGTCCCTCCTGTAATGCCAATAACATTTCTTTTTTTTTTTTTTTGCGGTATGCGGGCCTCTCACTGCTGTGGCCTCTCCCGTTGCGGAGCACAGGCTCCGGACGCGCAGGCCCAGCGGCCATGGCTCACGGGCCCAGCCGCTCCGCGGCACGTGGGATCCTCCCGGACCGGGGCACGAACCCGTGTCCCCTGCATCGGCAGGCGGACTCCCAGCCACTGCGCCACCAGGGAAGCCCCCAATAACATTTCTTTTGAGAACCACCCGTAGGGTTCAAAAAGCCTTTACTGTTGTTCCCCATCCTGGTAAAGAGGGCTTTGCTCCTTTGGCCCGGAGGCTGGGTTACAATTAGAGGTGTTGCTCTCCATGCCTCCTTCCCTGGGCTCCACATCACTGCTCACGTGGCTGCCAGTGCAGACCGGGCAGAAGGCAAATGCATCCTGTCTGACCTATAAAGATCTGCCTTCAAACCCCTATGTGGTATCCTTGCTGGTGAACTGCCATTTGACATCTTGCCTCCTGGCTGATGCCCCAAGAAAAGCCCACGCAAGGAAAAACTCCCTTGGGCCTCCCAAGGGGAATGTAACCCACTAGCTTCGTGGCCTGGTAGTGCCACCGACCCTCCCCCAACGCTTCCCACACATCCCCAGGCCTTTGAGAATGCCAAATATGGAAGACCCCTAAGTCTCGCCAGAAAAACCCGAGAAAATAACAATTAATGAGTCAAAACTTTCTGAGTGCTTGCTATGTGCTAGGCTCGGTGCTAAGCATTTTACATGCATTATGTCACTCAATGCCAAGTGACATAAAATAAAGATCACCTTCGAAAAAGGCAATACCATTTGTGCTAATCGCGCCCCTCAGCCTTTGTGGGTGAGTGTCTCCTGGGCTGAAGCTGCACTCCGGGCCACCTGTGCTCCCAGAATCCCTCAGGTCTCAATGGCTTTGGAGGCCAAGCAGATAAATTCACGTGTCCAGGACACACACAGGGAGGGCTTATCTCTCACATGTCTTCTGCCATTAACAGAGGTAAATCCCGGGATTGTCATTACGGTAATGGCCTCTGTGACTAAGAGGGGTTAAATGGAAAGTCAGTGAACATCAACTATCTTGAAAAGTCTATTCACCATGAAGTCACCTTCTAATGTGTTCTGAGGAAACAGTAACATCCATTTTCACTCCAGACACTACTGTCTGTGGTGAATAATATCACTATGCGACTCTACCCTGTAAGTCCACAGAAATTGTTTTCTCATTATTGTCAGAGCACATCAGTTACCAACAGCGCCTCTGGGCAGCCCTCGTCATGGCTCTGAGTATAAACATGCTTTACTTCCATTTTTCCCATCAAGCCTCTCAGCCCTCTACATATTTAGTTGCCCTGTTTGGCAGTGGGCCTGCTTTCTTCACCCTCCTCTCTGAAGCTCTCATGGCGAAGTCGGCTTCTCATCTGGTCTCAGCCTGCACCTCACCCTCCTTGAGAAGCTCCTCAGCACCTGCCAAGGGCTCGTTCTATCCCTTCAGAAACACTGGGCTCTGGTGACCCAGATAACTGATAAAAGTGCTTTCAATCAAAAAACCAAAAACCCACTCTGGGCCGTGTACTGTATTATAAGCACATTTCATACATTATCTCATTAAATCCTCAGAATGACCCTGTGAGGGAGGTACAGTTACTTTCTCCCTTCTCCATTTGGGAAAACTGAGGCACAAGGAGGTTAAATAACTCGCCCAGAGTCACTTAACAAACAAACGGAGGACCTGCAGCCACCATGATGGAGTCTGTCTTCGCTTCCATTCTTCCGGAGGCCCTGGGCTGGGGGTGGGCTGGCGGGGAGGGCTGGGCTTCCTTCTTATGTCCTCTCCTGATCACTGACCTCTGCATCCCTCCCACTCATTCCTTGAAGATTTTAGTCAGTTGGACTCTTTCCAAAGCTAGTTCTTCTATCATAATTCTTGCTGCTTTCAACATCCAACTAGACTTCAGGGAGCTGGGCTCCAGAAGACACCACCCATATAAACCACAGCAGGAAGTGGGGGAGCCCGAGGGGTAGCTGCCTGGCAGGGGAAGGCTCCTCCCCAAGTGCTGACCGCCCATTATTTCAGCTCCTCTCCTCCAGTGACTTCGCTGCTACCATCTTGGCCAGCCAGCCCATGTTCAGGCCACCACCTGGACATCACTAACTGCAATGCAACCGCACTCTCTGTTCCAACATCTCCCTCTGAGACCACTGTCTCCTCTCATTCCAGCTCACCTTTTCTAGGTTCCCAGTTCCAACAATTCTTGGACGACTCCAGGACTGACAAACCATTGCTCCTGGCACGTTGTTAGTGCCCCCCACCCTTCCCTACCTCCTGCCCTCTTACCCAACTTAGATTCCATCACTGTGCTACTCCCTGTGTAGACCTTCAGCATCCTCAACCTGCTCTCCCTTCATTGTACTCAGCTGGCAAAACCCTAAGCCTAGTGCAAGCCAACTCTCCCCTTACTCCATACCTGCACCTGAGCAGTTAAGCATGACTGAAGAAAACAACCTTGCTGACTGGTCTCACTTTAGTCTTATCACAGGCCTCAACTGGGCCTCCCCAGTGCTGCCTGGCAGCCTGCTGTATCTCCCTAATCCACTTACTTTCCCAGGATCATTTCACCTGTTCCTCTCTCTCTTCAAACCTCCAACACCTCTCTTCCTCCTTGACAATTCTTGGCTGATAAATTCACTTCCCAATTTACTGAGAAAATCTGAGCAATCAGAAAAAGAATTGGCACAAGTTCCTACCATCACATCTACA
Source organism: Mesoplodon bidens (assembly GCF_964165515.1). NCBI lineage: Eukaryota > Metazoa > Chordata > Mammalia > Artiodactyla > Ziphiidae > Mesoplodon > Mesoplodon bidens. The sequence goes on along the minus strand of NC_138161.1, from coordinate 61,072,139 downwards.
TCTTTCTGCACTTATGTCCATGTACTTTACCTTCCCACCTGTTGCTATGCATGAACTGTCCATCTCCTACCTAAAGCCAACCCCTCCACTTTGCACTATATCCCATCCCCTCGTGCCTACTCAATGACATTGCTTTCATAACAATTTTCCTTATCCACTGAATCTGTATACAAACACGGTGCTATTTCTCCAATCAAAAACACAAACAAGGCTTCCCTGGTGGCGCAGTGGTTGAGAGTTCGCCTGCCGAGGCAGGGGACACGGGTTCGTGCCCTGGTACGGGAAGATCCCACATGCCGCGGAGCGGCTGGGCCCATGAGCCATGGCCGCTGAGCCTGCGCGTCCAGAGCCTGTGCTCCGCAACGGGAGAGGCCACAACAGTGAGAGGCCCGCATACCGCAAAAAAAAAAAAAAAAAAAAAAAAACCACAAACAAACAAAGGCCCTTTGATCCCACATCTAAATCAAACTACTGCTCTATTTTTGTTCCCCTTCACAACAAAACTCCTTAAAATGTTTGTCTTCATTCACTCTCTCCCATTCTTCTCCTCTGTGTTTTTTGGGGGTATTTTTATTTGTTTTTGTTTTGTTTTGTTTTGCCATGCTGCGGCTTGCAGGATCTTAGTTCCCCGACCAAGGACTGAACCCTGGCTGTGAAAGCGCCATGGTCTAACCACTGGACCACCAGGGAATCCCTTCTTCTGTCTTTTCTTAAATACATCACAAGTAGACTTTTGTTCCCTCCATTCTACTAAAACAGCTCTCGCCAAGGTCACCAATGACCACTCAATGCTAAATGTAGGGGTAAATTCTAATTTGACCTTCCAGCAGCATTTGACCCAGAGGCTCATACCTTCCTTCTTAAAATTCTTCCCTCCTTTCCCTTCCAGAGCGCCCCTCTGTCACCATCTGGTCATCTCAGTCTCCTTTGCTTGTTCCTCCTCGTCTCCCTCAACATTTAGATGTTGGAATCTCCTAGGGTTTCAGCCTTTAGGTCTTCTCCCTTCTCTGGCTAGAACCAACCCTCAGGTGACAGCTCCACCTGGCTACACCTCCCTGCTGACATCCAGACTCCTGTAGTCAGCCAGTCTCGTCGCTGTTCCTGGGACACGCTGAGCACACCTGCTCCCTGGCTCAGTGCCTGCTGCACTCTCCTCCAGGATTCTGTCCCCTAGACGGTCTGTTCCTTTCAGTCTCTACTGAAGACTCACCTCAGAAGTAAGCCCCTCACTGCCCAGTTGATCTAGCATGGAGCCACCATTACCTTCCCCACCTATTCTCCTTACCTTCCACACCAGTGTATTTTTCTCCATAGCACTTATCTTTATCTGGAATATTACAGACTCAGTTGTTTATTTGTTTATATGTGTCTCCCTTCCCTGGAACCTAAATTCCGTCAGAACTCGGACTGCTCTTTCCTATAGTGTCAGGTTCATAAGTGGGCACTCCTTTTAAATGTACTTTGACTGAATGAATGAAGTCGGGATTTGAATCCACACAGTCTGACTGTGGTGGCATTGGTCAGAACAGTAGAAGAGAGACATCCTTGTCATGGAGGACTCCAAAAACTATTTGAGAAATCGAAGGATTGGAGGTCCCACCTAGTAAGGACACAGTCAGAAAAACAAAAGCTGTTTATCATAACCTTATTTTTGCTGCCTGACTGGTGGGCTGAGAAGGCCAAGTTACACATCTGTGTTGCTACGAGAGATGCAAAACACCCCTGAATCCTGAGAACATGTGGTTTGACCTGACAACTGCACCCAGAGATCACTATGCGCTTCTTATGCATCTTTTTTTTTTTTTTTTTTTTGCATCTTTTTTTTTAACTCGCCAATTTCTGTTTCAACGGCCATGTGCTCACCCTGCCCTGAATTATTTTCCCCATCTGAGCACACCTGTGCCCACCCATGGACAAATCTGGGCCCATGCAGACAGTACCATCTTGCCCTGCTTGGTTGGGAAATGTGTCCGTAACGCTATAATCACAACTGCCATCTGAGCAGAGCTAGATGGAATTAGAGCACTCATTGGTCTATTAAAGTAAGGATGGGTTTTTCAGCCCTGCTGCTCTCTCAAAAAATAAAAAAGCCAACCCTTTTTTTTTTTTTTTTTTTTACTTTGCTTTGCATTCACCTAGATATTCGTGCCAGGACTTGCATGAGAAAAACACTTCTTTCTGACCCCTGTAGTGATCAACTGGTGCCTTGAAGCAGGAAATTTGATTACCCCCATCTCAGGCTGAGACTCTGTTTTACCAATTACAAAATGACTCAACCCCTTTTTAAAAGCCAGCTGTGATCATTGACTCTGTGACCTCCCATGGTGGTGAATTCAGTTTAAAAACTAATAATGATAAAATAAGCAAGGTTATCGAAGCTATTAAGGCTTCAATTCTCAACCCTTTGGGGGCTGGAGGAAATAAAGCAAGTTGGCCAAACCTGAGGAGTTGATGATACACATTTCCCTCCTCCAGAAGCATCTTGTAACTCACCCTACCCCAGCAGCGACTTCCCAGGACGGCTTTTCTCTCTGCTGTTCCCCGTCAGCAAGAACGTGCTGACACACAGGCTGATGAGCGGCGCCTGCCTCGAACCCCACAGCCTGTCATCCCCTGTGGTCACACGGCTCCGGCTCATTCACTCGCCGCTCACACAAATCTAGATGATGATCAAAGGAAAACTGCACCAGCTCACCCCTGCCTAGACCGGCGCAGGGATTGGTCAAGCGTGCTTGTGAAATATTACCAGATTCTAATCTATTTTTCACCTAGCTCGCTGGCTCGTACACTCACCCTCTCTTCTCTCATCTTCCAAAAAAATAAATTAATTAATGAATTCTGGGTTGGCTGAAGATTTCAGCACTGTGACTGCTGTACAGATGGATCCTGCTGAAGCTGGTGCTGGCTCTCTAGGGAGTAGCATGAAATGCTGGTTTTCAAAACCTGAGCAGCGTGTAAATGGCAGCTAAAAAGGAAATGCAGATTGGTGCTCGGTGTTAATTGTCTCTTCCTCTCTTCTTCACACACTTCAGAGGCTGTGAGCTGGCAGAAGACAGGAAAGCAGGCCTGCCCCCTCGTGGGGTGGGCTTTTTTTCTTTCAAGCTGGACTGAGAGAATAACACCTAGAATCCAAGTCAAAACATGGAATGGTTTTTTTTTTTTTCTTTTTTCCTTTTTCCTTTTTTTTTTTTTCCAAGTTCTCATCTGATGAAAGTCAAGGAAGTGGCACCGAGCTCTTCATGAAAGTAAGATTCTGCTGAGGAGCCGATGAGATGTGACACAGAAAGGGGAAGCAGGATGTCTTTGTTTTGAAATGACAGGCGATAAGCTATGGGGGTGCCTGGTGAGATTTTAGTCCATAACTAGGTAGCAGCCTGTCAAATGTAGGCCCCTTAAATGCATCACAAGAATTCTCACTTGAGATGATTTCAATTCCAGCTCTGCGTGTGTGAGTGTATGCACGCACACATAGCAAATATAATTGAATGCCAGAATCACGGCTGTGTCCTGTTAAGGGTACAACCGTATTCACGCTGGGGCCAGAGCTCTAATTCCCTCCATCACCTTCCTTGCTTAGGCAGTGACAAGGTCAGCCTTAGGACCACAACCCAAGCTCAGCGCCATTTATTTTCATCCCTGAAGACTCATGTTAGCCTTCTCCCAAGACCTTCATCAAGCAGAACCTTGATTGACTGTCTTTTCTTTTTGTGTTGTTTTGTCTAGATGAAGTGGGGTTCTTTGAATATGTGCAGTTCTGAATAAGACAGGGGCAATAGAGAAGCAACTGGAGAAATGGACTATCAGCAAGGAGAAAAGAAGAATCTAGAACCTTTTTTAAAAATCATAAAACCCCTGGGCCCCACCTGAGCCATGGTTCCCCCGTGTCTCCACGCATTCATGAAGAGGCTGTGTCTCCCTGCTGCTGTTGCTGGACTGCCAACCCCATTCTAGCTTACCAGTTGGAGGCAAAGATAAGCAATCATGAATGAAAACAAGTTAGTGTCTGGACCCATTTTGAACTGCGTGACCAAGGATGTGCAGATGAACTGGTCCCCACCCCTGCTCTTCACTGGCACGACCAAGAAGAGCATGGAGTGGGCACTTTCCAAAGAAATGAATACCTCCTGTTGTTGCCTCCAACTCACCTGGATGGTGGGCTCCACACTCCAGCCTCTCCTAGCACCTTTCCTAACCGGGGCAGAGAGTGGTCTCAGCCGAGGATGGGAAAACCATGAGCCGGGTCTTGCTCCAAGTACAAGTGGCCTCACTCAAGCTGCATGTGTGAAGGAAGCAGATAAAGAAGGTTCTTTCAAGGAATTGGCAAAGACAGTTGTAGGGGTGCAAGGGGGACCATCCTGGCTGACCCCTCGCCCCCAGAAAGAGCTTCCCAGGCTAGAAATAAGGCTCAGGTATGGGACACAAGACTGAACCACTAGGTCTCTGCCCTTAGAAACACCTCCTCAGTCTGAGTCCAGTCGGTTACCTGCCACCTTTCTGGGTAGAGTCCAATTCCCCAAGCCTATTCCCCCCGCCCCCCGCAAAAGGGAGTGGCCTCCATATTCAGGTCACCTAGACAGAATCACCACAGTCATCACTAATAAATGGGAGTAGTGATGGCTGCCATTGTAGACCATGATGTTGGCTAATGGGCTTTAGGGCATGACTCAGCCTTCCCAGCCCTGTGTGCAGGGGAGAGTCCGTCCCCTGTGGGGAAAACCCAGCGTAGATGTCTATGAGCTTATAACCCACTCTCCCCAGAGGGGGAAATGGGATGGGGCTGATGCTTTATTTTGTCTCAACATTTTCTTGATGCCAGTGGTTTGTTATGTGCCAGCCAACAAGAGCCTCAGGCAAGGTCTGGAAGCTGCTTAAATGTCACTTGCCACCTAGTGAATGCACAAGGGAGCTGTTGTCACAGAGACACTGCCTCCGTTTAGTGACATAAGCTGGCAGCTCTATCCAAGGGGTTTGCATGTAGCCTGGTACCAGGATGACCATGGCAACCAAAAGAGATGACAGGGTCCCTGCTGCCAGTCCAGCCCCTCCCATAGGTGACCGAAACAGAGCCACCTTAAAGCAGTTTTCCGAAGCTATGGGATGGGAATCGGAACTGAGGTTATTCGGCAGGAAGACCTGATTGGGGGGCGGGTGTTGACTGAGATGGGACGTGAAATGATGGAAATATTTCTGGAGTGATGGAGATATTCTACTTCTTGATTGTATGTGGTTTACATGAGTGTCTGTATTTGTCAAAAGTGATCAAACTGTACACTCCGTTTCACTGTACGTAAATTATACTTTCATTATAAAAAAGCTATTCTACTTCTACAGGAGGCCACAAGAGGGGCAATTTTGATATTCCTTACCTTCAACCTACCTTTCTTGTACCAGTTGAAAAAGGGCAGCCCAGAAGTTCCATTCCTGGCTCCCTGGGTCGCGCTCTGTGCAGTAGGTCATGCCCAGGACCTGGAATCCAAAGCCTGCATCTGAAGCCCTGTCTCCCACTCACCACACCTGTGACTTTTGGATAGTCTCTTCATCTTCTGAGACTCTGTCTCTTCATCTTTAAAATGGAAGGTAATGACCCCTGCCTATAATATTATCAGAGGACTAATGGGTTGAAGTCACAGAAAACACAGAGGACCTAAAAGTAAAGAAGATATTTCCAACAAAATTTGTCCAACAATGAGATAGGCTCTTTCTAAGGGTGATAGAAATTCCTCAACACTGGAGAATTTCAAAGAGGCTGTGATAAGATAATATAGATGTTTGACTAGAGTTTTTCTATATTCAATGCTAATTATTTATCATTCTTATACTAGAGAAGAGATTCAAATTTGCCAAAGAGTCTCTTCTTAGAGTTATCAGGCAATAGCCAAGAGTAAATTGCCCTGAAAGAGAGAAGTAAAAGCACAGAGGAGCCTCACAATGGGCCAGCAGGGAGAGATATTTAGACTCTACTGGCTGAACCAGTGGTCCCATTAGGAGCTTGTCTGGCCATCCCAGGCAAGGTATCTTGAGAGGCTACCTTGAGCCCAAAGTGAGCTTCTGTCAGTATCCAAAGAGTCCAGTCTGATGATCTGAAAAACAGCCACAGGAGACTCTAGACAGTATAAAGTTCCTTCCACATTCTGGGATTCAAAATAAAGATAGAGTTGCAACCAGGGATAAGCATGCTAATAAGAAACCTAAGCAGTGGTTCTTAACTGTTTCAGGATCCCATACCCTTTTGAGAGTCTATGAAAGTTATGGACCCGCTCTGCAGAAAAATGTACATTGGCACAAATATACACCATCACGCTTATAATTTCAAAGGCTTCTTTGAACCCCCTACAGTTCATTCAAGAACTACAGCTTCAAAATACCAGGCACCATCAGTATATGATGATGGATTAGTTTTCTTGTACGAGTCAGTCTTACCAAAGTCTGAACAACTCTGATAAATAAACATTGTGGTTTCAATCCAGCAAGGTCTAAAGTAGGAAGAAATCATAACCTATTTATCTTTCTTCCTGGTACCTTTCCACTCACAGAGGCTAGGGAAATAGGTAAAGATACCTCAGTAGATAGCTCTTCTGTGCCCCTAGAGGAGAGGAGAGTGTAGGCCGTACCTGAACCATCCAAAGGTCAATATGCAAAAATATTTTCAGCGTACTATTCACAACCACAGAGAAGTTGGCCATCCCCACTCCCCAATTTAGCTCTTCCTATAAGCTGGCCCAGGCTGCTACGCCCAAACAGGTCCAGAGAAAGTATTCACTTATCTTCTTTTAAAATGTCTTTTCCTGGCATGTAAACCAATTTGAGGTTCTTACCAAAGAGCAGTAAACATGGGGTGTTCATTGTCTATTGATGCAAAACAAATTACCTCAAAATTTAACAGATTAAAATAGGATTTGTTATCTCACATGATTGTGGGTCAAGAATCTGGGCACAGCTTAGACAGATGCCTGTATCTCAAGGTCTCTCACAAGGCTACATTCAAGGTGCTGGCTAGGACTGCAGTCTCATCTAAAGGCTTGACTGAGGGAAGACCCTCTTCTAAGCTCCTTACATAGTTGCTGGCAGAATTCAGTTTCCCACAGTCTTCTAGACTGGAGGTCTCACCTCCTCACTGGCTGTTGAATAGAGGCCTCCTTTGCTTCCTTGCCATTTGTGTCTCTCCACCATGTAGCTCCCAACATGGCAACTAGCTTCCTACAGAGCAAACAAGCAAGTGAATGAAAGAGAGCAAACAAGATTGAAGTCATAGTTTTTTTGGAATATAATCTCAGAAGTGGCATCTCATCTCTTTTGCTGTATTCTATTCATTAGAAATGAGTCATTAACATCAGCCCACACTCAAGGTGAGGGGGATTATACAAGGGCATGGATATCAGGAAGGGACATCATGGAGATCCATCTTAGAGACTGCCTACCACACATGGGTTCAAATTCTGGCCCTGTATTGTAGGACCACAAGCAAGTAACCCAGCCTCTCTCAGCCTTGTTTTTCTCCTCTGTGAAGTTAGGGTAATAATGCCTAATTTGCAGGGTTGTGATGAAGATTAAAGATAATGAATGTAACTCCTACAACTCAAAAACAAAACACAACAACTCAATTAAAAATGGGCAAAGCACTTGAATGAGTATGTCTCCAAAGATATACAATGGGCAATAAGTACCTTTAAAAATGCTCAACATCATTAGTCTTTAGGGAAACGCAAATCAAAACCAAAATTAGATACCATTTCACACCTACTAAGATGACTATTTTTTTTTTTTAATGAAATAACAAGGGTTGGTAAAAATGTGAAGAAATTGGAACCTTCCTACATTGCTCGTGGGAATGTAAATTGTATAGCTGCCATGGAAAAGAGTTTGTTCCTCAAAAAGTTAAATATAGAATTACCATATGACCCAGCAATTCTACTCCTAGGTATATACCCAAAATAATTGAAATGGGAACTGAAACACATACTCATATGCCAGTGTTCATAACAGTAATATTCACAGTAACCAAAGGTAGAAACAACCTAAGTGTCCATCAACAGATGAATGGATAAACAAATTGTGGTATACAGTATACATACAATGGAATACTATTCAGCCATAGAAAGGAATGAAGTTCTGAAACATGCTACAATATGGATGAATCTTGAAAATATGATTTTAAGTGAAGTGAGCCAGACACAAAAGGAAAAATATTGTATGATGCCACTTACATAAAATATCTAGAATAGGTAAATTCATAGACACAGAAAGTACCTTAGAGGTTACCAGGGACTAGGGGAAGGGAGGAATGAGGAGTTGTTGCTTAATGGATACAGAGTTTCTGAGATGATGAAAGGGTTTTGGAAATACATAGTAGAGATTGTTGAATAACACTGTGAATGTAATTAATGTCATTGAATCATACGTTTAAAAATGATTAGAATGGCAACTTTTATGTTATGCATATTTTACCATAATTTTAAAAATAATGACTGTCGTCTAGTATAGTAGGTACTCAACAAATTGTAATATTAAATACTTAACCATCAGGAGAAACTCATGCAGAAAATAGTTTGAATGCCTTGGACTATAGCCATCTCAGATCTGGGATGTGAAAAATGTTACAGAGAGGGTGAGGGAGGCCAAATTTGCTTCTACCAACAGCTACTTCCTTGGTTGCCATTTGTGGGGCACTGCATTTTCTAAAAACTTTTAGTGCTAATAATCTGAGAAAGAATTTGCTATAATCCCTATGATAGTTTGGGGAACAGACATAAGCTCAGGGTCTCAGGTAAAACTTACACAAAAGTTAAATTTGCCTTTGTTAGATCATCTTCTTTCATTTCAGTTCCCCTCAGGATTTGAAGCGCTCTAAAATCACTCAGCTGACTTTTTATAATGGTTACTTTCCCATGGCAATCTAGACCAGTGGTTAAGGGCTCAGGGCTTGAATCCAAGCACCCTGGGATTTGAATCACAGCCCTGAAGTTCCTTGAGAGTGATCAGGAACTGGTTACCCAGTCTCTAATGCTTCAGTTTCTTCCTCTGTAAAATGAGGAGAACAACGCCTAACTCATAAGCTATTGTAAGGTATAAATCCAATAATGCATATAAAGGATTTAGGAAGGAGTCTGGCAAATATCAAAGAGCACAACAAATGGCAGCTAATATTAATTTAGAGCACTATTACTTTCCTACCAAAGCTTATAAACACCTGTCTGTGGAACTTTAAATGAAGGAAGAATTATTTAACTTTAGTTTCCAGGTATCTGATGAATAACATATACCACTTATTTCTCCATTCAAACATTTAATGGACACTTGCTATGTCAATGCTATTCTATTGTATGATTATATAATCATGCTTCATTCAACTGATGGAGTGGGTAGAGAAAGGAGGTGTGAACCAGATAATAGCCAGGACTGGAGTCACTGTAAGAATGAGATGAAGTTCCTCAAGCAATTAAAATCTTCCTGTTAGCTTCTAGTATCCAGGTCACCTTATGTTACAAAGGTTTTTGAAAAGTCAGTATGACTGTGCCAACATCTTTAATTAGAGCACACTGCTTCCTGGATATGACTAATTATGAAGACCAAGTCTGTTCTAACCCTCTTGGTAGGAAATAAGACTTACTTTGGTACTGTTCATGATGATTATTCGACAGCTGGACCAGAAGGCAAAGGAACCCCTGTGTGAGTGTTCAAATTGTGTAACACTCCAACAGACAGCTTTTCCTTTAAGAACGTAAAGAAATAGCAAGAAAAAGCAACTACAGATCTTTCTGGACTTGTGATGGGGTTACATCCCAATAAACCCATCATAAGTTGAAAGTATCCCAAGTCGAAAATGCCTTTAAATACACCTAACCTACCAAACATCACAGCTGAACCTAGCCTACCTTAAACACATTCAGAACACTTACTTTAGCCTACACTTGGGCAAAATCATCTAACACAAAGCTTATTTTATAACAAAGTGTTGAATATCTCATGTAATTTATTGAATACTGTACTGAAAGTAAAAAACAGAATGGTTGTATGGGTACAAGTGGTTGCAAGTGTATTGGTTGTTTACTCTCATGGTCACGTGGCTGACTGGGAATGATGGCCCACTGCCACTGCCCCAGCATCACGAGAGTATCTTACCACACATCACTAGCTTGGGAAAATGTCAAAATGCAAAATTCCAAGTGTGGTTCTTAGTGAATAGCTGTCACACCATCATAAAGTCGAAAAATCTCAAGTCACACCATCATAAGTCAAAGACCATTTGTAAGAAGAAACCTTAGGCATCACTGAACTTCAGAAAATCCATAACAATTTTCGAGGTATAAGAAAAAGAAAGAAAAATCATTAAGAGGTTTAAGTGATTGTGTGAGAGTTTTTTAAAAATATTTTTCAATGGACATAAGTTTAAGTTTCTAGAACTAATACTTCATCAATTTTCTCTTAAGCACCTAAAGATACCACCAAGGGTAAACAGCAAGAACAAAACTATTTTTTAATTTAAAAAAAGAACCAAGATTGAAACCTTGGAGGAAACTAATAGGGACAGGCTTCTCTGAAAGGAAAAATAGCCTGTAAAAAAGAAAAATTAGTTTCAAGAGAGGAAAACTAAATACATCACAGGAACATGATTAAATCTAGTAATTAGGACAAGCCCAAAGAAACTACACATGAATACAAAACATCAGTTGATCCACTTCATTTCCTGAACTATCTGATATTTTGCTTCATTATTTCAGAAATGCTGCTTTTTCATTTCCATCAATTGTTCTAATCATACAGTGTCATTTACTTCATATTTATCACATGATTTTCTCATATGCACTTAGTTTTCTCTGAATTTCTAATTGTATTTCTTTGTAGTTGCTGCTCTTACTATTTTTCATTCATAGAGATTTTTTTTCCTTCATCTCATCAATATCATACTTTCCACTTTCAGGTTCTTAACAATCAATTCATAATATATATGACTCTCTTTAGAGACATTTTTCATGGATCTTCTGATAGTATGTTATAATTTAGACTTTAATTTTAGGCCTGCTAATCAGTCGTTAAACCAGGAGATTTTCTAATTTCATTCAAGGGTTATTTCCAATAGTTATTAACTCTTCATAATGACAGGGGGAAAAAATCAATCAAAAGTGACCCAGAACTAATACAGATATTAAATTTGGCAGATTAGGGCATTAAAACCATTACTACAACTGCATTCTTTACATTCAAAAACTTAAGCAGAGGTATGCAAAGGAAAAACAGCTAAATTGAATTTCTAGTAATGAAAACTACAATATGGGAGATGAAAAATTTATTGAATGGGATTAATGACAGGTTAGACATCACAGAAGAAAATATTAGTGAACTTGACATAAAAAGAGAAACTATCAAAAATGAAACACAGGAAGAATTTTTAAATATATGTATATTTATAGAAAGACAGAGAGCCAGAAAGAGAGAGACAGAGACAAAGAGGAGAGAAATAAAAGTCAGCAAGATTGGAAAGAAATAAAACTGTCATTATTTTCAAATAACATGACTATCTATGTATAAAATCTAAAAGAATCTACAAAAAAAAACTGAAGAAAAATCTCTAGAACAAATAAGTGCAAGCTGGAAGGATACAAAATCAATATGTAAAAAACAATTGTATATTTCTTTTTTTTTAGATAATATATTCTTTCGTTCTTTCTTTCTTTCTTTCTCTCCTTCTTTCCCTCTCTCTCTCTCTTTCTTTCTTTCTTTTTGGCTGCGTTGGGTCTTCGTTGCTGTGTGCGGGCTTTCTCTAGCAGGGGCTAGTCTTCATTGCGGTGCACGGGCTTTTGATTGCAGTGGCTTCTCTTCTTGCGGAGCACGGGCTCTCAGCACGCGGGCTTCCATAGTTGCAGCATGCGGGCTCAGTAGTTGTGGCTTGTGGGCTCTAGAGCGCAGACTCAGTAGTTGTGGCGTAAGGGCTTAGTTGCTCCACGACATGTGGCAGGTGATTCTTAACCACTGCACCACCAGGGAAGCCCCAATAATTGTATATTTCTATACACTACCAACAAACAATTGGAAATTGATATTATAAAATAATATTATTTACAATAGAATTAAGAGCAATAGAATTATTGCATAAGAGCATAGCTCTCCTTAGAGATACATCTGACAAAAGGAATGAAAGACCTATACACTAAAAACTATAAAATACTGCTGAGAAAAACTAAGAAAGACCTAAATAAATCAAGAAACATATCTTTGTCATATGTGGAAAGATTCAACATTGATTTATAAGGAAGACCCTAAATTGATCTATGGAATAAATGCAATTCCAATCAAAATCCCTACATACTTTTGGGGTAAAAAGTAACAAGCTGATTTTAAAGTTTGTATGGAAATGCAGAGCACCTAAAATGGCCAAACAACTTTGAGAAAGAAGAACAAAGTCCTAGAGGTCTGACATTACCTGATTTCAAGACTTAGCTACAGTAATCAAGATTGTTTTAACTGATAAACAGATCAATAGAATGAAAGAGAAAGTCCAGAAATATACCTATACATATATGGACACTCATTTTGACAAAGGCACAAAGGCAATTCAATGGAGAAAGAATAGCCTTTTCAACAAGTAAAGGTAGGGAAAAAATGGACATCCTTGTGTAAAAATATGAACTTCAATCCATGCTTTGTACCATAAACAAAAACTATCTTAAAATATATCCAGGCTTCCCTGGTGGCGCAGTGGTTAAGAATCCACCTGCCAATGCAGAGGACGTGGGTTGGAGCCCTGGTCCGGGAAGATCCCACATGCGGCGGCGCAACTAAGCCCGTGCGCCACAACTACTGAGCCTGCACTCTAGTACCCGTGAACCACAACACCTGAAGCCTGTGCACCTAGAGCCCGTGCTCCACAACAAGAGAAGCCACCGCAATGAGACGCCTGCGCACTGCAACGAAGAGTAGACCCCGCTCACCACAACTAGAGAAAGCCTGTGCACAGCAACGAAGACCCAATGCAGCCAAAAATAAAATAAAATAAATAAATTAAGTTTTTAAAAAAATATATAAATATATATACAGTAGACCTAAATGTAAAACCTAATACTATGAAAACTCTAGAAAGAAAATCTCTGTGACCTTGGGTTAGGCAAAATTTCTTATATAAGACACCAAAACACAATCCATTAAAAAGAAAGTGTTGATAAATTGGACTTCATCAAAATATTAAACTTTTGCCATTCAAAAGACACTATTAAAAGAATGAAGAGACAGACATAGACTGGAAAGAATATATTTGCAAAGTTTACATCAGATAAAGAGGCTGTATCCAGAATGTATAATGAACTCTCAAAACTCAATAATAAGAAAATAAATATCCAATATAAAATGGGGAAAGGATTTGAATAGACACTTCTCCAACACAAAAATATAGAGGTGGTAAATAAGCACATAAAAATATGCTCGGGGCTTCCCTGGTGGCACAGTGGTTGAGAGTCCACCTGCCGATGCAGGGGACACGGGTTTGTGCCCCAGTCCAGGAAGATCCCACATGCCGCGGAGCGGCTAGGCCCGTGAGCCATGGCCGCTGAGCCTGCACGTCGGAGCCTGTGCTCCGCAACTGGAGAGGCCACAACAGTGAGAGGCCCGCGTACCGCAAAAAAAAAAAAAAAAAAAAAAATGCTCAACATCATTATTCATTATTCATCATTTAATAACTAAAATTAAAAAGGCTGGTCATATAAGTGCCAATAAGGATGTGGGGGAACTGGAACTTTCCTACGCTGTTGGTGGGAATGTAAAGATGGTTCAACCACTTGTGTGGTACTGTTTTACACCTATCATGTGATCCAACCATTACACTCCTAGGAATGTATCCAAGAGAAAAGAAGCACACATCAATACAAAGACTTGTGACTTGTACAGGTATGTTCATAGCTGCCTTATTTCTAATAACTAAACAGTGGAATGCTACTCAGCATTAAAAAGAAATGAATTATTGATACAAACAACAACATGAATGTATATAAAATAACTATGCCAAGTGAAAGGTAAAAAAGAGTACATACTGTATGATTCTATTAAAATAAAATTTCTTCACAAAGCAAACTAATTTATATGGACAGAAAACAGAGCAATTGTTGCCTAGGGAAGGGGGTTGGATATAGGAAGGATAGTTGGGCAGGATTACATATGGGCACAAGGAAACTTTGGGGGATGATGAATATGTTGACTATCTTGATCATAGTCAAGGTTGTCAAATTTATGTTCAAACTTACCAAATTGCATATTTTAAATATGTGCAGTTCATCAGTTATACTCCAATTTAAACAATAAAAACTCTAGGTGTGATTATGAAGCCTAGTTAGCATGAGAGACACTACATCAGTCCTACATCATGGATACCAACACGGCCATCCGCTCAGACTGTGCTCTTGTTCTACAGCAACATTGCAGAGGTTTCAGGGACAGTCTGGAATGCAAAGGGAATATTCGCTCCCTGGTTTTGTGAACTTTTGCCTCTACTGCCTAAGGTTTTGTGGATGTTTCCTTTACTTTAATCGGACTGCTAAATCTTTTCAAGCTTATAATCCAATCCATCATTGCCCCTAAAGTCTTAGTCCCATAAGTATTGTCAAGTCAGATCTCCCTATCCTCTACTTTTAGATCAATTGTCATTTTACATGCAACTAATGTGTTTTATAATTTTTAACTCTTTTATAGTGTTATAAATAGAAATGCTTTCTATGTAACCCTTTTGAAACCTAATTGAACTATCTGACATTGCAATATACTAGTTATCCCTCCTCACTTTGAATTAACTTCAAACCTGAAAGTAAAACTATCTAGATTTTTCAACCACAAGGCTGATAACTTTTAAAAGTCAATTGATGTCTTAAATCGTATCAATGTTTTCTTAGGACAGTCTACCAAGGAAATAGAAACAAAAGCAAAAATAAACAAATGGGACCTAATCAAACTTATAAGCTTTTGCACAGCAAAGGAAACCATAAATAAAATGAAAAGACAATCTACAGACTAGGAGAAAATATTTGCAAATGATGCAACTGACAGGGGCTTAATTTCCAAAATATACAAACAGCTCGTACAACTAAGTAACAAAAACAAACAATCCAATCAAAAAAAATGGGCAGATGACCTAAATAGACATTTCTCCAAAGAAGACATACAGATGGCCAATAGGCACATGAAAAGATGCTCAACATCACTAATTATTAGGGAAATGCAAATCAAAACCACAATGAGGTACCATCCTACACCTGTCAGAAGGGCCATCATTTAAAAGTCTACAAATAATATATGCTGGAGAGGGTGTGGACAAGAGGGAACCCTTCTACACTGTTGGTGGGAATATAAATTGGTGCAGCCACAATGGAGAACAGTATGGAGGTTCCTTAAAAAACTAAAAATAGAGTTGCCATATGATCAGCAATCCCACTCCTGGACATATATCTGGACAAAACTGTAATTCAAAAAGATACATGCACCCCTATGTTCATAGAAGCACTATTTACAATAGCCAAGACATGGAAGCAACCTAAATGTCCTTCAACAGAGGAACAGATAAAGAAGATGGTGGATGTATATACAATGGAATATTATTCAGCCATCAAAAAGAATGAAATAATGCCATTTGCAGCTACATGTATGGACCTAAAGATTATCATACTAAGTGAAGTAAATCAGAAAGAGAAAGACAAATACCATATTACTTATATGTGGAATCTAAAATATGACACAAATGAACTTATCTATGAAACAGAAACGGACTCACAGACATAGAGAATAGACTTGTGGTTACCAAGGGGCATGGGGCCTGGGGCGGGTAGGAGGTCCACATGGGAGGGATGGATTGGGAGTTTGGGACTAGCAGATGCAAACTACTATATATAGAGTGGATAAACAACAAGGAACTACTGTAGAGCACAGGGAACTATATTCAATATCCTGTAATAAACCATAATGGAAAAGAAAAAAGAAATCACTTCATGTCTTATTGTCTCTATTTGCTAGTCTCTGCTATTACATGAGTAATAAAGATTGCTATGGAACTTAGTTACTTTGCTTAGCTAACTTGTGAGTAATTGAGGTATTTTCATAATGTTACACATTTTATTGACTATGTGATTACAGGCATTTAATGTCACCTCATTTCAACGTTTACACTTTTGCTGGGGTTTGTCATCATCCTTGGATATGTCTAGTGACCCAGCACAGTGTCACTTGACATCCTTTAACTAGACTAGGGCTACACATTTTTGGTCTCTATTTTACAGAGAATTCTGAAAGTATCTCCCAGTTCTTGCAAATAAGACAAAAGCAATTGCATGCAATAACATTCTCCCCTTAGAATTCAGGGAGTCTTCCACCAGAAAAGTTTCCTATTTAGTAGCAGATTCTTAAGCTCCTCCATCGCCCGCCCTTCTTCCCCCACCCTCTTCCCTTCCTCCCTGTCCCCCTCAAGGACTAAGGCACTTGACAAGCCTCTGGCTCAGCCTCAAGTGGTTTCTTTTGAAAGAAAATCACTGATGAGTAGATTAGAGCTGATTGGAGATACCTGCCAGGGGGAATTTCCTAAGAACTGAGAGCAGACAAGCCTCCCCCAAGTCTTAGGAAAGTTGTTCCTTCTTCATTGTGGATGACTACATGAAGCAGATTTTGCTCTGAACATTAGTGATAAATGACTTGAAAGCAAGAGGAGACTTTGTTGGTTTTTTTTTTATTAAAGTTTTTTATTTATTTATCTATTTTTTAAAAAATTTTTTGCTTTATAACAAATTTAATCAGTTATACATATACATATGTTTCCATATCCCCTCCCTTTTGCGTCTCCCTCCCACCCTCCCTATCCCACCCCTCCAGGCGGTCACAAAGCACCGAGCTGATCTCCCTGTGCTATGCGGCTGCTTCCCACTAGCTATCTACCTTACGTTTGGTAGTGTATATATGTCCATGCCGCTCTTTCACTTTGTCACAGCTTACCCTTCCCCCTCCCCATATCCACAAGTCCATTCTCAAGTAGGTCTGTGTCTTTATTCCTGTCTTACCCCTATGTTCTTCATGACTTTTTTTTTGCTTAAATTCCATATATATGTGTTAGCATATGGTATTTGTCTTTCTCTTTCTGACTTACTTCACTCTGTATGACAGACTCTAGGTCTATCCACCTCATTACAAATAGCTCAATTTCATTTCTTTTTATGGCTGAGTAATATTCCATTGTATATATGTGCCACATCTTCTTTATCCATTCATCCGATGATGGCCACTTAGGTTGTTTCCATCTCCGGGCTATTGTAAATAGGGCTGCTATGGAGACTTTGTTTTACTTGAGGGATTTCAAAAGGAAAAAAGAAAAATCTTTTCCATATGCTCCAAGCCTGTGTCTCTCTTTCCCATGGAAGGAGGCAAGGTAGAAAGTGACTGTCTGAGACAAGACAGAATGCCTGCCTTCAAAAGAACAGAGAAAAGCAGGTAGTAAGTCCAAGTCCATCACATGGAAAACTGACAACGTGGTTGTGTAAGATCAGAAACGCTGGCGTTCCCCACACATCTTTAGAGATATCAACGGCAGAAGGAATGGATTCAGGATTCAGAAGGGACCTGGCAGGGCATGCTTTCTGAAACACAGGATGGAAACAAAAAGAGGAAACTGAGTCTAACACACTGACTTGGAGGTGGACCAAAGTCACATTGGCCGCATCATTTGGGGATATCATTTAGGGCCTACTATCTCGGTCACTCAGATGAACAGGGACAGAAGCTGGTTGACACCTTGACCATATTTTATGAATCAAAAATCAGAACACACGATCTGACAGACATGAATTTACTTACAGGATAGAATATTTAAAATTAAAACTGACCAGGAGACTCCAGAATGTTTGGTGACTAAAGAATAGGGCAACAAGACAATTTAAGTTGTACCTACTCAGTGAACTCAACAAAAAAGCTAAGCGAAACTGGTTCACACACTCAAACTGTGTGTATGTGCTCATTTATACCCAGAAAAACTGAACAAATGAAATTTAATATGCTTATTTTAAGATTTCTCTTTCTAGACTTTGATGTTGTATCACTTTATGTCTTTTTTTAATATTATTTTTTTCACATCTTTATTGGAGTATAAATGCTTTACGATGTTGTCTTAGTTTTTGTTGTACAACAAAGTGAATCAGCTATACATATACGTATACATATATCCCCATCTCGCCTCCATCTTGCGTCTCCCTCCCACCCTCCCTATCCCACCCCTCTAGGTCATTGCAAAGCACCGAGCTGATCTCCCTGTGCTATATGGCTGCTTCCCACTAGCGATCTATTTTACATTTGGTAGTGTATATATGTCAGTGCTACTCTCTCACTTCATCCCAGCTTCCCCTTCCCCTGCCGTACCCTCATGTCTGTTCTCTATGTCTGCGTCTTTATTCCTGCCCTGCCACTGGGTTCATCAGTCCCACTTTTTAAAATTCCATATATATGCGTTAGCATACGGTATTTGTTTTTCTCTTTCTGACTTCCTTCACTCTGTATGACAGATTCTAGGTCCATCCACCTTACTACAAATAACTCAATTTAGTGTACGAAGGACTCCAAGATACACATAAACCACAAGGGGAGGGGAGAGTGTTTGAGAAAAATTCCAATCAGGATACAAGGAAAGTGTGTTCCTCCTCAACCCCTCCCCCAGCCCATAGTGCCCACCAAGCCATAAAGGCTCTCATACGCAGCAGAGATGCTCTGTGTCAGCAGAGCTTGAGAAACAGAAGTCCAGTGTAGGCCCAGCTGACTCAGGAAGCCTTGAGAGGTAGGGAGAGGGGGGCTTCCAGGCTGGAGAAGCAGCCCTTCTTCAGTGAGGTCCGCCACTGTGTCTGACGGCCCATGTAAGCGTTAACTGTCTGCTATCCTCTTTATTTCCATTCTCATTCCAGGTATTCCAGCGCTGGCTACCGTAAGAAACCCAGCACAGTACTTCTCAAACTCTATGTTATGTAAGTTCAAGGTTTTTTTTAAAATTTCCAACCCATACATTAGATCGGAGCAATGAAAAAGAAAGGCATATAAGCATAAAATTTAAATACTAACAGACATAAAATTATTTTGTCCAATTGTTATAAATGTTTCTGAACGCTTACTCTCTATTTCTGTATTTATCTTATCTCAGACCAGTAACAAAGTTCACCTACCGACCCCACTTGGTAAACCACGCTTGGAACCCTACAGAATGTTCTTTTGACAATTGGAATAGGTGGACATAAATGTCATTAGACAACCCTGTGTCTTAGGATCGGAAGCTCAACCAATATCTGTCATAAAATAGTCACCCAGCAGAGGTGAGAGCTGTATGAGCTACTGAAGGAAAGCCTGATCTCTAGTAGAAAACTGAGGTTGAAACAGAGAAAGAAACAGGGAACAGTAAACAGGAGGAGAGAAATAGATACACGGGAGCTTGGAGAAAGAAATATATAGAAATTTATGGTCTGCTTCAAAGAGAAAAATAAGTTTAATCAAGACATTGAGAGACTGAACATACAATCAGACAATGGCCAGACCATATATACAAACAGAACTTTGCCCTACAACCTGCAGCAACCTGCCCAGGAAACCAACCAGTTATTTACAATAAACAACCCCAGAAGCCAGTTTGCTATAAGTCAGACTCCTAGGAAGCCCGACTGCTATCTCTAGTGACAATCCAGGAAGCGAAACAATAACTTATGTAACAATCAGCCAAAAACAACCAGGACTTGATTAATAACTGACAGCTTCCCTAAGTTTTGTCCCATCTTCCCTAGTTTTTGTCCCTCCTTCCCTAATTTTGTTCTAACCAGAAAAAGCCAAATATTCACCCCTAACCAATCTCACAGGATGCCCTGCTTCCAGGTAGCCCACTTAGAGCTTCCCCATGCCAACAGCCATCAATCAGGACATAGCAGAAGCCTTCCCATTTTTCACTATAAAGCTCTGCCTCTGGGTCTCTGCCTAACTTTGAGTCTCTACCAAAACACAAATGACAGTGGCCGACTCCCTTGCCACAGCACGCTCTGAATAGTCTTTGGTTCTCTCATTTAGTTGGTCTTCATTTATTTCCACAGTACGCTTACTTTTGTTCAGAGACCTCAATGCTGTTCGCATTGGATGACAGAGTTTCCATAAGCATTTCAGAGAAATTTGCACATTCTTAATAACCAAGTCCAATTCTATCACTATCTTGGCAACTCCATTTCCTTCATGCCCATATCCAATCTATCAGTAAGTCCTGTCAAGTCTGTATCCAAAATGTAACCCAAATGGATTCACTACTTCTCCATCTCCAGTACCATCACTGAATCCAAGGAAACACCCACGTGCTCTGGATTGCCACAACGGCCTCTTCACTGGTCACTGCTTCCTCTCTTGCTCCTGCTGTGATCCATTCTTACACAGCAGCCAGAGAGATGTGCATATCAAATATATCATTTCTCCTCCACGTGTAAGCCTTCCAATGGCTTCCATCCCACTTAGAATAAAATCCAAACTCCTATACCATCTGGCATACTCCCTCTCCAGCCTCACCTTGTTCCACCCCTCCTGTCATCTGCTACACACCAGTGACACTGGCCTTCTCAAATGTGCCAAACATGTTCCCATCTCAGGGCCTCCGCGCCAGCTGTTCCCTCTGCCAGGAATACTCTTCCCCCTGCGTGGCTGGCTGTTTTTTGTCTTTCAGATCTGAGCTTAGCCATCACATTTTCAGAGAAGCGAAGAAAACACCTACTCTACCATAGTCACCCAATCACCTTCACATCACCCAACTCTACCTCTCTGTGTAATGTTTACCACTTCCTGAGACTTTCTTTTGTTAGTCAGTTTTATTCTCTGTCTCCCTCTACCAGAGCTGGGATCTGTCTGTCATGATTATTGACTGTATCCCCTGGCGTAAAACAGGCCTGGTATAAATCTATGCTCAATAAGTATTTGTTGAACAAATAAATGAATGAATAAAAAATTGAACTGCCTGAGACTTTGGACTCTGGTAGGTGAAACCATTCTCCTTCACCATATCCCAGCTCAAACCTAACTCGCATGCACTGTAGCATTCAAATCAGTTTCCAGCTTCTCTGGAAAGTCTTCCCATTCCACTCAGATGCTGTGTTTTCTCTCTTTCTCACACACACGGCTCTGTCTGAAGGGTTCATTTGAATTCGATCACATCCTACCTTGAGGCCTCTCTCTGGCAGCCTGCTGCCTAGTCCTGTTAAACTCTCCCTTTGCTTCTTAACTTAGCACATGTGCATGCTGTACCCACACACGTGCAAACACACATCTTTGTACCTTCCATAAGCAATGCAGTGAACATAGCGAAAACTCAGTATCTAGTTGTTGAATAAATTTCTCAGATAAATATCAGGTGAAATTAGGATAACATAAGGCTAAGTTGTGTAGGACAGAGCCAATGACGAATGAGGTCAAAGCAGAGACCTCAGAGCACTTCCTCAGTTCTACATGGATTCCCTATTGGTGTAATGGCCCATATTTCCCATTGCCCATTCATTGGTTTGTTCTGTGCAAAGTTATTTCATCTCTTTTTTCCTCTCTAGGATGCATCCTGTGCTCCAAAGGCAATGTTATGCATGGATTCAGATAACGTTATTGAGGACAGGCTTGTATGCCCAGTGGGCAGCCAGCCAGAAATTGCAGCATGAATGACATTTTTTTTGCTTGGCAAAGAAAGCGTTGCTTCACCACCCCGGAGCTCAAACACCACTTCACCTGGTTGGTGAAGGCTTCTTGCTATTTTATTGAAATTATACTCCTGAAAACTCATATAGTAGTTGCTCCCTTAGAGTCTGGTTTATTAACACTAGCTGTTTCTAAAGTATGTAAAGGAGCTAAAATAATGTTTGGAGGAGTGAATTCTCAAAAAAGATCAGCAATTCCACAGGTTACTCCGGCTTTTTTCCCCATCTGCTGTGACAGCAGGTGTGATTTCACAAGCCCACTCCCATCAATCATCCTCTCCAACCTGCCTCTGGTGCCTGACAAGGTGTTTATGTGCATAACATGGAAACCGTCACTAGATCTTGCGAACGAGTAAGGCTGCCTTTCGCAGTCCTCCAAAGGAAGACTTCCATGGAAACCTAGGTGCTGGGTTCAGGTGGGTGATTTATTTAATCACCACGGTCTTACCTCCATCCAGGAGCTGCAAACTCAAAGTCTTCAGGGGCAGGTGGGTATTATGAAAGTCGGAAGCATCCTAGTGTAAAACAACAGAGGAGAAAACTGTGGCCAAAGTACATAGTGCATACTCCATCTAAAAAGTATTTGCATTCATTTTACATAAAATTGTGCTGGCTAAACCCAAGTTTAATGTGGCCGGGTATAATGTGGCCACCAGTTTTCCATCTCTATGCTTCTATTAAGTCGGTATCCTAGCCTGAGGCCCAAGCACTGATGCTTTCCAAAGAATCTTAGAATTCATAAAATTATGGACAATGGAAACTGGAAATGATCTTAGAATTTATTTATTTCAACTTCATCTTTCCAAGTAAGGGAACCAAAACCCAAAGGGTGATAAACCAACCAAAGGGTATACAGCAAGCATGTAGCATAGTCAAGACAAAACTCTAGTCTCCAACTCTGATGATTTTTCAGCTGCTTGCCATCACTTTTCCTATGTATTAGTAACAGCCTTATACTTCATGTTTGTTTAATATAAATATCATTTTAAAGATTTATCACAGTGATATTAATAACAGTAAAAGGCTCAAATGATAGAGGCTGGATTAAAATGTTATGTCAATGCGATAAAAGGGAATTTAGTCATTTAAGATAACAATAATGTAAAATGTGTACAAATATTACTCACAATTATTTTACATGATAAACAGTGACTACAAAATTAAGGTTTCAACTATGTAAAAGTATGTGGGCATGTGGACAAGGACAAGAATGAAATTTGCAAAAAGAAATTAATTAGAGTGGCATGATTATTGTCATTCTTTTAAAAATCATTTTAATGCTGTTATAATATTCCTTATAGCATTTTAGATTATTCTCTTTAACATGGGGGTTCATTTTAATCTCAAAGGTAGCCAGTTATCACTTCCTACCTTCTTTCTTGTTAGCAAAACCTCATATTTTGTTCAGTTATCCAGGCTTTTCCCTTATGACTAAAGAGAATGTCCTGATAAATCTGTCAATAGCAGTGTTTCCATTCCCTTTGTTAGTGATTGGCCCAAGCATGGGCATATGATATAAATCTGGCAAGTGAAATGTAAAAGAATTTGGTGTGGAACTACTTGGAATGGGTTTCCTAATCTTAAAAGCAGGTCTCTTTTTCCACTTCTTGATGTTGTTGTGAGAATGTGAACACCTGGAGCTGCTGCAGCCATTTTGTGACCATGAGGCAGGCCAGTCTAAGGACAAGAACTATAAGCTGAGATTGGCAGAGCAGAAAGATAGAAATGATCCCTAATGAATCAGTGTGAAGTCACCTACCTCTGTACATCTTCTGTGTGATAATCAACCCCTTACCATTTAATTCAGTTGAGTTTTCCTGTTGTTTGCCAAAGCCCCAGCCAAAATAATAAACTTAATTCTCCCCTTGTATTTTGCGAAGCATAGTGGGATACCTTTGTGGAGAGGGGAGCATACCCCATATTTTCTTCTCCTTTTCTCTCCCTAAGGCATAGGCAGCATGACTAAATTGAAATTCTCTGGTGTCTCATTTCAGGGGTGTGATCAGGATGGATATAAGCACAATTCTTGTGCCTGAACTACCAGTTATGGTTCTTCTAAGCACCCTAATATGACCAGGAACTGATGACAATCAGTACTTTAATATGGCATCTTTAAACCATAGGAGCATTGAAACCAGTGTGAGAAAGGAATCCTCTCTTAAGGGAAAATAAGATAAGAAAGAGGAGGAAATGAGCATTTCTGGGAATAGGAATGTCAGCCCAATAAATCTGAGTTTTTATAAATTCCTCCAAGAGTTCTAGTGACACCAAATACCCTTGTTTGGATGTTTGTATTTGTCCTTTTTCAAACCAGCTACTTTGTAATAATCTGTCATTTTTCTTTACTCTGGGAGTGACTGTATTTCAATCAGGGCAGTGCAGTAGGATATCTGGACATCAATGACAAGCTTGCAAAGGGGCTGTGGAGGGGACAAAAGCTACCACTGAATGCAAGATCATTGTCATTAACATACAAGTTCTACAACTCTTGTCTGCTGGGGAGAACTGAACTTTTGAGGATTAGAAAATGTAACCCACAGAGAATGGACTGCAGATATGCCTTATACATGCTGAGAATCTTGAAAAGTCAGGTATGAAGATAAAGGAGCTCCTTTGTGCTCTAGGGCAGGGATCAAACTATTATAAAGGCACTTACCCAAGAGAGGCTTACTCAAGCCTCAATTTATGGCAACAATAATAATAGTCTATTTTTAATCTGAGAGAACATTTCCTCCTGGGGAATCCTAAAGTGTTTAAAACTTTTTTTTTTTTTTTTACAAAATAAACATATATTTTTCATCTATATTTAGGGATTTGCCAAAAAAAAAAAAGCACAACCTATTCCATAATAGAATGTTGTCAACTATGAAAAAGTTAAAGAACCTCTACTATCCCTCCATCTTATTCCCCCTATTGTCCCTCACCCCTTAATGTAAAACAGTTGAAACGTGCCTCACCCAGTCTAGAGCTTCTAGGTCTCTTTTGGGCTCCCAGATCCTTGCTTTCTTAGCCATCTCCACCTCTGTCATAACATTTCTCGTACTTCTCCCTCATCTCTCATCCCACACACATACAGCCTCCTGATTTCCAGGGGAGCAGTAAAAACAAATGGAAAATAAATAATAAATTTTTCATGTCGTGTCTGTAACTTCATCTCTTTTACAGGCTTTTTCTTTACACTAGTGCTTCTCAAACTTTAATGAATAACCTGGGCATCTTGTTAAGATGCAGATTCTAGACTCAGCAAGTCTGGGGTGGTACCCAAGATTCTCCATTTCTAACAACTTCCAAAGCGAAACTGTTGTTGCTGCTTCTGGTCCATGGCCCATACTTTGAGTAACACAGTTTTATAAAATCAGTTACATAAGCAGCATCTGAGATTCAAACAAAACACACTAAATAATTAAATGGCAATTGCTTCAGAATGGGATTTGACAGAATTTGAGATGTGCTCTTCTGAACACTAAATGTGACAAGTTCTAGAAAGATTGAATCTAAGTGTATTACCTATTGCTATACAATAAAATTATTTGCTTAAAACAGTACCAAACATTTATTGTGCTAATGAATCTGAAATCTGGGCAGAGCTTTGCAGAGACAGCTTGTCTCTGTTCCACATGGCATCAACTGGGACAGCTCAATTGGAGATTGGAGGAGCCACTTACAAAATGACTTACTCTTAGGGCTGGCAAGTTGATGCTGGCTTTCAGCTGGAAGCTCACCCAGGGCTGTGGGGCAAACTGTCTTGGTTTCTCTCCATGTGGATCCCTTCAGGGGTTGCTTGGGCTTTTTCAAAGCATGGAGACTGAGTTCCAAGAACAAGTGTCCCAAAAGAACAAAATGGAAGTATGTGGCATTTTTATGGCCTGACCTCAGAAATCACATAGCATCACTTCTGCCATACTCTATTAGTCGAGGGAGTTACAAGGGCCTACGAGGTTCAAGGAGAGACATAGACTCTACTCTTGATGGTGTAGTGGCAAGGTTCTAGAAGAGCATGAAAGATAGGAGATGTAATTGTGGTCATCTTTGGAAGATACAATCTGCCACATTCAACAACCCAAAGTCCTTTTTGAACAAATGATAAATTAATTAAGATACAAATTTCTCTAATTCCATCCCATCCCCATTCCCTTTTATATGTAATTTGGGGAAGAAGAAAAGAAATAGAATATTGGGGGAGAAAATGAGAAAAAGGTAAAAGAATAAAAGATTATCTGATGTAGAGTAGGAAAAAACAGGAAGAACATAGGAGGAAACGTGAAGATGAAAGTATAAAAAGGAAGTAAGATAGATGCAAGCACACAGAAAAGTTGATATAAATATGAAAACAGATATCACTTATTTATTTCCTTCCCTACTCTTACTCTGCTACCTGTAAAAGAGTGGAGTGGGTACTGATCTGATTGGTTGGGAATCTTCCACTGTAACTTGGTGACATTCTCTAGTAAAAAAGAAGAAAGATTCGAGCCCAGTACTAGACAATAAAAAATGAATTGACCTATTTTTCTCTTTCATACGTTTATTACAGCAGCAGAGTGAATTCAAACATAAAACCTAGGTCTTTCTCATCTATGGTAAGACCACCGTGTCATTGGTGAGGAATGGGGGCTGGGATTAGGAAGATGCTATCATACTACTTGGCCCACTTACTGCATTTGCCAAATTACCTTTGCACTCTACAACTTGAGGTCTGATTCTAGTGAAAAACATACCAAAAGGCTATTCTCTGATGGTATTTATGTAATTTAATATCGTCATGCGAAGTGAGAGAGTAACACTGACATATATACACCACCAAATGTAAAATAGATAGCTAGTGGGAAGCAGCCGCATAGCACAGGGAGATCAGCCTTGTGATGCTTTGTGACAACCTAGAGGGGCAAGATAAGGAGGGTGGGAGGGAGACACAAGAAGGAGGAGATATGGGGATACATGTATACATATAGCTGATTCACTTTGTTGTACAGAAAAAAACTAACACAACATTGTAAAGCAATTATACTACAATAAGATGTAAAAAAAAAAAAAAAAAAAATGTCGTGCTTCCCTGGTGGCGCAGTGGTTGAGAGCCTGCCTGCCGATGCAGGGGACATGGGTTCATGCCCCGGTCCGGGAAGATCCCACATGCCGCAGAGCGGCTGGGCCTGTGAGCCATGGTCGCTGAGCCTGCGTGTCCGGAGCCTGTGCTCCGCAACGGGAGAGGCCACAACAGTGAGAGCCCTGAAAATTGGCTCCCTACCCTGCCTCATTCGGTCTCCACACTGTCCTGTTGAGTGTGAGCTCTGTGGCGGCTTAAAGTGATGTGAGAAAGTCATGTTACACTCAATGGTTGGTACTGAAGGCCAGCTTTCTGTGATGAAACCCAAGAACCACTACCCTAGAGCAGCATTTCAAAGACTAGAGGGGAATATTTCTACCACAGACTTCACACCAATTCCCTTTCAAACAAAACCACTGAGCATGCCTATGTATCAGACACCCACCACCTCTTAACTCTTGCTCTAAACCTCCCAGTTCAGGTTCAAAATAGGAAGACTTCCCTGATGAAGCACTGTTGACTGGAACATAAGAGGTTCCAGTCATGCTACTGAGACAGGTTCCTGGAAGGAAAATGAGAATGATCTATATTTTTCTTGATTTCTGCCCAAGCATATCGGTTTTGTAGGCATCCTGGAGTCCTTCCCAGAAGGCAGGTCTCCAAATCTTCAATGCCAATCACGAATAAGAGTTCTGTTTACTTAAAAGATTGAAAGTTGTTCAGTGTTGTATGAATGGGAAGTGCCAGATTAAAAGGAGCAATTGCTGACTGTCATCTACATTGAAGTCCTGAGAGAAAGGACCCCCTTATTCACCACCCACTTTCTGTTCCCTAAGGCAGTCAGGGAATCTACTAGAGAGGCAGTTGAGTCAAGACTGAGTTGACTGCCCAGATGTGTGACTTTGGGGATGTCGGTTAATTTCCCTCTTTATCTTCCTTTGAAATTTGCCAAAGAAAGACATTACAAAAATGCTGAGGAAAATTC
The DNA here is from genome assembly GCF_964165515.1 of Mesoplodon bidens. Taxonomy (NCBI): domain Eukaryota; kingdom Metazoa; phylum Chordata; class Mammalia; order Artiodactyla; family Ziphiidae; genus Mesoplodon; species Mesoplodon bidens. The sequence continues at coordinate 61,044,421 of NC_138161.1, read as the reverse complement.
TGCCAGCAACATTTATAGCTGCTCTGTGAGGATACACCATGTACTCTCAACACAGAAAGTTTAGAAATGTGACCTTTCCTGCTACATTCGTGCATTATCAGGGCAGCATTATCATCAGATATTATATCATCAAACGCTAAAGAAAATAAACAGGGTACTCAAAGTGGAACCATGATGCTGAAAATGAGCAATAAGACCCTGAGCCCCTTAATAGGATTCTGCTAAATTCTACTCGTACATTCTCTGCTGTTACATATCAGACATGCCAAACCTTGACAGTGCATATTCTCTTGGTCCCCAAATCCAAGGGAAGAAGAGCCTAGGGGTTTACACTCAAGCTGGAAATTCCAGTTTTAGGGCATATTCGATATATTTATGCCCCATAAATCATGAGCAACCTTGGATATGGCACCTAACCTCCCTAAACTTCTGTATTAGTTTGCTAGGGTTTATGTAACAAAATAGTACAGTTTGGATGGCTTAAACAACATAAATTAATTTTCCCACACTTCTGGGGGCTAGAAGTCCAAGATCAACTTGTTGACAGGTTTGGTTTCTCCTGAGGACTCTCTTCTTGGCTTGCAGAGGGCTGCCTTCTTGTTGTGTTCTCATGTGGCCTTTTCTCTGTGTGTGTCTCCCTGGTGTCTCTCCCTCTTCTTATAAGGACACCAGTCAGATTGTATTAGGGCACACTGTAATGGTCTCATTTTTTTTTTTTTTTTTTTTTTGTGGTACGCAGGCCTCTCACTGTTGTGGCCTCTCCCGTTGCGGAGCACAGGCTCCAGACGTGCAAGCCCAGCGGCCATGGCTCACGGGCCCAGCCGCTCCGCGGCATGTGGGATCCTCCCGGACCGGGGCATGAACCCGTGTCCCCTGCATCGGCAGGCAGACTCCCAACCACTGCGCCACCAGGGAAGCCCTGGCCTCATTTTTACTTAATCACCTCTTTAAAGACCTTATTTCCAAATATAGTCACATTCTGAGATTATGGATTTGGGGAGGATACAATTCAATCCATAACAGCCTCTGTAAAAATGGGCATCATGAGGATTTATGTAAGATGCAGATGGGAGCATGAATTAGAAAATGCCTTATAAACTATAAGTCACCATAGCAATATTGTATCATTGATATCATCATTTTTGTCATCATAATTATTATTCTCTATGACATATTGTCAGCCTCCTGGGAAATCTAAATTTTCCATCTTTGGAAGAATTGTAGCATAGTAGTGAAGAGAACATGCTCCAGAATTAACTGATGTCAGATCTAAATCCTGGCTCTACTACTTGTTAGCCGTGTGACCTTCAGAAATTATTTTAACCTCTCTAAGCCTCAATTTCCCTATTTATAAACTAGGAATGGAAAAACAGTACCTACCTTTTAGGGTTGTTGAAAGGATTAAAAGAGAGAATGCATTAAAATGACTGGCTACTAGTACATGCTCAATAAATGATGGCTGTTATTAATAGCAATATTTAGACCTTGTTGTTGCTGCCTTTCTCAGCCAGCAGAGGTCTCTATCATAGTTGAACTGGGACTAGCTTCCCATGACAGTCTGGACTGCAGCTGCCAAACATATCCACTGTTGGCAGAGGAAGTAGTCAAAGAATTACCACCCTTTCTGAAGGAAGGAAAAGAAATCGAAAACAAGAAAGTAGGGAAGAGTTAGGATTCCATGGTTAAATGTTACATGAACAGGTGACAATGAATTAAGATTGTTTAAGTTCTAGTGCTGCTTCAGAAACGGACTTTCACTGACTACCCTTCATTGCATCTCCCTTTAGCCAGTTCTAAAGTGGAGTTTTAAAAAATTACTCACATATACCTCAGACGAGCAGTAAGCATGAATTGGCAAAGGTTATTGTAAAGTTCTCTGAAAACAAAGAGTGCCACTAAATAAACATTTAACAGTTCTCACAGTATTAAACTTATTTCAACTTTATCACCAGTTATACTTCATGCCTCAGTTTTGCTTCTGCTGTAATATATTTCCTTTAACCTTCTTTTCAAAGACAGGCTTACACCTCCAAGTTCAATTATTCTGTCAATTGTGTTTTAAAGTGTACTGATTTCTATTAACCACTTGTGGTATCAATTTGTTGATCTGCTCATTCTTCTGAACCAATCATCTTTACACCCACCAAAAGCTGGAATGACAATTAAACTGAGGAAGGTGAGAATTATTCAAGATAAATTAAAGCATAGAAGTAAAGACAGTGGGAAAACTGAGATTCAAAAGAGCACTGAGGGGAAAATACACATGTACTAAAAAGCATAGCACAAAGCACATAGAGGCACAGAGGGAAAAGAGAAGAGAGAGGTGGAAAACGGATCCTGCTACACCTCTTTTTCAGCACCAGGGACAGAGCTTCTGAAGGGCTGACCCAAGCAACGTTCAGTTTAGGGTCCCTCCCAAATTCTCTAGAGAAAATGATGCATTCGAAAGCAGCTATGAAACATGCAGTAAGGTCTAATAGGGAAGCTGGAAGAGAAGCACACAAGTGATTTCACCTGAGAGGCAAAAATGGGTGATTTTCTTTCTGTTCATTTCCACAGTTTCTGTGTCCTGGGAAAGGCAAAGTTTGCTTTGATTGGGCATGTCTGCTGTTAGTAAATGGCTGCAGGAGCTGAGGTGCTAAACCCCACAGTCTCCAGAAATCAGAAGAAATTTTCAGGGTAAGTAGTTTTTCTTTTCGTTTCTAGTTTAATACACAGTGTTTTCCTGAGAGGTTATTTAAGCAGTTTGGGGTTCTGTGGTTCTCTGAGAACATGCATTAAAACTCTGTACCCTCTCTTATTTAAAAACCTGAACCCCTGAGGAAACTGTTTTCATTTCTTCTCATTTTTTGGGCAGTAGAAACCTGTTCTCTTTCTCTTTTTTTCCCCCCAAATTAGATCTTCATGGGCTCTAGAAGCTATATCAAGGCAGAATTAAAAGATGGAAAATAAAAAGATGTTACTATTCCTGAGATTTTTATGGAAGTTGATTGTTTTCCTCTTAAGGGTTTTACTTAATTGGAAGGGTCTGTTATTTTAAATTCCCCAATTCAGCACCCTGGTAATCCAGGGCTGAGGGTTTGGAGAGGCACTGTTTTCAATGGTCTATTTTAAGTCAGGCTGTTTCCAAGTCAGAATCCAATTATTCCCAACAGAGATATGCAGTACTTGAGATGATAATTGTGTATATTTTCTTTACTGATGACGTGTGATTTTGAGGGTATTGTTGTTGTTTAATTGTAGGACTTTCATTACTTACTGTAGCTTACTGGGTCAACGGAAGTTGTTGCAATTAGTCATTTTTCCAGTTCATGCCTTTAGTTTAATCAAATACTATCAAAATGAATGCACAAACATTCATTTCTAAACACATTCTGCATGCTGTTTGCACTTTACAGGTGAAGCCCTTTGCTTACTGACACTAAAAGGTCAGTAAAACGTCTGTCCATGGGTAGGAGTGAAGAATCGCTGCTTGACATAGCACTGGATCTCTTGTAGCCAAAGAGAAGCAGATACCATATGAGAAAGATTCTTACTCAGACACATGTTTATTTATAGTTGAACATTTTCAAGGGTCTGCTTGGCTAGCAGTGTGCAGGGATGTTGAGCATAGAAAACACTGACAGTATTCGAATATATGCCTCATATTAAAGAATCTATACAGAAGCCTGCTTATCATGGAATATGAATTTAAACAAATATAAAGTAGAGTTTACCAAATCCTAAATTCAATTTCTAATGTATTGAAGTTTGTCATCAATTAGCATTTGTTTATTGATTGATTGACTAATCCATTGAGTTCCCCCATTTTATCTCTGAATAGAATGGTAGGATGCTCAGACATTAGAATGTGTGATGGAAAGTAGGGATGCTCTGCTTTACTGGGAAAGTTTAATGAAGCAAAACTATATTACCTTAGCTACTGGATCTCAGTAACCAGATATGATTTTTCTCTGTACATTTACCAACAATGTAGATGTGCCCAAATACATAAATAGGCTATGTATTTCAAAGCACTCGTGAATTTTCAGTAGGAAAATAAACTAACAGCAATTTTCAAGAATAAAGTGCCATAGAAATGCTAAAGACTACCTCTAATAATAATGACAATGTAACTCCCACTGTTTCTATGTGCAGTGTGCACCTGCATTGACTTCACTGAGTTTGGTCAGGTCATGTGCACAAGGTGCTCTGAAAAGGCGAGGTTTTAAAATTAGCCGCCATTTCAGGTTTGCTCCTTCACCTGAATAATGAGGAAGTTAAGAACATGGAGCTCTGGAAACAGACAGATCTTGAGTTGAATCAGCTCCATAATTACTGGTGTATGCCCTCAGCAAGATACTTAACCTTTCTGTTACTTACTTTCTTCAACTGCAAAAATGGGGATAATAATAGCACCTATTTCCTTCATCAGGTTGTTGTGAGGTTTAAATAAGATAATGCTTATAAAATGTTAGTTATAATTATTAATTTTTTCAGGCAATGTAGCAAGTTTGCATTGAAGCCCCAAGCCAGAAAAGCTCTGGAGACTAGAGATCAGGATGTAACTGAGTGAAAGTTTAGAGATGGCAAAAGACAGAGATCTATGATATAAGTAGTTGGTCTTGTGACCCTGCTATCAGGGCGTTTTGTTCTGGGTTTAGGAAAAACCATTTCTATCTGGAAATGACTGCCCACATCGCCTTCCACCCCCAGCACAGACACATTAAATGTCACAGGTTTTGGATTTAGGGAAACACAAGATGAAAGCTGGGCTCAACGTAGCCCCCTACACATTGTGTAATCTTAAGAAAGTTACCGAGTCTCAATTTTTTAACCTATAAAAGGGAGATATGAATATCCACCTTCAGGGTTACTATAAATATTAAAACGAGGTAATATCTGTACGGTACTAGTGCCCGGCACACAGTAGCAGCCAGAAGTGGTAGTGAATATTGTCTTCAGAAGGAGGTTGAGAACTCAAGATGTTTTTGCTTTTCTTGTTTGTTTTTTGCTTAACTTGATAGCCTTGAGGAAAGAGAACAAACAATTAAAGCCCTGTATATCTTAATAAATAACTTCTTAACAAACTCAATGGGAGCCTGGTATGGAACCAGGAGCCCAAACGAGACAACCTACAGATAGATGTTCCAGGCAGACTGTGGTTCCACACTGAGGGACTGAATATCATCAAATCAGGATGTATGTCATAGCTGATGGGGGCCTGACCAGGCTCTGTCCCCCTGCTTTTTAAAGTAGATTATGCATTCACTCTGAGAGATGCTAGAATAAACTATAAAGACTGTGTAAGAAATTCAAAGGCTCATTAAAATTTGTAAGTAGTATTATATATAATGATTCTTAAAAGAGTAAGACCAGCAATAATCTTCTAGTCCTTGCCTTCTCCACTTTCTCACTTCCATCCACTCTTAACTAACGCTCTTTGCTGAGGTCATCAGTCATCTCCTAATTTCCAAGTCCATTAGACACTCTGCAATTGTAGTTTATTTGACCCATGCACCTATTCCCACTTGCCCTTAAACAATAAAAGCTACAATATTTTAAGTGCAACGCACTAGACATTATGTTAGAGCCATGAATCTCAACGGGGAGAGCAATTTTGCCCCACAAGGGACATTTGACAATGCCGGAGACTTTTTTCACTGTCACAGCTGGGGCGAGGGGAAGTGCTACTGGCATCTAGTGAATAGATGTCAGGGATGTTGCTAAAAATCCTACAATGCAGATGACAGCACCCCCTGCCCCAAGAAAGAATTATCCAGCCCCAGTTGTCAACAGTGCCAAGACTTTACGTATATAATTTTATTTGACTGCACAATAACCCTATAGTTGGGTATGATTATCCTCATTTTGCTGATGAGGAAACCAGGCTATCATTATGAATCACTTAGAGAGTGATTATCAAGTTAATGAATTCTCCAGGCTCTTTACTTCTCCTACCTGAGACCAGTTGACTATCTGATAGCATATCTATCAAAAGGAGAAAGAAAGGAGAAAACCCAGCCCAGTGCTGTGTTATATAAGCAATGCTGGTTTAAAAAAAAATTTTTTTTAATCTAAGGAGGGAGGAAGTTGAAACAATGAAGCTGAAAAGTGGGGAGTAATCTAGCATCTCACTCATGTTCTGCTTTCATCTCCCACACCCACAACTCATCAGGAACTGCCTGGGCAACCAAGGCTTACCCCCACCTGCTGCTCTAAAGAATCTAAGAGCAGAGACAGTGCAATGCAAAAAATAAGTAAATCAGAAACTCATGCAATGGTGAGTCCAACGTCAGGCTCAGAATTGATTTTCAGAGTTGAGGGTTTCCCTTCATATAGTTAGTCATTGACACTTAGCTGTACTGTTTTTAAGTAGCTGTCAAACCTCGGCAGAGTAAAATGTCCAGCAAGATGGTCACAAATATCCCAAGGTTTTATGCCTCCCTCCTACCTGACAGGGAAGATGAGGCTAAGACATCATGAGCCAACTACAGACCCTAGGAAAGAGTGATTTCTGGCCATTGATTTCCAACGTGGCCCAGGTGCAGAAGGAAAGGCGTTCTGGGCCTGAGCCTGCCTCGAAGGTGAAAATATCCTTGAACAATCAGAAAGCTTTGTATTTTTCCAGAAGCTCTTGGCAGCAACAGTGCTATCTCCAGGGTAGTGGCTGCCCTTCTCTGAATAATGAGAAAATTATAATTATTATCAAAAATTATTATTATGCTTTAAAATATATTTAGTGCAAACAGTGTGCCAAGATAAAGAACAATTTTTTTAAACAATTCTCTGAATGCATTCCAAATCACTCGCCCCTTACAATTATTTGTTCATTTTAACACTTTCACATTCCAGGCTGAAACATTCAAAATGGCATACGAAATGACAGCCAGGATTACGCCAATCTCCTAATCAAAGGAGAGCAGCAGTTAGCAGAATTGAGAGCAAATCCTGGCCACCAAGCCAGCCTCTACCTCAGCCACAGCCTAGAGCAAGAGTCCCCATGGAGGCCCATATACTCCATGTCTAAATATTTTAGTTATAATTAACAAACACCATTGAATGAAATGTTTACTCCTTCTGCCTTGATAAAGGCACCTTCTTAACAATCTGGAAGGCCAGATTTGAATTTCGGGTTCCTGGGCCTTAAGAGTTCCATACAAAATGTGAGATGGCAGGAGAGGCTGCCCCACCCGACATCTTGTCCCAGGGACTCGGTCCTTTTCTCTCCACACCTCGGGCTACATCCAAGCTATTCATCTGAGCTCCCCCAAACAGCTACCCCTGGAGCCCATGGGTCCCACACATACATGCCACAGTCTTCCTTCAGGGTGACAGATCCAAAATGCGGCTGGTGCTGCCCTAGAAATAGGCTCCAAGCAGTCTGGGCAGAGAATCCTGAGATCTTGGTACCAAGAGTACGGTCTAGCATGGGAGTGTAGGCTCTTGAGGGATCTGCTCCTTGGTGCCATGGGAGAGCATGACCTCATCCTCTAGGAAGGATATGACCAGATGGGGTCCAATGTGGAGCCCTCGGAAGCACAGCGCCCAGGGCAGGAGTCACTCTTACCCAAGTCTCAGGGTCATACCATAGGCTATAAGCCTTGTGCTTCCCCCAGCATGTGGCTTTGGTGCACTGCTACCCTTGGCACAAAGTCATTTCCATATTTTTCTTCAGGACACAATGACTTTTGTCCCCCACAGACATGCGCAAACCTGGCTTTAAGAGCCCAGAGTCTCTTCTGGCCCCAACAGGTTGGTGCCATGGGGGCAACCAATGGGCTCTGTTGCCTTTCCCACGCTATGTCCAAAGTCCCCACGGTTGGAGGATTGGTTTTCCCAGTGGGCTAGTGATGTGACAGTTGCTATGGCTTTCAGGTGTCAAGGGGGCGCGTTGGAAGGTCTGCATATGCCAGTTCTGCCGCTAAGAAGCTGTGACTTAAGATTTGTTAATCATCCCTCTGGGTCTCAAGTTCCCCGTTTGAACAGTGAGGGCATTGGACTAGGTCAGAGATTGGAAACTGCTGATGCATGGGTCATTGGCCCATGGATGTGGGATTTTGGGGTGGAGGGGGACGGGAGACTTCATAAGGCTTAAATATTTTTTAAATTAGTAATGAGTCTTTAAAAATTAGGAGGTTTCAGGAATTCCCTGGTGGTCCAGTGGTTAGGACTGGCGCTTTCACTGCCATGGCCTGGGTTCAATCCCTGGTCGGGAACTAAGATCCCACAAGCCACATGGTGCAGCCAAAAAAAAAAAAAAATTAGGAGGTTTCAAATAAAATTCGGTACATGGATTTTCCCTAAATATAAAAATCACTGCACTGCCTCTAAACCCCATTATTCTTGAGATTTTCTCCCACAGCCCAGTCTCCCAAACCCACCATGTCCTGCTCCATAAGACCCAAGAGAAAGAATGGGAGATTGAAGGAAGTGAAGGGAGGCATGGGAAAGGCAACTGCGGGCAAGAGAGACAGGGAGGGAGGAGACAAGGAGAGGGGCTGGGAAGCTAAGAGAAACAGACCAATCAGAGAAAAAGAGCTAAGACTTGCATAGCTTTCTAGGTGTCGGGCATGGCTGTCAATGTCTTCCCTATGTAATAGCTCATTTAATCTTCACAAAATCCCTGTGGGACGAGTTCCATTATTTCCCCCATTTTACAGAGGAGGAAACTGAAGCTCAGAGAGGTGAAGTTACGTGCCCAAGACCCCAGAGTTCGGAAGTGGTAGAGCTGGGATTCTAATCCTGCAACAGCTCCCCATCTCACTCAGAGTCCAAGCACGGTTCTTTCAATGGCCCAGCACGACCTCTCAACCTCACACCCTTCCACTCTGCCCCTGCCTCACCTGGCTCTTTCCACTGGCCTCCCTGCTGTCCCTTCCACCTGCCAGCTGCCCTGTCTTTGTACCTACCATTCCTCCTGCTCGGCTATCAGCACAGTGGGCTTCCTCAGGTCCTCCAGGTCGTGACTCAACTGTCAGCATCTCCATGAGGGCTTCCTGCTTACCCAAGTACTCACACACACGCCATCCTCACCCTGTCCTCACCCCCTTCCCTAATTGTTTGTTCTCCAAAATACATGTCATCATCGAACATACCACATCTTGGATTTATCTTGTTTATTACTGTCCTCTCTGGAATGGAGGCTTCATGAGGGCAGGGATTTTTATCTATTTTTTTCATTGCTGTATATCCAGGGCTTAGAATAGTGCCCAGCATATAGAAAGTGCTCAACAAAATATTTATCGAATCAAAAAATCAAAAAGTGTACCCAGGGCTTCCCTGGTGGCACAGTGGTTGAGAGTCCGCCTGCCGATTCAGGGGACACGGGTTCGTGCCCCGGTCCGGGAGGATCCCACATGCCGCAGAGCAGCTGGGCCCGTGAGCCACGGCCGCTGAGCCTGTGCGTCCGGAGCCTGTGCTCCGCAACGGGAGAGGCCTCAACAGTGAGAGGCTGGCGTACCGCAAAAAAAAAAAAAGTACCCAAAGCAGCCAAGCTCCAAAGAGTCTGACTTGACCGACATTGTTTTCTATCTCCTCCCAGTAAACGTGTCGGGGTCCCTCCTCTCCCTCCGGGCTATGGCGCCTCTCAGCCAGCTGGGGGGCCACATCAACACCACGTGTGCGGCAGAGAACTCCACCGGGGCCAGCCGGGCCCGCCCACATGCCTACTACGCCCTCTCCTACTGCGTGCTCATCCTGGCCATCATCTTCGGAAATGGTCTGGTGTGTGTGGCCGTGCTGAAGGAACGGGCCCTGCAGACCACCACCAACTATCTGGTGGTGAGCCTGGCCGTGGCAGACCTGCTGGTGGCCACCTTGGTGATGCCCTGGGTGGTGTACCTGGAGGTGAGTAGGTCGCAAGTGCAAGCTGCCCATGTGACCGTGCTTGTCTTTGTCTTCTGTGAGGTCCTGGCATCTGGGGTCAGAATGCTCCCTGCCATGATCCAGGGTCTAGGGAGGGAAGGAGAGCTCCTGTCATTCTCCCTTTCACAAGGGACTTGAAGTTCCTGAGAGCAGCATTTTTCCAGCATCATTTGCCCATGTCAGAACCAGGGAGCTGGGAATGATTCTCTCCCCAGGCCTCCAGCATCCAGGTGACTGGACTTGAGTGACGGGACTTGTCCTAGAAATGCACTAGGCTTACTCTCTGTGCCCGTCATGTTGCGAAGACACAGGGGGTGGGGTGGGAGCAGTCCAGTGGCCATCCTCATCAGTGTTGCAATGTATATAGGGGTGGCGATGTGCAGGAGGCATGTAGGGGCAGAGGAATTAATTTTTAAAAAAAAATTTCTTTTTTAACTGAATGAGAGGAAAAGAGAGCAAGAACAGTCTGCAGATAGATCAGACTTCTGATGGTTCAGTTGCCCTCGGACTCAGCATTTTCCTCCTGGGTACCAGCTCTCCACAGACTCTGCTTCCAAAGGAAAAGATCAAATTTATATTTTTGGTGCCTCCCTCACCAGTTAGATAATGCAGCAGACCCTGGAGAATTCTGCCGGAGAGAAACATTTCTTAAATGTGAAAGTATTTTCATCTGAAAGTGCAAAACAGAGTCAGGAGGTGATCAAGACAAAACATCCATTTGCTAACAAGGAAATCAGGGTGCCTACACCTGTTCAAGAAACAGATATTCCTACCAGGAAAACATGCAATTACTAAAGAGGTTTTTTTAAACCCTTAATATCCTATTAATATTTCTCCTCTGCACTGTGTATCATTCTAAAAAGGTATCCAATGAAAGCTCAAAATGATGCCATGATTAAGAGAAATTAAAATTCATCAAATTAATATCTCAGTTAATATTAATAGTGAAGATGACAGTTAATTAAGTATGACATATCACAGGAGAACAAAAACCTCGAACATAGACTGCTTAGGCAAGCAACCATATTAAAGAATGACTGGGAACTAAAATTAGACTTATGATCTCAATGGGGAGACATTAAGGAAAGAAATCAAGGAGATAGAAAAGGAAGGGAAAAGAATAAAAACAACTAGGCTGATTGGGATAGATTTAAAGGCTAAGGGAATACTCAGAGAAAAAAATATGCATTAATGTTTCCCAGTTAGGATTATCCTGATGTTAAAAGGTCTTGTAATTATCTCGACTTTTCTGTCAACCCAATTAGGCCGAGACATCCTTGAAGTCAGAAGCTATGTCTTTGTTCTTTTTTTCCCTGTAGTCCGAACATACTACCTGGCACATAATATGTACTAAATAAATATTTGATGTATGAATGATTAAATGAATCTGGTCTGCAATGTATGCATTAGATGGGCCATTTCTACTTATACCATCTGCAGCTACATCTATTGTTACAATGAACTATTTACTTTTATTTTATTTTTTAATGATGATACTGAAAAGTAGTTAGTAGTATATGATATTTCTGTTCAAGAGTGAGGCAGACTTTAGGTGCTACAACCCAGTGTGGATGGATTAGTCAATGATTCAGAACATCACCACACCCTCCTCAAAAGTGTTTCTGTCCATCCCTATATGTTACAAGGATTCTTAAGTCTGCCAGAAGGATGAATGTCAGAAAGAAAGGCAGGAAGAGAACCTTCACTCTGATAAGCATTTTAATTGCCTCTGAAATAAAACCAGGCTTTTGGTGTCTGTGCACTCAGGGCACTCATTGGCTGTCCATTTGTGATTGCTTCCAGGACTCTGAAGGGATTATATTGGAAAACCTCTGTAGCTACGGGTATAGGAGGTGGACATTGTGACCTTCTCACACTAGATACCCCTGGCATCCCCTTCTAGCCACACCTGCCAGTATGGGTGGTACGCCCACTCTACTGCTGAGCAGAGAGGAGCAACTGAGCAACAGAGGGCCAGCATAAAATCTTGCCAAAGGCCTTAGTGGACTCTCTGCAGGTTGTATCTATGGGTTTTCCCCTGTGAGAAGAGCTCTGGTGGAGCTCTTGTTTCCCCTCATTAAAACCAAGATGGCCTCTGTCCAACAGGTTATTTATAACAGGTAGGTATTCAGTAATCAAGAGTAGGTCACATAAGTTTAAAATCATACAAAAAAGATTTGGGGGAGCAGAGACATCTCTCCACTGGGAAATGGGCTTTGCGATCTCTTTTTGGTCCTACCCACTTGCTTCAAGGCTCTAGTAGTTGCAGCCTAGTATCTCTACATCACTTTCCCCAACAGTCAACTAAGGGTCTGTCTCAATAAAAGACAGAATATGACGTTAGGTAGCCATCATTAACAGAGAAGCAGTTAAGATAATAGAGGCTCTATTCCAAAGTATCAGGTCTCCCTATCCCACCCCAGTCTGTATATTTCCCTTAGTCTTAAATGCCTGCCTGCTTTCTGTGGACCTCAGAAGTAGACTGGGTGCTTTAACGAGAGAAAAGAGCACTTTGAGCTCTTAAAGTGATCGTGAATATATAAGTTCACGTGTCTCAGAGAAGAGTAAAAAGTGTAACTCTCACTAACTTGTCCTAATGATGAGTAGCCGGTCTAGTAATTAGAAGATCATACCACAGAGCTCCCTTGAAAAGAGGAAACGATGCAGTGTTGACCACAGAAACTGCTGGAGGTTTGAGGGCCCCCAGGAGGACAGAACAAACATGAGAAGAACACCATGAGGGGGCCAAATTAGCTGTCAAATTCCCAGCTTCCCTTGCTTTGATTTGAATGTATCCATCTTGTTTGAAGGGAATATTGGCTCACATTGGCCAGACCCCTTCCTTCAGAGGAAAACTGGCTCATAATGACAGACACCAGTATATATGAGTTATGAATGTTTTGTCTATAAATATTGGAAAATTTGACTCACTGTGGCTTAAACAAATAGGAGTTGCTTTTCTCACATAAACAGAATTCTGGAGGAAGGAGTTCTGTTGGTATTGGTTCAGCTGCTTCAGGTGTCATCAAGGACCAGACTCCCATTCTTTCTGTTCATCATCCTTGGCAAACTCACTTCCTCATTCTAGTCACAAGAGGGCTGCCATAGCCCCAAGCTTCATGGCCATATTCAAAAGTAGGATGGGTGGGGACAGCAGAAAAAGAAAAAGTAAATAAAAGCCTTTTCCCTGGAGTGGCTTGAAGCATCTCCCTAAGGAACTTCATTTGTCTAATTGGCTACACCTGGAACCTAAGGCCACTTTTAGATGCAAGGGAGGATAGAAAAGGAAAAGTGAAATGTGGGTTTTATTAAAAAAGAAGATGTGGGGGTGATGTAGTCAATAAAATGTCATATAACTTTGTGCTTCTGCTGAAATTCACTGGGATGAATGTTATTCTGATGCAGGGTTGTGCTATGAGAAAGACTCAGAATTGGGAGTCAGAAGGCGTGGAGTTAAATGAATAAAATGAAAGTGACAACTACACTTTCCCTACCTCACAAGGTTGATTTAGGCTCAACTGTCATCAACTGAAAAAATGCTTCGATAACTAAAAAGTGTGATCTATAAATATCTCAGTTTAGACAATTTTATTGTTAAGTAAAAGAAACCTTAACTCCGAGTGACTTAAACAATGAACAGAATGCATTGGTTCTCATACCAGCAAGTTTTAAAGTCCTGTGGTAGGGTGGACTGCAGGCACAATTTGAACAGGGCTCCAGTTCCATTTCTCTACAGTTCTCTCAGCTCTGTCTTCTTCCATATACTGACCTTATCCACAGGCAAAGGGTAAGCTAGAGACCTCACATGTGTGCACCACACCATTCACAGCAAAAGAGAAAATCCACGTCCCAGAATTTCTAGTAGAAGTGTCAAGATGTACTTGGATGGGACTGGCTTATGGCACACGATTTTCTCTGAACTAATCACTGAACAGAATAGTCAGTTTAGCATAGGTTATGTGTACCTTCCATAGAACACATCAACTGCTCAGGAATCTCAGGGATTCCCAGTGGAATCCAAGGACTATTGGAAAGAGGAAAGAAGACAGTCAGCAGGTATGCACCACAGTGGCCTTTGCTGGTACCATTCTCATCATGAAGGTACACAGAAGACTGGGCCTGGACAATATATTAAAAGGGACTAGCGGGGGCCAGTCACTGACTTTCTTCAGTTTCCTCAGTCCTCAGGCCTAGCAGAGAAGTTGAGAATAAGAGCCATGCAGGTGACCTCAGGGTAAATTATATTCCAGAGGGCCCTGGCCTGGCCATCTCTGTAATTCAGTTTGCAGCATTTTCATGAAAACTCTTTTCTGTTCTGTACCAAAGAGTTCTATCTCAGATCCCCTCTCAAGTGTTTAATTTCCTGCTCTAGAAGCTGCAGTCTGTTTGGAGCTCCCTCTCTAAGCACCAATATTCCATTTTGTTCCACTCGGTTAAGCACCTTTTGTGATGTTTCATACACTTGTATCAGGGCAGAAAGGCAGCGTAGGCAACCAGGGGAACATTTAGAATACTAAACTCAGAGTACTTGGGTCCCAGTGTGGACTGGAGAAAAGATTTGAGGGTTAGGGAATATAAACAAGCAAAAAAGTGCCAAGTGGATTCAGGCAGGGAAATTCACCATAGAGAGCCTGATCGAAGGTCAGTGAGTGATGGCGGGAAGAAGCAGTGCTGTTTTGGGAGACAGGTGCCTTTGGACTCGTAATGATATTGATTATTAAAAATAAAGACTTTTGGGCTTGCCTGGTGGCGCAGTGGTTGAGAGTCCGCCTGCCGATGCAGGGGACACGGGTTCGTGACCCAGTCTGGGAAGATCCCACACGCTGCGGAGCGGCTGGGCCCGTGAGCCATGGCCGCTGAGCCTGCGCGTCCGGAGCCTGTGCTCCGCAGCGGGAGAGGCCACAACAGTGAGAGGCCCGCGTACCGCAAAAATAAATAAATAAATAAATAAATAAATAAATAAATAAGACTTTTTAAAGAAGAATTTTAACATTGTTCAAAAAACCCCAGATGATAGCAATTTAAAAGCTCCCTGCTGGAAAACAAAAGCAGGAGTTTCTCACAGTCTCTTCACCAAAGTCTGGATTTTGATGGAAGTCATAGACCATGAAAGCTGGAAGGGCTTGGAGAGTATTTCTGCTGTCATTTCTAAAGTATGATCCAACCTCAAGAAATTTCTGGCCACATCCCAGTGACCTGGATTCTCTGTGGGCATGGGCCTCAGGGTCTGCACTTTAAAAGAGCTCCTCCATGACTCTCACGAACCTAAACTTTGAGCTAAACCTTTATGACAGGGAGCTGCTTGTTCAAAATACAGACTGATGGGTGTACCCCAGATCTACCAAACTGGAATTTCTAGGGGTGGTCCTGAAAGTCTATAGCAATTGTAACAAGCCCTTAGTCCCAGGCCCATTCCCACCCCAGCTGATTTGTGCAGCCAGCTAGCCATCTGCTACAAACTGACAGGTAGGAACCACTAATCTGTAAAAACCCCATTTCACAGATGAGGAAATTGGGATTCAGAGAAGTGAAAAATCCTTATTTAGTACCCTATTTTGTCCCACAGCAATCCCATCCTGCAAAAAAAAAAAAAGAAAAGAAAAGGAGGAAGGAAGGAAGGAGGGAGGGAGGGAGAATAAAAAGGATTTCAATTGTGGCAAACAAAAATGGAATGAAGAGGCTAATTAGAGAAGTAATTCCATCTTTGCTCTTTGGATATCTCCCCCAAACAACTAAAAATCCATCCCTTAGAACAGGAGTTCTTAACCTGGGGAGTCCATCAACTTGGATATAAATAAAATTACTTCTTTATTTTCACTAAACCGAAATTAAGCACTTCCTTCAATTATGAATGTCAGCATCAACCCACAGCAGAAGAAATCCTTAGCATCCCCGATGGAAATCACAGGTATTTATATTTTCAAATCGCATTACAGTTTTTGCAGACCCCAAAATATCATTTACACTCATCAGTGCTTTGAAACTACTAGGTCTTGTCATTTAGTGCATTCTTAAAGAGTCACATTTTTTTTAAACTTTGGTAACTATATTTTGATATAATCACTATCCTTTGTGATCCACTGTATTTTATTTCATGCATTTAAAAACATTCTTCTGAGAAGGAACTATGAGGCCAAAGGCATCCAAGGGATAAAGAATGCTTAAGGAGCTCTAGGGACAACCATTTCTTTCTTTTTTTTCTTTGCGGTACACGGGCCTCTCACTGTTGTGGCCTCTCCCGTTGCGAAGCACAGGCTCCGGACACGCAGGCTCAGCGGCAATGGCTCACGGGCCCAGCCGCTCCGCGGCATGTGGGATCCTCCCGGAATGGGGCACGAACCTGTGTCCCCTGCAGGCAGACTCTCAACCACTGCGCCACCAGGGAAGCCCTCTTTCTTTATATATATATATTTTTTTTTTTTTTAATTTTACTAAGGTACAGTTGAGTTACAATGTTGTGTTCATTTCTGCTGTACAGCAAAGTGACTCAGTTTTATATATATATATACGTATATATATATACATATATATATATACATATATATATTCTTTAGGGACAAAGTCATGCCCCCACACCCGCTAGAGCCAGCATTTCCCAACCCTCCGAGGCAGCAAAAATCACTGGAGGTACTTATTATTCTGAGTAGGGCCTAAGAATCATTTTAACAAGAGCCTCAGGTGATTTCGGAAATGCTGCCTTATCAGAAAATTTGGGAAATGCTGCCTTAGGCTGTGTCTGTTGAAAATCAATAGCCAACTTCAGTACCTGAAGACACTCTTGCTTCTCCCACCTTCTGTATTGCCAAAGGGAGTTAGTTATATTCATTAGCAAGTGAGAGTAACACCATCTGGCCGCCGTTTAATTCCAAAGTGAGTTTTATTCATTAAAATTTAGGAAGAAGGTAGAATCATGTTTCTAAAAAGCCTTAAATCAATCAGATTTTTTTTTTGCTTTGCTTTACTTCTGCTTTAATTTCAAAAATCACTTTACCTTTCATGTTCTCCCAAAACTCTGTAGTACTCATCTCACTGTCAGCACTTATCATACTGTATCATAGTTATTTTCTTAGCATCCATCTCCTGGGCCCTCAGTTCATCCCTTCTCATTCACACATGACTCCCCCTAACACACAGATATTATATCCTGAGGCCCTGGGAACAAAAACAGGTTTAATTCATTTCAGTACACCCACCCCAGCAAGGTATCAGCCCTATAATGGGCCCTCAGTGAACACCAGCTTTGTGGGTGGGTAGACGGACCAATGCCAACTCTTCTCCCTCCTATGATATGAGAATGGAGTTAAACTGTACACTTCCCAGAAGCAGCGTGTCGGGGTGCTGACCTCTGAGAGGCAAAATAGAGTAATGGTTGATATTAAGGGTTTGAAATTCCAGCTACTTTTTTTTTTTTTTTTTTTTGCTGTACACGGGCCTCTCACTGTTGTGGCCTCTCCCGCTGCGGAGCACAGGCTCCGGACGCGCAGGCTCAGCAGCCATGGCTCACGGGCCCAGCCGCTCCGCGGCATGTGGGATCTTCCCGGACCGGGGCACGAACCCGTGTCCCCTGCATCAGCAGGCGAACTCTCAACCACTGCGCCACCAGGGAAGCCCCCAGCTACTTTTACTAGCTATGTGTCCTTAGGCAAATTATTCAACCCTTCTCAGACTCCATTTCTTTATCTATAAATTGGAAAGAACATTTACCTCATTTGGTTGCTGTAAGAGTTACTTAGCATGTTCTTGGCCCTTTCACTTCTTTATTGATCGTTCACTATTATTTACTTGGCGTGGAGGACTTAAGTATTTCCATTACACATCCCACCAATTAGGGAAAACCAAGTGATGGCACCTTAGCGGGAGTTACTTAAATTAGCTAATCAGGTTGTTTTCTTCTTGACACTTAGCTGAGATCAAGGAGTGAATGGGGATTTTGCTGGCAGAGTTGGAGACGGGATGAGAGGAGAGCCAGAATGGGGTAGCACAGTGGGGGCCTGGAAGCCAGAGGGCAGCTTGAGGGCTTTGGTCCTTAGGGGCTCAAGAAACCAGGGACCAAAGAAATCTGCCAGGTACATACTTTCACTAGTCCCCAAAGTCAGTAGCCCCCACTGTCTTGCGCTGTTTTTCTACAACCCTGGGATACAAGCAATCAGAAGGAGGTGTCTCATTCCCTAGAAGGGGGTTGATGCGGTCTGTCACACAAAAATCCTTGATGGCACATGGTTTTCTCCTTCTCCCTTGTGGCCACCCACTTCCATCCCTTTCCAACAGCTGCCCCCTCCTCGCCTGACACCCCCATACAGCAGGTGTGTAACAACCTACATTCCAGTGCCCCATCTGCCTCTATAGCCATGCCTCTCTGGGCAAGGTACTGAACCTCCCCAAGCTTTAGTTTCTTTCTCTGCAATGAAGATAACAATAGTCCTCTCTCACAGGACCATAATCAGCAATAGAGGCCATGTATGTAAAGTTCAGACATCGGTAATTATTAGTATTAACACAGATTATGTCAGAGACCATTCATTCTGTCAGAATATATTTGCAGGCTGGGCATTGCTCTAGGAGCCTGGATGCAGCAGCAAACAAGTAAAAGTCCCTGCTCCTATCAGGTTGATTAAGTTACAGTCATTTAATCTCCTATCAAATAAGTGTATAATTTGTCTTCAAAAAGCTTTAAAAGCATATACAGTTTTTAAAAATTCAGGTATCAAGTTATCAGAATCAATGTTTCAAAGTTATAGAACTTTCTGGAATGGGTTATATGGGTTGGTGACACACATAGATTGAGTTCTCAATAAATGTTAGCTTGTTTTAATGATATTAGGAGCTCATGATGATCTCTAGTTACTTTATTTAAGAATGCCTTGCTTCTCCAGTTCTCTTCAAGAACAGGGCCTGAAGATCTTTTTTAAAAACCTCTTAAAACACGTAACAGGGCTTCCCTGGTGGTGCAATGGTTAAGAATCTGCCTGCCAATGCAGGGGACACAGGTTTGAGCCCTGGGCTGGTAAGATCCCACATGCCGCAAAGCAACTAAGCCCGTGCACCACAACTACTGAGCCTGAGCTCTAGAGCCCGTGAGCCACGACTACTGAAGCCCGCACGCCTAGAGCCTGTGCTCCACAGCAAGAGAAGCCACTGCAATGAGAAGCCCACACACCCACAATGAAGAGTAGCCTCTGCTCACTGCAACTAGAGAAAGCCCACATGCAGCAATGAAGACCCAACAGGGTCAATAGATAAATGAAATAAATTGTTTTTAAAAATTTAAAGCACATAACACCCTCCTCCAATGAACTAAGTATTAGGAGTTTCACAAGCACTTGTTTTATGAATGAATGAATGAACGAATGGACAAATGAGCAAACAAATGAACGAACATACAGGACATCCAGCAAGCCTGCAGTTTTCTATTGTTCTAATGATCCTCTCTCACCTACACTGTCCCCCAACATATGTACACAAACAGGCACTCACAATTTTGAAAAAAAAAAAAGTGGTTTTCCCCAATTTAAGACATAAATTGCATAGTAAACATACGTTAAAAGAGATTTAGTATACAAATTTCACCTTTTGCAAGAAGCTTTTACAGCATACAACTGTCCTATGGATTGAGCAAAACCATCTTCTATTCTCCCGGTTCCTCTCATTGTGTTATACTATACATTGTGTTAGACTATACATGTAACTTTTAAAAAGTTTTCATTCTCAGAATTCCTTTAAAATTCATATTAAGCTGTTATTTACATACAGCCAAATGGTTGGACTAAAAGAGAGAAAGTAAATCCACAACTAAATGAACAAAAATGATGACTTCATCACTAGTTTGAACTTTTCATTGTTGCTTTCAAACAAAATATTTTCGGTCAGAGTTTCTCATAGTAGAGCTTGGAAATGACCAAATATAGGGAAAAGATCAAATGCTGAAAAGGAAATAAATCTAAGGGGAAAGAAATTAGTAGGGAAGGGGAAAGAGAGAGAGCCTTTCAGGAACTTGCATTAGTGCCATAAAACAATGATGTATAGTCAAGTGGCCTGGTGATATAACCAGCATCTTGGATGAGAAAAATTAGACAGAGGGCCAACAGCATCTTTATGCGCTATTTTTTGTAGCTTTTTTCCTTGAGAACCTACTTCAGAGGCTACTGTACCTATGTTTCACTCCCTTTTCTCTTGAATAGCCATTGGGCCTGCCCAGCAGAGGTAACATGAACACCCAGCTACAGCCTGAGGTACAAAGCTTCACAGGTTTCCCCTTGAGAACCATGGTGCCCAAGAATGGCGGCCCCAAGAGCAGGAAGCTGGCAAATGCACAAAAGCCTCGGGGCCCCAAGAGTGGCATTTGTGGATGAAAGTGATAATCTCCCTAGCATATCGCTCTGGCTCAATTAGGTAATGTAAAAAAAATTTTTAATAAAATAGAAATGTGCTAGAATATAACTTAAATTACCTAAATTCCTGACTTACTTATAAGTGTTACTCAGAGGAGTTATGGAGCTTGGAACACACGTGTAAATGCGTGAGGTCAGAACCATCCTCAGTGATTCCGTGAATAGTAAAGAGGATCTGGGCCCCTTTCCAGTGCCCTGGACACACCTTCCCCCGACCTCTTGGTGAGTGGGACCATGGTGACGAAGGCAGGCACACCGGCACAGATTTATTTCACATAGGCTTTTATAGATGTTGTTAAAGCTTCAAAACCGGAAGCCAGATCGATTTTCATTTTGGAGGTAAGTTTTATGAAAAATGTGTTCTCAGTTTATTTCCTGGTATATGGTGAGCTCTCCACTGGGCGGAGGGCTTCAGAGAGGCAGTTTTGGCACGGTGCACACATCTGGCAGTCACCCAAGTTCTTTTACTCCCAGCTGTGCATCTAGGGGCGTATCACTTAACTACGATGAGCTTTAGTTGCCTCCTGAGTTTGAACCAGATCAGCAATTCACAGACCTTGGTGTGATGGGAGACAGGGGGGTTTATTTATTTAAAAACGAAGATTCACGGACCCCAGATCCAGAGACTGTGACTCAGGAGGTCTAAGAAAGGTTCTAAGGAAGGGTTCAGAAATCTACATCTTTAATGAGCACCCCACTGTGGCCCACACTTTGAGAAATGCTGGACTAATTGATTTGGAAGATCCCTTCCAGCACTAACATTCTATGGATTTGTCCTTTCAGGGCAGCCTAGGGAAGGCGGTAGAGTCGAGTGGGTTGTTGTCTCTTCGCTGTGGGGAAACACTAACATCCTTGTCTCTGATACCCAGGTGACAGGTGGAGTCTGGAATTTCAGCCGAGTTTGCTGTGATGTTTTCGTCACTCTGGATGTCATGATGTGTACAGCCAGCATCCTGAACCTCTGTGCCATCAGCATCGACAGGTAAAGCTGGGCTTCCCTTCCAGACTTAGGAGAGAGGTGGCCTAGGTCAGGTGGTGAGGGAAATCACCTAGGGAAGCTGCTCTTGCTATATTCAAGGCACAGGCTTTGCATCTGAGGGCACTGGGGTCACTGCCACGTACAACTTAACTCTGAGACATTTTCTTTTCTCTCTTTTTCTTTTAAGCGATGGTTTGTAGGTGAGAGGAAACTCCTGTGACAGGAGAGAAATAACTATCCTATAAGCTTTCCTTTCCCCCAGAGGATTCTGGTTTTGCTTTTCCACCACCCTTGGGGTTTTTGTGATTCCTAATTTTTTGTGGGGAGAAAAGGTGAGGGGGACAAAGAGGTGAGATGAGCTGACACAGTTAGGAGACACTGTTCCTGTTGTTATTGTGTTTTGGTAAATGGAGGGAGATAGAGAGAGCAGGGGCAAAAGACAGAGAGGGGAGAGAAAAGCTTGCGACTTGGGAGTACCTGTGAGGAGGGAGAGAGGAGTGGAGAATGGTAATTTTAGAAAATGTGGCTGTGCCCCATTTATTTATTTCCTTCATAGAGTTTAAGAAGAACAATGTTTTTTAGAACTGTCTTTTGGTGGCTGGAGTGGATTTCTGTGATTTTGACTAGAGCCTTTGTGTGTTCCACCAGAGTAACATCATTCTCTATCCCTAAGAGTGTACCGCCTTGGCTCTGGGGACCTCTGTTCCTCTCTTCCCCTCTCTTTCAGTTTCCTCTCCTCTTTCCCTTTCCCCTCCCTGAGTCTTAGATCTGCCATGGCTCCCAAGGACATCTGCAGGCCCACTGAGCGCCCTGGGGAAAGGAAGTCGCTTTCGAGCTTATGGCCCCTGTTGCCAGTCAAGAGCCTCCAATCTTCCCTTCTCCGAGTCCCCGTCTACCTCTTCTTTTCCTACAGTCTCTCCCAGGAATATTATCCATCCACTCCAGAGCTCCAACAGGTGACCCCAAATAAAATCTGCCATCTATTGGGAATTTAGCACATCGCGCTAAGGCACGACAAAGCCTTAACTCACTTCCTCTTCACAACAACTCTCAGGTACTCTTACTATCTTCATTTCCAGCTTCTCAGACTAATTAAGGAATTTGCACAGTCACACAGCTGAGAAGAAGCAGTGCCAGGATTTGAATTCATGTCTATCTGACTCCAAGTTAACAATCTTAGACTTTGTGCTAAGGCTCCTCAAATCTCCAGCCTCACCCCTAATTTCTCCCCTGATATCCAGACCACATTACTTCCTGGATATACCACTGGCTCCTACAAGGCAAAATGTTAAAAACCAAACCATCAAAGCATCACAGCACCAAACCATCTTGACTTGATGATCTCTTACTGACAACATCTTTCTTCTGAAAACTTGGATTTTGTTCGAATCCTTTCTCTTCCTCATCTCCCACATCTAAGCAATCAATGCTTACAGACTCTCTTTCTGAAATGCTTTCTAAATGTGACCCATCTTTCCCTTCTTACCTCACCTGCTTATTGGGGGCTCCTATGACCTCCCACCTAGACTTCTGCCACAGCCTCCTAATTGGCCCTTCAACCACTCTCAGAATTATTCCCCCAGAAGTAAAGCCCGAATGTCTATTGCCCTACTCAAAACCCTTCAGTGTCTCTCTGACCTGTGGAATAAAAACTGAAGTTACCTTCACAGCCTAAGATTCAAAGTTTTCCACAATATGGCCTCACGTTACTTTTTCAATCTCATCTCTTTCTGGGTTGCCCTCTAGCCCTCTCATGCTCCAAGGCCGATCACACTGGCCCCCTTTTCCGTGAAGCCCTTCCAAATGTCTACAGCTTAATTCAGTCACCCCTGTACTCTCACAGTGCTTCCTCTGTAACCATGTTGTGGCATCTCCAGGCTCCCTTTGCAGGAGTCCTAATACACGTCCTCCTCACGTGCCCAAGTGTGACATTCACGTGACCCACTGTTGTGCCCTCTGTATCAACAGCCCTAAACTTCCTTGCATGTGTGTAACCAAAGAATGGGCATGAAAACCCTATCCTCTAGTGATACTGCAAACCCAACCAGTCAACTTGGTGGGCTTTGACTTTTATCATTTGCTTGGCTATCACCTGACTTTTATTACTTGATTGGCTAGCCTGAGAAGGAAAATTAAAGAACGTGTCCATAATGCTGAAACTAATACCATTAAAGAATGTGTTAAAAATAAAGGGATACAGTTGCATAACTGTAAATATACCCCAAAAATCCACATTGGTATTTATACTTAGATGAATTGTGTGGTATGCAAATTATATCTTGATAAAGCTGTTAAAAAGTGAAGGGATAGTTAGTGACTTTATAATATTTTTAGCTCTCTGAGAACAGAATTCCTCCAATAACATCTAAGTCATTTGTGTGATTTCCTGACATTTAGTACATGTTTTAGTACATGTTTTCAGAAATATATCATTTACAGAAGTAACAGATTGCATCTGTTTTGCTATATCATCACCTCCACCACCCCAAACTATTATATCTTCCTAGTTCCTCATTACCTGTGAATCTCCCTGCTGTGCCTATTACAGAGCTTTGAACAAGGAATATTAAACCAGGGAATTTCCCTGGCGGTCCAGTGGTTAGGGCTCCATGCTTTCACTGCCGAGGGCACAGGTTCAGTCCCTGGTAAGGGAACTAAGATTCCGCAAGCCACCTGGCGCGGCCAAAAGAAAAAGGGAATATTAACTGAATCCTGAATCTGGTGGTCCCTGCCTGAGGGTAGCCAATGCTTATACCACAAATATGCACCTTCAGAAAGGACAAGAGAGAGGAGGATCAGATCAGCCTTGGAGGAGGGAGGGAAGAACTGTATAAAGAGACCTCTAGAAGAGGCTCTGGGACAGCCCCCTCCCAGCCTTCCAGTTCCGACCCTACCCTCTACCATCTTGGAAAGTGTGCCTATACACTCCACCCACACACATTCTCACACATGCGGCTGGCAGGTGAGGCTGTGCAGGCTGTGCACTGGAGTGTGGGAACTGAATTCAGACAAGGGCTTCATTGCCAAGCCTTGAGTAAACCAAGATAGGGTGCCCTTTACCAGCCAGGAGAGGGTATCTTTTTGTAACTTGCACAAAAGCACCATTTTGCTGGCAGCGGTCATGCTTAACACACGCTTCTACTTGCACCACCGAGTAGATACAACCAACAAGAACAAACCTTGAACTGGCTTCTGTCCCATACGGGGAGAACTCCCAGAATGCATAGCATTCACCTACCTGCAACCTGAGGAACAAGTCCTGCCTTAGACCGCAAAGGACAAGGATGCACCCCTCTTGGCCTGTAGGTCTATAGGAACCAATCCTCACCAAACTTCAAAATGGAGCCTCCTTTCTCTTCTAGGACTGAAAATAGGCCTTGGAAAAGCCGTCTCCATTATCCTTCACAGCAGTTTGCAGTACACAGCATTAAATTCTGTTCATGGGATGCCAAATGGTTGGTCAATTCATTAAAAATGCAGTCATTCATGCAGACCTTTGGTCTTCACACAATGCTAGTCACCCGTCTGACAAACTTGACCAAATGGATTCAGCATTTTTTGGTCATGAAGCCCTGATCAGTAATAACAGGGTGGTAAGAGATAGGAAAGAAAAGGAAATGATAAAAGGGTTTTTGAAAGCAAGTAATGCCATTGTCATTAGATTCGTAGGCATAGCTCTGGATGTTGGGATTAATGCCGCCTTTTCTTTTATAAAAAGCAGAGTGGGTGAGCACAACCCCCTAACCCGCCCTTGGCTCCTTGCCTCCCAGTAGGCCAGCCCCCTCCCGCCACATCCTGGGTCAGAACTAACTCAGGGAGAGGGCTGAGAAAGTGTCAAAGGAGCAGGACAAGATCCGAGCAAGCGGTGAGAATTCGAGTCCTCCGCAAGGAGCCCAGGGATAATGCAACCAAATTCATTCACCAGGGAGTTCTTTAAGTGGCTCTCAAACGGCACCCATCACATAGGCAAGCCTCCGCGTCTCTGCAGCGAGCACAATAGGTACCAGATGAGTCACAGGCACCTTGGATTTTTAGTTTGCATCTAAATAAGCACTTTATATTTGCAAAGGGCTTTCCAGTCATTTGCAAAAAGCTTTCTCCTTCAACCATTCCGTGAGGGGAGTCCACAGAACTAAAGATTTATTGAGCCCCCTGTCTGACCAAATAAAAGGTGGTGAAAAGCAGCCCTCACAGAGCTCGGGGGCTCATTAAACCCAGGCGGGGAGTTAGACTCAGGTCCTCCCACCCAGCCCAGCCTCCTTCCTCCCCCACTGCCGCTTCCCTGGGACGCACCTTCCTCAGTTCACACACACACACACACACACACACACACACACCCCTCCCACTTGGGGACAGGGCCCCAAGCAGAGGTCGAATTCTGTGAGGATCCTGAAAACTTCAGCAGAGTGACAAGCCCACGAACCCCCGTCACAGAATTGGGAGTCATAAGGGGCGTTAGAGTTTAACTCATTTATGCAGAAATGAGTTAAACTAAATGCCCCCACGGGGACCCGTAGCCTCTTAGGTCTGAAACTAGAACCTGGGTCTCCCAACTCCCACACCACCGGTCTGGCCCCTTCATTGGTGGAGGCGGGGATGGGACACCGAGGGAGGGGCCTCTGGCCATGCCAGCACCCAGTTCTCTAGGTGCTATTTCCTTGGACTAAACCAGTCACATTTGCTTTGTCTTCAATGCCCTGGCTACCTCTGTGCTAATCCTAACTTGAGTGAATCTAAAGGCAACAGCAGTAGAAATAGCTACCATTTCTTTAGCATGTACTACGTGCCGGGCACCAAGAGCTTGTCATTATCGCTAACGCTCACGACATCCCAGCAAGGTAGGTGTATTACCCGCACTCTACAGGTAAGGATTCTTAAGACTAGACTGTGTGGGTAACCTTGCCCAGATCACACAGCTGGTAGGTGCAGGAGAGGGGATTCAGCCAGCCTCTTTCTACTCCAGCTCACTGCCTTTCTCAGAGGCGTAGCCTACTCTGGGCCCCTAGCTCTGGGTCACACTGCCTAGTTGGAAATCCTGGCTTTTTCACTTAATAGCAAGGTGAACTTGAGCAAGTCAGTTAACCTCTCTGGGCCTCAGTTCCCTTACCTGTTTAGGGGAGATCAGATCAAAAGTGTTGTTATGCAGAGTAAATGAGTTAATGTTTGTAAAGACTTCGAACAGTTGCCTGGCCCCTAGAAAGTGCTGTATACTTGTTTGAGGAATAAATAAATTTAATGTTCCCTGATAATCAGGAATAAGGGGCAGACACCCCTAAATTCACTGATATGAACAATCACAGATCCCTTGGGCTAGCACAATAATAATGACAATAATAATAATACTATTTTTTGAATGCTTAAGATGGACGGGGCATTGTGCTAAAAAACTTCCCAGAGATCATCTCATTCAATACGCATAACAGCTCTATCAGGCGGACTCATTATCCCCCTTGTGCGATGAGGAAACTGGGTCTCAAAGAAGCCACATCTGTGGGCTTCCCTGGTGGCGCAGTGGTTGAGAGTCCGCCTGCCAATGCAGGGAACGCAGGTTCGTGCCCGGTCCGGGAGGATCCCACATGCCATGGCCCAGTGAGCCATGGCCGCTGGGCCTCCGCGTCCGGAGCCTGTGCTCCGCAACGGGAGAGGCCGCAACAGTGAGAGGCCCGCGTACCGCAAAAAAAAAAAAAAAAGAAGTCACATCTGTGGTCCAGGTCACAAGGTTCAGCGGCAGGCCAAGCGGGATTCAGACGCTAATCACTCTGTTTCCAACGTCCATTGACTTACCCACTGAGCACACTGCCAGCGTTGCCGGAAAAGACCCCAAAAAGCTAGGAACTCAAAGGGAGGCGGCTGGCCAGGCAGTGATTGGGCAGCACGCGCAGCGCGCGCTCGCTCTCTGACCGAAGACCCGGAAGAGCCGGGTGAGCGCATCGGGTCCACGCCCAGCCCCGCCCTGGCCTGCGGTCGGTCATCTGCGATCGATTCGGGAGGAGATCAGAGGCTGAGCAGTCTGCTTGAGTTGGAATTCAGGGTCCCTGCAGGGCTGCAGGAACCAGGGGGGCTGAGCTTCCCTCCCCGCCTCCCCACTGGGGGCCTGGAGAGCCCCCAGGTGAGCCGTGAACTTCTCACCCCGCCGCGCTGGCTGGGTTCTTGCTGCCTTCTGGTGCCCTCCGATGGTCAATGACGGAACAGCCTCTGTGTTTCAGCCCCGATGGCAAGCTTCCTGGCGTTTTTCACCCTAGAAACAAGTTTGGCGGGGCGCGGGGGTGGGGGGGGATCTCATTTATTCTAAAAGTTTAATCATATTTTAAAACTAAGAAGAAAAAATATATAAATGTAACAGTGGTAAACGTTGTCTCATCTCTCACTTCTTACCCAAGTTAACAAGAGTTTTGACACAGAAATTTTCCCTAATGCAGACTTTCTCCAACTTGTCTAATCTTATAAGATACACTTGCTTGTTAAAAATACAAACTTCTGGAGTGGAACAAGTATTCAAGGGTGTGACCTTGGAATATGTGTTTTAACAGGACCCCCAGGAAATTAATACAATCGAGCTAATTGATGGGGAAACTCAGTTCTGGGTAGCGGCGATGCTCTCAAACTACAAACCACCTTTCAGTGCCACGTTTCCTGAGGAAGCCCTTGTCCCCCGTAAGGCCTCAGAGACTTGCAGTGCCCTTGGCAGGGAGCAGGGCACCCAGGAGAGACCTGGCCTCGGAGACTGCTACCACCAGCTGTGGGAACTTGATTTCATCATGTAACCTCTGTATGGCCTTGATTCCTCCTTTATAAAATGGAGCCAGTACTCCCTACGCTTACTAACTCATTGAATTAATGGGAGTCTCCAAGAAGTTGCTGAATATTAAAGCGGATCTAGGAAAGTGTGCAGCATTCAGTGGTGGACTTGGAGTCAGCCTGTAATGGCTAGTGGGAACTGATTGGCAAAATTTTAGTTTTTTGAGCCGGTTATTAAACCAATGGTGTAACTTGAAGTGGACAATGGTGGGAGTATTTGTCCCACAGAAATTGACAAATGGTATAAGTTAGGGCTTTTATTCGCCTGCAGAGCCAGTTGTTAGGCATTTAGCAGCACACTACCAAATGATGGAATGGTCGGATTCTTTTACATCCAAGGTCATTATGTAAATGAAGGCCAACAGGTCTGGACAAGGAAGAAGTGTGCCATACCTTTCCTTCCTGACCCTCATCAGCTGTTTGGCCAGGACAGCTGCAGGGCTTCAGGCTCAGCCTCTCCTCCACGGTGCCTCAGGGATCACTGCTAAGGGCCAGACCCTGGTTGACGTATTTGACGTGAAGCCCCAGCTCACTGCCCCAGCCGAGTCGGAAGTCCTGAGAGAGTGAGAGGCCTGGAGGAGTGCCAGGTGCTACTTGCCCTGCTCCTTTGTCGCCAAGTTAGGGATTCAAGGGAGGATCTATAGTGTATGTGCATCAGGAGAAGGGAACTGGGTTGTCATGGGCCTTCCTTGAGGTTGGTGGTGGGATGGTAATTTGACCTTATTAAATAAGGACTCTATTTCTCCCTCTTGACAAAGAAGCCACCTCTGTCACATGTTAGGGTGCCAAGGCCAAGTTCTGCAGAGTCTGCCTCCATCTCAGCCCTCAGAGCTGACTCTCAGGCTGCTCTTTGGGGATACAAATGTTAACACATGAACTCTAAGGCCAGATGCATATGAGGAGATGAGTCAGGTGGCTGGCACATATAGGAGAAGCATCGGGGAGCACTACCCCACAACTTCCAGCCCAGGGTCTGTCCTTCCCTTCCTCAGCCCCAAGCCTTGAGGTGCACAAGGGGAGCTAAGGGGGTTCCTGCTCTGCATCTGGCCTCCAGGTTCCCTGGACGCTGATGAGACAATGAAAAATTGAGCATGTGTACTATTTACAATTGCCAAGACATGGAAGCAACCTAAATGTCCATCAACAGATGAATGAATAAAGAAGATGTGGTATATATACACAATGAAATAATGCTCAGTCATAAAAAAAGAATGAAATAATGCCATTTGCAGCAACATGGATGGACCTAGAGATTATCATACTAAGTGAAGTTAGAGAGAGACAAATATCATATATCACTTATATGTGGAATCTAAAAAAAATGATACAGATGAACTTACTTACAAAACAGAAACAGACTCACAGACATAGAAAAATCCTTATGCTTACCAAAGGGGAAAGGTGGACAGGACAGATAAATTAGGAATTTGGGAGGAACATATACACACTACTATATATAAAATAGATAAACAGCAAGGACCTACTGTATAGCACAGGAACTATACTCAATATTATGTAATAACCTATATGGGAAAAGAATCTGAAAAAGAATGTATATATAACTGATTCACTTTGCTGTATACCTGAAACTAACACATTGTAAATCAACTATACTTCAATAATAAATAAATAAATAAATAAATAAATAAATAAAAAATTGAGGGCTTCCCTGGTGGCGCAGTGGTTGAGAGTCCGCCTGCTGATGCAGGGGTCACAGGTTCGTGCCCCGGTCTGGGAAGATCCCACATGCCGCGGAGCGGCTGGGCCCATGAGCCATGGCCACTAAGCCTGTGCATCTGGAGCCTGTGCTCCACAGCGGGAGAGGCCACAACAGTGAGAGGCCCACGTACTGCAAAAACACAAAACAAACAAACAAAAAAAATTGAGCATATGTAGACACAGCTATATATATTAGATCCCTTGAGCTGGGCTAGGATTAGAATTGTCCTCTTATGAGGACAGAGGCCTTCAGAGTCCATGAGGCAATCAGTCAACAGCTTCTTACTACTTGCTTTGTACAAGGACCTATATGGAATACCAAGTCTATAAGATGATTTGAGCCATTAAGTAACTTAAATCCTATGGGGTCTATCTCTCTCCAGCCACGAGGCAAGTTCAATAATGCATGCAGAAGGGCAACGTGATTGATTGGCATAGGAGTGCTATGCATTCAGAGTTAGAGGTCTCTGTAAGATAGAAGGACTGGGAAGGTTACTGGAGAGCTGATCTGGGATTAAAGGAGAGAAAAAATGAGCTACCCAGGGAAGAAAAAGGGATAATGGATTGAACAAAGACTGTTGAAGATAACCCGTCACTAGGCCAATATGACTGCAGTTATATGTAAGTGTCAGGGTCCAACGGGAGGTCAGGTTGGCTGGGCTAGTTGGGGTCATGTTGAGGAAGGCTAAGTATTGACGTTGTATTTGTTTTCTGTTGCTGTGTAACAAATTATCACGAAGGTAGTGACTTTATATCAGTTTTTAATCTCACAGGTCAAAAAGTCTGTGCACCATGTAGGTAGGTTCTCTGCTAAGGGTCTCACAAAGCTGAAAATGAGGTGTAGGCTGACTTGTGTTTTCGTCTTCAAAATTTATTCAGCTAGTCAGTAGAATTCAGTTCCTTGCAGTTATAAGATTGAGGTTCCCACTTTCTTGGTGGTTGTCAACCAGGGGCTGTTCTCAGCTCACATAGGCCTTTTGCTGTTCCTTGCCAAATGATCTTTTCCCAAACATGGCAGTTTGCCCCTTGCAGGCCAGGAGGATAATTTCTCATGCTTTGAATCTCTCTGAATTAAGGAAGGGCTCAGTCCCTTTCAAGGGCTCACCCAATGAGGTCAGGATCACCCAATATAATCTCCTTTTTGATTTACTCAGTCTGTTGATTTGTAATCTAATCACACGATTTCTACTAGTTCTACAGTACATAAATCTTGGGGGCCATCTTAGAATTATGCCTATTTCAGACAGTTTTCCTCTGAGTTGGGGGGAACATGGGGTGGGGTGGACAGGATGAAATCTATTTGGGGACTTAGCAATAGGAGACCAGCCAGGAGGCTGTGGCCATCACAGAGAAAAAGTGGTAGAAAAGAAATGCATGGATAATGGGGAAGATACCATAATGGGTAAATTTACAGGACCTGCTGTCCTTCTGCCTAAAATGTTCTTTTCCTACCTTCCCTCATGTCTGGCTCCTTCTCACCCCACTCATTTTCCTACCCACTTGCCCCTTCTTTACATCCTCCACTATCCTTAAACACATCACCCAACTTACTTCCTTTGTGATACTCATTTTACATTAACATTTTTTTCATCTATCTACTCCACTCAACTCCCAGCTCAGTAAGGACAGAGACAATGTCCCATTTGCACATCTGTGTATTTCCAGAATAAGACCTGGTATATAGTAAGAACTCAATAAATATTGAATGAATGAAAGGCTAAATGAATGGGTGAGCAAATGATATGGAAGGACCAAAGAAGAGTCCAAAAGCCTGAGTGTTGGGTGTGGATGTCTGGAAGAAAGGCAGGAAGTGGAAGCAGATTAAGGGATGTAGGGAAATAGAAGATCTATTTCAGATAATTTGAGTTTGGGACAACCATGGAGCAATCATGCAGGTAAGTCCAACAAGCAGCTGTGAATGTATGTGTGGATATACCACAGAAAAGACAACAATATCCAACAAGAATAAGAAACTGTGCTTTGACCATGTAAAAGCATGTGCTGTAGAGTGAATGTTTGTGCCCCCCCAAAATTCATATGTTAAAATCCTAACTGCCAATGTGATGGTATAGGAGGTGGGACATTTGGGTGGTGATTAGGGCTCCACCCTCATGAATGGGATTAGTGCCCTTATAAAAGAGACTCCAGAGAGCTCCCCTCAGCCCTCCCACCGTGTGAGAACACAGCAAGAAGACTGCCGTCTACAAACCAAGAAGTGGGTTTTCACCAGGCATCAAATCTGCCAGCACATTGATGCTGGACTTCCCAGCCTCCTGAACTGTGAAATATAAATATTTATTGTTTAAGTCACCCAGTGTATGGTATTTTTGATATAGCAGCCCAAGCAGACTAAGACAGCATGAAAACTTGATTTTAAAATAAGCCTTCATTGGATATTACTCATCTCTATTTACAAAATCTCTGCTACTTGGAATAGTTGTCACTATGAGGATTAGAATTAATGTTAGGATACAGGCAGGGCTAAGCATCCTCTTTGGGCACAGTTCCATCATTATCTGAAAAACTGTGGGAGAACATAAAGGCACACAAACCAGCATCTAGAGTCTTCAAGGTTAAAGGTGTGTGAATATAAGGCTGGGATATGCTGGGCCATCAACCAGCACTGGTAGAAGCTCTCCGGCAACCCAGTGTTGTTATGCTATGCTTTTTATTCTTTCTCCCTTTCTCTGCTCACCTCCTTCAATGAGTACTCCATCTATCTTGTCTCAGCCTTTCTGCTCTGTTCACTCAAATACCCCTTTCTCTCTAAGTTTCTCCAACCAAATTATTTTTCTCCTGCCACATGTATCAACCTGAGTATTTCTCTAGTAACCTCTTTCAACTTGTCTTTAGAACCTTTCTCATCATGTCTATCCTCCCTCCCCTCCCTTTCACAGGTACACTGCAGTGGTCATGCCAGTTCACTACCAACATGGCACAGGACAGAGCTCCTGTCGGCGCGTGGCCCTCATGATCACGGCTGTCTGGGTGCTGGCCTTTGCCGTGTCTTGCCCTCTCCTCTTTGGCTTCAACACCACAGGTAACAGTGACGGCCCCACTTCCAACAGCGGCGTGATTCACAGCACATCTGAATGGTTGTGAGTGGTGCTGAGCCCTGAAATGTCTGACCCCTGCTCAATGTAATCAAATGAGGATGCTATAGACTGCAAAGGGTTGGCCTTTATTGATTACAAATAAAATAGAAAACAAAACCTCTTCAATTAATGGCACAATAATAATGTTCTGCCCCAATTAATGAAAAGTCTGCTTACTCCTATTTTGAAAGAAAAGCCATTGTATTCATTTGAAGAAATGTGCCAGTTAAAAAACTATGCTATATGAATAATTCAGGTGAAGTTTACTAACGAAAAGATGATAATTCATAATGGATTTACAATGCAAAATAACATATCATGAAAGCCCTGGAGTAGGGTATACATTTCTAACTTTTTTATTCAACAAAAATCTTTTCTGGTGTTTGGGAACTAGGATGAATTCCTAAATTACTAGAGGATGTATTTTATATTTTTTAATATGCAAAAATTTTGGCCATGGTGCTTGGCACATGGTACATCTTCTATTGGATGGATGGATGGATGGATGGATGGATGGTTGGATGGATGGATGGATGAGTGGATGGGTGGACGGACAAATGGATGAACAATGTGTATATCTGAGTTGTCTGGGATTTTAGATATGACACCAATCTGAACTGACACCTCACAGTGCCTTCAGCGTCTGTTCCATGACCATCTTTCAGCCTCAAGAATTTCATGTGTTGAATGGAAACTATTAGCACATACAGTATGGTTACAGGTATTGAAAATAAACAGAGTGTTCACTAAGAGAAAACTGATTGACTCATGTTCTAGTGTTCATCTGGACTTCTTAGTTTCTCCATTTGAATTGTTTCATTCAATTCCTACTATGTTCCAGGTTCATGAATTGCTGGTATATATGTACAAGTCATGTAGCTGTGTACTTATGTGTATACAGATATATTATATGTAACACATTACATGTAAATACAGGCAAATCTTAACTTACATATAGTCCTCAAAGAGTCATTTGCTGGTCAATTATTTAGAAGTCAAAATACATTTAGGAAGACAGAGGCTCTGGAGTCAGAAAAATCTAGATTCAAACTCCAGTTCTGCTGCTTAACAGCTGTGTCTGCTTGAACAAGTTACTTAACTTTTCTAAGTTAAGCTTCCTTGTTGATAAATTTGTGATAACAATATAGCACGGCATAAACTTGAACAAAATCAAATATGTGGACTAGGTCTATGTATTTAGTTAGGAAGTTTTCAGTATTTATTTTTATATATGGCCTCCTACAAGTAAGTCCAGCAACTTCATCTCTAAAATTATATGTTAGGTTGAACTCTTTATAATAGATGACATATTACTGCATGTGTCATATGTCTTTACTTATTACTGTTCAGGGTTGTAATCAAACCATGCGTATCTTTATACGTGATTCAGGGTGAACTTTGACTCTCTATAATTTTCATTGACTCTAGAATCTAAGCCTACATATGTTATAACTCCACTCTACCTCCTTCACAGAGTTCTTTTACAAGTAAGTGAGGATTAAATTGGGATAACATACATAGATGTGCCAAGCACATATCACCTGCTCAAGGTTAGGCTTGTTTCTCTGCTGCATTAGAGGTTAAGTAGCCAAGTTATCCAACAAAGATGTGCCTGGTTAACTCAGGGTGTTCCTAAAATATGATGTTGTTATTGTCTTTGCATTACTCTTTAATGCTTCCCATTATCAGTCACCAGTGTCACGTTATAAACACAAACATGCATTTGCACACACATGCACCAAGGCGACATTCTCTAACACGACTGTAGAAGCTGACTCTGGCGCTCAAATACCATTTCAATGAGTCTAAATGTGCCTTGGGGGTTAGTCCGATAACTAAGCCACTTTCTATATCCATGTTTCTATGAGAAAATGCCTTCTAAGTTGGAATTTGTAGTATGGGCCACTTCCTACCACTGCTAGACCAAGGCAATCTGTAACCCGGCCAGCAGCAAAGCCCCACCAACTTTTGCTGGGCGGAGTGATTCCTCTTCCTCATTCTTAGAGGCTGGCAGAGGCGGTCTTTCTCATGCGCGTGTGCGGGCACACACACACACACACACATACACATGCACACACACATATACACACATAGAGACACACACATACACACACATACACACAGATATACAGACACACAGATACACACACACACACACACACACACGGTAACACTTGGTCAAAATCTGACATCAGACAGAGTTCCCAGTTAAAGTCAACATATAAAGTGAAGAACAGTGATGACCTAATCACAGTGTTGTTCCCACCAGTGACATCTTTATTGTTTCAGAAACAAAACTCAGAAAAATCTTTCCAAAAGGATTTTCAAATATAGAATTGAGAAGACAAAAAATGCTCATGACTTACCACGTATAGGCTCACTTCTTTCTCATCTCTCTCTCTCTGTCTCTTACTTTTAAATGTATTAATTAGACTACAGTAGGCTCTCCACGTATTCATGTATTGTGCTCAAGTGTCAGGTCCATTGCAAAAGCCCAGTAGATACTAGCTAGTGTTATTGTTGTTATTATGATTATGTATTAGAAAATGTTCCTCTGCCTCAAAATTTAACTATGCCCCTCCTCCAACGGATATCTAAACAGTGGTAGTCCTGTTGGTGGTCAGAGAGCAGCCTAGTCATCTCATTCTAGAACATTAGTTCAGGGAATTCGTGAGCAGGACTCAAGGCAGAGAAGCCCCACCAGCCTTCTCTGCCTCAGTCTGACCTTCACAGCAAAGCTTCATTATCTTGATAGATGTGGGTTCCTCCAGCACCTCTTACAGCTCTAAGGAATTTCCCAAGTTCATCCAAAAGCCCAATATAAATGACTTCTCTCGGCCATTTATTTCTACTCCTCCTGTGAGAAGGAGAGGAGAAAAGGGCAGGATACTGCCAACAACACCTGATATTGGCAGTGGCTGGATTTTCATGAGGTGCAACACAAAACAGAACTTTCTGACAGGGCTCTTCTTTTAAGGAAATGGGCTGCCACGTGGGACTCTGAATTGTCAGAGAATGTAACGTAGAGGAAAGTTGAATTTCAGGTTCTTCTATCTTGGAATTGCTCTTATTGTCCGAAGAAAGAGTGACATGCATGTCTGGATACACACCTAAAGCAGGATCTTGGGTCACGGAGAGTTCCAAGGCTGTGGGGCCTGGCTGACCTGTGTTGCCCCAGGTCCCAGCAGAGACCCAGCAGTCAGGAGCCAAATATCACATCCTCAAGAGCCCCTGATGGCAGCGGAGGATGGAGTGTTAGTGCTAGAGGAAACCTGAAACATCCCTGATCCTTTTATTTTACAGATAAGAAAAATAACTAGTATTTAAGTGTCTGTTAAATCAGATAGTTATTGGGTTATTAAAAATTCCAGAATGGATAAGCAATAGCTGGTGACCAGGGTTTAAGAAACTTCCAAGGGCAGAAAAACTTAAAGTTGAGAAAGTCCAACCAACTGACATAATTTTCCTCTGAAACAAAGAAATGGAGGAGGGCTATTTAGATTTTAGCAATAGAACGCCTCACCTGGCTTTCAGAGCCCTGCATCTGGGGGTAGGGGGACTTGGCTGAGAAGCACAAAGAGAATACTAGGCTCATCTTCGATCAGATTCATTAAGATCTCCTGTCTTCGGAAACAAATTGAGGACAAATCCTTCAATGAACTAGAAGTTCATGAATCTCTCAACTCAACTTGCTTTTGACTTTGCCATTCACATGACTGTGGGGCTCAAGTTCCCAGGCTAGCGCACGAAAGACATCTAGTGTATCACCGAGCACAGCGCCTTGAATACAGCAGGTGCTCTGTAAACTTGTGTTGAATGAGTCAGTGGATGAGTCCTCCTCATAGTTCTTTCCTCCTTAGCTGTTGAGATTAGTTGGGATAAACATCCCTATCTCGGAGGATGGGGAGTAGCCTCCTGGCCTTCCCTATTATGCTCCAGCTAGTGACTGCTGATGTGCTTATGGAAAATGCTCATCTGTACAGTCTGCTCGTTTATTCATCATTCATGTATTCATTCATTCAATAACTGTCATGCTGACAGCACACTACCCTTTCAGTTAAATAATCAAGACAAGGCACCTCATCTCCTGGGGAAGCCTAGCTCCTGGGGGCCTCACTGCCCTCACCACCTCCTCAGGACTCAGCAGAGAGAAGCTTTCAGAATTGCTGTGCGTGGTGTTTCACTCTGCGCTGCCCACAGGACACACACCCAGGCCAGGCCTGGCAGAGGCTGGGGCAGGGCCCCACTCACTGCCCAACCGCCTCCAGCATCACTCTGCCTGCTGACAGGCCTCACGGGGGTGCATAACATGGAGAAATTCTGGGAGAGGCTGCAAAACTCTGTCTAAGGACAGGCAGCAGTTTCTTAGGTAGGGAAGGAAGGAAGGGATGACAATGCAGGTTCGGGGATTTATACTGAAGATCTTCATTGATCAGCGATTTCGAAATAGCTATGTGCTCTCTCTTCACTCTGTTTCTCATACATATGCTTTCAATATTTCAACGTTTCAATATTTCAATGCTTTTAATGGAAAAATAAATACTTGCACATGATAAAACATAAGGTATAATGAGGTCTATATACAGACTTACCTGTACGTCTCCCTTCTACCCTAGATTGCCAGTCCCCCTGTGCCCTCCCTAGAAGTGAACACCCATATTCTTAAAAGATAATGCTTGGGACTTCCCTGGAGATCCAGTGGTTAAGACTCCGAGCTTCCACTGCAGGGCGCACGGGTTCAATCCCTGGTCAGGGAACTAAGATCCTGCACACCACACTTGAAGCAAGTGCATACACACACCCGTGCGTGGACACATGTGAGTGTGTGTGTGTGTCCATGTTTACACAAATGGAAGCATACTATACCCACTTTGGCTCTTGGCTTTTTAAATGTAGTTGTTAATATATAAAATATAGAGGTCAGCCTCCCAAAACCCAGAGGAGGATAGAGAAGGGTAGATGGTATATCTGCAGAGACGCATGGGGACTACCCAGCACACCAAGGATGGTGACAAGACGAATAGGGGGAAAGTGGCCCTGCCACCCCTGTGACCCCCTCTCACTACAAAACGTGCTGAGGTACCTCCTCATTAGAGGAGGCATTTCAATCATAGTCAGACGCTGACAGCAGGGGAGCTGACTGCAGGGGAGGGGTGATCACTGCCAGCATGGCTGCTTACAGATTCAGAAAGACCACCAGCCACCACCCTATCCTTACTCTCAACCCCACTCCCCTAGAAGACCAGAAGATGCCATTTTGGTGACCACTGTTCAGTTTTATGAGCCATTTCCTAAAAGATGATGATACAGGCTTTGGTGAGATGACATTAATTTTACCTGATTTTTACCCCCCTACAAAGAGAGTCAGAGAAGTTGGAGTAGCTCATAAAGATTCTGGTGGCAGTGCCATCATTAAAATGCCCGACCGAGCACTGAATACATGCTTTCTTGTTCATTTTGTTTTAATTCTTAGCTGTTGCTCCCTTCTCTCCCACACAAATATTGTTCCCTATAAGTCTCTCTCCAAATTTTCATTCCAAGTGATACCTTCCCTTTCAAGTTCAAAAAGCTCAGAGGAAGAATATAATAAATAATAGTAAAGAATAACTAATAATAATAGTTACCATTTCGTCTCACAACCACTACATGAGACAATATTTTTGTCCTTCTTTTACAGACCATGAAACTGAGACTTGGCATAGTTAAGTAACATGACCAAGGTCACACAGTTAGTAAATGGAGACCTGGGTCTCCCACTTCAGGCTGCCTGGACTCTACCTACCTCCATAGACCAAGAAGCAGAATGAGGGGACCATGTGGCCACGGCCCTCTCCCCACCAGTTCACATCTGAGGCTGCATCTTCCGAGGCCAGAGTTTGGGTTGGAGAATGCCCATCCCTTTATTAAGATTGGCTGGATGTACCAACACCTGTTGCTGGCAGGACAA
The DNA here is from genome assembly GCF_964165515.1 of Mesoplodon bidens. NCBI lineage: Eukaryota > Metazoa > Chordata > Mammalia > Artiodactyla > Ziphiidae > Mesoplodon > Mesoplodon bidens. The sequence goes on along the minus strand of NC_138161.1, from coordinate 61,005,649 downwards.
AGTGCAAATTTGTCATACCCCCATAGTAGAGAGAGGTGGAGAGTCAAAATCATAGAAAGAACATTGGTTTGGGAGTCAAAATGACTAGAGGAACACATCCAGACTGTGTGATGTTAGGCCACTTACCGAATAGCTCTGAGCCTTAGTCTGCTCATCTGAGAATAGAGACAGTAATGGCATCTGCCTACATCATGTTGCACATTTATTAGGTAAGATAATGTGTCTAAAGCCCTTGGAATCACCTGGAAGATATTAGTTTCCTTCCACTTTCTTTTTCAAGATGGGGCAAGTTGTAGGCCTTACTCTGGCTCCTGGAGGGATCTCAACATCTGCTAGTGAAGAAGACAGAGCTGCAGGGCCCCCTAAGGAGGAAGGGAAGGAGCGTTTCAGGACATAAAGCAAGGACAAGGATGTGCCTCGATTCACATTGCCCATGATGACAGTAGGTTTACTGGCCCTTTTCCCAACTCAACCCTGAGCAGTACTGGGATTCACCGAAAAATAGACTGGCCTGTATTCAGCCACCACCTGCCCAACAACTCAGATTCAAAATCGGGGACCTGGCACTCTCAGCAAAGAAGGCTTCCTCCTTTCTTTCATTGCGTGCAACAATCCTCTGATGCCTCCACACAGGCAGGCCCTTTTCTGGGGGCCTCACCCCTCCTGGGAGCCTCTGCTCTGTTGCTCTGTGACACCCCCCGACCCCAGCCTCCCAGGCCGTGTTCCTCTGTGACGCTTAGTACAGCATACGGAAGGGATCGTCTGTCTGTCTAGACTGGGAGCTCCTTCAAGGGAGGACACTGTGTCTTATTCATCTTTGCAGTCCCATTGTAGAGCAGTGTCTGGCATGTGATCATTAGTAAATTTTCTTTTTAGTGAACTGTGCATGACATCGGGATGAATTAGACCTCCTATGCTCAGCGAGAGGACGACGTAGGTGTCTAAGATGGCACCCTCACGAGTTAACAATCAGGCCATGTGTGCTAACTGCACAGTAAAGGGCTGTGGGGCACAAAGGAAGTAAGAGTCCCTCCTGACTGAGAAAATCAAGCAAGGAAGCCTCCACGGAGGAGGCAGCACATAGGCCGGGACATGATGAGGGGGTAGGTGGGACTGGCCAGTGCTTCTCGAAGCTCCACTGTGGATTCGATGGTGGAGACACCACACAGGATGTGAGGTCTATTTTGTGCCCCCCGCCAAGGTCCCATACTTGGCCAACTACTCTGCTCTCTCCCCTTGTCTCACTCCCAGGAGACCCCAGCATCTGCTCCATCTCCAAGCTCCACTGTGGATTTGATGGTGGAGACACCACACAGGATGTGAGGTCTATTTTGTGCCCCCCGCCGAGGTCCCATACTTGGCCAACTACTCTGCTCTCTCCCCTTCTCTCACTCCCAGGAGACCCCAGCATCTGCTCCATCTCCAACCCTGACTTTGTCCTCTACTCTTCAGTGGTGTCCTTCTACCTGCCCTTTGGGGTGACCGTCCTCGTCTATGCCAGGATCTACGTGGTGTTGAGACAGAGGAGACGGAAACGGATCCTCACTCGACAGAACAGTCAGTGCATCAGTGTCAGGCCCGGCTTCCCCCAACAGGTAAGCACCCTGGAGGGGCAGGAGGAAGACAGCATCCAGCCCCGTGGCCTCCAGCCTTGTGTCCAGCAGTGCATGCTTTTGCCTGTTCTGCCACATCGGGGACACACATCTGATACCCACCTTTTAATCAGCAGATATTGGCTAGGCTTTAAAGGTAGGAAATCCAATCTCAAAAGTGCATTGATGGTCTTCCCTAGAGCACACTTGACTTAGCGAGATGATAGGATAGGTTCTGGGCTTGTTCTGTTCCCCTTCAAGTCTTTCATTGCCCATAAATGGCCAGCTGTTCAGATGTCACACAGGTGTGAAGTTTTAGTGTGGCAGCTTTACCATTCGCTGATGCCGGGTTTCCAGGAATGACTTTTTGGCCAGATCATTACATCAGGAATCACTGGGGGTCCATTGAAACTTCTTGTCCTTTCTAGATCTGCCTCTGTGTTGAGGCACTAACCAGCTGAGGGAATGGGAGATGCTGATGACACATTTTATTAGGTCTTTCAAGGCTCTGAAAAGGAAGGTCACTGAAATCTTCTGATGGCTTGGGCTGTAAATTCTGCTCATTCCAGTGCCTGGCACATGCTTCAAGGTGTACTTGAAGCATGAATGGATGAATACCAATCACTTGCAATCTGCTAGGGAAGAGACAGCAGGAATATTATACAGCCTCTGCCTTCATGTAGCTTAGAATCTTAGACAAGCAAATAAAACACACCTCCACCCAAAATTAATGAGCAGCCCAACACTGACTGGGATGTTTGCCAAATGTGAGATGAAGACAACTACGCATCTAAATATTAAATGCTGGAGAGGTTATGAGAAGACAAAAGTCCATGTGCACCGGAAAGGCTTCATAGAGTAAGAATTGAGTTTGATGTTGAAGGCAGGTACACATTGGATGTCTAGATCAACCTATAATGACTTGAATGAGAATCAGAACCTCAAACTCAAAGTCCCAAGACTTGCGTAGAGCAAAAATATTGGCCCCTGTGAAACAGGAGGTCAGGACCCAATACGGAGGATAAGAGCACACTGTATTCAAAGCATTGTCACCTATATGGCCCAACTATATAGAGCTTAACCCACAACTGTTTCTCCTTCAACCCACCCTAGTCTTCCTGGCTACGTTTGCACCCCATGTGACAGTTTTTCAATAAGGGCCAGATTTCCATCAGATGCCATGGGGAAAATGGTGAGTAAGCGATGCCTTTGACTGTAGGAAAAGAATAAGAGACTCTTTCTCGAGACATTGGCTTGACTTAATTCTGCTTCCACCCCAAAATCAAATTTAGCGCCAACCTCACACTTGCGCCTGTAATAAATAACAGATCTGAGATTCTGCCTGATTTGAGCTTCAGAATAGGCATTATCAACTAATATTCCAAAAGCATATGACTGTTGGGCTAGATTCCAATGACCAGAGCCAAGGACTCTTGGATGTGTTGTGAAGATACCATCCAGAACAACCTGCATTAGAGGAAACAGGGCATTGCTGAAACAGACATGAGCAGATCCAAGAAAAGCCGAAAAGGGAGACTAATGGGAAACTTTCAAGTGCCTTATTTGCCATTAAATATGGGGAAAACCAAGACAATTTCATAGTCACCCTGATTCTTATCCTTCCAATTCAAACCAGCCCCAAGAAAGCCAAGTGCTGCATGGAGCCTGAAGGTGTTAGATAAAAGACCAGTATTCCTCTCCCTGAGCTCCACAGCCAAGTAAATATTAGGAATGAAGCTTCAAAAACCCATAATGATGAATGTCTAAGCCTTGTCTAATCTCCATATAGTTAATTAACCACTTTTACACGGGCCGGATGTAGCTATTACAGACTCTTGCTGAAAATGATTTTTTTTAATAGATAAGAGATTTAAAGTCCGAGAAGGCTCCAAGGCCAAAAGAAGGAAAAGTGTTGACTACAGAGGAGAGATTGAAGAGTCAAGAAGCTGGCATTGCCTGGAGTGTGGAGAATTGGGTTCTGTCCTGCCATCTGGGAGTGGAGGGCTCTGCCAGCCAGATCCAAAGCAACCCAATGTTTCTTCATGTCAGTCATGGAGGTGGTGATAAAAGTTTGCAGAGAGAGCTGAAAAATACACTCATCAATATAGAATCTTGGAAGAATCACTTTCCTTCTACATGACTGAATTTCCAAATCTGTGAAATGGAGGCAAGCTGTACTAGATCAGTGTTCTCAAATATAAGATTTCATAAATTTTTTTTTTTTTTTTTGGCTGTGCTGGGTCTTCGTTGCTGTGTGGGCTTTCTCTAGCTGCCGTGAGCGGGGCCTACTCTTCGCTGTGGTGCATGGGTTTCTCATTGCAGTGGCTTCTCTTGCTGTGGAGCATGGGTTCTCGATGCACAGGCTTCAGTTGTTGCAGCACACAGGCTCAGTAGTTGCAGCACGTGGGTCCTAGAGCTCAGGCTCAGTAGTTGTGTCACACGGGCTTAGTTGCTCCGCAGCAAATGGGATCTTCCCGGACCAGGAATCAAACCCATGTCCCCTGCATTGGCAGGTGGATTCTTAAGAACTGCGCCATCAGGGAAGTCCCAAATCTGAGATTTCATAAGCATTCTCAAAAATTTGTCCCTAGTCCTTTAGTTTCAGAAATAATGCATCTTTTAGAAGATCACTAGATGCCAGCTCAATCATAAAATATAATCTTGGTTACAAATGGTCATTCAGATAAAACACAGTATACTTACATTAATTATTAGAAAATTCCATCAAAATGAAAACCAAATTTTAAAAAATATGTTATGATAGGATTCCTACAAACACCTCTGTGGAGCACAGTTTTTAAAACACTAAATAATCTTGAAGCCCAGTTACATTCATTCATTCATTTATTCAATAATGTTTCTACGTTTGTACAGTGTACCAGCCCTGTGTGTCCAGAAAACTATGATTCCTTGAACTAAGGAGAGACTAGTGAATGTTCTTGGTTGTTGACACTGACTAACTTATATAAAAAAGGAATTTACTGGAAGGATATCAAGTAGCTCAGACTCAACGAGAAGGCTGAAGAACAGCTTCAGAAGATGCTGTTCATGCCTAAGGAAGAATCTGGTTCAAATACCTAGGACACTGGACATTGACTGTCACACTGCTAGATGAATTCCGAAGTCTCCCTGCTTCATGAGCTCTAATTCAAGGTTGTAGGTGTGAATCTCCAATTGGCTGGGCTTGATTCAGGTACCAGAGTTCTAGCTGCCCAGCGGGGAGGTCAGGGAGAGTGAATATCTGGCTTTTATGGCTTTAGTAAGGGTGCTGGGGAGTCCTGCCTTCTACTCAAGATTGACACAGCATCTGATTTTTCAAACATGGAAAGAAGTTCAGACGTTGGCACACACACGTCCTCCCAAAATACCAGAAACTTTCACGTATCTTCAGTTTCCTACCCTCAGAGTCTGCTCATCCCAAACCTGTTTCTTTTCATTTCCTTTCTATTTTACAAATGAGGCTCAGAGACATTTAATTAACTTGCCCAGGATGCACCAACTAAGTAGGAAGCTGAGATGAAAATCCTGGATTTTTAAAAACTTTTTATTATTGAAAATTTCAAAACTAAAAAAGTAGAAAGACAAATATAACTAAGCTTTCAGTAGTCATCAGCCAGCTCCAGCAATTATCAACTCATGGCCCCGTCTTCTTTCAACTACACTCCCACCTACATTCACACACCCCCCACTGGATTGTTATGAAGCAAATCTCAAACATAACAACATTACAGCCAAAAATATTTCTCGAAGACTCTCTAAAGGATATGGGCTCTTTTATAAAACACATAACCACAATACCACATCACACTAAAAAATTTAATAATAATTCCTTACTATCATTAAATATCCAGTCAATGTTCAAATTTCCCCAATTGTCTTACAGATTTTTTATAGTTGGTTTATTTGAATCAAAATTCAAATAAGACCCATACCTGGTAAGTGGTGGTGGTGTTGTCACTGCAATTTATTTGTTGAAGAAACTGAGTCATTTGTCTTATCGTTTCCCACTTTCCAGATTTTTCTGCTTACATCTCAATGGTGCCATTTAACATTTTCCTCTGTATATCCAGGTCATTCTACCTTAAAAAGGCCAGGCTATAATTCTATTCTACCCTCCTCACAGGATTATTGTGATTCTCAAATGTTCTTTATGTGGTAGGTGCTTTTGAGTTGTAAAGGCAGAAGCAGATTTTGTTTGCCTTAACTTCCCATGAGCCCACCACTCCCAGATGCACCCTCTGTAGGTTTCACACAATGATGGCTTCTTCTTCCTTCATTGCATTCTGTTTCCCTTTCAGGAACATTCAGAAGATAAACAATATCCCCAGAAATGTCAGGACCCTCTCTTGTTACACCTACAGCCCCTCTCCCCTGGTCAGACACACATGGAGCTGAAGCGCTACTACAGCATCTGCCAAGATACTGTCTTGGGAAGACCAGGCTTCCAAGAAGGGGAAGGAGAGTTGAAAAGGGAGGGGAGGACTCGGAACTCCCTCAGCCCCACCATGGCACCTAGGCTCAGCTTAGAGGTTCGAAAACTCAGTAATGGCAGGCTGTCGACATCCCTGAAGCTGGGCCCCCTGCAACCTCGGGGAGTGCCGCTGCGGGAGAAGAAGGCAACCCAGATGCTGGTCATGGTGCTTGGTGAGTCAGGTTAAGTTGGGATGGGTTGGATTATGTTGGGTTAGGTTGAGTTCAGTGGAGCTGGTGGAGGATACTAAGGTAACCATATTTAACAGAAATTGGAAATCCAACGACTGTAATATTTATAAATGTTTATAATGTAAATGAAAAGAGTTTGTGAATAAATCTTAACTCTGGTGGAAATTCAAAACACCTAGACTGAAATTTATGAAACCGAACAAGTCACATAATTGAGCTGTGTTTTGTGTCTATCACTTGGAATTATAATGGATAAATCAAATAATAAGTAAGATAATGATTCATTAAAAGCATCTAGCACATACTGGATATTTCCTACCTGCTTACCTATTTTAAAATATTAAGTGAAAAATGTGAGGATGCAAAAAGACTACTGTCATATGGTATTATAACGTCTAGATTATTTTAAATACAGAGAAAAAAAGACTGAAAATTAATTCACTCAGATGTCAAAAGTGATTGATTGTCTTTGTGTGGTGGGTGATTATTTCACTTCTTCTTACTTTTGCATATTTACCCAGTTTTCCATAATGTATAAAATCAGGGCTGGTTTTTATAGTAGAAAAATATAAATTTATTTAAATAAAGAAATTAAAAATTGATAAGTTGCGGTACCATACAGAGTTAGTGAAGGTGAACATATCCTGTTCACTGTCACAGACAAGCCCCAAACTACTTATGCCTTAGGGGCTTCTCCTATCCAGGGAATCTCTATGTTAATCCCCTCAACAACCTTAACTATATGAATTGCATCTTTAACGTCTTTTTTCCTATCAGTGCCTAGGAACCTATCTTGCATGGATAGACATAAAATAAATATTTGAATTGAATTGAGAAGTAGAAAGGACTAGCGAAGGACTATCTAAAGATCAAACCAGAAAACTGATTTAGGAGCAAAGGCGTGGGATGAGTCAAAGATGTTAGCATCTAGTTTTCTCACCTAAAAAAAAAAAAGTGACTAATCACACCTGCTTCATAGGGTTGGTGTAAAAATTAAAAGGGTATGTGAAACTTCCAGGGTAGTAGCTGCCGTAAAGTAGACAACTGTGACTCATTTCCACGTTACAACAAACGGAGTAAACAAACTCCTGACCCAGTTTTTCTCTTCCTTTGCAACCTAGGGACCTTCATTGTCTGCTGGCTGCCCTTCTTCTTGACCCACATTCTCAATACCCACTGCCAAGCATGCCACGTGTCCCCAGAGCTCTACAGTGCCACCACGTGGCTGGGCTACGTGAACAGCGCCCTGAACCCCGTGATCTATACCACCTTCAACATCGAGTTCCGAAAAGCCTTCCTTAAGATCCTGTCTTGCTGAAGGAGGAGAGAAGACTCCCTGTGCCCACCTTTAGCTGCCAGGCCACCAGGCCACTGGCCAGGGCCTTCTCAAAACGCAGTGTGATGTCTGCTGGCATGTGGCAGGAAGAAGATCCCTGAAGGCAAGATGTTCCTGAGTAGCAGGTGTAACCAACTGCTTCCTCCAGAACAGACAGTTCTAGCTCCCCAGCTAAACTCTGACTTCACTCTGGCAATCTTCAAGTCGTTCGGAGGCCCCCAACTGATAAACAGTCATTTGGCGAGAAGATGATAGAACATGACTCCACACACAAACACAATTTTCATCAGAGGCATGATTCATTGTAGCGAAGGAAAAAGGAACAGATCTCATAATTCTCAACTTGCCAAGGGTCCTTGAAATCTCAGCCAGTAAACTGTCTTGCAGACAGCCGGTCTCACTTCCTTCAAACTTCTAATTAACTGTCAGGCTAACCTTGTACTTTCATGGGCCCACTCTCTTTGGTCCTTCCTTTCATTCATTGCATCCTGAAATACAATAGCAAGGCCAGTGCGTCCACCTCTCTGTAGAATCTGATTGGCTACATTTGATTTGGGGAATTCCTCACTCTGAGGGAAACATGGTCCCACAATGGGACCTGGGCTTCCTTTTCAAACCTTGCTCCCCCTGTATTTTAGCTCTAGCTAAGAAGCCCCTTTGATTCCATTTCCTTACTCTCAGAGTCTCAGTTCCAGAGTAATTTAAGATGGGGATGTTAAGTGACAAAGGAATGACAATGCCCACTACAGTATCACTGTTGAATCTTGTGGTTCAGAGCCTGCTTTAGATGTGTTTTCATAATGCTGTGAGGTTTTCCTACCCAGGTATCTCCATCTCCTGCTTAACAGAGATCCAATACTTTCAGACCCTGAAACCCATTAACTATTAAGTGTCTACAAGGTGCCATTCACCTCCCAGGTTCTGGATATATGACATTGAATAAGACAGCTCCTGCACTCAAGGAGACCACCGCCTGCTCCTGTATTTGGCAGTTTACTTGTCTAAGGGTGGTAGGGACCCACCTAAACTGCCAGAGGACACAAGAACTGAGACAGACTAGCTGTCCAAAGCCATCATATGGACAGTCTTTGTAAAGTCCTAATGCAGATGCTAGACATTATCCTCTCACAATTGAGATTAAAGGTATAGTAGAAACAATGTGTAAATGTCATTCAAAATTGCATTTATAAGAAACTTGAATATCCTCACATTTACCTTTTCACCTACAGAAGCTATTTCTTATTGATTAGAGAATCAAGATACAATCTGTGGATAATTTATGAAATGTTATCATCCTGAGCTTCAATAAATTTACTGTTAAGACCTGTTAGGGCATAGGCGTGACAGATACCTGCTGCAATGCTGTTAAAACCTCAAAAAACACAGGAATTGTATATGGAATCTGAGGGGTCTCTTGCCCCTTCTTATTCCTCTAACCCTTAAGTGTATAAGGAGGAAATATATACCCCCCCAGTGAGTCAGTTATGTTACTCCTAAATGCTTTTAATGTCTCTCTCTCTCTCTCTCTCTCTCTATATATATATATATATATATATTTTTTTTTTTTTTTTTTTTTTGCGCAGGCCTCTCACTCTTGTGGCCTCTCCCGTTGCGGAGCACAGGCTCCGGACGTGCAGGCTCAGAGGCCATGGCTCATGAGCCCAGCCACTCTGCGGCATGTGGGATACTCCCGGACCAGGGCACGAACCCGTGTCCCCTGCATCGGCAGGCGGACTCTCAACCACTGAGCCACCAGGGAAGCCCTAATGTCAATATTTAATGCCAATATTTTTAAATGTTATCGTTGATAACAATGCTCTCTGCCCACTAGTTCTTGTACCTGGAGCCGTCTAGCTCAACAGGTTTATGGCACAAGCAGAACTAGGGACTGAGACAATTAAATATCAGAAGAAGTCAAAGTACGTGATTCCTAAGTTTTTTCAAACAGAATAAACAGCAAATGGGTGGGAGAGTGGGGTGAAAGGCCACAGAATTTCATGTCAAAATCAGAGTTTTAAAGAGAGAAATATAAACAGCATCAGTATTCATATATTTGTGAGGAAAAGTGATAGCAAATATTTTGTTGCATTTCTTTACATCAGGTCATCCAACCCTTACGATGACTTTAGGAAAATAAACATCATTTTGTAGGTGAGGAAACTGAGACCGAGGGAGGTTAAGAAATTGGCCTCAGGTCACACAGTCAGTAAGTGGCAGAGCCCGGATTCAAGAGCATGCCTGCCTGATTCCCACGCTCATGCAATTAACCACTATGGTGCACTGCCTCCCACCAGAGTGGCAAAGGGGTGGGGAGAAAAAGATGGAGCAAGATCCCTGGGAGAGCCTCACCCTGCCCCACCTACCTCCACCTTAGACTTTCCTGAGAACCCAGCCCAAGGCATTACTCTCGCTCTCCTGCCATATTCAACCTCTGAACCAGTCACATGGGACATGCATAGCCTATTTTTATAGAATCATGGAACAGACCCGAGGGAGTATTTGGTTCTACCCTCTCCTTCATTTACAGAAAAGGAAAGTGAGGCCAGGAATTGTTGACCCATGGTTGGATAATGACACACAAGTATTCAAATCCGCTGAATCCTAGTTCAGTGCCCTTTCTACTTTATCCCACTCCCTGAGAAGCCTATAAAAACTATAAACTCCATACAGATACAAGGATAAAATCGTATTGTCATCTCCATCGTTAAACTGAGAGGCACTTTTTTCCCTAGATAGTATCTATTAGGAGACAACATCTCCTTCCCAGGATTTTCTTCTGATCCAGGAAGAGCCTCCTGGTGGAATCCCAAACACATCTCCCAAGCACTCACTTCAGCCTCTTCATCCTGGAATTCTGCATTCTATCTCTTCCAACTCTACATTCCCAACATGAATCAGTACGCTTGACCTCAGAGCTCGCTACTTTCAGAGCCAGTATGACTCTGGAGAGATGTTGGCCTGAATAAAGCAGAGCAGAGTTCTTGGGGCAAACCAGGTCTGGAGCCCAAAGACACCTCACAGCAGTCCATTCTACTTGGGTGAAATGCAAACAGCATGGAAATCCGAACAGATTACAATCAACATTCAACTCTAGACTTTAGTAAATATTTTCTTCTTCTAAGACACCATCCTGAAAAAATTCCATTCATCACTCATTTATTAAATCAGTCCCTTATTCAATAAATAAATTGATTACCTTCTATGTGTTCGGCATGATGCTTGGTGCTGGGAACATGATCAAGGAAGACATAGTCCTTGCTTTCAGAAGCCTGTAGACCACTGGGGAGGTAGAATTCCTGTGTACAGTGATGACCTGCTTGTCATCTATAATAAAGGGAATTCATGGTGTCTGGAAATCCCATATTCTGCCTTGAGAAGGCTTCGCAGACGTGTTGCCAGGGTTGAGGCATAATGAAAAAGTAGGAAGAGTGTTCTCGCCAGAGAAAACCTCTGAAAAGTTAAAGAAACAAACAAGCAAGGAACATGCAAGGAATCTCAAATAATTCCAACTGGCTGTAGAGAAAAGATCCTATAGATAGCACAGGAAAGGAAAGGGCCGCATCTTTGGAGACATCCTCTGGCTCTGCTCAGGTGGCAGCTGAGCTGGTGGTGACACCTCTCACAGAAAATCTCAAGATTTTGCCTCCACCTTCCTCCAGGTGGGCAACGTGCATCACAGAACATTTATCACTGACTAACTTAACTACCTCTCTCTGAGCTGCAGTCAATTTCAGCAAACGCAGAATTCGATTCGAATTCTCTGTTCTTTTATCTACAAGAGGAGGGATGGCTTGTTGGGTGTCTGTAGAGTCAAAGATGATTAAAATAAGGCAGTTCAGAGAGTTTAGATCAGAAATCAAGGGAGGTCAGGCAGAGAGATTTGTTTTTCTGAATGCTTGGGTCAGAACTAAACAGAGAGACAGGTTAAGGGATTTGCTAAAAACTGGCTGTCTCCTAGAGATCCTGACTCCCAGGCCTGTGCTCTGATCGTATGGTATCTGCTGACATCAGAAAACTGAAAAAACTTAATTTGAATCAACACACAGAGAGCAGAGAGCGGATGACAGGCAATTAATTTGATTCCTCCTTTCTACCTAATTCTCTCCTCATCAGCTTAGAAAGGGAGTGAGTTTCCATGACTACCTCCTGCCACGGAGACTCAATTGAGGGTGGTGCCAGGCAGCTCAGCTTTGTAGCACACACTGGCAGAGGCCGAATCTGAAGTCTGTGCCAAGCACAAGACCTGGGGCCTCTCACTCCACCTACCCTCACCTCAATTAATCACCCAGCCTCCACCACTGTGCAGCAAGTCCCTGCTTTGTGCAGTCTGCTGGGTATTGGGATGAGCGGAGAGATGGCCATAGGCCACTGAGGATGGATGTGCCCCAGAGAGGGGGCTGGGCTGAACCCAAGGTTTCTCTGACCAGCTTATGGGAAAAACAATGGACAGAAATGAATCAAAAAGACTGGAGGACTAGCAGGGACAAGCGACCTTGGGCAAGTGTTTCACCTCTATGAGTTCCAACCTCCTCATTAGTAAAATGGTGACCTGAAGACCTAGCCTTCTTCATAGACCATTGAAAGATTAAGTAGCTAATTTTGTGTGTGTGTGTGTGTGTGGTACACGGGCCTCTCACTGTTGTGGCCTCTCCCATTGCGGAGCACAGGCTCCGGACTCGCAGGCTCAGCGGCCATGGCTCACGAACCCAGCCGCTCCGCGGCATGTGGGATCTTCCCAGACTGGGGCACGAACCCGTGTCACCTGCATCGGCAGGCGGACTCTCAACCACTGCGCCACCTGGGAAGCCCTAAATAGCTAATATTAAAAGTGCTTTATTAACTACAAAACTCTAACAAATGTAAGAGATTATTATTATCATTGATATTATTATTTCCCCCCTAAGCAACTGTTTCTATGCTAACTATCTGGTTCACAGCCCACCTTTCTTTCTCTTTGCTGATTCTCTAATAGTCTCAAGTTATTAGGCATAATCTGTTCAGCCTCCCACTTGAAACTGATTTTTCTCTTGTCTTTTATTCCCCAAATGTGCCCAAGATACTTGGCTGAATTTGTAGTCAGATTGTTAGGCAATTGGCTAGTCCCTTTCCCTGTTCACACAGCCAAGTACACAAGTGTGGCATGATCTAACACCAGACTGACGGCAGATGCTCGCTTGCTAAAGTGACCTCAGGGCCTCTCTTCCTCTCCTGGCCAGGAAAAAGCAGCAGAACACATCTATTCCTTAGGACTTTCCAGCTTTGTTCCTCATGACCTCTGAGCCAAACATGCTTTTCTCTTTCTCCATCTCTTCCCTCCTGAGACAAGTGCATTGGATCTGGTGCAGTAGTTTCCTGGGGCTACTGTAACAAATTCCTACAAACTGGGTGGCTTAAAACAACAATAAAGAAGTTTATTCTTTCACAGTTCCGGGAGCTGGAGTCCAAAGCCAAGGTGTTGGCAGGGCCATGCTCTCTCCGAAGGCTATAAGGGAAGATCCTTCGTTGCCTTTTCCTAGTTTCTGGTAGCTGCCAGCAATCCTTGGTGTTCCATAGCTTGTGGCAGCATGACTCCAATCTCTGCTTCCATCTTCACCTGGGGTTCTCTCCTGTGTGTCCATGTCCAAATTTCACTCTTCTTATCAGTCATTGAATTAGGTCCCGCTTTAATCTGATATAACCCCATCTTAACTCAATTACATTAGCAAAGACCCTATTTCCAAATAAGGTCACCTTTACAGGATCTGGAGAATTAGAACTTCAACATATCTTTTTGTGGGAACACAAATAAATCCATAAGCTATGGTGAAAGTGATCTGAAAGGCAGGAGGACTTAGAACTTGGATGACTTGGGGAAGTGTACAAAGCTCTGTCATTCAGAATATAAGACGTCTGATTTCAGCCTTGGCATATAGTCCTTTTAGTGGCCCTGAGTCAAATCTGCAGACTTCCTGGAACTCAACTTTCTTATCAGTAAAAGTGATAAGTCTGAATTCCTAAGCTATGACAAGACAAGTTAAAATAATTCTAGAAGGATATAAATTATCTTCTGAGCCCTAAAAGCCTACAAATACGCTTATTAATAAAAGTCAAAACTGTTCAGAAACAACTCTTAGTTGCTTCTCTGGGTCTTAAGAAAAAAAAACCTAATTCAACGGCAATTAGGGGCTGAGGAAGAAAGCTGATGGAATATCATGTAGGTCTCCTACTCCATGTAGCACCACTTCAGACTGACTAAGGTGGAGGAGGGTGTTTTTTCCTTTAAGAAAAACAAACATAATTGAGTTTTGCATTATGGTTTGAGCAGACTCCATAAAACTCCATAGTAAAGACTTAAAAAGCTTACAGTTCTGGCTTCCCTGGTGGCACAGTGGTTAAGAATCCGCCTGCCAATGCAGGGGACATGGGTTCGATTCCTGGTCCGGAAAGATCTCACGTGCGTGGAGCAACTAAGCCCATGCGCCACAAATACTGAGTCTGTGCTCTAGAGCCTGCAAGCCACAACTACTGAGCCCGCGTGCTGCAACTACTGAAGCCCACATGCCTAGAGCCCATGCTCTGCAACAAGAGAGGCCACCGCAATGAGAAGCCCACGCACCACAATAAAGAGTAGCCCCCGCTCGCTGCAACTATAGAAAGCCCGCGCGCAGCAAGGAAGACCAAACACAGCCAATAAATAAATCAATATATTTATTTTTTTAAAAAAAGCTTGCAATTCATCACAGTGTATAATTATGGGATTTGAGAGTTGGAGGGGACTTTACTCCAATCCCCTGGTTATTGTAGAAATTCTCTCTAACATCTCTGATTCGTTATCACCCAGCTGTATTAAGGAGCTGGTTCACTTCTTTCCAAGACATATAACAAGTTATCCTTTAGAAAATCCCGCCCTCTTTTAAGCCAAAATTTGCCTTCTTATAAAATTCACCTTTTGGTCCCTGTTCTCTCCTCTGTTCCATCTTCTCAATGATAGCCTTTGTGCGATTAAGACAGTTCTCCAAAGTTTCAATCCCTATATCTCTACTTCAAGTTACATTTTCTTACACTCTCTATCTTGGTTGCTTTCCTCTGGATGTAACCATGTTGTTAGTGTTTCTCTTAAAATATGAGGCCACAGGGGCTTCCCTGGTGGCGCAGTGGTTGAGAGTCTGCCTGCCGATGCAGGGGACACGGGTTCGTGCCCTGGTCCGGGAAGATCCCACATGCCGCGGAGCGGCTGGGCCCGTGAGCCATAGCCGCTGAGCCTGCGCGTCCGGAGCCTGTGCTCTGCAGTGGGAGAGGCCACAACAGTGAGAGGCTCGCGTACCGGAAAAAAAAAAAAAAAAAAAAAAAGATAATATGGTATTGGCATAAGAATAGGTATATAGATAACTGGACAGAATTAAAAGTCTAGAAAGAAATCCTTACATTTATGCTTAATTGATTTTCAAAAAAAGGCAATCTGTTAGTGAAAGGAAAGCCTTTTAAACAAATGGTGTTAGGACAGTTGGATATTCATATGCATAAACATGAAATTAGACCATCCCCCCATATTAATTCAATATGGATCATAGAATTAAATGTAAGAGCTAAACAATAAAACTTTAAAAAGAAAACCTAGGTAGAAATCTTTGGACCTTAGGATAGACAAAGATTTCTTAGATATAACACTATAAGCACCTTAAAAAAGAAAAAAGTGATAAATTGATCTTGTGAAAATTTAAAACTTTGCACTTCAAAAGACACTAATTAGAAACAGCAGACTGGCTTGCAAAATATTTGCAAAACACATATCTGATAAAGGACTTGTATCCAGAATATACAAAGAACACTTACAACTCAATAATAAGAAGACAACTCAATCTAAAAATGGCAAAATATTTTAATGGATATTTTACTGAAAAAGATAGAAAAGTTGCCTATAAATACATAAAAAAGACACTCATCATTTTCATTAGAGAATGACTAAAAAATGTTTTAAAAGACAGACAATAACAAATGTTGGAGAGGAGGTGGAGAAATGAGAATCCTCATACATTGCTGATAGGAATGTAAAATAATGCAGTCACTTTGGAAAACAGTTTGGCAGTCTCTTAAAAAGTTAGATATAAATTTACCGTATCATCAGGTGATTCTGCTCCTGGGCATCTATCCAAGAGAAAGTAAATAAAACAAATATCCACACAAAGACTTGCACATTATATTCTTTGCAGCATTATTCATAATAGCCAAAAGTTAAAAACAACCCAAACGTCCATCAGCTGGTGAATGGATAGACAGATTGTGGTGTATCTGTAAAACAAAATATTATTCAACAACTGGTTGTACATGCTGTGACGTGGACAAATGTCAGAAACTTTTACTAAATGAAAGAAGCAAGCCACAAGAGACTATGTATTGTATGATTCCGTTTATATGAAATGTCCAAAAAGGCAAATTTCTAGAGAAAGAGAGAAGATTAGTGGTTGCCTGGGGCAGGGAGATGTAATGGGCATGAGGATCTTACTGGAATGACACAAATGTTTTAAAACTGATTTATTGTGATGGTTGTGCAACTTGGTAAACTTACTAAAAATGACTGAATTATACACTTGAAGTATGTGAATTACACACTATGTAAAATATGCCTCAATAAAAATGTTTTTTTTAAAAAAGACCTGTAAATTTGCAGAGTCCCAAATAGCAGGGACAAGAAGTACAAAATTCCTCAAGTGTATCAGAGAGAATAATGTTAAGCATTCTACTTCTCATTTCCCAGATCCATGTATTTTACTGATTGGATTGGAATCATATAAGGGTCTTTGGTTTAGAGTATATACTCTGTCTGAAGTCTGGTGCCCATCATCAGAAGGCATCATCTCCAAGCTGATGCCTCTACCGTGCATCCAAAAAGCTGTTGCACATCCATTAGGCTAGCAGCTTCTGGGAGGTGTAATATGTGATAGAAACAGTGGATCACATGGTCATGTGCATACGGCCATCCTTCCATCCATACAAGCAATTACCTGGGTCTGAGGTAATGTTTGTCAGGATTCTATTCCAGTGGATCAAGTACCACATAAGCACTGTTGGGCTAAGATTGTATGAGTAGGAAAGGTAAATCCATACTGGAAAATGTGTCAATTCCTATAAAGAGGAATCACAAGATGGAAGGGCCCATTGTAATAAACTTTCCATTAAGGAGCTGATGGGTCTCTTCAAGAGGTGGAGCCATATTGGGAGCTCATTGCTGGTGTTTTTTGGCGGTAGGCTGGATATTCAACAGTGGCAATAATTAGATCAGACTTAAATAGCTGGAGCCCATGTTTTGGGGCCATGCGTAGCTTCCATCCTTGCTACCATTTCACAGGCCATGGTTGTTGTACTTGTCCATTGCCATCATATTTGGGCAACTGAGTATTCTTTTCTGTCTCCATTATGTAAGAGCAGAACTGTCTTCTCCTGGTGATAAAGGTCAGTGAGCCTTGCTAGGATGGTGGCTCCATTTCTTACCTACTAGTGCATTAATGTGCCTTTTGTGCCAGCACTGATAGAAGTTGGCTGACATCAACTAGCTAAGACATTCTGTTTCTTAGGTTGTAAAGCATCAACTGGCCAAATCATTCACTGCTGCCCATGAGTGATATATATTCTTACCTCAAAGTATTTCTCTTGACAGGCATACTACCTGAGGCTTTGTCCCTTAAAAAGAATTCCCCTTATCCTTGGATTAAGTCTGTAACCCTCGAAAATCCATCCTGGCAAGGGGAATGGAATACCATGATTGGTTTAGCCTTAAACCAGTCATTTGCAATGGAATCGATGTCAGGCTTCCTGATCCACGGTTGGTAGAATCTAATCTGTTCCCCTGTGTGAAAAGCCTTCAGCCTTCAGGCACCTCTCCCTTTTGCTGTAACCCCCAATGGATTACTGATAGAGGCACTGGGAATCCCTCTGCACTGCACATTATTTCAATTTCCTGGCATTTAATTCCTCCAGCTCTGGAAACTTAAATCCACTAAGAGAGGTTCCATGTTTTCTTAATTTCTCACTTATGTGGGACTTCAATTCTCCTTGCACCTCCCTTTCAAAATTGAATGTGGTATATCCTGGTACCCCCTTCCTCTGGTTCCTACATTTGAAAGTTGGTTTTTATTTTCCCCAGGCCCCCTAGAGAACTGAGCTGAGTTCCATCTTCTATTTCCATAAGAAGCCCACTCACACTAAGCAATTAACAAGCTTTAATGGAATTTACCCAAGATCTGAGCCCAGTGGGGAAGAGAGGAGGGGCACATCACCATCTTCCTGGCTTGGTCTTTCTCCTGTATCTTCTCACCACCTTTCTCCCAAATTTGGCCTCAGGGCTCCCAAGTCTTCTCCTGTCTTTTTTTTTTTTTTTTCTTCTTCTTCTTCTCCTGTCTTTGATGCCCAGACTCTGGGAATCTTCATTCCTTTTCCAAGTGGGATAATATCAATATACTCCTTCCACACTAGCTAAGAGAAATACAATTTTTTTCCATCTTTTTGCATGTCGGTGAAGACAAAGCAATATAAACAATAGAAAAAAGTAAGAACTACTTAACTTATGTTAACATTATACCATCTCACTTACTGAAAGAGCAAGTTGCTCCATGTTTGGGCTCCTCCTTACCATAACAAAGCTTTTAGGGTCCTTACAGCAGTCTTTAGCACTTTTTGTAAGGCTAGGTTTATTCCCAACTTTAGCCTCCTTTATTCTGTTTTTGAAGGTTCATGACAGTCTTGTGTTCAAGCTCATCTGTAATCCACTTTCCCTGTCTTTTGTGCATGTCCTTTTAAAAGCTTGAGCTCTGCAGAGAGCTCCCTGTACAACCACCTCCTTCTTTAGATGTCTCCCCTTTTACCCCTGGATTATTTCCTATTATATTATAATCAGGATTTTATTGTTTAAATCTCCCACCTCCCCCAAGTCATATTCCATTCTAAAGTCTCACATCGCAGAATCACACCTGTGGTAAATACTCTTTTGAAGTGAAGAGTCAATTTGTAATGCAAATAATTTATCTCATTTTATTATTTATTTATCTCATTTTCAAGTAGGAATTTTCATATATCAAATTTTCATAAAGACAAATTAAGAGCAAATTCTTTCACACCTTTTTTCTTCTCCGTTACTTACTCTCCTTCCCCCTCCCCCTTCCCTCCTGTCTTTTTCCCCTCTGTTTTCCTGCTTCCTTCCAGGATCTTTGTAAGACCCCTGGGCTTCTCTTCCAGACACTGCTTTTGTTGGACTGAAATACCTTCTGTTCATGTATTGGAGTGAGCCTTTGTTGTACCAGGCAAACTCACCTACCACCTGTCTCCAGAAAACTCATGAGCGGAGCCAAGTGAAGAAAGCACTTCTACAGGGAGTTGGCTGTCTCCCCCTGTAAACCCTGACAGCTGGGGATTTCCATCTCCTAACTGTTCTACTTCTATCAACTTCAATTAAAGTCCACCTTCTTCAGCTGACAAACTCTAAGGAGTAAATCTCTGCCTCAGCCTCCTCAGTGAGGGCAATGAACTCTGTCCTGTCTACAGAGCTGTTGAAAAAAAATCACGTGTAAGAAAATATAAACTGGAAACCATGATCTATCTATACAAGAATATCTACTACTTGTGCTTAACATAGATATGTTGCCTGAAAATATCAGAGATGGGAGTTATGAGTTGGAACTGGGTAGAAATGAACAATCTTTAGGGAGAATTTTGAACAAGGAATGCTGAGAACTGAGTTTTTAAAAGATTTATTTTATTGAAGTAGAGTTGATTTGCAATGTTGTGTTAATTTCTGCCATACAGCAAAATGATTCAGTTATACATATATATATATATACATTCTTTTTCATATTCTTTTCCATTATGGTTTATCTCAGGATATTGAATATAGTTCCCTGTATTATACAGTAGGACCTTCTTGTTTATCCATTCTACATATAATAGTTTACATCTGTTAATCTCAAACTCCCAATCCCTTCCTCCCCTACCTCCCCCTCTTGGCAAACACGAGTCTGAGAACTGAGTTTTTTAAATCAAGAATTGCCCTGTCCCCACCTCTCCCCATGGGGGTGGCCCTGGGTTTGTGAAAAACAGGGGTGGCCTGTCTGTATTGTATTTGTGGTATTTGGTTGCAGTGCCCCTCTACATACCTGACTCCAGGGATATCGCAGAAGAGGGGCAGACCAAGATTATAAGGGTCATGCAGGGTACGTAGGGGTGGAGTGTGTGGTCAGGCCACTCAGGATGGCTGTTCTCTTGCTCTCCATACATCCCCTGCCTGACCAGTGCCTGCTTCACCTGTATCTTACTCATATGACTGACTTTCCTACATACTTACCTCAGGCCCCAGCTAGTGATTGTTCTTATCAAAGGGGTGGTGAAGGGTGTGACCCTCTACTGGTTTCTCTGGTAACTAATGAGCCCACCTGACATGTCACTTCCCCTATAACTGGTAATCTTCTCCTCCGCCCCCAGTGAAGCCTGCAGCCACCTGCGGCCATACACAGTGGGGTGTCACTCCAGGACCTTTCTTCAGATGTGTAAGTTCCCCTATCGAGAAAACTACTGATGTCTCCCCCCAAAAAATGCCCTGTCCCCACACATATGGGGATTAAAGCCTGAGAATGTAGGAGGGTTTCATGAGATAAAAATGTTACTACCTCTTAGATGATTTGTCTCACTTTTGAAAATACTATAAAGACAAAACTGTCCAGAAGACTGAGATAGAGGGAGGGGAGTGGAGATAAGGGCAAGTCTTGCTCAGGATTTGCAAAGGGAGGTAAAGTGAGGGAGCAAAGATTCTGTGAGATAAGGGAAGTTGTGCTGTGTAGAGTAGAAATTAAAAGGAAGTAGGAAAACAGCTTGATCAAGTGAAAATAAACTCAAGTTTAGAAAAAAGAGAGAGAAGCTGTGAGATATGTTAGCAAGAAATAAAGAATTCAGTGAGAAGCTAGAAAGAAGCTAAGAAAGCTAGGAAGAGTAATTCCTTTCCATGAAGAAGAAAACAAAGCTTGCCTGGTAACGCCGTCCCACCCATATTCTCATTCGGCCCAGCACCATCACCTTCAAACTTTATCAGGTTTCACTCTGAAGAAATGTAGGAGAAACCTCAAAGTTCTCATTCGTTTAATTATGTCAATCCATGAGCAACATCAGGGGGTGGAAATAGAACATGAGTTTTAGTTCTTGTCAGGAAAAAAAAAAACAAAACCATAGGGAACAAATAAAAAGTTGGTTCTCGTGGGCTGCCCTGGTGGTTACACAAACATGACCTCATACTAACTTCCTAAAGAGGAGACAGGGAGCTCAGAGAGGGGAACTGGAACATCCAGCTGGTAGAAACACTAAATTCTGCAACCCTGGGAGTGGTCCATGAGATTAAAAATGTTGTCTTCTTAGATGATTTATTTCACTTTTGAAAATATCATAAAATGTATCAAATACTCAGAAAACTTTAGAGAATAATACTATACCTAATAGCTATATCAGATGTTAACATTTTGCTATATTCATTTCAGATCTTTAAAAAGAAAGAGTACATTACAAAAACACTTAATCATCTTTATAGTATTTTTCTCCTTCTATGCCCAGAAGGAATCACTATTTGGCATTAAATGTTTATCATTTTCATCATGTTTTATGCTTTGCTACATACACATATATCCATATTGTATTTTATTTTATGCTTTCAAAGTATATATAAGTACTATTCTCTGAAAATTCTTTTTTTACATTAGTTGATACATGGAAGTTTAGTTCAATCATTCATTTTAACTCTATATAAACATACCATTCTCCTGTTGATAATCATTTAATCTGTTCTGAAATCTTTATTGTTTTAAAAAGCTATAATGAATATTTTTATAATATATCCTTGAGCATATGTGCTGAATTTTTTCTAGGATATAAACCTATAAGAGAAATTATTGGTAGAAAGATTTGCACACCTTTTACTTTAGTAGATATCATCAAATTTTTCTCCAAAGTAGTTGTGTTAATTTACTTCCCCATCTTTAGTTTATGAGTTCCCATTTATCCATATTCTTTCAAACCTTTGAGTTGTTAACTATTTAATTTGTTAATCTAATGGGTATTATTTGTTCCTAGACACTTTATAGCTTTATGGCTATCACTGATGAAATATCATTATTATAATTGCAATTTGCTTATTACCACAATATAGAAATACAATTGATCATTTTATATTGATATTGTATCCAGAAACCTTCAAAGACTCTCTGATTAAGTCTTGTAGCTTGTAGATTCTCTTAGATTTCCTATGTAATCAAAAATGTTGACTGAAAATAAGATCTATTTTGGAACTTCTTTGTAATTTCTGTACCTCTTACTCTTCTTCTCGTCTTATTACATTGTTTAGGATGTTCAGTAGAATGTGGAATAGAAAGTGGTGATATAGTTTTTCAGTTGCATTATTAACTTTCTGCAAGATTTTGATAGATACCTTTTGTCCAGTTAAGGATATTTTCTTCTACCCGTAAGTGCTAAGAGTTTAGTTGTTTACATCTTTTATGACTTAAAAAGCAATACACATGTTCCCATCTCAAAGTCTATATCCCTAACATTCTTCCCTCAGATGTCAGCATGGCTCACTGCCTCACTTCCATGAGGTCTCTACTCATATGTCACCTATAAAAGGCACTCTTTATATATTGATATAATAGCAACTCTCAACTCCTCAATACTTATTCTGCTTTTTTCCTTTAAATGAATGAATAAGAGAGTGCAAGAATGTTTGTTTAATTTTATCAAATGTGCTTTCTTTTTTCTATATCTACAAGTTGATCACAGAGTTTTTTCAACCAATTTTCTTAATTGGTTGTGTGGTATATTAATAGATTTTCTGATGTAAAATCATTTGCATTTTGGGGATCAATTCGTCTTGGTCAGGAAATTTTTTTTTTCAAAAGGTAAAGATTACGTTTGTTAAATTACTCTGTAAAAATCAACTGAGACTTTTGGTGAGGAACAGTGGGAGAAATGCTATAGTGTGAAGAGCTTTCTCCTAATGCAGCTTTGATTTTGTATTAAGGAGAGAATGGCCTACCCAGGGATTTCTGCTGGTATCTCACCATCCAGAACTGGTCACATGATTACCTTAGTTGCAAGGGAGACTGGGAAATCAAGTATTTTTAGCTAGGCACATTTCCTCCCTGAAAAATATCAAGATACTGCTATTAAGGGTGGAGGACTGATGGTGATTGGGTAGGCTGTTAGTAATTCCTTCTGCAATAAAAATCCTATTAGATATACTGGAATGTTGGAACCTTTGAATCTATCCTCCATGTCTCTTAACTGAAGTAAATTAATTAAATAAACACATCACACATATGTAGTGTGAATAAATACACACACACATTGTCTTGTTCAGGCTGCTGTAACAAAAACACCACAGACTGAGTGGCTTATAACCAACAGACATTTATTTCTCACAGTTCTGGAGGCTCGAAGTCCTAGATCAGGGTGCCAGCATGGCTGGATTCTGGTGAGAGCGCTTTTCTGGGTTGCAGACTGCTGACTTCTCATTGTGTCCTCATATGGCAGAGAGCAGAGAAGGGAAGCAAGCTCTTTGTGACTCTTATAAGGGTACTCATCCCATTCCTGAGGTCTCCACCCTCATGACCTTCTCTAATCTTAATTACCTCCACAGGCCCCACCTCCTAATACCATCACACTTGGGTTTAGTGTTTCAAAATTTGAGTTTGGAGGGGACACAAACACTCAGACCATACACATATGTATATATGGGTCTCTGGGTGAATTTCTCAATATATACTATCTTCAGTTTACTAATTCAGTCTTCAATTTTATACAGATTTGAGTTTATATCATTGTTATGGGTTGAATTGTGTCCCTCAGAAAAGATATGTTGAAGTTCTAACCCCCAGTACCTCAGAACACTACCTTTGGAGATAGGGTCTTTACAAGGGTAATCAAGTTAAAATGAGGTCATTAGAAAGGCCCCTAATCCAATATGACCAGTGTCCTTATAAAAAAGAGAAGTTTGGAGACTTATTTGAAGTAATAATGGCTGAGAATTTTCCAAAATCAATGACACACATCAAACCACAGATCCAGGAAGCTCAGAGAACACCCAGCAGGATAAATATTAAAAATCTACACCTAGGAATATTATATTCAAACTGCAGAAAACCAAAGACAAAAAGGAAAACAAATCTTGAAAGAAGCCAGAGGAAAAGAGCAACTTACCTGTAGAGAACAAGGATAAGAATTACAACTTCTCTTCAGAAACCAGGCAAGCAAGAAGAGACCAGAGTGAAATATTTAAAGTGTTGAAAGAAAAAACCACTCACCCTTATCTGGATTAAATACTCATGAAAATAAGCAACCCCTACCAATCAAAGGCAAAATAAAATAAACAAATCTGTGAATAGATGTGATTTAGCCACAGAGAGAAGAGTCATTCCAAGTGACTTTAAAACACATAATTGGGGCTTCCCTGGTGGCGCAGTGGTTGAGAGTCCGCCTGCCGATGCAGGGGACACGGGTTCGTGCCCCTATCCCGGAAGATCCCACATGCCGCGGAGCGGCTGGGCCCGCGAGCCATGGCCGCGGAGCCTGTGTGTCCGGAGCCTGTGCTCCGCAACGGGAGAGGCCACAGCAGTGAGAGGCCCGCGTACAGCAAAAAAAAAAAAAAAAAAAAAAAAAAAAAAAAAACACATAATTGACTGTACATCTCTAAGAGGTGTACATCTCCAAGAGCATGAAGAATTATAAAGAACCTTTAAACTGTTATGAGACATCACATTGTTAGTAATAATATTAGAAATGTTACTCTGACACTGTTGCATATGTGGGTGGGGTAAATCAAAATATGCAATTAGGCTGATGTCATTAAGGAACTAAAATTTTCAGTGTAAAGGGAGATATAAATGTAATATGTTTAACATAACAAAAGTTATGTTAAAACCCCATAATCTAAATTTGACTTTGAGTTCACAGAGTATTTTCTCTTTTAAAAAATATGTATTTCGGGCTTCCCTGGTGGTGCAGTGGTTGAGAGTCCGCCTGCCGATGCAGGGGACACGGGTTCGTGCCCCGGTCTGGGAGGATCCTGCATGCCGCGGAGCGGCTGGGCCCGTGAACCATGGCCGCTGAGCCTGTGCGTCCGGAGCCTGTGCTCCGCAACGGGAGAGGCCACAGCGGTGGGAGGCCCGTGTAAGGCAAAAAAAAAAAAAAAAAAAAAAAAAAAAAAATATATATATATATATATATATATATATATATGTATGTATTTCTTTGCTCTTTCCACTGAAAAAATGTAGAAGCAATGATCATAATGTACAGCAATAAATACTCCTAGAACCCAGATTATGGTCTCTGAAAAAGCATTTTCCAATAAAAGGAATCAGAACTTCTTTGCAAAATGGTTAATTCCAATTTGGGGCAGGAAATGTAAAATATGATCCTGGAAAATCTTATTATACCAGAAAGAAAAAAATAAATATTGGGATTGTGTCAAAAAGACTCAGAAGCCAACAGGATGATCCTTCTAATGACCAAAGCTGAGACAATTTGAGCATCACAAAGGATAACTGAAATGGTTTTTAAAACAACAGACAGTTAAAATGTTGTGAGTACCTTATGATACTTAACATATAAATTTAAAAAAACTCTCATTTGTTACTTTTGGAGGATGCTAAGAAAACAACACATTCTTTTGAAAACTGGTAAACACAGGAAAATAATCAAGCACTTATCCTATATAATTTGAACCTCAATAAAACCAAATCTTTGATGAGGAAAGGTTTTTTTTACAGAAATACTCCACCTAATAGACAGAAGTAATGGCAGACTGTTTCCTAGAAACCCCTGTCTTAATCAACTTGGGCTGTTGTAACAGAATACTGTGCACAGGGTGACTTAAACAATAAACACTAATTTCTCACAGTTCTGGAGACTGGAAAGTCCAAGATCAAGGTGCTGGCAGATTCGGTGTCTGGTGAGAGCCCTTTTCCTGGTTTGCAGGTGGCCATCTCCCTGTTGTACCCTCCAATGGTGGAGAGAGCGTAGTTTTCTAGTTTCTTCTTATAAGGACACTGATCCCATCATGAGGACTCCATCATGATCTCATCTAAACCTAATTATCTCACAAAGGCCCCATCTCCAATTACCATCACATTGGGGTTAGGGTTTCAACATGAATTTGGGGGGGACACAAATATTCAGTCCACAGCAGCCACTAATGAAATAGTGCATCTGGGAAATGATCATTAGTGGCTGCCATGACCATTAGATGAAAAGCTGATGGATCAGGCTGCAATGCCAGGACCACTGATCAATCTTAACAGCACAAAAAGTGAACGAACCATTACATGCCTCCATGTGGAAGAACACACCACCATCCATGAAATGGTTTTGCCAGAAACATCAAATCTGAACCTGATCAAGCCTCTAGATGATCACTATCCAAAAGAAATATAATATAAACCACACAGGTAATTAAAAATTTTCTACCAGCCACATTAAAAAAGTAAAAGTAAATAAGTAAAATTAATTTTAATAATAATATATTTATTCCAATGTGTTAAATATTATTTATCATTGAAATGTTAACAGGGTAAAAATTATTGTTTGCATCTTTTTTATGTGCTAAATTTCTGAAATCTGTTGTATATTTTACACTGTAAGGATATAACAATTCAGACTAGCCACATTTCAAGCAATTAATAGCTACATAGATGCTGATTCAAAAAAATCAACTCTAAAAAATTATGAGATGATGGAGGAACTTTGTGTACTGTCTAGGTATTTGGTTATAGTAAGGTATTATTCATTTTAAGTGGAATAACAGTACTGTGTTTACTTATTTATTTGTTTATTGATTGTTGAAATTTTTTTATTGAACCACTTTCAAAGATTTTTCAGTAAAAATCACTAGTCTTTAATCAATAATAGGATAAAGTGGTATAGTGTGTAATGAAGTAAAATCTGAAGTGGTCGGCTATTTCACATGTGTATTTTAGAGTTTCTTAGTTGTTTTTTAAATTATTATTACTCTTTTAAGAGTCCTTATTTTTTAAAGATACATGTTGAAATGTTTACAAATGATATCATAAATTGTCTGTAATTTGCTTCAAAATAATCCAGATAGGAGTGGGAGGAATAGATATGAATGTAGAACAAACAAGATTCGCCCTGAGCTCATCGGTTGACACTAAGAAAATGGCACCAGCTTGCTGTTTAGAGTTTCTGTCAAAGAATAGCAAGGGTCTTGTTTATTGAATCCACTGCAAAGGAGATAATGGAATCAGGATTAGCTGCTATAATACATGTGTGTTTTTTTTTAAAGGGAACTTTATTATTTTTATTTCTTTATTTTTGGCTGTGTTGGGTCTTCGTTGCCACGCGGGCTTTCTCTAGTTGGAGCGAGCGGGGATTACTCTTCGTTACGGTGCGTGGACTTCTCATTGCGGTGGCTTCTCCTGTTGCGGAGCACGGGCTCTCAGCACGTGGGCTTCAGTAATTGTGGCACGTGGGCTCAGTAGTTGTGGCTCAGGGGCTCTAGAGTGCAGGCTCAGTAGTTGTGGCAGACGAGCTTAGTTGCTCTGCGGCATGTGGGATCTTCCCAGACCAGGGCTCAAACCCGTGTCCCCTGCATTGGCAGGCAGATTCTTAACCACTGCACCACCGGGGAAACCCAGGATTAGCTGCTGGTTATGTCAATCACAGAAGTCAATCACTTCTGATTCCAGGAGAGGTTGTAACAGTGGCCAGAATACCTCCCCTGGCTTTGAAGCAGACACCAAATTGTGGGCAGTATCTCCCCACGTTCCCTCTGCTACCCTACATCGCCCCCAATGCTGAAATTTAAAAAAGATTGTGGGACTTTTCCCTGGTGGCACAGTGGTTAAGAATCTGCCTGCCAATGCAGCGGACAGGGGTTCGAGCCCTGGTCCGGGAAGATCCCACATGCCGTGGAGCAACTAAGCCCATGAGCCACAACTACTGAGCCACAACTACTGAACCTGCTCTCTAGAGCCCGTGAGTCACAACTACTGAGCCCGTGTGCCACAACTACTGAAACCCATGCACCTAGAGCCTGTGCTCTGCAATAAGAGAAGCCACCACAATGAAAAGCCCAAGCACCGCAATGAAGAGTAGCCGCCACTCGCTGCAACTAGAGAAAGCCCACACGCAGCAACGAAGACCCAATGCAGCCAAAAATAAATAAATAAATTTTAAAAATAAATAAAAAATAAAAAAGATTGTGGATCTAAAGATTTAGATCATCTATGTGAAAAAATGAAGAAATTCCAACTGCTGTCAGGGAAGGAGACAAATATTTCCAATCCAGCTTGAGCCAGCGTTCCTCCAGGAGAAGCTCACATGATGGAGACAGGGCTAACTTGAATATGAAACCTCCAGAGGGAAGTTAAATCCCAGCAGGAGAACGCTGGGACGGCTGGAATCAGTGAACCACCCCTTTGTGGAATACCACCTTCCTTCCAGCGCTAAACTTCAGGGATTCTGGGTTTCATTTTATCAGAGGAAACAACATTCCTTTCTTCTGTATCCCTTGCATTGCCTGCCTAGTCAGTCAGCAAATTGTGGGTGAGTAACGGATGGATAACGGAAGGGTAATCAGAGGCAACATGGCACCGTGGAAAGAACACAGGCAAGTCCGGGAGGAATTCCTGGACCACTTGGTTAGTGGCCTGGAATCTTCTTCCCTTGGTAAAACTCTATACATCGTTTTTAAATTACCAAGTCAACTATTTTCCCTGTTGTCCCCAAAAGTAGATTCATATTCATCCAACTACATGTTCCTATTTTGGTTAAAAAAACATGGTGAGTAAAACTTTCATACCATGGTATTATACTTTGTATATCTCACCAGCAATGTGGTTACTGTGCTGTTTTGCACAGTAAAATGTTTATTTTCTCCACTAAGCTGTGATTTCAAAAGCAAAACCCCTGACATTTTCACCTTTCAATCTCCACCATCCAGCAACTGTGGGACATATAAGCAGGCAATACATGTTGAATGAATAGACCATCCATCAACAAATATTATCAGGCATCCAAACAGGTTAATAGTATGAAATGGCAACTTCTTTAATTTTTTGTTTTCTGGATGAACACTCCAAATGTGGCTTTCTAGCTAGGATCCTTTTACTGACTTCAAAAATCACATGAGAAAACCAGTAGTCATTTACTTTGCAGCTACTCTGACCCATACACCCACACCCTTTAAAAAAAAATCATAATCAGAATTACTTAGCTTGACCTTCTCATGAGACATGGATTCAAATGACCTTTTGTTATTTTCTAAAATATAAAGTACATATACAATGCTCTCATTAAGAACACTCAGCTGGGTGTGCTTTTGAGTCTGAACTCCTTTCCCAAACTCTGTTTCCAAATGTTGCTCCAAAAAGGTTTTGAATAATTGTTGGGTCATTAGGAAAGGTCTCTACTCCCATGAGGATCTTCTAGACATCAATATTAGATCACTTCTTTCAAAATTCTGTTTAAAAAAAATCAGTGACATGTCTCTGTAGAAATACATTTATTAAAAGAAGGCAGGCTATATATCCATTGCAGTGCCCTACCCTGGACCCCAGGTGCCAGTGAGTGAGAAGGGGGTGAGGTTGAAATTATAGTGTAGGCTCCAGAGCTAGATATTCCTGGAATCAAGGTACATAATTGTAAGTAGTTATTTGATTGTTCCAGCCTGTTTTCTCAAATATAAATGGGAACAATTATACTTTTCTGAGGGATTGTAGATTTGTTGGGAGCCTTAAAATGAAGAACACTCAAATTGAATTAGTGTGAGCCAGCCCAGGCAAACTCAGCTCACTAATTTGGCCCGCAGTTCTATTTCTTCATTAACGAATAGTAGAAAACTCTTTAACATTTGTATTTTCTTTTTCTATAGGTATTATCATTTGGTGATCTTCTACATTCTCTCATTTCTTAGGACAGTTTCATAGTCTTCTTTCATGGTTGGGATATGATTTAACAGATTATTGAGCAAAGTGAAGTTTTCTAACTCTGTAGAATGTATGTAATTTTGAGTTTGCTCCTGGTCTATAAATTCCAAGAAGGTAGGTGCTCTCTGTGGGGTGTTTGTCATTGAACCCCAAGTGTAGAGAGTGCCTGACACTTAGCTGGAACTGGATAAGTTTTTTCTTGACTGACTGAATGAACTAATGCTAGGTATTGGAAGAATCAGGATGGTGAGGATATATATGACTGAACAATGTCCCTAGTGCCAAATTATGGGGAAGTCCCTCAAGATTTGTTTTTATGTATTGATTTAGCTGGACCAAATTCCATAGATCATCAAGGACCCATGAGAAAAAGATATGGTCACCTGATGAGGCCCTGGATGATAAACACCATTGCTCACTCCTTCCCCTCTCCTGACACAAAATTCATAAAAAGCAGTGGGGCCCTTTACAATTATGGGAAGGGCATAGGCCAGAGAAGGGCTTATAAATGGCATAATGTAATACATTGGGAAAAGCTTGGTCTACATGATCTTTCTGAACTAGGCTTGTGACATCTTTGCCAACCCAACATGGTGCCCACAGTCATAATGAGGTCAATGCAGACTTTTAAAAATGTATCTACAAACAGAATGACCTTTGCGTTCAAGAATCACTATTATCCCAACAGCTGGGGAGACTACAGCCACTGCCAGAGTGGTAAAATCATGCCTGTCAGAGTTCTCCAGAGAAACAGAACCAAAAGGAGATAGAGAGATGATAGATAGATAGATAGGTAGGTAGGTAGATGGATAGATAGAAGACAGATAGGAGAGATTTATTATAGGAATTGGCTCACATGATTATGTAGGTCAAGAAGTCCTACAATCTGATCTGCCATCCATCCACAAGCTGGTGGCCCAGAGAAGCTGGTGGTGTAGTTCCAGTCCAAACCCAAGGTCCTGAGAACCAGGGGAGCAAATGGTGTAAGTTCCAGCCTGAGTGCAAAAGGCCAAGAATCAGGAACATCGATATCCAGAGGAACAGGAGAAGGTGGATGTCCCAGCTCAAGCAAGAGAGCTAATTCAGCCTTCCTCTGACTTTCTGTTCTATTCAGGCCCTCAAGAAACTGGATGATGCCCACTGCACTGGTGAGAGAGATCTTCTTTATTCAGTCTGTGGATTCGAATGCTAATCTTTCCTGAAACATCCTCACAGACACACTCAGAAATAATGTCTTACCAGATACCTGGGCATCACTTACCCAGTCAAGCTGACACATGAAATTAACCATCACAAGCACCCAGTATATGACGTAGGAGCTGCTTACGAGTACTGATCCTGCATGAGGCAGAACAAGAGATAGGGACAGAGAGAAGAGCTGAGAAAGGAAACCTAAACTCCTAAACTCCTGTTCCAGCCTTGCCTCCCATTTCCTGTTGGACCTTGGGTTAGTCATATTCTATCTGGGCCACGGTTCTACCTCTATGTATAAAATGAGGGGGTTGATAAATTATTATATTCTCTGTGTCACCAAAGAATCCTTTTTTGATAAGGAGAAAAGCTAATTTCCTCCCCCCACTTCTACAATTTAAATGTCCTTTGGTTTTTCATTTATATGTAAATGTATGAGACTTTGACCAAAACAAAATTACCATCTCTGGGTGACTCTTCAGTCCTCTCATCATTAAAATGCAGCTGCAGATTTCTGGACCCAAAAACGGAAAAGAAAACAGTTGCTAAGTCAATCTGACTTACCAGTCCTAGAATAACAGGCAGTAATTACGGGGCTGGCCCAGAGGGCAACCAGGAGAGGTGATCACACAAGGAACTTTGGCCTAGGCTTCCACCTACCTCTGGCCTTTGTTCCTGAAGGAGAGTAGATGCTCTCAACTGAGGGAGTTCAAGGCGTGAAACTGGGAAACACTGGGCTTCAGACTTTGTTTGTTTTTGCCGGGGGAAGAGGGGAGGGAAGTCCATGGCAACTGGATAGCATCAGATTGTGAACAGGGCTAGACATTCATGCAGCCAGCTTAGTGCTGATCTATATGGCATTGGACAGCCATGGAAGGTTTTTAGTCAGGGAGTGTCCCAGTGAAGGTAACATTTATGACAGCTTAGCCTAGTAGCAGTGAATGGTAAAACTAAAAGAGAGAGGAGTGGGATCAGACAAGAAGGGGATGAGGGCAGAACAGGTGGTAATCTTCCTTGAATCATGACTTAACTGCATCCTCTGAACTAGTCATCAAGCCTGTTGCTCTCTCCCTTAAAATATCTTATCCCCATCCCTTTTATGAATTGTACCATTCATCCAAGGAGTAAGTTTCCCAGCTGGATTGACTAGAAGACAGGTGCCATTGACAGAGGCAAGGAAGTTGAAGTGGAGAACTAGTTTGATTGAAGGAACATAGACAATAAATCTAGATTCTGACATGTTGGATTTGTGGTAATAGCTGAATGTTCAAGTCGAAAAGTGAAGTCGAAATGACTTTTTTCACATGACTGGAAGCGACTTTTCTACTCAGACAACATGAATTGGAGTCTAACCAAAGTCAGATACAGGGTAAAAAAAGAAAAAATTGAACATGCTCTGTCATTCTCTTCTCTTTTGATGTGTAATTACTATGTGGGGGACTGAATATATTTACATAGTTTGTATTTTCTTCAGCTGGCATCATGGGGAATGATACAAAGAAGTGTCATGAAAATGTTCTATAAGTTTGTTAAATGAAAATAAAAATAAATGAGTAGGGAATGGAAAATGCTGGAAAATGTGGGTAAATATTTTAGCTTTGGGGAGGTGTGATTTGAAAAACACTTATATCTGTTATGTAATTGAATTCTATGAAAGGATTTATGACCAACATAAATGATCCTGGGATGGTTCTGAGCAGTACTTTAACCATCTGGAAGGAAATCAGGTCCTCCGAGGGGAGACCATCTTCCTATTCCATCCATAAAAATTAGAGGAAAACTTCACCAGACCACTGGGCTTGTAACATTCAGTCTTCAGGGCTAATCTCACCTAATTTCTTCATGAAAGAAGCATCCCGAAGATGCTTGTCCCGTTTTTCAGTTTTGGAGATTCCCTCACCCCCTCACCTTTTGGCTTCTCTTCCCTTACTTTTATCTCCTCTCTCGTATGCCTTATTGACAGCAACGATAAAGAGTAGTTATGAAATGGTTATGAAACTTTTTTTTTTTTTTTTGGCAGTATGCGGGACTCTCACTGTGGTGGCCTCTCCCGTTGTGGAGCACAGGCTCCGGACGCACAGGCCCAGCGGCCGTGGCTCACGGGGCCAGCCGCTCCGTGGCATGTGGGATCTTCCCGGACCGGGGCACGAACCCGTGTCCCCTGCATCGGCAGGCGGACTCTCAACCACTGCGCCACCAGAGAAGCCCGAAACTTTTCTTTGAAGCAGAGATGATTATGTTGTGTTCGGGAGGGCAGAGAAAATGGACTAAATAAAAGGAAGTGACTCTAGGCTGTTAAGAAGACCATTAATAGCCACATCCTGATTTTGTTCCGAAGTCATCAGAAAGAGGCAGGGAACAAGGGGATAATAAGAGAAAATGTATTTCTCAGACAAAGGAGCAGACTGCAGGGGACAGCAGTTTAGAGAAAGAGACGAACATTGCAGAGGGAGAGTGTGTGGAGTGGGACGCGCTAATCCCTCTGAATCACACTGGCAGAGGCACAGGCATTTGAAGTCCTTGGCAACTTCAGCCTGGTCTCAAAGTGGATTGTGAGGAATAAGAACAAAAGAAAAGTTCACTCTGAGCTCCTCTTGTCAGAGCAGGGGAAATTGCTTTGAGGCCAGCACTAGAAGATGCTAATGGTAGAAAGCAGAGTCAAAGAAGAGAATAAAAGTGTGTCAGGTCACTGGGAGCTTGCCTAGCGTAAAGTGAGATAAAACCACACTAACGAAATTGAGCTATTTGTAATGAGGTGGATAGACCTAGAGTCTGTCATACAGAGTGAAGTAAGTCGGAAAGAGAAAGACAAATACCGTATGCTAACACATACATATGGAATTTAAGAAAAAAAAAAAGGTCATGAAGAACCTAGGGGTAAGACAGGAATAAAGACACAGACCTACTAGAGAACGGACTTGAGGATATGGGGAGGGGGAAGGGTAAGCTGGGACAAAGTGAGAGAGTGGCATGGACATATATACACTACCAAACGTAAAATAGATAGCTAGTGGGAAGCAGCCGCATAGCACAGGGAGATCAGCTTGGTGCTTTGTGACCACCTGGAGGGGTGGGATAGGGAGGGTGGAGGGAGGGAGACGCAAGAGGGAAGAGATATGGGAACTTATGCATATGTATAACTGATTCACTTTGTTATAAAGCAGAAACTGACACACCATTGTAAAGCAATTATACTCCAATAAAGATGTAAAAAAGAAAAAAACCACACTAACAAGACATTCAGCCTAGGTCTCACCACGTGTTGCTGTGCCAGTCACTTCTAACCAGTGCTCAGCTGGCGAAAATCTGAAGATAATGCCTCAACTGCTCTGAAAGTGTTCGTTCCCTCAACAAACAGTAATTGAGCTGTGCCAGCCAGGACTAGTGCTGTTAATGCTGGAAGGTGTGATAGGAGACCTTACGTCCTTGTACCAATTGGTTTTGTGAGTCAGAAAGGATCCTTGCAAAGCGAGTACTGGGAAATCACTGCTGACCCTGGAAGGGCCCAGCCCGGCAGGAAATAAGGTAGGACGGGGGAAAGCCAAAATGGTAACTGGAAAGAAATATGCTTCTGTTTTAAACTCCTTAAGAGGAAAGACACTGTGACTGCTACTCTTTCTTCTCCAGGCCTGAGGTTTCTCAACCATAAAATAGGTTGAACAAGGCGATCCATACCTTCCCTTTGGGCAGGTTTGGAATGGCTCTGGGAGTTATCTGGGGATTGTGCCAGGGAGTTGGAACAACATAGGGATCTCTTAAAAAAAAAAAAATACAATTACTTTATTGATTTCTTGCAATCAAATACTGCCAACTAGCATTAGTTCCACTCATGCATCACTGAAAACAAAAGGATATTTCCTTGTTATTTGCAAGTGATGCATTACACAATAAACAAAAAATGTTAGAACTTAAAATGCATCCTGATTAATTATGTAAACTGGTAATTTTTTTTTAAAAAGCATAACTGATAATTTGGTTCCTAACATGGGAATCTCTTAATGGGGAAATCTGTAATCAGCTGCAGGAGCTAGAAACTCTAGGTGTTTTTTCTATATATTTTTATGCATCACTGAGAAATTTTAAATGTTAAAGATGCCAGTCTTCCCTCCAGATTCTAACCCAAAGACTGCAAACTAGGCACACCTAGATTTTGCCTGGCTAGCAGAATATTTTTAAAAAATTGATCCAGCATTTAAAAATTGTGCGCTTTCACGTGAAAATCCAGATTTTCTGGCTTCTCTGAAACACTGGAAAATCTGACAGCCCTGGACCCACAGCAGCGGTTAGCAAGAGGTGGGTAGCAACTGTCCGGTTTACATGGGGCATCTGCTCTCTAGCTTGACCATCCCCACCACTCACATTAGGGTGACCATATAACTTGTCCAAACAGGGCACTTTTGAGAGTAAAAGGGGGTGCTGTTAGTAATGACGCCTGGACCACAGACATAAACCAGGACTGTTGTGAACAACGAGGATGTATGTTTACCCTACTTCACACTGCCTACACTGGGCTTGCTTTTCTTGTTTGGCCAACTGTTATTTGGGTTATATGGTCATAAGTCAGGGACTCCCATGAGGAAGAAGAGAGAGAAAAGGTGTAACATGAGGAAGAGACTTGACAGTTGAAAAAAATAAAAGAAATGAAAAAGAGTATTAGGATGAATGCCAATTACACCAAACCTTCAGGTAAACGCAGAGCCTTGCTGGTGGCTGGCTCAGCATGTAAGTTTGACCTTCCTGGCTCCCTGCCCCCCACAGCACTGTCAGTTTTAATAAGCTGTAATCCCATCGCTACCAGCGAGACTAATCAAACTGCAGAGAGCAGCCTGTTCCTAATTAGGAAGGCACAGGATAATCATTTAACTCTGTGGTTTCTCAGTGAGCTCCAAGCTGCCTCAACAGGAAAAAAACATCCTGGAGAAGATGGTTGCTTACACACTCTAATCTTGACCTTCTGATGGTCTTTGTTTGAAATTTTTAAAAAATGCTTTAATTACGCAAGTATTTAGTTTGAAAAATGTTTTAAAAGAATCTTTTCCCTTTATTCCCAGAGAATAATAAAATATCCTTCCCCCAAGGCATACAGGAAACCTCAGGCTCCTATTGATTCCCCAAGAGTCCACTTTAATTGATTGCAGACAGAAATCCTCTCGAAACCATTCAAGGTGTGATTACAGTCCCCAAACTGGGGTCAGGAAGGATTGGGGGACGTGGAATGGCAACTCACATTGAGCACGTACAGACCTACAGGTGCCAACATGGTACCATGGGCCACACAGGCTGGGGCCAGCTAGTCTCCAGTGGAGCAGTGGAAACCAGGACTGAGCTGCAGCAAAGCTCCAGAAGCACCCCGCACCTCGGGGCCAGAAGGCCCATCTCTTCAGTCCTCACTTCTCATAGCCCCTTCAACTCAGGAGTAAGCACCAGGAAGAAGCTAGCGCAATGGTCAACTGTTGAGTTTTAGTCAGATGGCGCCAAGTCTAACCTGGGAGCTGACTAGTGGTA
Source organism: Mesoplodon bidens (assembly GCF_964165515.1). NCBI lineage: Eukaryota > Metazoa > Chordata > Mammalia > Artiodactyla > Ziphiidae > Mesoplodon > Mesoplodon bidens. Next base: position 60,969,416 of record NC_138161.1, on the reverse strand, counting down.
GGTCCTTAGGCAAACTACTCAGCCTTCCAGAAATTCCTGGTAGGCCCTCAGGCAGGCTACTCAACCTTCCCGAAACTCAGGCTAGGAATAATAGTATCAACACCTCACAGCCATGCTCTAAAAGAGTCAATGAGATATGTGTGGAAAGCATTTACTAAGGTGCCTGGCACAGTAAAAGTACTCCATAGATTGTGGCTATTATGTTTTTTTTATTATGTGCTAGTATAGCCTTAAGGCCCTTGATGATATAATGTAAAAAGACAGGTGCATCCCTGAATCTCTTTCTTGGATTCTGCATTTAGTGTGAGTGCACTTAAAGCAATGACTACAGATGGAATAGGTGTAGAAAAATTCTTTTCTAATGGAGAACATTTCTGGTACCATGGAAATTTAACGTTTTGTTTAATAGACTCATTACTATTTACAGGAAACCAGACTAGTATATTTTTTTAATTAAAAATATTTATTGGCTATTGACCTTAATAGATTTACATTAAAGGAAAGGAACATTTTTTTCAAATGTGCTAATAAGAAAAAGACCCATAAAAATGGACAAAGTTGGACAGAATTTTCGGTTTTGAACACAAATAAAACTCATAAATTTTATATGGATTCTGGGATATTTATTAATACTCCTCCCACAATGGGTTTGGCATTGAACAGGAGTTATAAACATATGAACAACTCCAATCCAATATATTTCAAAACAAGCAGATTCTTCTTTTTTTAAATAAATTTATTTTATTTATTTATTTTTGGCTGCACTGGGTCTTCGTTGCTGCACGCAGGCTTTCTCTAATTGCGTTGAGCGGGGGCCACTCTTCATTGAGGTGCACAGGCTTCTCACTGCAATGGCTTCTCTTGTTGAGGAACACAGGCTCTCGGTGTGTGGGCTTCAGTAGTTGCAGCACGCAGGCTCAGTAGTTGTGGTGCATGTGCTTAGTTGCTCCGTGGCATGTGGGATCTTTCCGGACCAGGGCTCGAACCCATGTCCCCTGCACTGGCAGGCGGATTCTTAACCACTGCGCCACCAGGGAAGCCCAAAACAAGCAGATTCTTGAGAACAGAAACTTTGTCTTTCATAAGTATCCTTGCCATTAATTGGAGGAGAGGTTGATAAGAATATCCACGAATTCTGGAATTCATGAGCTTTGGAATTCATGGACGTTCTTAAACCACTAATAAAAGAAAACAGTATAGATGGGTACCCTACATATAAAAATATAGTAACCACATAATAATTAAAAACAATGTTCAGTAATGCCCACTAAAATGAACAAATAGAAAAATGTAGCACAAGAATGTAAAACAAATATATTTTATACCCCTGCAAACAAAACAAAGGCATCTTTTTGGTTCTGCTGTTTTTATAAAAACTATGTGTGAAATGTGCATGTATGTGTATTCTTATAGAAAAGTTGACAAATATAGAAAAGCACAAAGAGAATAAAAATCACTTGTCACACCATCAACATGAATGTCATTCCTTTGACAAGAGCAGAAAAAAATTCAGAGAATCAGAGGTGATCAGCGAAGGTCTTCCCAGCCTCAGGACCTGCTGATGCCAATTTACCAACCACTTTAAAATCCACAGGCTAAACCTTTTTAGGCTCTCAAATATCTCTACTGTTGCCTGACTCCTGGCACCACCGCATTTTTTATCAGGCCAATAGTGATCAATAAACAAGGATACACATAAAGCTATGGTTCCAATCTAAAACTTCTTGCTCCCCAAATATTAGAGCTAGATGGAACCTTAGAAATTCATTTAGTACTATTCACTTTGCCTGTCCCCATTTATTCAGGAGGAAACAGGCATGGAGAGGTTAAGTGATTTGCCCAAGTGTCATAGTTGAGTAGAACTGAAACCCAATCCTCTAACTGGCAGGCCAGGGCTCTGTCCAAGTGAACACACGGTGACTGAATCTCCCCAGGTGATGTAGCTCCAGTTATTATGTGGTTCGACTCTTAATGAGCTTAAAAGGCAGACCACAGTGGATCTGTACGACCAGATGAAAGCAGCTAGGCAAACTTTCAGCTCCTAATAAGCAACTGCGCTGACTCTAGTGAGACAAGTCACAGAAAGACCATATGGTCAAACAAAGAGTGGGCCCTGGGCCAACTGGTCACTGGAGCAATGTGTGAGCTCCACATTCCATGGAGATGTGAGCCTGGTTAAATCACAAGAGTCATTTCTGGTTGATTGCACTGCCAGGACAGCCTGGAAGGCACAAGTGTCCAAAAGAGACCCCTGAGAATATAAGGATTAAAATGAAGAAAACTCTTGAATCAGACAAATTCCTTCTTGGTCAACAGGCATGTGTCCACAGAGGTCACTCATGACCAGTCAACTCCCTTCAAGCTCTAATCCAACTCAGGGAACCCTCAGATTCTCATCATCCCCACTTCAAGGCTGTCCCTTCACATCTAAAGCTTTTATCTTTGACTAAACGAATCTCTGTTGACTAAAAGAGTTAGCGCAGAAATATTCAAGGTCAGGTTTCAATTCTTTCTGATCAATCTAGGTCATTCTAGGTCATTTCAGTCGTAAGAAGAAGTCTCTTTAGCCTCAGGTGGGCAGAGTACAGTACAGATGTTCCTTATTTGAGTAGACTTCATTCTCAAATATAGGTGATTAAAGTGAAGATCACTTCCTGCTGTCTTCTTCCCACATTACAACCGTGGTGCAGGCTCAATGTGAAGAGTCAGGTTATGCGTACCAGGTCTCAAGATGCTTGCCTGTGGATGAGCTCTTTCAACTGTGCCAGTCGGTCACTTTTTAGTGCTTCCCGGATGGCCTGGAAAAATCCAAAGTAGTGTTCAAAGTTGTGCATCATAAGCAGGACGCCAGCCAACAGCTCGTTGGTCACCAGCAGATGGTGGATGTACGCACGAGTGTGATTCTTACAGCAGTAACAGGGACACCCTCTCACGAGCGGATCAAAGTCCTCCTGGTACCTGAGAAAGGAAGTTACAACAATATTCTGGAAAGTGAGGAAAACAAGACCTCGACAACCTAGACTGGCACGTAACCAATAGTCAGTAACACAACTGGCAAACGTAGTGCCAGGCACCTGCTTAAGACGGCAATGGGGTCAAAAGTTAACAGAGAGTACAGTGGGCCAGGAGACTCAGGAGTCTTCCTCAGATGGATACAACCTCCTAGACTGAGGCTTACCAAGGAGCAGCAGAAGAGTCACGTGCTCGCTCCCCCATGCTGAGCAGGGTTAGTCACACTGTAAAGGCACACAAAGATGTCAGGAGACACTGTTCTGATGAATGACACTTTTCTCCCACTCGCCACCAGAGCTAATATTAGAAGAGATGATATGACCTTTTACTTGCATAGCTTTTTGCAGTTTACAAAAAACTTTTATATATACTGTCTCAATCTCTGCAACCACCCATGGAGATAGGCATTTTTCTTGTCACTTTACCAGTGAAGACTGCCAAGGGGTTTAAGAGGGAGGGCTATGGAGCTACAATGCCTGGGGTTGGTTCCTGGCTCACAACTTACTTGGGAAAGTCACTTAACCTCTCCCTGTGTCTTTGTTTTCTTATCTGAAATGTAATGAGGTAGTAACAGTGCCTACCTAATAGAGTTGTTCCAAGAATTAAATAAGTTAATATAGTAAAGGACACTGCTAGGTACATGCTAAGCACTATATACGTGCTACCTTCTATCAGCTATTAAAAAGAAGTTAAATGACTTGACCAAGCTCACACAGTCACAAGCAAGGCTGCAATCTGAACGCCGAATCTCCAAAACTTCTAGTGCTGATGATAAAAATATCAGTTTCCAATTATATCTATAATGTAAAGTGAATTTTAGTAGTAACCATTTATACTACCCTAGCTTTTTAAAAATGGAAATGAATCTCCTTGGCTATTTTTCAAGAAGTCAAATGTGATAAAGGTCACCATTACAGACCTATAATCAAGAAATCACTATAGAAATAAGAACTAGGAATTTCACATTCTTTCATAAATTTTCAAGTCTGTACTGTTACTAGATAGACATAAATGAGTCTGAGTCCCTAAAATGTCCCTTTACATAAGACCAAAAACACCCCAGCATTAAAGTGAGTATACCAAGTTCACAGAAAAACCACTCACTGGTCCACTGATTATTTTATTTCCACTTTTGGCCAAATACAAAGTTATAAGATATCTTAGTTCAGTCTTTACAGAGGCAAATATTTTATTTAAGACTTATAGTCTGTATATAACCAAGATGGCTTAAATTCCTTAAAATTAAAAAATTTTGTTGTAATATTTTATCTTGAAATCCTTATTTTACACTGTTATTATTTAAAGTAATCATAAGGAGTAAAGCACACCAAACAATGGATCTGGTCTGATTTTTCTGACAGCTCTTCTAAAACAACAGTTATCTAGCCTCAGTTTTCTGACAAGACAAAGTACACAAATTCATCTGCAGAAAAAAAGAGTACTGCTGGCACTGACTTTGAGAAGGCCCAAACAATATCCAACTATAAATATTTTTTGAAGTCATGAACTGAAAAGGGAACAGTTATATAAACTTTCAAAACAGACTGAAATTAAAAAGTCAGAAATCAAAATCCATACTTAAAAAAAAATTCCTTACTTTTTTTCCTTCAGATTAATTTCAAATGATGTCATTTCTTGGTTGCAGCTAGTTGTTTTACTTTTCTTTGTTTGATCCACATATTTTACTTCTTCCTGTGTCCCATTTTGTTGCAATACTAAAGGACAAACCAATAAAAAGTCTTGAAAGAAGATCAGATAAAGAGTGGCCATTGCGAGAATTTTATTTTAGTTACTATTTCATGCCTTTGACCCTGTAATTCCACTCCTCAGAATTTATCCGAAGGAAACAGCACAAGAAAAACAAAGCAATATGTAACAAGATGATCAATGACCTATTATCTATAGTATCAAAACTTGGAGATTCAACTATGTCTAAGTGAATAGTAGTTACAAGTATATATCTTATAATTAAATGGGGACTTGAGTTGTTCCCTTGAACTCTTTGCTTTAAGAAAGAACATTCCTGGAATTGCAAGAGAAACACCAGGAATACTTATCTACTTGCCTCTCTTCAGAGCAGCTGGCTCTTTGCATGGTAACTAGTGTTACTAGGGGGAATTGCTGCCTACATTATGCAACTTATTCCTTTGCAATTTTCACTTTGTAATTGGCAAAAAGCCTCAATTTACTATACACACATACGCACACAAATGTGATTCATAATACTTGCATAAAAATGTTCAAACTCAGTTTTCCCAATCATAAAGAAATCTGGCTTTCTCTGGCCCAAAAGGAACGTGTTTGTTACAGAGAATTCAATATCAGGTTCTTTGTAGAGTTTTGCATATTCACGGTACAGAATGACTATCAGTCACCTATGTCCTGGCAGAGATAATTTCACTTGTAAATGAAGTCATGAACATGTATAAAGTGTTTATGGTGTGCCTATCCATATACATTACATTCTAGTCTGTCTAAAAGATAGTAAAATTGACCTCCTCTATGTAAGAATTTGATCAACTTGATTTTGTTTCTAGAACTAATTCCATTTAGATTAACTTTTAAGTTGCTTTATAGGAGTGTAACATATTCTGAATGAAATTTTCATCACTTGTGGGGAATAAAATGAACCCTTAAAGAAGTCTCTGGCCCTACTCAAATTTAAGGTTGGTGATGATAGAGCAAGAGTTCAACGGAGAGCAGGAGGAGAGAAAGGAAAGCACACTCTGAAGGCCAGACGGAAGGCCAGGCACACAACATTCTCCTGAAACACTGTGGAGACACTTCAAGGGACCCCGACCCAAAGTCTGTATCCTGGTTCCTTTTCTACTGCCAGTTAAATGTTAGAATCTGAAACTGATTTTCTTGACTTCTGAATAACCAAACACTAAAAGAAAATGGCAGTGCTTCAAAGCACCGTTAGCAGAGGAAAACAGCTTTCACATGTCAGTATGTATAAAAAACCAAAAAAGCAAAAGTAACACTAGGATCAGAGGGGATGAGACACCCTGTATATTAATAGCATTGGGGTTTGCAAAAAGCAGACAAGAACTCTTTTGTGAAAAAACAAATTAACTTTTACCAAACAGTTCAAAGGTTTTCTTTTCTTAGATTTTCATCACTATTCACTCTGAATGTTCTTTTTTCAGGTTGTTAATAGAAGAGGTTTTGTTTTTCTTGGTTCTGCTCACTACAAAATCACTTCCTAATATTGATGAGCTCTGTGTATAGTATCAAGTGCCTGGTTTTGTGTGCCAACATGCCAGGGCATACAGATAAGAAACAAAGACATAGTTTTATAAAAGCCTGGCTTTATAGTATGCACATATTTCTGGCTTGTAACTCAAGGCAAAAATTGATAGGAAATAAGAGAGAATTTAAGGGTAACACAGAGATTAACTTCAAAAGACCTACATGTCTCTTCAGGAATCGGCTGGCAATCAAAGCTGAAAGTGAGGGCACATCCCCGCTCTGTTGCTTGATAAGGGAAAAAACTCTCAAATAAGTCCACTCCTCTTTCAATACACTCGAGCACCTCATCTGGCTGGCTAACACCGCAGATCAGCCTGTGAAAATAATATGAACAGTGACATAAGAACAATGCCAGGAATGAAATCAGAGAGTCTTTCCAGAGGGCATTAACAGTAATAATAATAAAAATCATGGTTAGCGTGGCAGGCAGTAGATAAGGAGGTGTATGGAAAGAACATAGAGCTTTCGAGGCAGAGAGACCTGGATCAGAATCCCAGCTCTGCCATTTATTTACTTGCTGTGTTACTTTGGGAAGGTTTCTTAACCTTTCTGAGTTTTAGTTTTCTCATTTTAAAAACAAGAGCAAGAATACATACCTCATAGACTGGTTGTAAGGATTAATGATATATTCGCAAAAGCACAGAGTGTAGTTTCTGCCCCAAAGAGAAGCTTAACAAAGGTTAGTTTTCCTTCCCTTCTCATCCCTTCTGAAATAACCTCCGTAGTCTCAGACTGAACTTTGTAGTCTTCCTATCCACTATATAAGACTTTTTTAGTGCAAAGCTGTGTGCTTTATTTCCCCTTCAAATACTCTTCCATGTTTTAACTTTATTTTGCTTATAATTCTTTTTCATAATTGCTTCAAGAAAGACATTTTTATCTACTGTATTCTTCATAGGTTCATTTACGAAGCAATTCTTGCTCTCAGAATTTCAACTCTGCCCACAGGCTCTAAGAATCTAGTCAGCTTTCTTTACGCTTCTTTATATTTTCTCCATTAACAAAATGTCTGCATGGTAGAATAAGATGGTATTTTCAGAGGCAATGGGTAATGAATCCTGAGAGTGTTAATAACATTCAACCAGGTTTTGCCACTAAAACAAGATGGGGAAATGCACTAGACTAGGGCTGGCTGGCTGGCTGCTATTTTTTGTTTGTTTTTCTACTCATAGTCCCTTTTACAAACTGGCAGAGAAAAGCTTATAGACTCCCTGATTTCTAAAAGAAGTCCAAAAAAAGGCTTATGTAATATTAAACAACCAGAACCCTTAAATATATGCTGGTTTTTCTGACTACAGTTTCCTTCAAGTAATGTCATGTTTTAGAACTCCTCTCCAACTGAAGCTGGCATTTCTACACACTTATAGAAAGAAAAACAATCCCAGCTTTCAAATCCAGTAACAGACATCTGTGAGCACTTAACTCAAAAGAAGTCCAGAAAATGACTAGAAATACTAGTGCTGAATTATCATCTGCACCAGAATGAAATAAGCACAGGAGGGAAAGCAATGAACACAGAGAGTTAGGATAAAACTGGGGCTGGTGGGGCGGTGGGGTTGGGGGGGGAATGCTGGCTGGGGTGATGGCAATATCTTGCGCTGGCTGGTATTTACACAAGCATATATATGAATAAAAATTCACCAGGGTATACATAAAATTCATATACTTAACTGCAAGCTATACCTGGATTTTTTTTAAAGTAGTAAAATTACATACACATATCCAGCAGCCCAAGGGGTATAAAGCAGCACCCCATAATCAAACCTCTTAATATATCTGTAGGAAAAAAGCATGAATATTCATATCAACTGGGATAAAAGACTACAGTTTTTTTTTTTTTTTTTTTTTTTTTTTTATAGATAGAACTAAACTTTTATTGTTTGTTTGTTTGTTTATTTTTTTTTTTGCAGTACGCGGGCCTCTCACTGTTGTGGCCTTCTTCCGTTGCGGAGCACAGGCTCCAGACGCGCAGGCTCAGCGGCCATGGCTCACGGGCCCAGCCGCTCCGCGGCATGTGGGATCTTCCCGGACCGGGGCACGATCCCGCGTCCCCTGCATCGGCAGGCGGACTCTCAACCACTGCGCCACCAGGGAAGCCCCTAGACTACAGTTTTTTAAAAAGGAAAAAATAAAAAATTTGGATAGTCTAATTAAAGACATTGGCTATACTCAGAAACTTGGGGATTTTTAGCTTTGAATCCTGCAGATCACTCTTCTCTCCAGCACATAATGAATCCTGTGACTGATGGAAAGAACCAACCCCACTAGGGTTGCCAGTGCCCTTGATTTAAAAAAATAATACCACTCACTACCTGTCTCCAATCTAAGAACTTCTTAAAGGACCTTATTGACAGAACCCATCTTCATTGCACCAGGCATCCCAGGTCTGTCCTCAACTTTACTTGCTTAAGGCCAGAGTTCCACATGACTTTATATCTGTCCCCAGGCACCAGGTTATAGTGAATAAAGAACAATATTTACAACTGGCACAAGAATGAGGGGAACCAGTATAACACTTGCCCTCGCTTATAATGAGGATCAAATAAACTAATTCAGGGCTTCCCTGGTGGCGCAGTGGTTGAGAGTCTGCCTGCTGATGCAGGGGACACGGGTTCGTGCCCCGGTCCGGGAGGATCCCACATGCCGCGGAGCGGCTGGGCCCGTGAGCCATGGCCACTGAGCCTGCGCGTCTGGAGCCTGTGCTCTGCAACGGGAGAGGCCACAGCAGTGAGAAGCCCGCATACTGCAAAAAAATAATAATAATAAAATAAAATAATTCACATGGCAGTGTCCTCTGGTCTACATTCTGAAATCAAAGGCAAGACAGCCTTGATGGAAACTTCCTCCACAGTCCACCTCAGCAGACTCAGCCCAGAAAGAACGTAATCAAAACATCAAAAGACATACCCACACACAGACTGCATACCGCACATTCGGCAGCACCCCTGCTCTGCAGCCCACCAGGCTCGGCCTGCACCCTAACGGAACACTAGCCTCGGTTTGTGCTCCGGTAGCTCCGCAGTGACTGATGACAGCAAGTGCAGTCTAGTCTCCAGGGTTGTTGGAGCCCCTTGAAAGCCATCCAGAAGGAAGCCACCTACAGGCCGCTTGGCTGTCTCTCGTGCTGACCTCAGCCTCTCCTCCATCACATCTCCACCTTCAATCACTCCAATGATCACACTTTTCCGGAGGACCTAAGGTAAGAAAGGATTGAACGCTTTTAACTGTTTCCAGTAGTGGAGACCTCTGTTTAAATGAGCCTTACCGCCTTCCTGAGAACCCTTAGGGCTTCAAAGAACACAATTTGAAAGCCACTCAAAAAGGGAAGAAAAGACTGAAAAGAAGCTGAGGCAATCAACATAGTTAATCAGGCTTTAGCTTAGATTAAATTAAGCACACACCAAGCAGGTATAAGAGGAAAAGAACAAAAGCAACAGTTTTAATTTCTATAAATGGTTATCCTGGTCTACCTTAGGTTACTTCTAAATCTCTTAGTTAGAAATAACTTTAGGAACTGCAAAACTGTTTGGATGGGACAACTGACTGTCCATTTGGAAAAAGATAAAACAAAAATTACTACTGTACACCATCCTCAAAAATAAATTCCAGACGGCCCTAAGATCTAAACATAAAAAATATAGTTATACAAGTATTAGAAGAATACGTTGAATATTTTTATAGTCTTGAGATAAGGCCTTTCAAAGCAAGCTAAAGCTTACAGGAAAAGGCAGACATATTTGAGTACAAAAACATTAAAAATTCCCTAGTGAAATATACTATCAACAAAGACAAAGGGGAACTTATACTTTGGAGGAACAGATAAATGTCTACAGTATAGGTAAAGCTCCAACAAATCCTCTAAGGAAATGACAACCCCATAGAAATCTAGGCAGATATGTGACTATGAACTTCAGAAAAACAAATGTGAATGCCCCGTACATATCCGGAGAGCTTACTAAACCTCACAAGTAAGGAAATGAAAACTGGAAATAATTTGATACCATTTTTGCCCATCACACTGACAAAAAAGTTAAAAGACAGAGAGCAACATAGCAGAGGTAAAAGCGTTAGAGAAATGGCACTTATATACCCTGATAACTAGAGAGAATAAAAATTAGTTCAGCCTCTTGGGAGGGCAAGTAGATAACACTTATCAAAACGTCAATGCTTTTATCTTTATATATCCTAAGATTCCACTTCTAAGAATATCTCCTTCAAATATATTGGGAGGGCAAGTAGATAACACTTATCAAAACGTCAATGCTTTTATCTTTTTATATCCTACGATTCCACTTCTAAGAATATCTCCTACAAATATATTCATTCATATGCACCAAGGTTTATTTGCGAAAGATGTTTAGAATAATGAAAAACTGGAAACATGCTAAACATCCATCAATAGAGTAAAGGCTTGGGCTTCCCTGGTGGCGCAGTGGTTGAGAGTCCGCCTGCCGATGCAGGGGACACAGGTTCGTGCCCGCCCCGGTCCAGGAAGATCCCACATGCCACGGAGCGGCTGGGCCCGTGAGCCATGGCTGCTGAGCCTGCAGGTCTGGAGCCTGTGCTCCGCAACGGGAGAGGGCACAGCAGTGAGAGGCCCGCGTACCGTAAAAAAAAAAAAAAAAAAAAATCAGGTGAGAGTAAGAGACCAAGAAATGAGGAGCAGAGAAGCAGAAGGAGAAGAAAGGGTGGTATCTTGGAACGTAAATGAGCGAGAGTTTCTAAGAGAAAGGAGTGGTGAGTGGCACAGCTTTACCTCTGACTCTTCCTGTAGCTTCAGACAATTATCCAGGAATAGAAGCGATCGGTCAACAGACTTTCTGGCTCTCTTTATGGAAGTGGCTTCATCACAAGTTGCCTCTCCATCTGAAAGGCACTGGAACCAGTCTGGCTGAAGGGCCTGCTGAATTGCCATGAACTTGGAGGCAGTCATTTCCACTCGTCCTCCAACACCCCACACAGACACTGACTGCCACAGGACAAGACGATGAGGGATTCAGAAGAGTAACATGCAAAGAAAAAGAAAATAATAAAATGATCAAAGCAATCCTGAACTCAACACTTCTTTACAGATGGAGAGATGGTGGCAATTCAATATCCTAGGCACGGTGGGTAAAGAGGTTTCCTATACTATATTCCAATTTCTCTAAGGACCTGATAGCTCAGAGGGACTCCGATAAAGTCTTTCAATGGCCACACAAGCCAACTTCTGAGTTAGCACTCAGAATTCTATAATTACTTTTCCAGAAGCCCAGTCTTCCATCCTCCGCCACCCCCTGCTGTTCCTGAATACACCACAGACTTTAATTCTTCTGTCTTTGATCACATTGTTCCTTTTGACTGAAATGGCCTTCCCCTACTTCTCTGCCTGGTAAAATACTATTCAAGACATAAGAGTTCAAATACCATCTACTCTATTGTGTTCCCCAAACGTTACTAGGCATAATCAATTGCTCACTCTTATAAGCTCTTTCAGCAATTTGTATTTATTTCTTTCACAGAAAAGATAGCCCTGGGGCTTCCCTGGTGGCGCAGTGGTTAAGAATCCACCTGCCAATGCAGGTGACACGGGTTTGATGCCTGGTCCGGGAAGATCCCACATGCCGCGGAACAACTAAGCCCGTGCGCCACAACTACTGAGCCTGCACTCTAGAGCCCGCAAGCCACAACTACTGAAGCCCGCATGCCTAGAGCCCGTGCTCTGCAACAAGAGAAGCCACTGCAATGAGAAGCCCACGCACCACAATGAAGAGCAGCCCGCACTTGCTGTAACTAGAGAAAGTCCATGAGCAGCAACGAAGACCCAGCACAGCCATAAATAAACAAACAAAGGAAAAAAGAAAGAAAAAGAAAAGATAGCCCTTACCACACCATTGTATATATGTCTGACTAGAGTATCCGAATTCATGGTTGTGCCCCAAGCGCACAGTCTGGGGCCTCACACAGTATTAATGTTTAATAAGTGTTTACTAGAGTGAGTTAGATACAGAAATATGTGCAAAGACATAAATCCCACAGTACACAAGAATCTCTATATGTACCTTTGGTTACTCCTTTCCCTACAGCATCTCTCTTGTTAGAAGAGATGGACATAAATGCGGGGCCACATATAATCTTTTTATTCTGGCATAAGAACACTGTTTAAAAGAATCCTTTCTCCCTTATAAGTGGAATAGACAACCGAGGTCAAAATATTTTCTTTTGAATTCAAATTACAAAATAAAAAGAAGTGTAAAACAGAAGACAAATTTAAAATAGTTACCTTAGGTAAGATTAATAGATATTGTTGATATCAATAAAGTGGGTGCAGGAAAAGTAACTGTTTGTAAAGTGGCAATATATACTAAAGCTTTTCTAGAATGCTGTCCTCAAGGACAATGCAATGGGGCCATATCTCAGGTTAAAACTTTTAAGGAAGTCCTCTGAATACTGTTTTTCACCAGCTAAAATCTCCAGCTTTTTCAAATTCTGTTCTAAAAAGCAGTATTATACTGAGATTCTACTATATATAGTTATACATGTGATAACACTCATCAGCAACTTTCCCCACTATTCCTGAGGTTGTTAAAACTTCAAATAAAGCATGGTATCAAAAGACTGTTGTTTTCTACCATCATAGCAATTTCTTTTTTTGGCATGTACTTGACCTTTCTCTACTCCCAAATTTTTGGCAACAATGAAAAAGCTGAGGATACAGTCCTTACCTTAACCTCATCCTTGGGCTGCCCCACTCTAACTCCTATAAACCACACCATCCCACTGTAGTCATAGAAATAAAGAGAAGGCATAAAGGGGTCTGGAATGATTCAGCATCCCAAGCAGTGGGATCCTTGCAGCTGAGAGATCCCATAGGCTGACTTCCTGAGAAAAACCTTCAGCCTTGGAGGACCTTCTGAGAACATACCTTATTTGTTACATAACCAGCTGGGCAAGGGCTGACTGGATCATGCAGGGAGCAGTACAAGAGTGATTCTGGCATGCCTGTATAAACATAAAAAAAGAACCCTTGAGAGCACTTACATCAACAATTACACTGTGTTGTAACAGAGAGTAGCTTCATAATGTGTACTGCTGGATAAAGCAGTACAGATTACAGAGTACAGTATCTCAGAATTGTAGGAGGCCTGTCAACATGAATGAAAAGATTACTTTGAAACCTACTAATCTAAAAGAAGAATTAAATGTAAAGGTTCACGTCTAAAGACATAGCGAGTTGCTGCAAAGGAAAGGTATAACCTGAAGTATGATACAATGAAAGTGTTTAATGATATGTTGACCCTACTTGATTTGTTTTGAAGAATTTAATATCAAGTATGGTCATTCTAGGCACTATCCAAGGGGAACTAGCTACTGGAAAGATGAAATTATACAGTCAATAGGTAATCTTATTAATAATAAATCCAGCCCACACCATGGGTCCCTAGGGGCAGAATTATAGAAAAGCTGTAGGACATTGCAAATGGATCTAATTTTCAATAAGTTTCATTTACTCAAGATGCCAGTTTCCTAGGTTCTTTAATCAAAAAGATAGTTGCTTTAAAAAAAATCCAAAAAAAGTTCACTAAGCCATATGTACTTAAATTTCATATGCTGCATTTTCATAAGAAAAAAAAATAGAATTTTGCTGAAAAAAGACCAAAAATATAAAGCAAACAAAAATCTCTGCAGTTCTCCACCTTATTGTCTATAATTTCAATTATTACAATTATCTCTAGAAAGCTTATATTTGCTATTTTCACTTAATTATATGCTTGTATACTTTAAAGCTGGTTATTAAAATTGGTCTCAGATCAAGGAAAACGATATTATATAAATTCCTCTCCTGAAACACAGGCCCTTGTGACAACCAAGTCATCATGCAGTTTCCCTCAGAAGCAGAGAACTGAACAACCAATGGAAGCAGGATTTTCATTCATTTAAGTGAGTCCTAGATATTGGGAAAAAGCTTCAAGAGAAAATGGTCTACAGAAGAATTGGTTCTCTGGCTGTCCCTGCTAAGCTTTTCCTATAAATAAATGGACACATAGATCAGCATTCAAAATCCAATTTCTGGAACAGAAGATAATATTAACACATCAGAATATAGCTGAATATAAACTCTTCATCCTCTGCCTTATGTTTTAGGCGCAAACATGACAAGCCTGCTTTGGATCTTAGGTGTGTCCCATGCAGTCCTTCACCTCTAGGTCTTTGCTCTTTGCCTGGAGTGTCTGCTCACACCTGTCTACCACCACCACTGCACCCACCTCCTGACCTGTCTAACTACTCCTCCTCCTTGACCCAGGTAAGGCGCCCCCTCATCTTCTTTGTCAAGAATCCTTCCTTTATTCTGACCTCCTTCCACATGGACCCAACAGCAGGTTATGCGTTCCTTCCTCTGGGCTCTCATGATACATGTATCTACACCTGATCCTGCAAATGTAGTCACCACACTCTACTAGAATTACCTGTTTATCTTTATCCCACCTAGGCTCTGAGTTTCATGAGGGCAGCAATTGTTTCCCACTCATCTTTGAATCCCCAGTTCAAAGGGGTTCCTGGTTCTTAGATACTCATTAAATGCTTATTAAATTAATGAATAAATAAATGTATGAATGATCAAAGAATAAACAGCATCTCCAACCTCCAAATTAATACACCATAAGGCACACACAAATAACTTGATTAATTTTTACCTATAAACTTTCCAACTCCTTCCTTATATTCTGCCAAGACTTCATGATATTCTGCCCTGTAAGCAAAACAGAAAACTATGTAACATAATAATGAATTATTCTACAGATACTCTATGCAACAACTGAAGCCCTCTTCTCACCGAAACAAGCTACGTGACGGTAAATGTAGTCTCAAACAACCAAGTACATACACCATTATTCAAGAGTCCCCACTCATTAGGTTGGGTTCATTAGCCAGAGCAAAGCTCTTCAATTTGCAAGTGGTTCTGTGAGAGGAGAAATTGACAAAGAACAATGGCCCCAGAATATCTAGATTTTCTTCTTTCCCTTGTCCCTTTAAATTCACTGTTATTAACCCAATCTTACAGAGTTATTTGATCTTATAGCAGATTCAATTAGGGACGAGGTCAGTATGTACATTACACAAAATGATCTCACTCCATTAGTTGTTTCCTTAGAGTAGAACACGTGCAGAGACAGAGAAAACTTTGAGGCTGGTGAGTGAAGACAGCCCCTAGGTTCCAAGTTTAGCCCTCATAGAGCATTCCAGGCCCTGTCACCCCTGGGAGCAGTGGCAATGAGGGTGGTATGGAAAAGTGAAGCAGCTCTATCATGTACGTCTGGCCCATGGTTCCAGATTAGGGCCAGATGATGTAGAATATTTGATATCTCTCTTCTGATTTCATTCTAAAAAACCTACAAATTTGGCACATAAGCAAAAAAGTCTTTCTCTTTACCACACCTTATTAAGGTAACCAAGCTGCTGCCAGGGTTGACATGTGAATGATCAGGTCTCATACTTACAGTGATGACAGTGTAAGCTGAGCCATGGCAGGAACCCCGTGGATTTTATGCAGTGTGTGATGGGTCAGGTGTGGGGCAGAGCCAGTCTTGGTGTACAGAAGGCAGCCTGGAATGTCCATGGTGCAGTCTCCTGTTTTGCCTACGTTTTTTATTTTTCCTAGGCGACAGCCATTAACCACCTTGGTAAGACTCAGCTTCATCCTAAGGGGTTCCTCCAGGTCCTGATAAGAAAAGTACATTACATTCAGAAGGAGTTCCATGACATCTAAAAGCTAAACATTTTTCCAAGCGAACTACAAAAAAAAAAAAATGATAGCATGTTTGTTATTACTTCCAGTCTAGGATTTTTTTAGATATCAGGAATAGGGGAATGGGAAAAGACAGAGAGAATAAGACACCTTCCCCAAAGTCCCAGCACAATATGATGACACCAACCACATTTAAATTCAGTCGTGGAAATTTTGTCTGAGCTGATGGAAACCAAACAAACAGAAGGACAGAAGTAAAGACTAATCATGGAAAGAGCACTGTGAAGCCGAGGATTGCTCTCAGCCATGAAAATGTGTATAGAGAAAGGTCATACTGCTTAGGAAATACTGATTACTGATTTGATCCATTTTTTTTTCTTTCTCTAATTTGAGAGAATCCTAGGCAACATAGCAATTTTCCCTAATATGTAATTAAATGAAGAAAACAGATTCCAAAAGAGCATTCTGCTGTTTATTAAAATATATGGAAGAACATACATCAAAAGAGAAACAGAGGTTATGTCAGAGAGGTGGGATTATTCTCCAACTTTGTTCCTATACGGTGTCCAAACAGAGGTAAGAAACTGTGTGGGCATCCATGCAATTCGTAAGCTACGTTGCATTATTCTTATAATTGGGAAGGAAAAATATTTGATTAACAAAAAAGATATACTTTCTAAATTCCAAAGATACACAGGGAAAAAAATCAGAAAACATGGTCAATTACTTTGTTGGACTGTGTTAATTAATTATTATTCAGTGAAGCAAATCCTGGGTCCCACTTCTTTAGATGCCCTGTAAAACTCAGTGACCAGGCATGGCAGATCATCTGCAAAATGTCACTGGATATCCAGCATTTTGAAATACCAGCGTCTCTGCAGCAAGTATTGATACCATACCCTCTGGAATTATTGCCAGTTAGGCTAGGCCCAGTTTTATTAATAGATAAATTAATACAGCTCTCTGAGAGGTTCCAACCTTAGATCCTATCCTCTTAAGCATTATACTAAACCACACGCTGAAAGTCAACCATTGTTTAAGATGTTACTAAATAAATAAGCATTATTTATCGTTAGTTAAAAAATATTCAAGAATGCAAATATTACTTTTTGGGGAGTTATAAATTTTTATATTGAAATAAAATAGTTAACAGTCTTTTGAATTTTAGAAATAAGAGTAACTACTTTCCGTATGGTTCAATAAGTGATTTCATGTTAAACATGAATTATAAAAAATAGTATAAGTATTTGGGGAAAGGCTGGTCAATTTTCTGTGACTCTACCTTCATTATTTCAAGTTATCACAAAGATAAAATGTCTCACTGGAACCCACAGAAATGGAGAGTGTTAAGAGAAAAAAGTTATTATGTTTTAACAAAGGGTAATATAAAAGCTACTTTTTTTAAAGCCAGGCTATTACACATTAAAACAGTTAAAATAAAAGAAAGTTTATACCAAAAAAATAAATATAATTACAGGCTAATGAGAATGTAATATAGAAAATACAAGAGAATAGAAGAGTCATTAGTTTATACAATCATATTCCTTTTTTTAAAAAAAGATTTATTATTTATTTATTTATTTATTTTATTTACTTTTGGCTGCATCAGGTCTTAGTTGCGGCACGCGGGATCTTCGTTGAGGCATGCGGCGCGCGGGCTTCTCTCTAGTTGTGGCGTGCGGGTTTTCTCTAGTTGTGGCTCGTGGGGTTCAGAGCGCATGGGCATCCCCCAGGCTCTCTCATTGAGGCGTGCGAGCTCAGTAGTTGTGGTACACAGGCTTGTGGGATCTTAGTTCCCTGACTAGGGATTGAACCCGCGTCCCCTGCATTGTAAGGTGGATTCTTTACCACTGGACCACCAGGGAAGTCCCTCATACTCCTTATTGATTTAGCAAATAATACACATAACCTTCTGGTTTCAAGTGATAAAAATCTTTTAAACTAACAGAGCTTGGAAGCCATTTGTAGCAAAGTTAAAGAATGTATTTTGCAATCTAAGTAAGTTCTAGAGAACTGAAGCGGGGGAAGCACGAAAGTAAGAAATTCACTTCAAAGTTAATGAATCAACCCTATTATTCTGACTATTAGAATAAACAAATATGGAACAATAGGTTTTTGAAACATAAATAAGAACTAATGAAAATTTAATGGACCAAGATTACTAATACTGCAACAACTTAGCACTTACTACCCTCATACACATCTGAGAATGGAAGAAACTGCATTGTCCTGCGTGTTTTCAGAAAGGCCTAGAGAGAATTTGCTGATTTCTCCTCTTACTCCAAAAGTTCTGTCTCATCTGAGCTGCCTAAGTTTTGTAAAGAGTTTAAATGTACACACGAGTTGTATTTTTTAAATTAAATCCATATAAAAGTAGGAAGAGCCTTCACAGGATAAAACTAGCATGTTTGAAAAATGAAGTTTAGGATTCTAGAATGCTACCAATTTTTATTGTTATCTCTCCCCATCAAACCCTCCTTTCATTTTTCCAGTTTATTAATAAATAAAAGACTGACAATCAAAGCTGCTGACAAGCATGAGATAATGTGCTTTTCCATGTCAAGTTAACTCAATTCCAGGTAAAAACAACAAACCGCAGTGCTTTAGTAACCTTCTGTTTAACATCCCAGGTGATGTATGATTGCCATCAGACTTTAGAAATGCTGAAAATAGTTAAGTCTGACCATTACTACCAGAGATGCCAAACAGAGAGCTCCTCATGGACTTCATCATCCCCTCTGCCGTTCCACAATAACAAATCTGAGGCTAAGCAAGATTAATCAGACTTAGTCTAGAACCCAGGTCTCTGCCAAGAGGCCTGAGCTTTTGATTACATCTTTGAAGTGAGAGTAATACAATGTCTGTACATGCATATCTCCTCTTCCCACTTTTTCCTCAATCGAAGAAATAGCTTCCTTCGTTCTTAACCCAAGGTCTGTCATTACAGGTCCGTCGTAGTTCTAGAGGACCTCAGCCACCATGTTCTTAGATGCAGAGATGGGACTCTGATGCTATGCACTCACATTCTGCTGTTTGGGGTTTCTTAAGAGTCCTACCCTAATCACAGTAAATGGACGCAGCATCAAAGGAAAAAGTATAAGCAAGGAAAAGTAGACAAATGTGTCTAAAGAAAAGTATTGTAATAGATAAATTGTTACTGGTGATTCTGTGTATTGTGAGGATGAATGCAAATATTAAGAAATCTGAGGAAAGCATCAGAGAATGTACTTTAGCTGGAAATCAACATTTAAAAAATAACATGCAACTTTGTCCAGCTTTGAACCCAGCTTTCCTTTCCTCATTACTGATCAATTTGTGGTTAGTGTTTTTGTCTTTGTTTTTGTTTTCGGTACGCGGGCCTCTCACTGTTGTGGCCTCTCCCGTTGCAGAGCACAGGCTCCGGACGCGCAGGCTCAGCGGCCATGGCTCACGGGCCCAGCCGCTCCGCGGCACGTGGGATCTTCCCGGACCGGGGCGCGAACCCGTGTCCCCTGCATCAGCAGGCGGACTCTCCACCACTGCGCCACCAGGGAAGCCCTGTGGTTAGTGTTATTATAATTGCACCTTTTTTCTAGGGGCTTGAACACAAAAAGTTTTTATTATGGAGTAATGTAAATATAATATATACACACACACACACATATTCATGTACATATTTTTAAAACATGTTTTTGGAGTAATATAGTCTATTAATCCAAGCAAAGTTCTCAAGAAACAAACTAACAGTCTCCAAAATATTAACTGGTTTTTATTTGGCTTCATATCATTACCCTTTTCCCTTTCACTTGTTGTGAGTCTCTTCTAAGATTTCTGGGGTTGTGCTTTTCTCAATATACAAACACCTACATTTTCACTTCCTGGTAAAGTCTTAAAAAACCATTAAAAGAGCCATTTGGAAATAATGGTTAATGGAAAAACTCTTAATCACTTTAAGGACAAGTAGATCTATGCTTTTACAAGGGCTAACCAAGATTCCCTGCACTTGTGGCAGCACTGTACGTATCTTAATACCTCCATTGCCACATATTTCTCCCCTCCTTCCATTCCCTTAGGAAAAAAGGGATTTTTTAATGTTTCTTAATGGATTCTCTACAGACTGTCATGGAAAGATGACCACAATACACTGAGGGAAAAGGGCAGGCTTAGGTGAACATATTTTTTGCAAAAGAAAAATTGCATATATATATTTATAAATATACACACACAAACACACACTGTATATGCATGCAAAAAAAGTCTGAAGGACTTCTAAACAATATGGTGCACTGAGCTAAGAAAGACATATAGAAATGATGGACTCTAAAATTCTAGAAACTAGTAATGGAAGATGAGGAGGAAAGTATTCAGAGGTACTATTCTAAAATTCTTACACTATTTGGGAGGAGGAGAGAGATCATGAATAATGTTAAACTTTAAGTACGCGTGTTAAAAATTTTTAAGTAAGCATTAAAAGATTACTGAAAATGGATAATTCCCAAACCCGCTGGGGAGGGGCAGGGAAGGATCAAGAAAAATTGGTTAATACTTAAGGGTAAAAAAGAGGAAAAGAGACCAAAAAGCACATCAAAAATAGAAAATACAAAATAAGATGGCAGGAGTGAGTCCAAATATGTCAGTAATCACAATAAAAGTTAAGTTAGTTTCACCTATTTAAAGAAATAACAGTAGCAACATTTATTGGGTGTTTACTATGTATCAGGTCCTGTTATTCACATGTTAACTCCACTATTATGTACTGTCATGTCAATCTAAGGCAGATTCTATTATTACAGGCATTTTACAGATGAGGAAACTGAGGCTCAAAAAGTCACCATTTACAAAGTGGCAGAGCCACTTAAATCATAGAAGTCTGCCTTTAGAGGCTGTACTCTAATAGGCTGGTAGTCTATTAGAAGTCCCACCTTGTCCATAAACACATGCAATGTTTACATATTAACTGTAATGTTAAGATATAATGTTACAGTCATATTTTCCATTTTTCTATACTGTTATTACTGTTCTTGTCTTCCTTCATCTCCCTTCTCTGCCTCTATCCATCCTCCAACCTCTACAACCTTTCTATGCACACAAACATTTAAATATACTCGTATGGGAAACGGTGTTTTTTAATTAAAAAAAATGTAAATATACTATACTATAAGCACTTCTCTGAAATTTGCTTTTCGCCCAGGAATACACAACGGATATTTTTCCTGAGGAAGAGACGCAGAATTTAACTTACCCTTTAAAATAACTACTTCATGATATTGCATAGCTTGGATGTAACACAACTTAATCTACCATCACCCTTCTGATGAACACTCAAGTTACAGAACAGGTCCTGTGATTGCTGCAGTAGTCTTGAGGGCACAGCTTCCCTGATTTTTTTTTTGACAAACCTCAAGTCTATTTCAGGTTACGTTTCCTGGCAGAGTTCTCTACATACATTGATTTTTTAATGGGTACCACACTCTAATGATTTAGGTACTATAGCTCCCATTTTACAGATGAGTAAATCGAGGGTCCGAGAGTTATTAAACAAGTTGCGTAAGGTCATACAACTACAAAGTAGCAGGGTCTAAATCTCTACCCTGCCTTATGAACCTACATATCCCAGCATGGACTGTCCCTGGGAACACCTAGGCTCAGTCAGTAACGATGGATTTAGCTTCACTCCATGGGCCGTCTCCAGGGGCCCCAGACCTCGCGAAGCGCTTAGATCAGGCATTCGAGATCGGTCCAACCCTCCCAAGCATCCTGGGGAGTCTAGAAAAAACTTGCGCACGGAAACTTGACCTTTAAGCAGAGCCCGGTCGAAAGGAGACACTTCTCTCTGAGATGCGGTGAGGCTCACACGATTTGGGAGAATCTGGATTTACAGAAGCCAGGATCCACCAGGAGACCCAGAAAAATGAAAGAGACATGGCGCGAGTACAATCAGTTACCGCAACACAACCAGGAAGCGTCTAGACGCGACGCGACTCTCTCGCAGCAGCCTCCCCTTACGCGTAGCAGCTCCCACACTAACAGGGAAAGGGAGCACTTACCTGCAAACCTCCCAACTTTTGGGGGCTTGAGACCCCTTAAGCTCCTCACCGTTCGCTACCACGTGTCCAGCTTTCAGAATTCTCGGCTCCCTGAACCACCGCCTCCGATGCAGAGCCAATCAGGGAGCATTGCGTCATCACCGGGCGCCAGGAAAAGGCAAAGATTAATTGAAAATGAGCTTTGGCGTTTGCAAGGCCGAGGGACTGCTACCATCGCCATGGGTAACTGAGCATACACGTTCCGCCTGCGCAAGGCCTCCTGGGAGTGGTGGTTCGACGGCGCCCCACACCTGCAGCCTTTGTGGGCAGAGGAACTACAACTCCCAGAGAGACCCGGAAGCAGCCTAGGCAAAGGAGCGGTTGTTTCAGCTTTGGCCGAAGTCCGGCCCTGAGCCTGGAAAATGCTTCTGGCGCCCCAGGAAAGGACCTCCTCAAGAAAGAGGTCGGGGCTGAATGGATGGAAACAGTTTACAAGGAAGCCGAGTCCCACCAAGGTGATCCATTCCTATCGGGAGCTCTTGGGGAGGCGAGGCGAGGGGAGGGGAGGCGGGGACCGGCCCTAAGGCCAGCCCGCAGCCCCACCTGCGCTTCCTCCCTCTTGCCCCAGGGGTATCATTACCTGGTCCGCTCCTGCCATGACCCACTGAGAGCCAGCACTGCGCTAAGTGAAGGGGGCCTAGGAACTTTGGGGCTTGGTTACCTTACGGCTTTGATGGGCAGCGTCGTGGAAGAACTGTTTCCATCTAACGCTTTTCTCAAAAACCGGGGAGTCTTGATAGTGCCCATCCCGGTGAAGAGAATTCGAGAGCTATCCCTGCTCCCCACCACTCCTGGTTTTAGGGAGGTCCCCACACGGTTTCATTTCTTTTTCTTTTCTTTTTTTCTTTCTTCTTCTTCTTCTTCTTTTTTTTTTTTTTAATGTTTTGCAAATCATAGGAAACTTCTTTATTGGAGGGGTAAGATCTTTACCTTAAGTCCTCGGCCTCATATTCCTCCCTTTCTAGTTTTACATAAAGTATCTAAAATGAACTCAGAAATGCAAGTGGATATTGACTATATCAATACTTGATTCACTTGAAAATCTAAATTCTAGAAACAATCAAAAAATAGATCCTCTTTATATTTGCCACCTTCTTTGATTCATTAGCATCCAAAGACATGGAAAACTGATAACCCCACTGTAAACTTGAAATGTGTAAATGACATGTGAAAAGTCACAGTCACATGGAGTGTGCTTTACACAGACTACTTTTTTTAAAATTAATTAATTTATTTTTGGCTGCGTTGGGTCTTCGTTGCTGCGCGCGGGCTTTTCTCTAGTGGCGAAAGGGGGCTACTCTTCGTTGCAGTGCGCGGGCTTCTCATTGCAGTGGCTTCTCTTGTTGCGGAGCATGGGCTCTAGGCGCTTGGGCTTCAGTAGTTGTGGCTCGCGGGCTCTAGAGTGCAGGCTCAGTAGTTGTGGTGCATGGGCTTAGCTGCTCTGCGGCATGTGGGATCTTCCCGGAGCACGGCTCGAACCCGTGTCCCCTGCACTGGCAGGCGGATTCTCAACCACCGCACCACCAGGGAAGCCCCACAGACTACTTTTTTTAACAGTCACAAAAAATGAATGCCTTAAATGTAAATGGGAGTACCAAATGGAGGGCTTCTCAGCTTACAGCTGTTTTCACCCTTAAGTTACACCTCCTTAAAAAATATTCTGTAGACATGTGGCGTTTCTGAGGCCCCTAGGCAATTGTGCTTGCAGGTTATTCTAAATATACCAGCTAAATAATGCACTGGACATATTCTACTTGGTGAATATCTTGCGCCAGATGCTGGAGTGTGCAGACTGGAGCATTAGAGAGACTTGGAAACGGAGTCTGCTCCTGTTGTACCAGTTCCATAATAGATTGGATCCAAAGTAGGTTATGGGTATAAACTTGATGATGAAAGGTAAAAGCTGGGGACAGTTTTGGGGACCCCAAAAGGAAAGTTTTTGCTGCTAGTGCTCATTGTTACTACCTAGAGGATAGAAAGGTAAAAACACAGGATCTCCTTGAGGTTCAATTGTGTTTGAATAGAATCAGCTATTTCTTTGTTGCAGCGACAAAATTATTCAGCAGTACAGCTGCATTAATTAGTTATCTGTAAGGTGCTTTGAAGGGGAAGTGTTATATAAGTGAAGGATAGTATTATACCTTTCCCTCCTGTATGTGTCAGCATGCTCGTTTAGATATTCCCTTATTTATTTAAAAACCCACCTGAATTATTAGCAAAGCAAATACCTCTATTTGTTAAGTTGCTATTAGAGGGAATTCTGCAAACTTCTGAGAGTTAACAGAGAGTGAAGAAAGCAGGTGTCCTACTGGTCTGATTTCTAATTTCAGATTAATATCTGACTGACCTGGGTAGAAATTTATGCGATTTCTGCCTTATTTTTGCTCTGTAAAACAGTGGAAGACTGGTTATCCCTCACTCTACCCCCCATTTCTTATTGGACCAAACAATATCCCTGCTCTAGCTAAATACAAGTTACTCGTGAAAAGAGGGGTCTGGGGAGAGGCGCACACCTTTCTCCAAGCAGATTTGCTTCCATGACACTTGAATAACCCGACTAATTAATCAGTGCTTATTTGGGTTTTTATAAGGAATATTATATGTAGCATTCCTCTATCTTGGCTCTTAACCCTGGGGAGCTTTAAAAAAATACATGGGCCCTACCCCAGACCAATTGAATCAGAATCTGGAGATGGGCCTAGGTAAGAGATAAAGCAGTCAGAAGTTGTTCCAGAGAAGGCTTCGTGTTTTCTTCATCCTACCAGCATTCTGTATTTTTTTGTTGCTGAACTTTCTAATGCAGTGCTTTGGGGAATGACTAAAGGACGCTTGTCCCCATGCTTCAACCAGAAAGACAAATTAAAATGGCAAAGATGATAGATACATTGCTGGGTACTAATATTCTGTATATATTATCTACAGTCTGTGTTTGACCCTGACAATGTGGAACACTGGATTAAGGTAAGGATATTTCATAATTAAGATAGAAAGAGAATTAAGAGTCACACATAATCAGATGGAATAGGAATACTAATAGGTCTCCATCTTGCATATATTTTGCTGTTTTCATTCCCATGTGACTATATATGTTGCCTTAGTTTTGTATTGTAGTACATTTTCATGATTTTGTGGCTTCTAGTAAAAGCATGAATGACAAGATAACAGGTAGACATCCTTTCAAATGCCATGAGGATCATCTGAAGAGGATTAAAGGAGGAGGGGAGGAGAAGCCTTAGGAGAGGACATTGTGGCTTTCCCCAGATAATTGGAAAGAACGTACTGTAGTTACATTGACCTGTGGGACCAATACAATAGGTAAAAGCTATGCATGCATCACAAGTAAGAATCTTCTAGTAACTAAAGCAATCCAAAAATGAAGTGGGCATTCTTATAAACAGATGGATTTTCTATCACTAGAGGTATTCAAGTGGCTTCTAAATGGTCACTTAATGTTAGGACTAATGAGGAATATGTTTGAGCATTTAGTGGGGGTGGTGGATGGTGGTGGATTGGGTTAGATAACCTCTGAGGTCTCTTCCAGGCCTGAGATGTATATTTTTGAGTCCAAGTACCATTTAAGTTGAAAGTACCATTAAACCACTACCAGTGCGTGCCTCCGAGTGTCATTTTGGCAAGTTGCCATGCTCATTTGTGCACCACATGTTTCAAAATCATGCAGTATTTTCCTGGGAAAATATCCTTCTGCCTATTAGTTTTTTTTTTTTTTTTTTTGGCGGTACGCGGGCCTCTCACTGTTGTGGCCTCTCCCGTTGCGGAGCACAGGCTCCAGACACGCAGGCTCAGCGGCCATGGCTCATGGGCGCAGCCGCTCCGCGGCATGTGGGATCCTCCCAGACCGGGACACGAACCCGTGTCCCCTGCATCGGCAGGCGGACTCTCAACCACTGCGCCACCAGGGAAGCCCCCTGCCTGGTACTATTTTGAAGAGCTATTACTTATCTAAATTGACAGGCATTATGAGCACCAGGCCAGGTGGAACCTAGGCCAGATATAATCACTGTTAACCATTTTTTCATCCAGCCAGTATTTATTAAGTTCCTGCCCAGTACTAGCCCACTATGTTGGGCACTGGAAGTAAAACAGTGCACGGGGCAGGTACAGTTTCTGCCCTCCCAGAGTTTATAGTCCAGTGGGGGGCTAAACAACTTATTTTAAATTGTTGGGAGAATTAAGGATGCAGTGGAAGCTCATGGCGTGGGGCGCTCATATAAATGGGGCCAGGGAAGCTTCCTGGCTCCTGCAGAAGGCCTGACTTAGAAGACAATAAAATGGGTCCACCGTCATGGAGGCTAGCCTCTAGGAAGCACACTTCTCAGTCTCCATCAGGCTCAGCTTGCGTGTCAGTGTTGAAAGTCAGAATGCCAAGCCTTTGCAGGGCTTAATTGTACATTTAGTCACCGTCTCCCCCAGAGGGGAAGATTTAGGTAAAATAGAAGGATAAAATTCTGCTGCGACTTGTCTGCACCATTTTCCTCTTTCATGCCGTTGTCAGCCAGCTTGAGTTGGTTAGATTTTATCATTCCTCTAAAACTTCTGCAGTAGCTCTTTCTCCATTATACCCTCAAATCTCCCGTCTTGAAAAAAATCAAGAAGTTCTCATTTCACCGTGCAGTCCATTCTGACTGCCATACTATTTCTTTTTCTTTTCCAGTATCTTTGGATGTATAGCCTGGACTCCTTGCCTTTGTGTTTTTATTATCCTCTTGTGTCCAAAATTATTTTCCTTCAGTTTCTACCTCTTACCACTCCACAGAAAGTTGTCATAAATGACTTCCTGAGTAAATCCAGTGATCCGTTCTCAAACTTTTTAAGGTCTGTTTGATACAGTTATCACTTTTTAATTCTAGTTATCACTTTTTTATTATAGAAATTCTCTCCTCCATTACCTTTTCGTGACACTGTTTCCTCTTTTCTTTTTTTTTTGTGGTACGCAGGCCTCTCACTGTTGTGGCCTCTCCCATTGCGGAGCACAGGCTCCGGACGCACAGGCTCAGCGGCCATGGCTCACGGGCCCAGCTGCTCTGCAGCATGTGGGATCTTCCCAAACCGGGGCACGAACCTGTGTCCCCTGCATCGGCAGGTGGACTGTCAACCACTGCGCCACCAGGGAAGCCCCCCTCTTGCTTCTCTTAATACCTCTCTGTTCACTCCTCTGTCTTCTTGTCTGATTTTGTTCCCTAATATATCCCAATTCTGGGTGTACCCTAAACTGTTACAACTTCTAGAACTAAGATTTCCAAATCCACTGAGTGGACCACTCACTCAAAATGGAAGAGGGGGACATATATGGAAAGATAATGTGGGAAACAGATCTCTCCAGAGTGACCTCATAAAGACTAAATGATACTTTCTTGACTCTAACCCTGATTACATCATTTTTCTTCTGATTCATATCTTTTCCCATATGTTCTATTTTCTACATCTTTTTCAAGTTATCCTTGCCTTTTCAACTTTATTCCTCTGCTTCTAATTCAAACTTAGTATACAAAACCCTTGAGAGTTTAAAAGGTAAAGCCCATGGCAGGTTTTGACAGTTGTACTACCAGTCTTTCCACAAAGGGCACGAGGAAAAATCATTTTCAAAATAGGTCAGACAACAACATAAACTATGGGAAAGTGTGGCTTTTTTGAATAACTCTTTAACATAGTCATTCTTTAACAAACATTGATGGGGCATCTGTTATGTACCAAGCACTGTTTTAGGTGCTAGGGGTTTCACTCATGAAAAAGACAAAAATCCCTGCTTATGTTCAAGTTAGGGGAGACGATAAATGATAAAATATGTTATAAGGTCATAAGTGCTACAGAGAAAGTCAGAACTGCCGAGGGAAACTGGGAGAGCCAGGAGGGGGGTGTTTACAATTCTTTAAGGGGTAGTCAGAGCGGGCCTTGCTACGAAGGTGACATTTGAGTAAAGACTTGAGGAGGGGAGGGAAACAGTAGTACGGCCTTCTGGAGGAGAGCAGTCAGAGGGGAAGAAAGCACAGAGGCTGAGGTGAGAATGCGCTTGGCGTGTTTAAGGAGGAATGAACAAGGAAGTCAGAGTGGCTGAGGTAGAGTGAGCAGTGGCAGGAGCGGCAAGCGAGCTTAGCGGGCTCACAAAGGGCCTGATGTTGGAGGACCACGGAGCACATCATGAGGACTTCGACTTTTGTTCTGAGGGAGCTAGGGAACCATTGAAGGGTTTTGAGTATAGTTAATAGGAGACGGCTTTCATTTTAAAAGGGTTTCTCTGGCTGCTGTGGTGGGAGACTATTCCAGAAAATGTGTCAGGAGACGGTGGTGCCTTGGACCAGGGTGATAGCACTGGAGGTAACAAGAAGGGGTCAGCTTCTGGATATATTTTGAAATTAGAGTCAACAGATTTCCTGACAGATTATGTCTGGGATAACAGAGAGTGGATTCAAGAAGGCCTCCAAGATTTTCGTCCTGATGAACTGAAAGAATAGTCACTACCTGAGTTGGAAGGCTGGGAACACAACAGGCATGGAGGAAAAACCGGCTTGTGGTGTGAGGGGGGGAAGTCGGGGGTTAATTGTAAAATACACTTTTTATACCATGCAGGTAAACCAAAATGCCAAGAGTTTGTCCACCTCTGCTAATCCCTTCCCCGTTGCTGTGAATTTGGCCATACTTTTACTAGATTCCCACTGTTGAGTTAAAATATTCCTGATTACTGCAGTTCAATGACTCTGTTTATCCCACTTTTTTTGAACTTACAGTTTGCCTAATATATGATGGGAAGTTCCTTTCAGAGGTAATTGAGGAAGTGTAGCTACCTGCCTCTGGTTCATATTCATATGCAAGTCCTAGTGGCATGGAAACTAATAAAATATTATATATTTTTAAAAATAAAATGTCCAGGTGTCAGGATCCCATTACTAATGCTCTAAACAAAAGTTATCTAAAGCTTAAATTACCTTTTGTTCAAATATAAACATTGTGAACACCTGTTAAAACTTGGTAAAATACTGTAATTAATCGCATATTTAATGAATGAAATTATTTAGGGTGGATGTTTAAACCTCAGGGTTCCTTTAAAAATGGAAAAATGAAAGTATCTTGGTAGTTGGTAGAAGATCAGATTCTTAAATAGGAGAGAAATTCTCTAACCCTGAAGGAAGCTGTCATCTTAGTGGATTTTTTCTTTTTTCTTTTAAAGAGAGTGGAGAAAACTTCAGAATTTGCAGTTTCAAAAGCATTTTCTGCTGGAAATTCAGATTTATCCAGAAGGCTTTGGGGCCAAATTGTAGATTTGGAAACACCTGAGCAAATAGAGGATCATGATGAAGTCTACGCAGAAGGTAAGAGAATACATTTTTTGCTGCGATGTTAACAATTCTTTGGAGTACAACTTACTAAAGAGTAACCCATAATGTATTTCAAAGTATGAAATGAGAGCTTTTCTTTCTCTTGTTCTTAATTTTTGTTTGTTTCTACTTCCCTGAAGCTAATTTACTTTAACTCCAATATTACAAGTCAGTTTACATTTAAGGCTTATTTTGTCTCTTGAAGTAGAACCACATCCAGAGGCAGTTTTGACATAACACAGTTATCTAGTAAGTGTAAGATATTAATCCTGTGGCACGGAGGGCAGCTTGTTAACTTGATCTACTATCATACAGGTAATCTGACCACTAGTTTATAAATCAACTTTGTTCTTTATGAAGAGAGTCTAAAGCTGACCTCACCTCCCTGCCTCCCCAAAACATTTATTCCTCTGGAATTCAGTATTTTAGTTACTGATGCCCTGAGGAACTCCACTGTTTAGGGGTGAAGAGATCAGGAGGGACCAGCAAAGAAGACTGGAAAGGAGAGGCCCCTGAGGTAGGAGGAAAGCCAGGGTGCCATGTCCTAGAAGCCAATTTCCATTTGGATCATTTATGTCTCCAGTTTTTCAGATTATTTCTTCATTTATTCAACATATATATTAAATTGTTACTCTGTGCCAGGTACTATTTTAGGCATTGGAAGAGCAGGTTATGAACAACAGATGAAGTCCTTGCTTTCATGGAGTATATACATTCTAGAGTGGGAATAAATAAAACGAAAAATAAATGGTCAGGTAGTGATAAGTCATCCGAGTTTGGACCTGAATAACAAGAAAGGGCCAGGTGAGCTGTGATGGAGGAAGAGCATCCCAGGCAGTGGGAAAGGTGGCATCAAGAATTAAAGTACAGGGCTTCCCTGGTGGCGCAGTGGTTGAGAGTCCGCCTGCCGATGCAGGGGACACGGGTTCGTGCCCCAGTCTGGGAAGATCCCACATGCCGCGGAGTGGCTGGGCCCGTGAGCCATGGCCGCTGAGCCTGCGTGTCTGGAGCCTGTGCTCCGCAATGGGAGAGGCCACAACGGGGAGATGCCTGCGTACCGCAAAAAAAAAAAAAAAAAAAAAAAAGAATTAAAGTACAGAGAGACCTTCAAGATGGCGGAGGAGTAAGACGTGGAGATCACCTTCCTCCCCACAAATATATCAGAAATGCATCCTACAGAACACTTATTGAACACTGGCAGAAGACCTCAGACTTCCCAAAAGGCAAGAAACTCCCCATGTACCTGGGTAGGGCAAAAGAAAAAAGAAAAAACAGACAAAAGAATAGGGATGGGACCTGCATCTCTGGGAGGGAGCTGTGAAGGAGAAAAAGTTCCCACACACTAGGAAGCGCCTTCACTGGCAGAGACGGCGGGTGGCAGGGGGAAGCTTTGGAGCCACAGAGGAGAGTGCAGCAACAGGGTTGCAGAAGGCAAAGCAGAGAGTTTCCCACACAGAGGATCAGTGTTGACCAGCACTCACCAGCCCGAGAGGCTTGTCTGCTCACCCAGCGGGACGGGTGGGGGCTGGGAGCTGAGGCTTGGGCTTCGGAGGTCAGATCCCAGGGAGAGGACTGGGGTTGGCTGCGTGAACACAGCCTGAAGGGGGCTAGTGTGCCACAGCTAGCTGGGAGGGAGTCCGGGAAAAAGTCTGGAACTGCCTAAGAGACAAGAGACCATTGTTTTGGGGTACGTGAGGAGAGGGGATTCAGAGCACTGCCTAAACGAGCTCCAGAGATGGGTGTGAGCCGCGGCTACCAGCGCAGACCCCAGAGACGGGCATGAAATGCTAAGGCTGCTGCTGCAGCCCCCAAGAAGCTTGTGTGCAAGCACAGGTCGCTATCCACACCTCCTCTCCTGGGAGCCTGTGCAGCCCACCAATGCCAGGGTCCTGAGATCCAGGGACAACTTCCCCAGGAAAACACACGGCACACCTCAGGCTGTTGCAACATCACGCTAGCCTCTGCCACTGCAGGCTCACCCGGCATTCTGAACCTCTCCCTCCCCCAAGCCTGAGTAAGCCAGAGCCCCCTAATCAACTGCTACTTTAACCCTGTCCTGTCTGAGCAGGGAACATATGCCCTCGGCGACCTACACGCAGAGGTGCAGCAAAATCCAAAGCTGAACCCCAGGAGCTGTGCGAACAAAGAAGAGAAAGGGAAATTTCTCCCAGCAGCCTCAGGAGCAGCAGATTAAATCTCCACAATCAACTTGATGTACCCTGCATCTCTGGAATACCTGAATAGAACAAATCATCCCAAAATTGAGGCGGTGGACTTCGGGAGCAACTGTAGACTTGGGGTTTGCTTTCTGCATATAATTTGCTTTTCATTTAATGTTTATCGTAGTTTAGTATTTAGAGTTTATTATCATTGTTAGATTTGTTTCATTGATTTGGTTGCTCTCTTCCTTTTTTCTTTTACTATATATATATATTTTTTTCTTTTTCTCTTTTTGTGAGTGTGTATGTGTATGCCTCTTTCTGTGATTTTGTCTTTATAGCTTTGCTTTTACCATTTGTCCTAGATTTCTCTCTGTTTTGTTTGTTTGCTTTTAGTATAATTTTTAGCACTGGTTCTCACTGCTGGCTTTGTGTTTTCGTTTGGTTGCTCTCTTCTTTCTTTCTTTTTTTTTTCTTTTTTTCTTTAAAAATTTTTTTATTTCTAATAATTTTTAAATTATTTTTTATTTTAACAACTTCATTTTATTTTATTTTTTCTTTCTTCCCTTCTTTTTTTCTACTTTTTCTTCTGAGCCATGTGTCTGACAGGGTCTTGGTGCTCCAGCCAGATGTCAGGCTTGTGCCTCTGAGGTGGGAGAGCCGAGTTCAGGACATTGGTCACCAGAGACCTCCCGGCTCAAACAGCAAAAGCTCTCTCAGAAATCTCCAACTCAGCACTAACACCCAGCTCCACTCAATGACCAGCAAGCTACAGTGCTGGCCACCCTATGCCAAACAAGTAGCAAGACAGGAACGCAACCCCACCCATTAGCAGAGAGGCTGCCTAAAATCATAATAAGGTCACAGACACCCCAAAACACATCACTGGATGCGGTCCTGCCCACCAAAAAGACAAGATCCAACCTCATCCACCAGAACACAGACATCAGTCCCCTCTACCAGGAAGCCTACACAACCCACTGAACCAACCTTAGCCACTGGGGGCAGACATCAAAAACAATGGGAACTACAAACCTGCAGCCTGCCAAAAGGAGACCCCAGACACAGAAAGTTAAGCAAAATGAGAAGACAGAGAAACACACAGCAAATGAAGGAGCAAGGCAAAAACCCACCAGACCAAACAGATGAACAGGAAATAGGCAGTCTACCTGAAAAAGAATTCAGAGTAATGATAGGAAAGATGATCCAAAATCTTGGAAATAGAATGGGAAAAATACAAGAAACGTTTAACAAGGACCTACAAGAACTAAAGAGCAAACAAACAACAATGAACAACACAATAAATGAAATTAAAAATTCTCTAGAAGAAATCAATAGCAGAATAACTGAGAAAGAAGAACAGATAAGTGACCTGGAAGATGAAATAGTGGAAATAACTACCACAGAGGAGAGTAAAAAAAAAATGTAAAGAACTGAAGACAGTCTCAGACACGTCTGGGACAGCATTAAATGGACCAACATTCTAATTATAGAGGTCCCAAAAAAGAGGAGAAAAAGAAAGGGACTGAGAAAATATTTGAAGAGATTATAGTTCAAAACTTCCCTAATATGGGAATGGAAATAGTCAATCAAGTCCAGGAAGAGCAGAGAGTCCCATACAGGACAAATCCAAGGAGAAACACTCCAAGACACATATTAATCAAACTGTGAAAAAATAAATACAAAGAAAAAATATTAAAAACAGCAAGAGACAAACAACAAATAACATACAAGGGAATCCCCATAAGGTTAACAGCAGATCTTTCAGCAGAAACTCTGCAAGCCAGAAGGGAGTAGCAGGACATATTTAAAGTGATAAAAGGGAAAAACCTACAACCAAGATTACTCTACCCAGCAAGGATCTCATTCATATTTGACGAAGAAATTAAAACCTTTACAGAAAAGCAAAAGCTAAGAGAATTCAGCACCACCAAACCAGCTTTACAACAAATGCTAAAGGAACTTCTCTAGGCAGGAAACATAAGAGAAGTAAAACACCTACAATAACAAACCCAAAACATTAAGAAAATGGTAATTGGAACATACATATTGATAACTACCTTAAATGTAAATGGATTAAATGCTCCCACCAAAAGACATAGACTGGCTGAATGGATACAAAAACAAGACCCATATATATGCTGTCTACAACAGACCCACTTCAGCCCTAGGGACACAAACAGACTGAAAGTGAGGGGATGGAAAAAGATATTCCAGGCAAATGGAAATCAGAAGAAGGCTAGAGTAGCAATTCTCATATCAGACAAAATAGACTTTAAAGACTGTTACAAGAGACAAAGAAGGACACTACATAATGATCAAGGGGTCAATCCAAGAAGAAAATATAACAATTGTAAATATATATGCACCCAACGTAGGAGCACATACATAAGGTAAATACTAACAGCCGTAAAAGGGGAAATCAACAGTAACACAATCATAGTAGGGGACTTTAGCACCCCACTTTCACCAATAGACAGATCATCCAAAATGAAAATAAATGAGGAAACACAAGTTTTAAATGATACATTAAACAAGATGGACTTAACTGATATTTATAGGACATTCCAACCAAAAACAACAGAATACACTTTCTTCTCAAGTGCTCATGGAATATTCTCCAGGATAGATCATATCTTGGGTCACAAATCAAGCCTTGGTAAATTTAAGAAAATTGAAATCATATCAAGTATCTTTTCTGACCACAACACTATGAGACTAGACATCAATTACAGGAAAAAATCTGTAAAAACTACAAACACATGGAGCATAAACAATACACTACTAAATAACCAAGAGGTCACTGAAGAAATCAAAGAGGAAATCAAAAAATACCTAGAAACAAATGACAGTGAACACACGACGACCCAAAACCTATGGGATGCAACAAAAGCAGTTCTAAGAGGGAAGTTTATAGCAATACAATCCTACCTTAAGAAACAGGAACCATCTCGAATAAACAACCTAACCTTACACCTAAAGCAATTAGAGGAAGAAGAACAAAAAAAACCCAAAGTTAGCAGAATGAAAGAAATCATAAAGATCAGATCAGAAATAAATGAAAAAGAAATGAAGGAAACAATAGCAGAGATCAGTAAAACTAAAAGCTGGTTCTTTGAAAAGATAAACAAAATTGATAAACCATTAGCCAGACTCATCAAGAAAAAAAGGGAGAAGACTCAAATCAATAGAATTAGAAATGAAAAAGGAGAAGGAACAACTGACGCTGCAGAAATACAAAGGCTCATGAGAGATTACTATAAGCAACTATATGCCACTAAAATGGACAACCTGGAAGAAATGGACAAATTCTTAGAAGAGCACAACCTTCTGAGACTGAACCAGGAAGAAATAGAAAATATAAACAGACAAGTCAAAAACACTGAAATTGAGACTGTGATTAAAAATCTTCCAACAAACAAAAGCCCAGGACCAGATGGCTTCACAGGTGATTTCTATCAAACATTTAGAGAAGAGCTAACACCTATCCTTCTCAAACTCTTCCAAAATATAGTAGAGGGAGGAACACTCCCAAACTCACTCTATGAGGCCACCATCACCCTGATATCAAAACCAGGCAAAGATGTCACAAAGAAAGAAAACTACAGGCCAATATCACTGATGAACATAGATGCAAAAAGCCTCAACAAAATACTAGCAAACAGAATCGAACAGCACATTAAAAGGATCATTACACCATGATCAAGTGGGGTTTATCCCAGGAATGAAAGGATTCTTCAATGTATGCAAATCAATCAATGTGATTCACCATAGTAACAAACTGAAGCATAAAAACCATATGATCATCTCAATAGATGCAAAAAAGCTTTTGACAAAATTCAACACCCATTTATGATAAAAACCCTCCAGAAAGTAGGCATAGAGGGAACCTTCCTCAACATAATAAAGGCCATATATGACAAACCCACAGCCAGCATCGTTCTCAATGGTGAAAAACTGAAACCATTTCCACTAAGATCAGGAACCGAACAAGGCAAGGTTGTCCACTCTCACCACTATTATTCAACATAGTTTTGGAAATTTTAGCCACAGCAATCAGAGAAGTAAAAGAAATAGAAGTAATCCAAATCAGAAAAGAAGCAGTAAAGCTGTCACTGTTTGCAGATGACATGATACTTTACATAAAGAATCCTAAAGCTGCTACCAGAAATCTGCTAGAGCTAATCAATGAATTTGGTAAAGTAGCAGGATACAAAATTAACGCACAGAAATCTCTTGTATTCCTATACACTAATGATGAGAAATCTGAAAGAGAAATTAAGGAAGCACTCCCATTTACCATTGCTACTAAAAGAATAAAATACCTAGGAGTAAACCTACCGAAGGAGGAAAAATACCTGTATGTAGAAAACTATAAGACACTGATGAAAGAAATTAAAGATGATGCAAACAGTTGGGGACATATACCATGTTCTTGGATTGGAAGAATCAACATTGTGAAAATGACTATACTACCCAAAGCAATCTACAGATTCAATGCAATCCCTATGAAACTACCAATGGCATTTTCATAGAGCTAGAACAAAAAATTTCACAATCTGTATGGAGACACAAAAGACCCCGAATAGCCAAAGCAATCTTGAGAAAGAAAAACAGAGCTGGAGGAATTAGGCTCCCAGACTTCAGACTATACGACAAAGCTACAGTAATCAAGACAGTATGGTACTGGCACGAAAACTGAAATATAGGTCAATGGAACAAGATAGAAAGCCCAGAGATAAACCCACACACATATGGTCACCTTATTTTTGATAAAGGAGGCAAGAATATACAATGGAGAAGACAGCCTCTTCAATAAGTGGTGCTGGGAAAACTGGACAGCTACATGTAAAAGAATGAAATTAGACCACTCCTTAACACTACACACAAAAATAAACTCAAAATGGATTAAAGACCTAAATGTAAGGCCAGACACTACAAAACTCTTAGAGGAAAACATAGGCAGAACACTCTGACATAAATCACAGCAAGATCCTTTTCGACCCACCTCGTAGAGAAATGGAAATAAAAACAAAAATAAACAAATGGGATCTAATGAAACTGAAAAGCTTTTGCACAGCAAAGGAAACCATAAACAAGGTGAAAAGACAAACCTCAGAATGGGTGAAAATATTTGTAAATGAAGCAACTGACAAAGGATTAATCTCCAAAATTTACAATTAGCTCATGCTGTTCAAAATCAAAAATAAAAACAACCCAATCCAAAAATAGGCAGAAGACCTAAATAGACATTTCTCCAAAGAAGATATACAGATTGCCAACAAACACATGAAAGGATGCTCAACATCAGTAATCACTAGAGAAATGCAAATCAAAACTACGATGAGGTATCACCTCACACCAGTCAGAATAGCCATCCTCAAAAAATCTACAAACAATAAATGCTGGAAAGAGTGTGGAGAAAAGGGAACCCTCTTGCACTGTTGGTGGGAATGTAAATTGATACAGCCACTATGGAGAACAGTATGGAGGTTCCTTAAAAAACTAAAAATAGAACTACCATATGACCCAGCAATGCCACTACTGGGCATATACCCTGAGAAAACCATAATTCAAAAAGAGTCATGTACCACAATGTTCATTGCAGCTCTGTTTACAATAGCCAGGACATGGAAGTGACCTAAGTGTCCATCAACAGATGAATGGATAAAGAAAATGTGGCACATATATACAATGGAATATTACTCAGCCATAAAAAGAAACAAAATTGAGTTATATGTAGTTAGGTGGGTGGTCCTAGAGTGTGTCATACAGAGTGAAGTAAGTCAGAAGGAGAAAAACAAATACTGTATGCTAACACATATATATGGAATCTAAAAAAAAAAATTTGGAGAACCTAGGGGCAGGACAGGAATAAAGACGCAGATGTAGAGAATGGACTTGAGAACATGGGGAGTGGGAAGGGTAAGCTGGGACAAAGTGAGAGAGTGTCATGGATATATATACATTATCAAACGTAAAATAGATAGCTAGTGGGAAGCAGCCGCATAGCACAGGGAGATCAGTTCCGTGCTTTGTGCCCACCTAGAGGGGTGGGATAGGGAGGGTGGGAGGGAGACACAAGAGGGAGGAAATATGGAGATATATGTGTATGTATTGCTGATTCACTTTGCTATAAAGCAGAAACTAACACACCATTATAAAGCAATTATACTCCAATAAAGATGTTAAAAAAAAAAAGTTAAAGTACAAGCTTGGTGTGCTTGAGGAACTGAAGGAAGACCAGTGTTGCTGCAGCTACCCCATGGAGGTGAGCTTGCAGGCGTGAGCAGAAGACATGTCACATAGGGCCTTATAGGCCTGGGGGAAGAATTTTGATTTTATTCTGAGTATGATTAGACATCATTGAAGGGTTTTAAGCAGAGGTGCTTAAATATATGAAGTGCTTTTAATATATGAGGTGCTTTTAATATATGAAGAATGATTTATAGGGAAGAAAAAGGGAAAAGGGAGACTAGTGGGAGGCTATTGCAGTGGTCTCTGTGAGCTGTAATGGCACTTGGTCTTGGGTGGTTGGTGGTACTGGAGTTGGAGAAAGGAGATTGATTCAGTAATTGGCAAGGCTATGTCTTACCCACCCCTTCTTCCACCCCACCAATAGGAATACACACTATACTTTAGCCACTCAAGGTTTCCAAAAAGTCCTGCAGTTAAATATATATTTACTTACCCCATTTTCCAAGCTTCCTAGAACCGGAACTCTTTTTATCTTGAAATACATATTAATATCCTGAGAAACTAGTGATCCACATTAGAAAGTACTAGTGTATGAATAGAACATGTGTTTCAAAGGTTTATATCCTTTTTTCCTCCTCTCATCAGCTGTCTATTGATATTCAGTAAGAACTAGTGTTCTGGGGAACATACTTTGAGAAACTCTGCTTTGAGGTAGGCGTCAAGCCTCTGATCCAACATGAAGCGTTACTACAGTTGAACCCTCCCAGAGACGTTCTCATTCCTTGTTCTTTTGGAGCACTTCATAGTAAACCTCTATTTACTAATAAATGGCATTTAGTAGATCCAAATTATTTTACACATAATTTATTATAAATATGTGAACCATTGTACACAGGGTTACTCAGTAAATATCTGCTCACTTTCTCTACCTTCCTCTGAAAGCCAGTAGTATCTGTTGCTAGCGTACTTTTTTTTTTTCCTGCGGTACACGGGCCTCTCACCGCTGTGGCCTCTCCCATTGTGGAGCACAGGTTCTGGACACACAGGCTCAGTGGCCATGGCTCACGGTCCCAGCTGCTCCGCGGCATGTGGGATCCTCCCAGACCGGGGCACGAACCCGCGTCCCCTGCATCGGCAGGCAGACTCTCAACCACTGCGCCACCAGGGAAGCCCTCTAGCGTACTTTTTACACTTAGTTTCTATCACCTTGATTCATTTTTTTCTATTTTTACATATCATGGATTCCTATCTATATTAAATGTCTCTTGGCATCATTTAGTATTTGGAAACACTCCATTCCCTTAGAGTTGTGCAATAATGATAATAACAATGATGAAGATAATACTAAAATAGACATTTTTCTTCTTTGAAACGCCCATGCCCTATCCATAAGAGCTGTATGATAATGATTAAAGTAATGCTAAAGTAGACATTTTCTCTCATAACTCTATAATTAAGAAGATTTTCTGAATGTCACTAAGAAAGAAATCCAAATGGAAGTTGGCTTCCAGGCTATCACACTCTTTGATTTTCCTCCTATCTCAATGGTCTCTCCTTCCTAGTCTATTTACCTGGTTCTGCCTTATCTCTTCAACCTCTAAATACTAGAGTTCCTCAGGGCTTAGTCCTTGAACCAGTTCTCTATCTACCTTCCTCCTTTGCTGATCTCACTCATTTCTATGGCTTTAAATACCATTTGTTTGCCGACAACACCCATGTTTATTTCTTCAGCTTGGACCTCTCCCTTGAAATCCAGATGATATAACCAATACCTATTTGACATCCCTATTTGGATGTCTCATAAGCATCTCAAACCCAACTCATCTGATACTGAACTCCTGATCTTCCATCCAAATCTGCTGCTCCCTTGGTCTTCCCTATCTCGGTAAATGACATCTCCATTCTGTAGTTGCTTAAGCCAAAACCCTTATAGATTTCTTTCTCTCACATTCCATATCCAGCCCATCAGCAAATCATGTCAACTCCACCTCAAAACATTATGTTCTAGAATCTGAGCATTTCTAGTACCGCCACTTCAGGTCCAGGCCATCATCACCCCTTTTCTGGATATTTATCTCTCAACTGTTGTCTCCGGCTTCTGAGCTTGTCCCCGTATAGTCTATTTTAACATAGTAGTCAGAGTGATGCTCTTAAAATATGTTACCTCTTTGCTCAAAAACCTCCCATTACATACAGAGTAAAAGCCAAAGTACCTAGAATGCTGTCAAGACTTATCTAAACAAAGTGTTTTCAACCTCAACACTGTTGATATTTTGGGCCAGATAATTTTTGTTGTGGGGCCTGTCCTATGAATTGTAGGATGTTTAGCAGCATCCCTGGCCTCTACCCAGTTCCCCAGTTGTAATAACCAAAAATGGCTCCAGACATTGCCAGATGTCCACTGGGGAGTAAGATCACCCCTACTGCTCTAGAACCACTGCTCTAAACCTGATCCCTACATTACCTCTTCTAGCTCATCTCCAACTACTCTCCCTTCACTCATTCCTCCAGCCATACCACCTCCATGCTGTTTTTCCAATACACTAGACACTCTACTGCCTTAGGACCTTTGCACTTGTTTTCCCTCTGCACAGATTAATTTTCCCTTACATAGCCAGATGGCTCACTCCCTTACTTCCTTCCCTTTTTTGCTCAAATGTCTTCTCAGTGATGTCTCCTTTGACCACCCAAAACCCAGTTTTAATTTAAAACTATCAACACCCATCTTTCATTTCTTGTACACCATTTCTCCTTCTCCTGCTCTGTTTTTCTGACTTGCTTGTTCATTGTCTCTCTTCCCCAATTAGAACATAAGCTTCATGGTGGTAGGTTTTATTTTTCCTCTTTTATTCACTGGTATATTCCCAACATCTAGAGCAGTACTTGACACATGATAAGTGCTCAGTTAACATTTACTGAATGAGTGAAAACAGCAAATGAAGAAAGTCTCCGAAGTAAAAAGATGTTTTTGTTTTATTGACAGCTCAGGAATTGGTCAATGACTGGTTAGATACCAAACTTAAACAAGAACTAGCAAGTGATGGGGATGGTGATGCTGAAGACACTGTGTCACGTATCCCTCCTGTGCCAGAAGCCAACGGGCATTTGAAATATGACAAGTGCGATGGTAAGAACTTACTTAATTGTGCTAAGCTTTAACATCCAATGAATGTGTCCAAGAACGTGTCCAAAACTTTTTAATTGTTTTGAATAATAAATGATATGTTATTTGACTTTTCTGTGTTTTGCTTAGTTTTGTAATTGGCTTTAATTTTTCTTGATTCAATTTAAATTACTTATCTATATCCTCAGTAAATTCGTCATTTTTTTAAATTAAAATATTCTATTATTTGTAATTCTTCTTATGATTATAAAGGCAATTAATGCTGTTTAAGAGTGCCTCCTTCCATATATTATTGGATGACCATTTACTTTGATGGCTTTTAAATGTTTTACTGTATTTAAACATTGATATCTCATTTTGTGTTTACAAAATGCTTCATATATCTTTATAAGGGAGGTTAGTACTTGTAAACGGAGTTAGTTCAGACAAGTTAAATAGCTAACTTGTGAGGATTCCTCAGTTGTAACCAAAGAGTCTAAGATTTTTTTCCCTAAGCATAAGGGTAGGCATAGTGATGGTGGTGGCATCTTGCCATGCATGGCTCAGACACCCCTGATGAGCTCATCTTGCAGCATTTCCCTTGTTTAGGACACTACAGAATCCCCAGCTCACAAATCACAAAGTCATGAGCCCTTAAAGTTTGGGGACTCCTCAAGATCACCTAATCCAATCTACCCTCTTCACCCCCTTAGACAGAGATTCTTCTACAGTATCCCTAATATGGGGTAATACAACCTCTGCCTGAACACCTCCCAGGATAGGGAGCCTGCACTCTGGGAGGAGCCCATTCACCTGTTGTGAGACTCTAATATTCATAAATTCTCTCTTAGTTAGGAGAATTAGGATTTTGTCCTCAGTAACTTTTACCCTTTTGTGCAACAGAAAATAATATCAGGTTCTCTCTCTCAAGAACAGTCTTTTCTTTTCTTGTGGGAGTTGTAATCATATCTGATCTTTCATATACATCAGTCTTCCTAGATTAAATAGCACCAGTACTCTCAACAGTTCTTTATATCACATTGTTTCTAGATATACAGGTTGCCACCTTCTGGATGTTTTCTAGTTTAATGATATCATTATTAAAGTGAGGCATTTCAGTACGTAATATTTATTCTGAAGCATGTCTGAAATATGAGACTGCTACTTTCTTTCATATGGTGCTAATATATCTAGTTATATCTCTTTACTTAGATTTGTTATTACCTTCTAGTATCTTATGAGGCCTCACTCATCTTATGCTTGTAATATTACTTTTTTGGGGGATCGAAACATTGAACAAAAATATTACCTAGCCATTAAAAAAGGATGTTTATCAAAATTATTAACTAACGGACTTCCCTGGTGGTGCAATGGTTAAGAATCCCCCTGCCAATGCAGGGGACACAGGTTCGAGCCCTGGTCCAGGAAGATCCCACATGCCGTGGAGCAACTAAGCTCGTGTGCCGCAGCTACTGAGCCTGCATGCCACAGCTACTGAGGACCGCACATCTAGAGCCCATGCTCTGCAACAAGAGAAGCCATCACAACAAAGAGTAGCCCCTGCTTGCCGCAACTAGAGAAAGTCCGCGTGTAGCAATGAAGACCCAACGCAGCCATAAATAAATAAATAAATAAATAAAATTTAAAAAAATTATTAACATATGATTATCTCAATAGGTACAGGAAAAATACTTGACAAAATTAATTCCTGATTAAAACTCTCAGCAAACTAGTAATAAAAGGTAAATTTTTCATCCTGAAAGGGGCATTTACATG
Organism: Mesoplodon bidens; assembly: GCF_964165515.1. NCBI lineage: Eukaryota > Metazoa > Chordata > Mammalia > Artiodactyla > Ziphiidae > Mesoplodon > Mesoplodon bidens. The sequence continues at coordinate 60,926,793 of NC_138161.1, read as the reverse complement.
AGACATATAGAAAACAAATATCAAAATGACAAGCGTAAATCCTGCCTTATCAAGAATTACATTAATGTAAATGGACTAAACATCCCAATCAAAAGATGGAGACTGGCAGAATGAACTTAAAAATATGACCTAACTATATGCTATCCCAGGAGACACAGTCTAGAGTCAAAGACACAAACAGCTTGAAAATAAAAGGATGGAAAAAGATGTACTATGCAAACAGTAACCAAAAGAGAGTGAGAACAGCTTACTAATCTCAGAAAAAATAGGCTCTAAGATAAAAAATTGTTACTCAAGACAAAGAAGGGCATTCTATAATAATAAAAGGGTCAATCCATCAAGAAAACATAAGTGTAAACATATATGCACCTAACAAAGAGCCCCCAAATATGTGAAGCATAAACTGACAAAATTGAAGGGAGAAACAGATAATTCAGCAATAACAGTTGGAGACTTCAGTACCCCATTTTCAATAATGTATGGAACTAAATAGAACATCATCAAGAACGATATTCAATATTGCTAGTCATTAGGAAAAAGCAAATTAAAACTACCATGAGTAACCACAATGCACCTATTAAAATGGCTTAAATTAAAAGACTGATCATACCAAGTTTTGGTAAGGATGTGGAGGAACTGGAACCCTCCTACACTGCTGGTGAGAATGTGAAATTGTATAACCACTTTGGAAAACAGCTTGACAGTTTCTTAAAAAGTTAAACACATACTTATGCGATCCAACCATTCCAGTCCTAGGCATTTTTCCAAGAGAAAAGAAAGCAAATGTTCATACAAAGACTTGTACACAAATGTTCATAACAACTTTATTTGTAATAGCCAAAATCTGGAGGCAACCCAAATGTTTATCCCCAGATGAATGAATAAACAAATATGGTATGCCCATACAGTGGAATACTACTCAGCAATAAAAAGGGATAAACTATTGATACAACAACATGAGAAAAGAAAGCAAATGTTCATACAAAGACTTGTACACAAATGTTCATAACAACTTTATTTGTAATAGCCAAAATCTGGAGGCAACCCAAATGTTTATCCCCAGATGAATGAATGAACAAATGTGGTATGCCCATACAGTGGAATACTACTCAGCAATAAAAAGGGATAAACTATTGATACAACAACATGAATGAATGTCAGAATAATTATGCTGAGTAAAAGAAGGACGACCAGAAAGAGTACATAGTATATGATTTAATTGATACCAAATTCTGGAAAATTTAAACTAATCTATTGGCAGAAAGTAGGTCTGGGGTTGCCCGGGATAGGGCAAAGAGCATGGGGAGGAGTGAGAGGAAGAGATTGCAAATCTGCGTGAGGACCCTCTTGCAGCTGACAGACACATTCATTATCTTGATTCTAATGATGTTTACTTATATCTATATATGTCAAAGCTTACTGCAGACTTTAAATACTTACACGTTTATTACATGTCAATTATACCACAGTAAAGCCTTTTTTTTTTTTTAGATGTTGGGGGTAGGAGTTTATTAATTAATTTATTTATTTTTTCTGTGTTGGGTCTTCGTTTCTGTGTGAGGGCTTTCTCTAGTTGTGGCAAGCGGGGGTCACTCTTCATCGTGGTGCGCGGGCCTCTCACTATCGCGGCCTCTCTTGTTGCGGAGCACAGGCTCCAGACACGCAGGCTCAGTAGTTGTGGCTCACGGGCCTAGTTGCTCCACGGCATGTGGGATCCTCTCAGACCAGGGCTCGAACCTGTGTCCCTTGCATTAGCAGGCAGATTCTCAACCACTGTGCCAACAGGGAAGCCCCTAAAGCCTTTTTTAAGAAGAGCAATGGAGTCCTCAAGGATGTTTAGATCCTTGTAACATAAATGTAAAAGTAATAGCTTTTAAATTTGGCAGTGAGGGAGTTAGTGACTTGGGTGAGGGCAGTTCCTCATGAGTGGAGGTTTTTTCCCCTTAGTTGAAGGTAATTGCTGAGGGCTGTATTCATCCAACTGGCATTATCAGTTACTATTTATCGAACACTCACAGCTTTGTATTTTTATTGTACCAGGACTATTTACATAAATATGGAAATTATACTAAAATTAAGTTTTAAAAAAATTTAAAAAATTTTCCTTCTTTGTTGTTGTTATGTTTCCCCCAGATTTATGTGGTTATTTGGAGGAAGAAGACGAAAGTATCACCTTTCAAAAATTCATAGACCATCTGCTCCATAAAGACGTGGTAGATTCTGGGATATTGGAAGATCTTGGAATGAATGAAAACCAAGACAAGAAGTGGCAGAAGGATCCTCATCTTACCATGGAGATGAGACATAAGCAGGTGGGAGGGAAAAGCAAAATTAAAACGGATAACAGGAAGCAATTTTTGTGTAACACATTTAATAAGCTTAAATAAAGACTTAGGCTTTATTGTGAAAAAGGGTGCCATCTGTGGTTTGGTTAGAAAGAATAAAAATAAAATATAAGAACTTCAGAAGAAAAATAATGCTCATAAGCTGAGGATAGGAAACAATTTATTTAAGAAAACCAAAAAGAGGAATAATTGATTTTAACCATGAGAGTGGTGAGCTAAACTTTATTAGTTTGGATGTGATACTTCCTATTATAAATATGTAGATTGGGTTTTGCTTGAATTTGGTTTTTGTATTGTGACATCAAGATATTAATATCATGAATATTCTGGTGAATGTTATAATGCTAATTCTTTTCTAGACAGTGGAAAAATTCACTTATTTTGTGATTATAATTTGAAAGGGAAGACAGAGCGGAATTAAATCTAGTTCAGCTGTTTTGAATTAGAAAGGCGTATGGGAACTTTCTTTTCTCCAAAGGGAATAGTAGGTTATAGGAAAAAAATTCATCTCGACACTTTGTAGAGGAACTTCAGGAAGTCCGAAAGACCAAGTCTTTTCCACATGTCCAGAACCAAGACCAGAGTAGTATTAACGTCTATATGTGTATGCTATCTTTTTATAACACTGAATTTCTGATTACTTTAAACCATAATGTATGCCAAAGCAGCACTAAGGATTTGAGAGAAACTGGAGTAGAAGCATGATCCTGGTTTGGATTTATGATAAAAGGGAAGAGAGAAGGTTCAGTAAGAGGTAGCCGTTATCTAGAAGTCTTATCATAACTGAAGAGTAAGATAAGGGTAAAGTTAAGTGAAGCAGGAAGGAAAGGACCACTCCTTAATTCATAGCTAGTCTAAAGAATTGAGTTTGAAAAAAATGATTGTGCTTATTCAGAAATATCTGTGAAGTTTGTGGTTTTGGTTTCCAAATATGATCCAGAATCACTGATAAATTCAAATAAAGATAGAATTGAATAAAAGGTCCTGATGCTCCTTTAAGGCAGTAAATCACTGTTCTAGCCTTCACAAAGTTGCCTCTCCAAAATATCCTTATTCTTTCTTAAATTATAATTAACATACAGACAGAGCCTAAATAAAAGTAAAAATGTACGCCTTGGAAAATCTTATGGATTGAAAATCATTACTAAATAAGAATCCAGAATTTGGCATCCAACCCATTGGATTTTCAGCTTTTCTGTAGTGCCGATCATTCCCAAATTGTTTGGAGTCATCTCGCCTGACTTCATTTAAAATTTTGTATAGGCCATTACCCAGTAAACAAATGAGTTTCCCCTATTTTTCTGATAAACAGTGGGGTTCTGGGCCAAAATGTTTCAAAGTAGTTGTATTCTGAACTTCAAAATGTGTTCTAAGGTTTTGCATATCCCTTTCTACTTGAAAGGCTGCATTTCACCCTTGTTGTATTCTCTTTAAGGTAAAAGAAAATCGCTTAAGACGTGAGAAAGAACTGGAGCGCCAGAGAATTGAAAAGACCCTGAAAAAATCAACCTTCTTAGAGGCTCAGTATCTGGTGCAAGAAGAGAAAAAAAGGAAGGCTCTAGAGGCCAAGAAAGAGGAGGAGGAGATTCAAAGGGAGATGGTAAAGCTGCGGAGGGAGATAATTGAGAGGAGACGCACTGTGGAAGAAGCATGGAAAATGTAAGCCAACCTGATGAGCAGCGTGAAGTTTTTTTTGTTAAAGCAGTCATTTTGGAAGTACTTTAAAGGTCCTTAAAATGCACAGACAATGCAATAATAAAACACAAAAGAGAAATCACCCACTAGTCCACCATCTTAACAAGTTAACTATTTCCATTTTTCTATGTTTCCTCGTGGTCTTGGTCCCTTTATGAACTTAACTGCAACCATAAAGTACATTTAATTGGTTATTCTGCTTGTTGTAATAATCACATCGCCTGGAGTCCTAAGGTCTGTATATTACTCCACTGAGTTCCTATACCATAATTTATGTAATGACCTCCACTCCCTATACTGGTAAGCATTTCAGCTAATTTCAGATTTTTCACCAATAGTGCAGTGAGCATCCTTAAGCATAGAGCTTTTTCATTCTTTTGAATTATGTCCATAGGAGTGTAATTACTGAGGTAAATTGTGTAGGTTTTTTATGACTTTTGAAACATTGCCAACTTCCTTTCCAGACGAGTTGTGCATATTTACACAATTGCTGACAGTGAGCCCCACTCAGCATTGGGGGAGATCATTTTCAATATTTTTGCCCTTTTAATAGGTATTTTATTGGTTAGTGTGCATCTCTTTGTGTACCTGAACATTTGTAAGGTTGAACACATTTCCTTATGCACGTTTGCTAATTATGCCTCATTCTATTGTGAATTGCCTCCGTGTCTTATCTTCTGATAATCATACTGAGAGTCACCATTGCCTTACTGCTACTGATAAAGAAAAAGAATATCTGACATAAGAGGGAAATCAAAATACTCCTCACAGGATGTAGTACTATTGTGTATCCTCATGCAGAAAATGAGCTTCATAAATGAAATAACTAATGTATTTATTCTGAGAAACAGCACTGGTGCATAAACTGCAAAAGCCTTAGGACAATGTACCTGAAATGCCTGAATACTCAAACTGAGGGGCCAGAAAGACCTATTAGCCTGCCACCCGCTTCCACCCCCATTAGCCTACACAGCTTTTCCCCCTGTGTTCTTGACTGCTCTCATCCTACCCAGTTTAAAACAGTGGACGTGCATTTCATTCTTCCAAGTGCCAGGCTGAAGCCTCCTCCAGAGGCCTTTCCTTTCAGAAAGCAATCTCCAGTTTTTTAGTGAGTTCTTGCTAAGGTCAGCCTTGCTCTTCAGATTGTTCTCAAGCCCTGAAGAATCTAGGCTGACCTAAAATAAATTGTGAAAACAAGTAATATTTGATGGTAGCAGGAAGTTCTGCTCACAGTGGGCACTCAACAGACATTCACTAACCAGTCATTTCTTTTAAAAGTTAAAAGCTTATCCACATGGGGATATATGTATATGTATAGCTGATTCACTTTGTTAAAAAGCAGAAACTAAAAAGCAGAAACTAACACACCATTGTAAAGCAATTATACTCCAATAAAGATGTTTAAAAAAAAATAAAAAATAAATAAAAGTGGGCAAAAAAAAAAAAGCTTATCCACAGATAGATACAGTGAGACAGGTAATATGCAGTACTTCTAGGTGGACAGACTGGTTTAAACGTTCCAGAAAGCAATTTGGCAATAAACAATAAGCCATAAAAATGTTATCACTTGACCGGGGAATTCCAGTCCTAGGAAAACTACCCTAAGAAAGTGATCAGAATCGCTCCTCGGCCTTTTGGCTAAGATCAAGTGTAGAAAGTGATCAGAAATCCAAAGATTTGTACACAAAGATAATGAAAATAATATTATTTATAATAACAGACACTAATAAATATTGGAGAAATTAATAAATACTAGTTGTACAATGAAACAGCACTGACATGTTATCAGGGTTTTCTTCTGGGTGGAAATATGGATGGCTTTTATACATCTCCAATTTTGCACAATGAGCAAACATTGCTTTCATAACAGATACGTGTTTTGATGTTTTTTTAAAAGACTACATCCATGGTATTAGAACTGTATTTCTTTAAATGCCCACTATGACCTGTCTATAACTATCTAATATAACATTGTTATGGCATTAGTAAGTTTGGTAAGAGTCAATAAAATTTTATTGTTGGTAGGGCTTTTTAAATTTATTTGTAAGGTGTCCTAAACCTGCTTCACTGCATAGTTTCAAAGTGTCTTCTCTAAGAGATTTATTGATTACAAAGGGAAAAATAGCAACTTTACACTGGAGAAACCACCTTAACCAAATGATGGTTCATATCACCAGTAATAAGATTGTGTGCCCCCTGTGTGATATATGATAATTAATGAATGAATGTCTATAGATTATTCTGTCATCCCTCTCTCAATTTGAGTTTCCACAACTGTAAAGTGAAATTCAGAAAGACTGGGTGACTTGCCTGAGTTTTCACAGCTGATTTGTGGCCAGAACCCGTGAATCCAGATTCCTGACTAGATGCTATCTTTACTACATCATTGATAAAATATATACCTTATACACTTACACACACCTGTGTAGTTTAATACACTCCAATAAGAAGGCAATGGCTATGAGCTGGCTTGGATTCTGAGTATAAGAGGGATAACCTGGGTGAGAAAGAAAATGTAAGTGAGTGAGAAAGAGATAAGCAGAAATATGAGCAACAGAGTTACTAAGAGATTCTTGTTAACTTGCCTGAAGTCCTTTTCCTTATTGTTACTAAGTTCTATTTTTTCTCTTTCCAGCTATTTTAGAATTAATATAAATTCCATTTTCTCCTTATTCAGTAACACCTGATTCTTTTATTATTTTTCTTCCTAGAAACCTTGTAAAAACCTTGTGGGAAAAAAAAATGTCATTCCTTTCTTACCTGAGGGTCCTGTTTTGTCTCCCCTTGTGAGAAGAGAGAGAACTTATGTCTGTATTAGAGAATACCTGATAGTTGTTATCTCTCAAATTTTGATCAAGGTATCACTCAATGTTAAACTCAATAAAAATACTTTACTAAAATATATATAAGGCTTTCTCCTTTTCAGAGTACATTATAATTTTATTTCATTTAACTGTATTTTATAAAGGAATAAACTAAATCTCAAAAAAAAATCACCCTACTTTGTAGTTTTAGGGCCAAATCTAAAAATCTCTATCTTCTGATGGAAAATTCAGTGTCCATTCCACTATGGTATGTTCTAATTACTCATTGTTAAGTCTATTATTCATACTTGTGTTTTTTAATTGTTATTAATAGAGAGAAGAAAAAGCAAGAAGAAAATTCTCCAAAAAATCCAGAGAAAGGCATGTTTCAAAGTGTTCGTATTCTTCTGGATGAAGAAAAAATGGCAAAAGAAAGAAAGAAGAAATTGAAAGAGTTATTAATCCAAACTTTCAAGGAAAATCACCAGGTAGGAATTGTAATGTCCCTTTGTTCAGCATTCTGTAGCATAAATGACAAAGGGCTCCGTCAGAGATGGACAGTGTAACACTAAGCCCAATTGAGCCTCGTTATAAATACCAAAGTTGCCTACACCATTTGTTCTGTGCTACCCAGCTGGCTTAGTACACAGGGGAGTGCTTCAATCCTCTATTCAGGGCTATTCTTATATACTCCATGTGATCCTGGGAAATTGGGGTATGAATTTGGGATGTCTTCCTAAATTACCCTTTTTAGAATTGCATGCAAGTACTAATGTAGATCTCTGGCAGTTTGGAAGCATAGCTTCCACTTTGACAGTTTTGTGGACCATTGTGTTCTGGATTATTCAGAAGAATTATTCAGAAAGTTACTTGCCTTTTGGTAGCTCAGATCCTAAACAATGACATGTTTGTGCTTCTACTTTTAATGGTCTGCATTTTATTTTACTCTTCTATCCCTTTCTTTAGTTTCACTTTTTATAAAATTAACTGGCCAATTTTTTTTTTTTTTTTTTTTTTTTGCAGTATGCGGGCCTCTCACTGTTGTGGCCTCTCCCGTTGCGGAGCACAGGCTCCGGACGCGCAGGCCCAGCGGCCATGGCTCACGGGCCCAGCCGCTCCGCGGCATATGGGATCCTCCCAGACCGGGGCACGAACCCGCACCCCCTGCATCGGCAGGCAGACTCTCAACCACTGCGCCACCAGGGAGGCCCAACTGGCCAATTTTTTATTGACTAATCAGCATCCTCCCCAGGCTACTTAGGCAGAAATTTTTTTCAGTGAAGTGGGATTGATAACACTATAAATTTGGAGTTTATAAACATTTCAGGTGAAAGGAATTACTTGGAAGATTTGTAAATGAGGCGGTCAGATGAGAAAAGATAAATATGTATGTTTTATATTTCCTACAACATCCACTCCAAGGCCTTGGGCATTGATGAAATTCAGTGAAAGTTGATGGAATGAATGTATAAATGAATGGATTTAACAAGAGAAAAGAATGTCAGGAAGAGATTGAGGGAGTTTGATAAATGTAGGCTAGACTAAAAGGGACCTAGAAATCAAAAACAGGCCTGTGAATATGATATGGATAATTAAGATATGAGGGAAAAGTAAAGTAGTCAAAGCAATTCTTTTTTTTTTTTTGCGGTACGCGGGCCTCTCACTGTTGTGGCCTCTCCCATTGCGGAGCACAGGCTCCGGACGCACAGGCCCAGCGGCCATGGCTCACGGGCCCAGCCGCTCCGCGGCATGTGGGATCTTCCCGGACCGGGGCACGAACCCATGTCCCCTGCATCGGCAGGCGGACTCTCAACCACTGCGCCACCAGGGAAGCCCAAAGCAATTCTTTAGACACGTTTGATGGTAGCATTTTGGACTGATAGGCAAGAAGTCATAATTATTCAAATACAAAACAGCGAGTTTGGTCAGAGTTTTGGCTTTAGGAATAGGCAGAGGCCAGTGTAATAGGAGGAACTATTAAGAGTTGGGACTAACATTTTGGGAAAGATGGGCAAAGGCTTTTGGATGCTGCGTCCCCTCCATGAGACGGATGGAGTTAATGTGTCCTCCTACAGTAACAGTTCAGATTTATGAAAGAAAATAGGAAAGGAAATGAGTACAGAGGGGGCCATCTTGAGAAGACATAAGGAAAAAGGGCCATGATATGTTTGTTCCCCAACCAATGAGAGATGGATAAGATGTGTGTTCCCTATAAGATTAAGTTTTTAGTTTTATTGAACTCCACTGTGCAAGAAGAAGTAATGCAGTCGTCCCTTGGTATCCAAGGGGGATTGGTTCCAGGATCCCCTGCAAATACCGAAATCTGTGGATGCTCAAATCCCTTATATAAAATAGCATAGCATTTGCATATAACCTATTCACATACTCCCGTATACTTTAAATCATCTCTAGATTACTTATAACACCTATGTAAAAAATTAATAAATAGAAACCTGAATTAAGTAGAGTCAGAAGACCAGAAGGGGGAGCTCTCATGCCCTGTGACAATAGCAGAGCCCAAAAGGAAGAAGAAAAACTTATTTCCTGGCACGAGCTCAACCAATGAAAAGCCATGGACTCTGCCTACTACAGCCCTCCCAACTTACTTTTCCCTCTATAAGAGTTCTCCTCCCCTTGCCCTGAAAGAACTTGCACATGGATTACCAAGGTTGGAGATCCCAAATTGCAATTCTTTGCTGATTCCAAATAAATCCATCTTTGCTGGAGTAAACCCTCGCAGTCTATTTGTTCCAGGTCAACACCTAATACAGCGTAAATGCTATGTAAATAGATGTGAATACAATGTAAATGCTATGTAAATAGTTGCCAGCCAGGCAAATCAAGTTTTGCTTTTTGGAACTTTCTGGAAATTTTTCTTTTTTCCGAATGTTTTCTATCCATGGTTGGTTGAATCCACAGATGTAGAGCTTGCAGATACAGAGGGCTGACTATATATGTTTTAGAAAGAAGTGCTAGGTATGAATTTCAGACACACAAAAAGAGTTTTACAAAATTAGTGGCCTACCAAAACAGATTACTCAGCTTTAAAAGGGTCAGCTGGTATATTTAAAAATGAGCCAATATGAATAAATTATCTCTACTTTGCCACAGATTCTGCTTGATTTGAACCTATATTTTTGAATCTTTATTTTGAAATAATTTTAGACATACAAAAAAATTGCAAAAAATAGTACATGGCGTTCCTGAATACCCTTCACCCAGCTCTCCTCAATGTTAACATCTTACATAACCATAGTTTAATTATCAAAACTAGGAAATTAACATTGATAAAATACCATTAAGTACAATTAACAAGACTTATTAGAATGACACCTATTTTTCCTCTAAGGTCTTTTTTCTGTTTCAGGACTTGATCTGTAATTTCATGCTGCATTTGCTTGTCGTGTCTCCTTAGTCTCCTTCAGTTTGTAATAGTTCCTCAATCTTTGCTTTTCTTTTGTGACCTTGACAGTTTTGAAGAGTACTGGTCAGGTATTTTGTAGAATGTCTCTCAATTTGGGGTTTTCCGATGTTCTCTTCTGTATAGATTGAGATTATGCGTTACTGGTAAGAATACTACAAGAAGTGATGCAGTGCCCCTGACACTATAATATCATGTATACTTAATGGTTTCTTTTGTTGTTTTTTCTTTTTTAACTTTTGAATTTTATTTTATTTATTTTTTTATACAGCAGGTTCTTATTAGTTATCCATTTTATACATATTAGTGTATACATGTCAATCCCAATCTCCCAATTCATCACACCACCACCCCCAACCCCCCCACCGTTTTTCCCCCTTGGTGTCCATACATTTGTTCTCTTCATCTGTGTCTCAATTTCTGCCCTGCAAACCGGTTCACCTGTACCATTTTTCTAAGTTCCACATATATGTGTTAATATACGATATTTGTTTTTCTCTTTTTGATTTCACTCTGTACAGCAGTCTCTAGATCCAACCACGTCTCTACAAATAACCCACTTTCGTTCCTTTTTAAGGCAGAGTAATATTCCATTGTATATATGTACCACATCTTCCTTATCCATTCGTCTGTCGATGGGCATTTAGGTTGCTTCCATGATCTGGCTATTGAAAATAGTGCTGCAGTGAACATTGGGGTGCATGTGTCTTTTTGAATTATGGTTTTCTCTGGGTATATTCCCAGTAGTGGGATTGCTGGGTCATATGGTTATTCTATTTTTAGTTTTTTAAGGAACCTCCATACTGTTCTCCATAGTGGCTGCATCAATTTACATTCCCACCAACAGTGCAAGAGGGTTCCCTTTTCTCCACACCCTCTCCAGCATTTGTTGTTTGTAGATTTTCTGATGATGCCCATTCTAACTGGTGTGAAGTGATACCTCATTGTAGTTTTGATTTGCATTTCTCTAATAATTATTGATGTTGAGCAGCTTTTCATGTGCTTCTTGGCCATCTGTATGTCTTCTTTGGAGAAATGCCTATTTAGGTCTTCTGCCCATTTTTGAATTGGGTAGTTTGTTTCTTTAATATTGAGCTGCATGAACTGTTTATATATTTTGGAGATTAATCCTTTGTCCGTTGAATCGTTTGCAAATATTTTCTCCTATTCTGAGGGTTGTCTTTTCATCTTGTTCATGGTTTCCTTTGCTTTGCAAAAGCTTTTAACTTTCATTAGGTCCCATTTGTTTATTTTTGGTTTTATTTCCATTACTCTAGGAGGTGAATCAAAAAAGATCTTGCTGTGATTTATGTCAAAGAATGGTCTTCCTATGTTTTCCTCCAAGAGTTTTATAGTGTCTGGTCTTACATTTAGGTCTCTAATCCACTTTGAGTTTATTTTTGTGTATGGTGTTAGGGAGTGTTCTAATTTCATTCTTTTACATGTAGCTGTCCAGTTTTCCCAACACCACTTATTGAAGAGACTGTCTTTTCTCCATTGTATATCCTTGCCTCCTTTGTCATAGATTAGTTGACCATAGATGCATGGGTTTATCTCTGGGCTTTCTATCCTGTTCCATTGATCTGTATTTCTGTTTTTGTGCAAGTACCGTACTGTCTTGATTACTGTAGCTTTGTAGTACAGTCTGAAGTCAGGGAGTCTCATTCCTCCAGCTCCATTTTTTTCCTTCAAGACTGCTTTGGCTATTCGGGGTCTTTTCTGTCTCCATACAAATTTTAAGACTTTTTGTTCTAGTTCTGTAAAAAATGCCATTGGTAATTTGATAGGGATTGCATTGAATCTGTAGATTGCTTTGGGTAGTATAGTCATTTTCACAATATTGATTCTTCCAATCCAAGAACATGGTATATCTCTCCATCTGTTGGTATCATCTTTAATTTCTTTCATCAGTGCCTTATAGTTTTCTGCATACAGGTCTTTTGTCTCCCTAGGTAGGTTTATTCCTAGGTATTTTATTCTTTTTGTTGTAATGGCAAATGGGAATGTTTCCTTAATTTCTCTTTCAGATTTTTCATCATTAGTGTATAGGAATGTAAGAGATTTCTGTGCATTAATTGTGTATCCTGCAACTTTACCAAATTCATTTATTAGCTCTAGTAGTTTTCTGGTAGCATCTTTAGGATTCTCTATGTATAGTATCATGTCATCTGCAAACAGTGAGAGTTTTACTTCTTCTTTTCCAATTTGTATTCCTTTTATTTCTTTTGCTTCTCTGATTGCCTTGGCTAGGACTTCCAAAACTATGTTGAATAAGAGTGGCGACAGTGGACGTCCTTGTCTTGTTCCTGATCTTAGAGGAAATGCTTTCAGTTTTGCACCATTGAGAATGATGTTTGCTGTGGGTTTGTCATATATGGCCTTTATTATGTTGAGGTAGGTTCCCTCTGTGCCCACTTTCTGGAGAGTTTTTATCATATATGGGTGTTGAATTTTGTCAAAAAGCTTTTTCTGCATCTGTTGAGATGATCATATGGTTTTTATGCTTCAATTTATTACTATGGTGTATCACCTTGATTGATTTGCATATATTGAAGAATCCTTGCATCCCTAGGATAAATTCCACTTGATCATGGTTTATGATCCTTTTAATGTGCTGTTGGATTCTGTTTGCTAGTATTTTGTTGAGGATTTTTACATCTATATTCATCAGTGATATTGGTCTGTAATTTTCTTTTTTTGTAGTATCTTTGTCTGGTTTTGGTATCAGGATGATGGTGACCTCATAGAATGAGTTAGGGAGTGTTCCTTCCTCTGCAATTTTTTGGAAGAGTTTGAGAAGGATGGGTGTTAGCTCTTCTCTAAATGTTTGATAGAATTCACCTTTGAAGCCATCTGGTCCTGGGCTTTTGTTTGTTGGAAGATTTTTAATCACAGTTTCAATTTCATTACTTGTGATTGCTCTCTTCATATTCTCCATTTCTTCCGGGTTCAGCCTTGGAAGGTTATACCTTTCTAAGAATTTGTCCATTTCTTCCAGGTTTTCCATTTTATTGGCATAGAGTTGCTTGTAGTAGTTCCTTAGGATGCTTTGTATTTCTGCTGTGTCTGTTGTAACTTCTCCTTTTTCATTTCTAGTTTTATTGATTTGATTCCTCTCCCTCTTGATGAGTCTGGCTAATGGTTTCTCAATTTTGTTTATCTTCTCAAAGAAGCAACTTTTAGTTTTATTGATTTTTGCTATTTTTTTCTTTGTTTCTCTTTCATTTATTTCTGCTCTGATCATTATGATTTCTTTCCTTCTACTATCTTTGGGTTTTGTTTGTTCTTCTTTCTCTAGTTCCTTTAGGTGTAAGGTTAGAGTGTTTATTTGAGATGTTTCTTGTTTCTTGAGGTAAGCTTGTATTGCTATAAACTTCCCTCTTAGAACTGCTTTTGCTGCATCCCATAGGTTTTGGATTGTCGTATTTTCATTGTAATTTGTCTCTAGGTATTTTTTTATTTCCTCTTTGATTTCTTCAGTGATCTCTTAGTTATTTAGTAATGTATTGTTTAGCCTCCATGTGTTTGTGTTTTTTATGGTTTTTTCCCCGTAATTGATTTCTAATCTCATAGCGTTGTTGTCTGAAAAGATGCTTGGTATGATTTCAATTTTCTTAAATTTACTGAGGCTTGATATGTGACCCAAGATGTGATCTATCCTGGAGAATGTTCTGTGCGCTCTTGGGAAGAAAGGGTAATCTGCTGTTTTTGGATGGAATGTCCTACAAATATCAATTAAATCTCTCTGGTCTATTGTGTCATTTAAAGCTTGTGTTTCCTTATTAATTTTCAGTTTGGATGATCTGTCCTTTGGTGTAAGTGAGGTGTTAAAGTCCCCCACTATTATTGTGTTACTGCCGATTTCCTCTTTTACAGCTGTTAGCAGTTGCCTTATGTATTGAGGTGCTCCTATGTTGGGTGCATATATATTTATAATTGTTATATCTTCTTGGATTGATCCCTTGATCATTATGTAGTGTCCGTCCTTGTCTCTTGTAACATTCTTTATTTTAAAGTCTATTTTATCTGATATGAGTATTGCCACTCCAGCTTTCTTTTGATTTCCATTTACATGGAATATCTTTTTCCATCCCCTCACTTTTAGTCTGTATGTGTCCCTAGGTCTGAAATGGGTCTCCTGTAGACAGGATATATATGGGTCTTGTTTTTGTATCCATTCAGCAAGCCTGTGTCTTTTGGTTGGAGTGTTTAATCCATTCACTTGTAAAGTAATGATCGATATGTATGTTCCTATGAACATTCTCTTAATTGTTTTGGGTTTGTTTTTGTAGGTCCTTTCCTTCTCTTGTGTTTCCCACTTAGAGAAGTTCCTTTAGCATTTGTTGTAGAGCTCGTTTGGTGGTGCTGAATTCTCTTAGCTTTTGCTTGTCTGTTAAGCTTTTGTTTTCTCCATCGAATCTGAATGAGTTCGTTGCTGAGTAGAGTAATCTTGGTTGTAGGTTCTTCCCTTTCATCACTTTAAGTATATCATGCCACTCTCTTCTGGCTTGTAGTGTTTCTGCTGAGAAATCAGCTGTTAACCTTATGCGAGTTCCCTTGTATGTTATTTGTCATTTTTCCCTTGTTGCTTTCAATAATTTTTCTTTGTCTTTAATTTTTGTCAGTTTGATTACTATGTGTGTCGGTGTGTTCCTCCTTGGGTTTATCCTGCCTGGGACTCTCTATGCTTCCTGGACTTGGGTGGCTATTTCCTTTCCCAAGTTAAGGATGTTTTTGACTATAATCTCTTCAAATATTTTCTCGGGTCCTTTCTCTCTCTCTTCTCCTTCTGGGACCCCTATAATACGAATGTTGTTGCATTTAATGTTGTCCCAGAGGTCTCTTAGGCTGTCTTCATTTCTTTTCATTCTTTTTTCTTTATTCTGTTCTGCAGCAGTGAATTCCACCATTCTGTCTTCCAGGTCACTTATCCATTCTTCTGCCTCAGTTATTCTGCTATTGATTCCTTTAGTGAATTTTTCATTTCAGTTATTATATTGTTCATCTCTGTTTGTTTGTTCTTTAATTCTTCTAGGTGTTTGTTCTTTATTTCTTCTAGGTCTGCATTAAACATTTCTTGCATCTTCCCAATCTTTGCCTCCATTCTTTTTCCAAGGTCCTGGATCATCTTCACTACGATTATTCTGAATTCTTTTTGTGGAAGGTTGCCTATCTCCACTTCGTTTAGTTGTTTTTCTGGTGTTTATCTTGTTCCTTCATCTGGTACATAGCCCTTTGCCTTTTCATCTTGTCTATCTTTCTTTGAATGTGGTTTTCATTTCACAGCCTGCAGGATTGTAGTTCTTCTTGCTTCTGCTGTCTGCCCAATGGTGGATGGGCTATCTAAGAGGCTTGTGCAAGCTTCCTGATGGGAGGGAGTTGTGGTGGGTAGAGCTGGGTGTTGCTCTGGTGGGCAGTAAAACTTTAATCCACTTGTGTGCTGATGGATGGGGCTGGGTTTCCTCCCTGTTGGTTGTTTTGCCTGAGGCGACCCACCACTGGAGCCTACCTGGGCTCTTTGGTGGGGCTAATTGTGGACTCTGGGAGGGTCATGCCAAGGAGTACTTCCCAGAACCTCTGTTGCCAGTGTCCTGGTCCTCACAGTGAGCCACAGCCACCCCCGACCTCTGCAGAAGACCCTCCAACACTAGCCCGTAGGTCTGGTTCAGTCTCCAATGGGATCACTGCTCTTTCCCCTGGTTCCGGATGTGCACACTACTTTGTGTGTGGCCTCCAAGAGTGGAGTCTCTGTTTCCCTCAGTCCTGTCGAAGTCCTGCAATGAAATCCCGCTAGCCTTCCAAGTCTGATTCTCTAGGAATTCCTCCTCCCGCTGCCGGACCCCCAGGTTAGGAAGCCTGACATGGGGCTCAGAACCTTCACTCCAGTGGGTGGCCTTCTGTGGTATAAGTGTTCTCCAGTTTGTCAGTCACCCAGCCAGAAGTTATGGGATTTGATTTTATTGTGATTGTGCCCCTCCTACCATCTCACTGTAGCTTCTCCTTTGTCTTTGGATGTGGGGTATCTTTTTTATTGAGTTCCATTTCTTCCTGTTGATGATTGTTCAGCAGTTAGTTGTGATTCCAGTGCTCTCGCAAGAGGGAGTGAGAGCACGTCCTTCTATTCTGCCATCTTGAGCCAATCTCTGTTTTTTGTTTTTGTTTTTTGGGGGCCATGACATGCGGCTTGTGTTGTCTTAGTTCCCTGACCAGCGGTTGAACCCAGGCTCTCGGCAGTGAGAGTGCACAGTCCTAACCACTGGACTGCCAGGGAATTCCACATAATGTTAATAAGTCTTATTACTGTTGATGTTAACTTTGATCACTTAAGATTGTGTCTGCTGGGTTTCTCCACTGTAAAGTTACTATTTTTCTCTTTGTAATTCATAAATGTCTTAGAGGAAATATTGTGAAACTATGCAAATATTCTGTTTATCCTTAAACTTTCACCTATTAATTTTAGCATTCATTGATGGGTCTTGCCTGTAACAATAACTAATGTGGTATTTGTCTAACGATGATTTTGCATTTCCCTTCTTGTCTCCATGTATTCATTTAAATTCTTCTAGAAGGAAAAACTGTCCCTTCTCCCCCATTTATTTATTTATTCATTTATTCAGTTGTTTATTTGTATCAGTATGGACTTGTGGATATTTACTTTATCCTAGGGATTATATTCTAGTATTATTTTTACTTTGTTTCTCAAATTTTTCTAACCTTGGCCTCTGGGAAAATTTTCAGGTTGACTCTTTTGCCCTTTCAAAATCCTTTTCTGAAAGAATCCTTTATTTCTCTGGCACCACAAGATGTTCCAGGCTCATCATATTTTCCCTGCCCTAGCTCTGGAATCAACCACTTCTATCAATACATGAAACCCTCATTCCATTTGTTGGAGAATAATATTTGGAAACCAAGATCTGGGTACTAGCTGTGCTCACTGCTACTGGGGTATCATGTTTTCTGGGCCCTCTCAGCAGACAGAGCTGGAAAATAGTTGTAGCTATACTAACTACACATACACACATTATATTTGTTTCTGTGTCTGTCTATTTGTGTACACATTAAAATCCATTAATTCATACTGATACATCCAATTCCAGTGCAGTAACACAAGGGTCATGTTCTCCTCCCCTTTCCTTAATTGTCACTTATTTCTCTATCTATCTGTATATATATTAAAATAATTGTGAGTTCATAATGATAACTTCAACCTTAATCTAGCACCATAGGTTTTAGTGTAGCCTTTCGCCCTTGCTTGTTTACACCTGGAGCTTATTATCTAAATTATATTTACTTATTTGTTTAGTCCTAGTATACTATAAAAGTAGTTTCAGAATTGGTAACCTATACTGCTGTGGAAACAGATTTACTAGCTACAGTGTAAAAGCTGTACAGTTATTTTTGTTTTCAGCCTTACTCAGCCAAAATTGTTTTCCAAAGTTACTTAGCTTGGTTCTTTTCTTCCCCTTCCCCTTCCACGTGATTATGTTATTCATGTGTATTATTGTTCGTGAACCTCTAATTTAGATTTCCCCAGTGTATGTGGATATAACTGAGACACGGGGAAATCCGCTTACCACACTCCTCAGGCTTTTACGTAGACTTGGCTGGAGACAGGATGTCCTCTGGTAAACACCGCCAGAGCAGCAGGCCCTCTGGGCTCATTATCTTGGTCCCAGTCCACATGCCTAGCCTGGCTCTGAAGGAGCCTGAAGCTGCCCTTGGATGATGAAACTTGGATACTCAGCAGCCTAAATATGACCACAGAATAAAAAGCGGGAAAATGCCTACGTGGCTTGCAGTGAGCGGTTAGATAGCCGGAAACTCTTGTCAGCACCCTCAGAATGGTTCACTGGCACAAACCCAACAGCAAGCTGTATAATTCGCAGGAAGACTTCAAAGAATCTGTTTCTAAGGGCTGCTCTAGTTCAGGCCCTTTTAGGTCCTGTATTCTTTGTGCTTTGACTCTGGGTTTGTTCTGCCAAACAACTTCTTAACGTCACATTTGGGCCACATTTTGTGTGTGTGTGTGTGTGTGTGTGTGTGTGTGTGTGTGTGAGAAATTTATTTATTTATTTATTTATTTATTTATTTATTTATTTTAAACATCTTTATTGGAGTATAATTGCTTTACAATGGTGTGTTAGTTTCTGCTTTATAACAAAGTGAATCAGTTATACATATGTCCCCATATCTCTTCCCTCCTGTGTCTCCCTCCCTCCCACCCTCCCTATCCCACCCCTCTAGGTGGTCACAAAGCACCAAGCTGATCTCCCTGGGCTGTGCGTGGGCCACATTATTTAATAGGAGACTTTCTGAGAGAAACAGAGCAGGCTCTCTTACCAAAACACAAGTTCAGGTGCAGCACTGTTCATGCCTCTTTCCCACTCATTTCATTGCCGAGTCTCTTTATTTTGTCAAAAACACTTATTTTTATATAGAAACTTTCCACTTCCATCCTATCCTACTTTCTCTTTGATCTTGCAGTGAAATCTCTTTGGGAGATTCAGCAATCCACATGTCAGTGCTAATTAGCAGAAACAACAAGGGATTAAGTATGAAATTCTTATACTGTTTGGAAAGTGGCCTTCTTAATTCTCACCCTATTCCGAAATACATTTTATGTTTACTTCAGATAAAAAAATCTATGTTCTTTCCTGCTTGTAAAAGTTGAAAACAAAGAAAGATGCGTTGACACTAACTAAATCTTAATTCAAGGGGGGGAAGGTTTTGATTTGCTTGTTTACGTATCTCTGTTAGAGGATAAGATAATAATGACCCAAAGGAGGCATTGTTGATGTTATGCTTGTGGCACAGTGCCTTCCAGGAGGCTGCCCCGAACTAAACTGAGGGAATGTGGGAATCCATGGAAGAGAAGCCTGCATTTTTTTTTTTTTTCTTTCTTTCAAGGTGTTGAAAACTGTAGTTAAGAACCTCATTTATACAGCATGATTCCTTCCCCCAAATCTTAGCTTTAGCAGGACTGACTACCCAGCACTGAAACACAGCCACTCCTGAGCTGAAACATAGCCGCTGCTGCTGTCGTCTCAGCAATGTTGTCTTATGTTTGGGGAAGGAAATGAAGGAAAAACCTCTTTGCAAAGAAGACCGCAGAGCAAGAGAAGTGTTGGGCACACACACGAAGAATATTGGGATTCATGTAAATCTCCCCTCTGAACGTATTGCCAAGGACATTGTGTGCTGTGTATTTTAGGAGGGCTTTGAAGCATTATTACATATTACTTCATACAGCCACTCTATGGAAAATTTCCAAATAAAATTTTGTTGCTGTTGGTAAGGAGGTTGTTTAGTTTGTTATTGTACTCTTCCTTACTCTCACCCTGTGAGTAACCTGGGTTTCCCATTCTCACAGAAGGGACAGCGAGAGCCAGTTTACCAAAACATTGCAAGAGCGTTTTGCTTTTCAAAACACCGTTTTGATCCCAGAGGTTCTAATTCAAAAGTATCTGATTTTTTTTTTTTGTCTTTTGAAAAAAGTACTGATTAAATTCTGCTTTTAAAAAGTTAAGAAAAGAGCCTTTGGCATAAATGAAGCCCATTCTCTAAAATTATGCAGAGTAGAGTATCTTTTCCCCTAAACACTAGAAATTTCAGCTGAATATTTATAAGGATCTTAAGAACCATATGCATAAGGAACAAATGACATCACATCATCGTCTTACTGTCAGAGACCCCTAGAGGTGAATCCAGCATTTGTCTAATATATTCTGAGGTCAGCTGTACTTTCGGCATAGTGTATGTTTCTGGGGCATGCTTGGAGTGGGGAGAATGGACAGGGAGTGGAGATTGTAGAGGGAGGAAGAAGGTCTAGAAGGGAAAGAAAGATGAAAGAGAAGCTGATGAGGAGCAGTAGTCCTGCCTTCCCTAAAGACGTGAGGTCAAGAAAATTGGTTCAGGCTTTGTTGGGAAAGGAGCCCCATCCTAGTCAGGTTATAGGCTGTATTGCGGTCATTCTTCTTTAAAAGATCCCAGAGCATTTTATTGGTTAAGAATTTAATATGATGAGACTAAGCAGTTGCTTTCTGAAATTCTGCTACTTCTGCAGTGAAACAGAATTAGATAAATACAGCAATATTATTGATTGAAACTTCTTAGCAGAATTAAGAAGAATTTACAAAATGTCCTTTTGTTAGTAATACATATCAATGCATTTATGGGTGAAATGATACAATGTCTGATGTCTGGAATTTATTTTTAAATACTCCAGGAAAGAAAAGTGAGTGGAAGAGAAATGAAACAAAATCAGCATAATGCTGGTAATTTTCGAAGCTGAGTGAGGAGTTTATTCTTCTATTCTACTTTTGGGTATGTTTATGAAATTTCTGTAATAGAGTGAGGGGTTTTTTTAAGTTTAAAAAATGAAGGGGAAAAAATTAAATACAGAAGTAAAATGAGCATCACAGCTTCCAGTATATAACAAAAGTAGCTTTTTGTCTGTAGCCAGTGTTACCATTTCACATTGCAGTGGTTGTCAGAGTTTAGGCTTTTGCATGGAACCCAACACTAAGTCCAGGTCTTAGCACAGGGTGCTGAAAACTGAATGTATTTTCCCTAATGTATTTACGTATGATAGTTATAGGAGTGTATATGGTTGGCGGTAGGGGACACAGTGATTTCCTCTCTTTTCTTTGGGGCAAAATTATGAAAATCAGGGATAGGATGGGATATAGGGGACTGCTTTTCAGTGCTGCTTCTTCCCAGGGGCATTCATTTCGTCATGAACAAGATCCTCCTCTCCACCCATCAAATACTTCTTAGCATCTGTGGAGTCTTCTGCCTGGCTGTAGTGGTCCTCAAAAAGGAAAACAGGAGTGGAGGACTGCTTTCTTGGGTAGTATTAGAGCATCTGTCTGTTCCTTTGGGTCTGGGAGCAGCCAGGAGTCAGCTGGGCCCTTCATCTCTAACCTTTGGTCCTTATCCGGTGCCCCTTGACCACCAGTTGCACCACAGTTAGTTCCATTCAGCAAAAATAAATTGTAAACTTGTTGACATTTTTGTCCTCTTTACAATTCATTGTTTATTTTTCCATGACTGAGAATTTCGATGCAATTATCACTGAGCTTTCTGACAAAAGGGAAATAGCTGAGGAATTTTGATGAGTTACCCCCTTCATTAATCAGAACAAGCATCTCTAGTGACAGGGTTAGAATTACAATGAAGATTAGATAGCAAATTGCTGTTCCACCTAACGTCAATCATTCCCAGTGACAGCAGTGTGACGACACTTCAGGGAAGAGCTTTTCTTGCCAACAAAACGAGGGTAACTCCAGTGCAGGTAATAAATTTAGCAGGGTGAGCTGTCATTTCTTCTCTTGAGTGGAATCCTTAATGACCAAATGATGTCTCGTGGAAGATTTTGATTTTGAAAGGAGAAAAGCATTTCACTTAAAAACTTGCTAAATTTCACTTTGTAGTATTTTATTTTAAAAATTATTGTAGATATGTACTTAGGAGCAGTTCTTCCTACAGCGATTTTCAGTATTTTACTTACCTGTAACAAGCCTTAATTATCACCACAACTATAATAAAGAGATGGTAGAAATTACTAAAAGAACACATGACTATATTTGAGAATCTATCAGAAATAAAAACATGGTGCAGAAATAAATGAACTAGGTAAGAAACGGAGGGAGGTCAGACTAGTTGTCCATCTAGTTCAAACGTTGAGTTCTCTGGCTTAAGCAGAAGTTGTTCCTCTTCTGACCAGTTGTGGTTTTAAATAATAGCTCTTGTTTCAAAGAGCAAAGGGATAGAGCGCTGCTGTAGTGCGAGTGTAGAACTGAAGAGGAAAAGCAGGCCTGAGCGCTGCAGGGGCGCCACTTGGGGGAGGGGAATAGGAAATGTGAGTAGATGGTGACTGTGAACTCTGCCACTTCTTGTCCCTTCTAAGTAGGAGTGGAGTGCTAGCATCTTCTCCCAGAGAAGACAGGGCCGAGAATGTTTTCCTTTCCCAAGTATTTTCCTCCAAGCACATTTATGGGACTCCTGTTTGCCTAAATAATGTTTGCTGTGAATCAAGAATAACTAAGTGGCTATTGTTTTTTGTTTTTTTTAAAGAAGATGTTGGGGGTAGGAGTCCATCAATTAATCTATTTATTTTTGGCTGTGTTGGGTCTTTGTTTCTGTGCGAGGACCTTCTCCAGTTGTGGCGAGTGGGGGCCACTCTTCATCGCAGTGCGCGGGCCTCTCACTGTCACGGCCTCTCTTGTTACGGAGCACAGGCTCCAGACGTGCAGGCTCAGTAGTTGTGGCTCACGGGCCTAGTTGCTCCGCAGCATGTGGGATCCTCCCAGACCAGGGCTCGAACCCGTGTCCCCTGCATCAGCAGGCAGATTCTCAACCACTGCGCCACCAGGGAAGCCCCTAAGTGGCTATTCTTGATTCATACTTTTTATTTTTTTAATTTAATTTAAACGGGATTGCTCTTTTGAGTAGGCAGGAAAAAAAAAACCAATGGCAAGTTGATTTCAAGAAAGCAGTTACTGTATGAGTATGTCACTTTGCTGCTATTAACCTCTGTGTAGTGAAACTGAATTATAGACCTTCAAAACCAATCATTTTGCTCTCACAGTCCAAACTTAAGTATTTTTAAAGAAATATATTGACTATGGCATTTACAGACTCAAATTTTCCCCCTCTCAAATTCAGATATTTTCCAGCAGTGCTTTTCTACTGTAGTAAGTTGTATATCAAGTTCTTTCTCTTTCACAAAAAAAGCAAGTAATTTGTTCTTCCTCCTTTTTTTTTTAAATTTATTTATTTATTTTTGACTGTGTTGGGTCTTCGTTTCTGTGCGAGGGCTTTCTCTAGTTGTGGCAAGCAGGGGCCACTCTTCATCGCGGTGCGCGGGCCTCTCACTGTCGCAGCCTCTCTTGTTAAGGAGCACAGGCTCCAGATGCGCAGGCTCAGTAGTTGTGGCTCACGAGCCCAGTTGCTCCGCGGCATGTGGGATCTTCCCAGACCAGGGCTCGAACCCATGTCCCCTGCATTGGCAGGCAGATTCTCAACCACTGCGCCACCAAGGAAGCCCTGTTCTTCCTTTTTAAAAGAGACTTTTTGCCTAGTAGATTAGGGTCATCAGGATGCCTGAATGTTTCAGATTTAGCCTTAGGTATACCACTAACTCTTTGCTTTGTGAATAGCAATAGCAATTTGTGAATAGCAATAGCAATTTATGAATAGTCATTATCCGTTCTCTATTTGAAGTCTGGCTTGGTAAGGTAAATCATAATATCTGCAGCCTCTGTATTTTGTAGTGATGGTCTATGAGTCAATAAAATAGTACATGTGAAATGCTTTGGACTAGAGAAAAAAAATGTGGAAATCCAAGAAGGACACTATTAATAGTGCTATTATTGTCAAGGTGGATTATGTTTGTACTATTTCATCATTAGAAATATTTCAGGAGTTAAAATTAGAGATAACTACCCATACGTAGACTATTTCATCAAGTCTTTTAAGAAGACTCTCTTAAATGAATCTGGTAAATAGATAGATTTTCTTTTGACTATGGTGCACAAGTTAACACTGTTTTTTTTTTTCCATGCTGTATTTTGTGGGATAGATAAGCAAATAATAATGCAAAAAGCATACCCTCTCAACCAGGAAGCTGTGTGTCTTTTCCTTGTTATGACTGAAGGCATATCTTGTATTCAGCAAGTTTCCCTTCATTCATTCCTCCCTTCCTCCCTGTTCTCTTGCTCTCTCCCTCCTTCCCTCCTTTCCTTCCACAGAATCTAAGGCGAAGGTCTAGGAAACGTGCCCTCATTTGACATAATGGAAAGGGAACAAGGGCTTTTTAAAGACTGCCATGGTTTCTCCTAATGGAAAATTATAATAAAGAAGATTTTGTCATTTGTCTAAATGGGAATATAATTGGTTTCTTTTGTAGAAAATATTTCAGGCCAAATGGGCTATTTCTAAGAAGTCTAGCCTGTGCTCTCTCATGTTATTGGTCTTTTAATTTATATATTCTCTCTCCCTATAACCTTTCAAAAATAGAGATTATATCTTAAACAACTTTGTTCAGAATTCCCACATTCACACACAGCTTACTAAATGTTGAAATAGTGAAAGACAAGTCTTTTTAAAGAGGAAGAAGCAATAAATAGGGCTGACCCTGATATGGCTACCAAGTTCTCGAAGCTGGTCAGCAGGCATCTCCTATGCCTCCCAGAGTCACCTCCTGTGAGGTTACTTTCTGTTTCAGTGCTCCTCACACGTGGTGCTCTCAGGTCTGCCAGTCCCTCCTTCTGGAGGCTCACAGTCTTGTGGAAACTGGTAAACAGGGGATTATAACACAGTGTGATGACCTTTTTTTGTTTGTTTGTTTGCGGTACGTGGGTCTCTCACTGCCGTGGCCTCTCCCGTCACGGAGCACAGGCTCCGGACGTGCAGGCTCAGCGGCCATGGCCCACGGGCCCAGCCGCTCCGCGGCATGTGGGATCCTCCCGGACCGGGGCACGAACCCGCGTCCCCTGCATCGGCAGGCGGACTCTCAACCACTGCGCCACCAGGGAAGCCCTGATGACCATTTTGACTAAAGAAAGCATAAGTTGCTCTGGGAACACAGTGGAAGGGCACTTACATGTGGGGAGAGTGATTGGTATTAGGAGGGCTTCCTGAGAGAGGTGACTCTTGAGATAGGCAGAGAGAGGGCAGAAAAGGACAGAGAAATTACTGTGACCATGTATAGAAAAGCACGGAACAGTGTGGTTGGTATAAGACCAAGAGCTGAAAGTAATTTGATATAGTAGGAGCATAAAGTTTTCTGTGAAGATAGAAGATGTAGGCAAGGCCTAGATCGCAGAGATTTTCTTAGCCTAGGACCGTAAGTACTTCTCTGGGGACATGCTTAGGGTCAGTAGACCTTGTCTGATTTGTTTTCAGATACATATAGTGGAAGAACGCAAGCAGCCCACGTACCTAGCTTCTGTAGGAGTGTTCACCAAAGCCCTGACGTGGTCAGTGGTAGCCCAGCTGAAGCTGTTTTCAGCCATCTTGTTCCCAGGGACCAGAGACCCCATTCCATCCTATGGGATCTCCCATGTTCATTTGTGCAGGACATCAGTGGTGATAATGGTTAATGGTATTTTAAACTCCAAGACAGCCTGGCAGGGGAGATCTGTTGGAAGCAGGCCTTTCAAGTCTCTCAAACAAGCCCCTTAACTTAGATCTTAGTTGTGACAGTTACTCCAGCTCTGCATAGGACTGGTGCCTTACAATGAGAACTAAATGTTTTAGTTTGCCATGAGGCTGATAGTGCCTTCATTGCATGGCTTGAATATTTCTTGTCATTTGAGCATAAAGCAATTGTCTGTTCCCCTTCCATCAAGACAACAGTTCCTAGATTTGTTAGAAAAAGTGTGAGGGGGATATCTGAGGAGAGGGTTCTCACTAGTAGATATTAGAAACCCTAGTACTGATTTTCCAATGTTTCCATTGCAGTGTCAAAAACGGTATTTCTCTGCCTGGCACAAGCTGATTCTTGATCATCGGATTAAGCTGGGGAAAGCTGGGACCCTGTCTGACTGGAAGTTGCAACTGAAGGTCCTGTGGGCCTGGAGAGACTACACAAGATCCCAGAAGTTGGGGCGGGAGACTCAAGCCATGGAAAATGACCTTAGGGAAGAAAACAGGTACTATTACTTATGCCATGAAAATCCTTCTAGTATGTTTATGTAGGACATCTTTCCTCCTGAAGAATCCAGAAATAAGCTCTAAAAGTGTTGTTCACTGGAATCATCTCATCTCCTTATAATGTATGATAATCACTGTTTTTCTTTGTTACATCCCAAACTAGAAAATTGTAACAGAAAATTATAAGTGAAAAACAATTTTTGATTAAAATATACCAATGTACATGCTTTCCTTTTTTAAAGGTAGCAAGTATTATGCTTTTTCCCTTATCCTTTGATGTAGTATCATTGCACCCTGGACCATCTTACAATTTAGAAGACAGAATTTGGCTCATGTAGTAGTAATTCTCATTGAGAGAAATCACTGTCTGCATATGGAATATTAATTAGGGAGACAGGGAACATTCATCTGGAAAGGCAGACCTGGCAAGGGTGATTTCTCCCTTCCCCCACACCTTTAGAGGTTTTGGACACCTTTATATCAGCTCCCTCTTAGGCTTGTGAATGACACAGAATTTGCCTTCAAATAAAACTTTCTTTGTTCCATCATCCTAAAATCAAATACATTTTCTTCTTTTCATTTTCTTCTTTTCATTTCCAAGGTCAACTTTGCATTCTTGAACCGAAATCATAGATGTAGAAGGAGCCATTTGTTTATTGGTTGGGGGAGCTGGAGGGAGAAGTTCATGGTCTTACGTTTAATCACTTTTCTACCAGCAACTCTCTTATTCCTTCTGGGTGAAACATTGGATGAATGGTATGTGAAAGCATCGTCATGTAGAGGGAATGGCGCCCCCTGGAGTTGTGCATCCCTGTGGCAGCATCAGGCCCTGGGGAGACTACTTAGGAGCCTGACACATGGCCCCTTGTCCTCAAAGAACTCAGTTTTGTGGGGAAAATGAGATCTAGAAACAGTATAGGTATGGATTAACATTATAAACTTTGTAATGCATCTCTTTCTGCTGCTGAGAACTTAGTAGAGGGAAGTAACTGGGCAGGCTCCTACAGAGCGTCCGGAAAGGCTTTATCAGGAAGATGGGTCTTACTGGGCTCTGAACAGTAAGTAGGATGTTCCTAGGTAGAAAGAGGGAGATGAGGTAATGGCATTACGTGTGGCTGGAAATCATCAAGCATGTGGTTGTCAAGTTCATCAACTTGTGGAAGGCCTTAAATGCTAGGGCAAGGAGTTTAGGCGTTCTTAGGTAAATTAAGGTGAATTCCTGAAGGTTTTTAAGCAGGAGGGTGACCTAGACAGTTTTCCTTTCCTACAGTATGCTGGGGGAAATCTTCAGTGGCGGGGGGGGGGGAAAGCTCTTTCACGATTTATGTCTAAATTTTCAGGACCTAGTGATTAATCTAAGGAATTGGGATGATAACTTACTCAAAGCTGGATTTGTTGGATAAAGAAGAGAAATTGGAGGTGTTGGAAAGGGGAAGCATCATGAGTGAGGGCATAGAGGGAGTGGCAACTAAGATGTTAAAGGTAAAAGTGGTCTGTGAAATTTACATGCCAGAAGAAACTTGTAGAAGAAAAATCTGAAGAACTTCAGATTCCATTCCAATTAAACTATTTAAATATAAAAGCACTAAATGGGGATTTCAAAATAGCATTATGTGCCAATTTTTTTTAAAGATCCTCTTAGAACTTCTTGTCTCATATCTGTGAATTATTTTCAAGTGTCTATTTTTAAATGTTCAGAATGGGTGCTACATTTTTTTAACTGTCAGAGTTAGAAAATATTTAACTTATAATAATTTTTTTTACTATAAAACTTTAGAGCAAAAAATTCTTAAGAGTAGGAAAGCACCTCAAGGAGCATCTGATCCAGCCCCTCATTTTACAGATGATAAAAGTAAGGCACAAAAAGGATAAACAACTGTCTCAAGTCATAAAGTTACAAGTAGCCAGCCCAGGACTAGAGCCTTGTCCTTTCGATGCTGAGTCAGATGCTTTTTCCTATAACATGCTGCTCCTAGTTAAATAGCATCTAGGTGATGGCTCCCTAAGACAGCCATGTTTTTCAGTTATATTGCAGTTGACTTCAGATGATTGTAGATGTAAAACAAGAGCAATAATGAACAAATAACAAGTCATGCTAGAAACATATAAGAAAGGAGCTATTAGATACAAACTGTCCTTCATGCTGCTTTCCTACAGATCCTGGGCTCTCTGCATGTTGTTCTTTGTTCTAGAGATTGTTTTAGGAAACTGTTAGGTGATCTTGTTCAAAGAAGGTTGGGATAATAGAGGTGGAGAAAAAAGCTCAAAGGTAGCTACTATCAATACAAGCAGAAACCAAGAAATGTCAGTGGGATCGGGGGTGTCAGGAGAGCCAGGACCCTCATTACCGTGCTCATCGGAGTCTCTCCCAGTTCCTCTGTGGACACCAAATACATAATTGTTGAATAATAGGTGAGTTAGTGGATGAATGAAGAGCTCAGTTGCTTCCTCTCCTGCAATTTAACTCCATAACATTTTCAAGCACTTTTTTCTATATGGTGAGATCGAGGGATAGAGCACATTTATTGTAAATGGGTTACTCATTGTAGCAACTAAACTCTTACCAGATTGACAAGACATAGGTGGTTCTTTGGCCCATCTACCTGGACATGGAAATCATTTGCTGTGTCTGTTTCTCAGATGTCAGCTGTGTCCTTAGCCTCCAGCTCTTGAACCCACATTTGTTTTTGCCACTTGGACTTTCCTCTTACTGGCCATGCAGGGCCCAGCCTTTTGGGCTTCTTTCTTTGCCTTCTTTCCTTTTTGTTCTTCCCACTTTCTCTCGGGAGCAACAACAGATCCCTCGCTTCTTCTCATTCATGATTTAGCCACCATATTTTCTTTTTTATAAATTCCTTTATTTTTGGCTGCGTTGAGTCTTCGTTGCTGCGCGCGGGCTCTCTCTAGTTGCGGTGAGCGGGGGCTACTCATCATTGCGGTGTGCAGGCTTCTCATTGCAGTGGCTTCTCTTGTTGCAGGGCATAGGCTCTAGGCACATGGGCTTCAGTAGTTGTGGCTCGCGGGCTCTAGAGCGCAGGCTCAGTAGTTGTGGCGCACGGGCTTAGTTGCTCCACGGCATGTGGGATCTTCCCAGACCAGGGCTTGAACCCGTGTCCCCTGCATTAGCAGGCTGATTCTTAACCATTGCGCCATCAGGGTAGTCCAGCCACCATATTTTCTTACTGAGCCTCTGTGCTCAGAGTCTCACTCCACTCCAAGGTCATCCATGTATTTCTTCTAAAAAATGTACCTTGCTTTCCCTAATAGGAATTTTTGTCCACCTCTTTTCTTTTAAAAGTAGTTATGGTAATGGTGTTATAAAATTTCAATACAATGTTGTAATACAATTGAAACATTAACAAATATTCCCAAATTCTAACTAAGGATTCAACCACTCAGGCAGTACAACAAAATTCTGGTACACCCGCTAAGTTAGACCCTTGGACATGGTGGTATGGGAATTTGAACTGTATTTTTTAATTCTTTAGCATATTCACTTTTGAAAGTTGGCTCCAGATCTTTCATTCCTCCTCTCTCCCTTCTTCTCTCAATTTACAGCCAGCCCTAGACAAATTGGGAAGAAGCAGGGTTTGTTTCAACCTCCTCTTTCCACCCTTCCTGAGCCTTGGTACTCGGTACCAAATACTTTGGGCCTTTCCTGGAACAGGCTTTTATCTCTTCCCTGTGTCCCTCTAGCCCCTCATGCTCTGTCTCTGTACTCCTCAACTGATGTTATCCCTCCCAGGAGACTTATACATTAATAGGCATTGTCTGGAAACAGTGCCCAAAATGTAAGTGATGGGGATTTGAGGGTACAGTGGCAGGCCAGTGGAAAAACTGGCCCTATGATGTCCCTCAAACCATGGCATTCATTCATTCACTCATTCATTTATTCTGTTTGATAGCATATATTCAGTGAGTCAGCTTTACTGATGCTTACTGTGTACTAGACTTTTTTTTGGCCGTGCCATGAGGCATGCGGGATCTTAGTTCCCCGACCAGGGATTGAACCCGGGCCGCCTGCATTGGGAGTGTGGAGTCTTAACCACTGGACTGCCAGGGAAGTCCCTAGACTCTTTCTTAAGTACCAGCAGGGGTACTCCTGCCTTCTAGGAGTTTTCAATCTAAGTGAAGAAGTTAAAAATTTACCCAAATACTAAAAATAATTGCAACAGAAGGCACAATAACATAAAAACTTAGGAGTGACATAGACTTGGCTATCATGCATTACAATCCCCCAAGAAGCTTTTTAAAAATAGAAACTGTTTGGTCCCATCTTCTGAGAGAGACAGATCGTGGCTAAGTAGAAGAGAGCACTTTTCAGTCTAGGAGAAAACTGGTAAACCAGCACATATGCAGCTTGTGTGGGAACAGGCTGGGGTGAATCCGCCAGGCTAGCCTAGGGGTGGGGAGACTGAATTGAAAAGAGACTGTCAGGTATTCCCCATTCCCAGCACTCCTGATTTCAGCGTACGTTAGGGCAGTCATTTATGCAGCACCTCTGTTAGTCATGGTCCATTGCCCTTCCCTCCGTGCTCACCTGGGTATCCAGTTGAGAGGCTAGAAATTGCATGGCATCTGAAGCTGATAAAGCTCCTGGTATCTGCCAGAGAGGCAGGAGCACCAGACTTGCATTGACTGGCTCACTTTAAAACTCTTGAAAACAGAACGGTGTTATCTTCCACATTTTCCCTGGGGGGCTACCTGGTGCATTTCTGAATGCATTAGCTTAT
The DNA here is from genome assembly GCF_964165515.1 of Mesoplodon bidens. NCBI lineage: Eukaryota > Metazoa > Chordata > Mammalia > Artiodactyla > Ziphiidae > Mesoplodon > Mesoplodon bidens. Next base: position 60,896,138 of record NC_138161.1, on the reverse strand, counting down.
GCATTCCTATTCCTGCTGAACCTGCCTGTCCCAAATGCAGCTGTTCGCATCATTGCTATTTTCATGTTCTGTTCAGATTTCAGTACTCAATCAGATCAGTAGTATGTGGTTATTTATTTGTCATTTCTCATTTCCCTTTAAAAAATTCAAGACACTTTTTAGATATCTAGTAGTCGTGTCCTAAGATAGTGTTATTACCTTACATGTGAATTTGTTCTATATTTTCAGGTTCTTTTTAAAATTTAATTACATCTTTAAAAACAAAATCCTGTAGGATAGGCAGTATAGGGCTTGTTGTTGTCGTTAGAGTGACACCATCTTTGAGGAGGAATTTAGATACTTTCAGCTGCTTGCCCAGTGTCCTATATCTAGTTGGTGTTCTTCTGACTACTGTGTTTTAGAATGTGCATCAATAACTAAGTATCATTGGAGGTGTTGATTCTAAGTATCCTGGTTCATATTTAAATTCCTATTTAAACCTATATATCTTATATTCTTAGGTCTTTAGAGACAGTCTTTCTCTGCGTGCAGTTGTATAATTACAATGATCAGTTTATAGACCCTTGCCAGAAATTACCTGATTTCAGCTTGGAAACATATTGGGATAGGATGTTTTCCATAAAGTAACTCTGTCCTTCATTTTATGATTATCTGGGAACTGTGGAACCATTTCTTTGGGTTAGCATGCCCAAGTAAATCACATCTGACTAAGCTTTTAAGAAATTTAAGTGATTTTTCACTTTCAGAAATATTTGTGTTTTTAGTGTCATCATTTAAAAAGTATAGAAATGGGGACTTCCCTGGTGGCACAGTGGTTGGGAGTCCGCCTGCCAGTGCAGGGGACGTAGGTTTGAGCCCTGATCCGGGAAGATCCCACATGTCACAGAGCAGCTAAACCCGTGCGCCACAACTACTGAGCCTGCGCGCTGCAACTACTGAAGCCCACGTGCCTAGAACCTGTGTGCCACAACTGCTGAAGCCTGCGTGCCTAGAGCCCGTGCTCCGCAACAGGAGAAGCCACCGCAATAAGAAGCCTGAGCACCGCGGTGAAGAGCAGCCCCCGCTCGCGGCAATTAGAGAAAGCCCATGTGCAGCAATGAAGACCCAACGCAGCCAAAAATAAATAAATAAAATAAATAACTTTATAAGTGCATCCATTCTTTAAAAAAAAAAGTATAGAAATGGACTTACCTGCAATATTGTCACTCTGCTGAAGTGAACATCAAGTGAGCCAGAGCAGAACCAGTCTTGTCTCTGGATCCCTAGCTTCTGTGTTCCTACCCTTCCCATGAACATAGATATCTTAAGTACATCTTCAAATCTCCTGCATGATCATGATAGAGAGGGCTCTAAACACAATAATTAACACGCTTTTTTTTTTTTTTTTTTTGCGGTATGTGGGCCTCTCACTGTTGTGGCCTCTCCCGTTGCAGAGCACAGGCTCCGGACGCACAGGCTCAGCGGTCATGGCTCACGGGTCCAGCCGCTCCGCGGCATGTGGGATCTTCCCGGACCAGGGCACGAACCCGTGTCCCCTGCATCGGCAGGCAGACTCTCAACCACTGTAACACACATTTTTTAACCCACCTTTTTTTTTACTGTTTAGTATTTTTGTTATATTTACCAGAAATATTTTTCTCTTTGCCTTTTCATATTGTCCAAATAACCCTCTCCTTGACAGTCAGAACTCCAGTGTGGCTTTTGGCTGTTTATGCTGTAAAAACATGAAATTAACTCATCAGGTAAATTTCACACTCCTCCTTCCTAAGCAGATTGATGTAAATCAAATTTTACGTTAATCAGACAGAGCAACATACGTCTTCTATTCTGTGGAAATACATGATTTCCACTTACTTGAGTAAAATGCCATCAGGTGTTTTGTTTGTTTCACTATTTAGACATTGATATTTTTGGAGCTTTGTTCTTACCTGCGTTGCTACCTGATTTATTATTATTTCTTTTAAAATTTTTATTTCAAGGTTATTCAGTCTCAGATACTTTCTTTTTTCCATCAAAGTAAAATATTATATGTAGATGTTTATTACCACCTATATTGTATTTTTATTATAAAAACCATCTGTCAATCGTATTTATTATCTATCATTGCATTAGAAAGAAGCAATTATATATAATGAAATATGCTCTTGGCAGAATTGCTGTTAGCATTTACCCTGAATTCTATTATTTCAGTCAACACTACTCTCACTAATTGGTTGTTTCACCCAGCTTCTCCGACATAATGTTAAATTCTGTGACTCTAGAGTAGTATTTCAAACTAAGGGTTTTAACTCATTAATGGGTCCTAAAATCAGGCTCAAGATGAGGCATATTTTTTAAAAAATAGAAAAGATTAGAAAAGAAACATTGGAGTACATCTCTGGTAGTAAGGGTGAATATCGTTTGGTGGAACCTTTGTTTCAATTATATATACTTTTGTTTCATGCACACGTACACACATCAACTTATTTTGAAGTCATAGTGTGACACTTTTTTCTTTAGGTGGCAGTCAAAAAAGGTTTAAAAGTCACTTAAGCATTTAAGAGCTGTAGAAATGTTCTTCTGACTCATTGGCTTAAAATGTTACGATTTTTTTGATATGACCCCAAAAAGTCCATGAGGAGGGTTAAACATTATTTATGTTTAACAGAAATGGGTATGCAAATAGTGTTGTAGAGACCTTATTCCAGTCATCTTTACAAGATAAAATCACGTAGGTATCTAAACAATCTTAGATCTTAAACCTCGAAACTGACCCCCGTTGCGACATAGGTTCCAAGCTCTACAGCTCACTTCTTTGGAGACAATAATCATCCACTTATAGCTTGATCTCAGAAATCTCTACACTTGAATTCTCAACTGGCTACCACAAACATGTCTCCTAATGGAGAGTCCCTTTGGGAGGGGAAGGTAGCTGGCAGTTCCCAACTCCACTCAGGCACGTCCCCTAACATCATGAAGTTTCCAGGAATCAAAAGGAGCTCCTCCTTAGGAAGGGAGTGAATCAGACCCCCTACTAGACTGTGAGTGAGTTCTCTGAGAGCAAGTGCCTTGTGTACGCCCTTCACACGTTTCTAAGATTCAACAAGTGTCTTCACAAAGCAGTTCTTCATTCACTCAGTTTATGGCTTTGGTAAGTGAGACCTTCTCTATAGAGATCCTTTCCCTGACCAAGTCCTTCTTTCACAAGATCCACCCTCATAATTTCATGCTGAGTTTTATAAGTCTTATACTTAATTATTGACAATTCACTTGTTAAGTTTCGTTCCTTTCTCTTTCTCCCAAACCTCTTGTCTTCCTTCTTAGATTGGCAAGTATAGCTGAGTATCTGCCTCATGTATGCATATTTTTTAAAGCAGTTGTTTGAATACCTATTCTTTCTGCTCCTTCCCCTCCAAAAGCTCTCAGAAACTATTTTATGGTCATCAAAAAATTTAATACGCCTTTGTGATGTGATAGAACAGAACAGTCCCTCTTCTGAAGCAGTGCCTTGAGGTGCCAATGACTTCTCTGAGCAGACCCTTTGCCTTGGGGAGCTTTATAAGATGATTCCTTTGAGCTTAAATAAAAGAATAAGCTGGAGCTAAAATGGAGCATTTCTGGGCATTTGGACGTGTATTTCATTTATATAATCAACCAAAAAGCAGTAAATGGCTTCTTTTTTTTAAGGGAAGTGCTTTGTTTCTTAGAAAACAACAACTGGCCACTGACTATAACCGGAAACAAGTTCTCCGACACCATTTTACAGAATGGCAGCATTGGCATCGTGCAGAGATCCAAAAGAGAGAGCTGGCTGTTACAAAGGAGGAAACTAGGAAGAAAATGAATGAGCTGCTGAAGGCAGCATCACTAGGGAAACTCAGTGCAAACGTGTCATCAAGCATCGGTCTACTTGACGAGGCAGCAGCCGTGGAGGATCCACCTAGAAATGGAGAGGTAAGTTGCCTTTCCTTTGCTTAGTCTTCCTGCTTTTGAGCTTTATACTTGTATAGCCTGGGGTATGTTAGCTGTTGTCAGGTTGCCTGGCCTGGGCTATCTAAAAGATGAGAGCTGCTTGCTACAGTGCACAAAGTTTATCTTTCAGTCAGTGTTGATTTTCTTGAACTGAATCCTCTTTTATAATCACATACAAACTAGTATAGTTGAAACTTGGTAGAGACGTAATATAGACAGGGAATTGAAAACAACTAAGTGAAAGATTCTTTCAGGAACAGATATATAAAGCATTGTTTACAACCCTTGACCACCTCTTATTTGATTGTCAGGCATTTCCTTTCTAAATGAGCTTGTGACTTATAAGAGGGGAATGTTTAAGTTTTTATTTTCCTAATAAGAAGAATCATATGTATTAATTGTAGCAATTTGGCAGGAGAAAATGACAGAGGAAAAAGAAAAATAGGCAGTAATTCTATCATTTAGAGATAACCACCAATAAATAACCACATGTTGAAGTATAGCCATCTTGTCTTTTCTCTATTCAGGCATATGCAGATTTTTCTCTTTAATGTTGTATTTAGCTTTGAAATTTTCTTCAGTCAAGTCATTGAGGATATCTAATCTGTCATAATACAGGAAAAGAAGGCCATGTATTTTTTCTTCCTTTTTTTAATTGAAATACAGTTGATTTCTAATATTGTGTTAGTTTCAGGTATACTGCACAAGTGATTCAGTTATATATATATATTTTTTTTCAGATTATTTTCCATTATAGGTTATTACAGGATATTGCATATAGTTCCCTGTGCTATACAGTAAATCCTTGTTGCTTATCTGTTTTATATACAGTAATTTGTACCCATTAATCCCATACTCCTAATTTATCTCTCCCCCTTCCCTTTTCCCTTTGGTAACCATAAGTCTGTTTTCTATGTCTGTGACTCTATTTCAGTTTTGTATATACATTCATTTGTATTATTTTTTAGATTCTACACATAAGTGATATCACATAATATTTGTCTTTCTCTGTTTGATTTACTTCAGTTAGTATGATATTATCTAGGCCCATCCATGTTGCTGCAAATGGCAATATTTCATTCTTTTTTATGGCTGAGTAATAGTCCACTGTATATATATACACCACATCTTCTTAAACCAGTCGTCTGTTGATAGGCACTTGGGTTGTTTCCATGTCTTGGCTATTGTAAATAGTACTGCTATGAACATTGAGGTGTATGTATCTTTTCAAATTAGAGTTTTCATTTTTTCTGGATATATGCCCAGGAGTGGGATTGCTGGATCCATATGGTAGCTCTATTTTTATTTTTTTTAAGGAATCTCTGTACTGTTTTCTATAGTGGATGCACCAATTTACATTCCCACTGACAGTATAAGGATTCCCTTTTCTTCACACCCTCTCCAGCATTTATTGTTTGTGGACTTTTTGATGATAGCCACTCTGACAAGTGTGAGATGATACCTCATTGTGGTTTTGATTTGCATTTCTCTAATTAGTGACGCTGAGCATCTTTTCATGTGCCTGTTGGCCATATGTATGTCTTCTTTGGAAAAATGTCTATTTAGGTCTTCTGCCCATTTTCTTTATTGGGTTGTTTGCTTTTTTGATATTGAGATGTATGCATTGTTGTATATTTTGGATATTAACTCCTTGTCAGTTGCATTGTTTGCAAACATTTTCTCCCATTCAGTGGGTTGTCTCTTCATTTTGTGGATGGTGTCCTTTGCTGTGCAAAAGCTTTTTAGTTTGATTAGGTTTATTTTTGCTTTTATTTCTTTTGCTTTGGGAGCCTGATCTAAGATAATATTGCTATGATTTATGTCTAAGAATGTTTTGCCTATGTTCTCTTCTAGGAGTTTGATGATGTCATGTCTTATATTTAGGTCTTTAAACCATTTTGAGTTTATTTTTGTATATGGTGTGAAGGAGTGTTCTAATTTCACTGATTTACATGAGATTGTCCAGCTTTCCCAAGGCCACTTGCTGAAGAGACTATTTTCTCCATTGTATATTCATGCCTCTTTTATCATAGATTAATTGACTGTAGGTGTGTGGGTTTATTTCTGGGCTCTCTATTCTGTTCCATTGATCTGTATGTCTGTTTTTGTGCTAATACCGTGCTGTTTTGATTACTGTAGCTTTGTAGAATTGTCTGGAGTCTGGAAGTGTTATGCCTCCAGCTTTGTTTTTTTTTCTTCAGGATTGCTTTGGCAATTCTGGGTCTTTTGAGATTCCATATAAATTTTAGGATTATTTGTTATAGTTCTGTGGAAAATGTCATGAGTATTTTGATAGGGGTTGCATTTAATCTGTAGATAGCTTTGGGTAGTATGGCCATTTTAATAGTATGAATTCTTCCAATTCAAGAGCATGGGATATCTTTCCATTTCTTTGAATCACCTTCAGTTTCCTTTATCAGTGTTTTGTAGTTTTCAGTGTATAGGTCTTTCACTTCCTTGGTTAAGTTTATTCCTAGGTTTTTTGGGAGTTTTTTGGACACAATTTTATTTTATTTATTTATTGAAGTATAGTTGATTTACAGTATTGTGCCAATATGATGTAATTTTAAATGGGATTTTCTTTTTTGCTTTCTCTTTCTGGTATTTCTTTGTTAGTATTAACAAATGCAACAGATTTATGTATGTTAATCTTGTATCCTGCTACCTTACTGCATTCCTTTTTTTTTTTTTGGCCATGCTGCATGGCATGAGGGATCTTAGTTCCCCAATCAGGGATCAAACCCATGCCCCCTGCAGTGGAAGCATGGAGTTCTAACTACTGGACCTCTAGGGAAGTCCCCTTACTGAATTCATTTGTTAGTTCTAATAGTTTTTGTGTAGAGTCTTTATGGTTCTCTGTATACAGAATCATGTCATCTGCAAATAGTGACAGTTTTACCTCTTCTCTTCCAATTTGGATACCTTTTATTTCTCTTTCTTGTTGATTGCTGTGGCTTGGACTTCCAATACTGTGCTGAATAGAAGTGGTGAGAGTGGGCATCCTTGTCTTGTTCCTGAATTTATTGGGAAGACTTTCAACTTTTCACCATTGAGTATTATATTGGCTATGGGTATATCATAAATGGCTTTTATTATGGTGAGATATGTTCCCTCTATACCCACTTTGATGAGAATATATTTTCTACTTAATAATAACGTAATCTGTTTTTCTAAAATTATTTTCTGCAATATAACGAGAATTTTCTGTGTCACTAAATCTACTTATGTAACAGTAGTTCCCAACTGAGAGTATAACACAGAATCAGACCTACTAAATCAGAATTTCTGGGTGTGGGGCACCATACTTTTTTTAAAGTTCCACGGGTGAACCTGATGAATAACCCCTGGTTAAGGACTGTCATTCTGTGCCATCTTTTTTAATGGCTGCATGAAATCTATCATGAACCATGAGCTAGACTGTATACCTCCTTCTTTCTTGCTGGACATTTAAGTTGTTTCTAGTTTGCCACTATTATAAACAAAGCTTCAGGGAACAAGTAGCTAAGTCTTTGCACACATCCATAAGGCTTTAATTAGGATAAATACTTAAAAATAGAATGCATATTTTAAAGACTTTTACCAAATTGCCCTTCCAGGAAGGTTGTGTCAAAGAAGTACCTGTTTTCCTGCTTGATAACATATTTATCATTTTTGCCAAGTTGACAGGTAAAATATTTTGTGTGTTACCATTGCTTCAACATTTGCATTTTTTTATTACTAGTGAGGTTAAACATTTTTTATATTTTCCATTTACATATATATATATATATATGTATCTGAAAGTGGATATAGAAAGATGAATAGTGATGCCTTTTATCCATTTTTATCCTTGAATATATATCTTTTTCTTGTTTATAGGAGCTCTTTATATTTTTAAGACTATTGATGCTTTTATTATTATATATTCTGCAGGGTTTTTTTCATTGTTTTTATTTGTCTTTTTGGTTTATTTATAGTGTTTGGTACTATATACAGTTTTGTTTTGTTTTGTTTTAAATTATTTGTCTGTCATATTTGAATACAAATAATTTTCCTAGTTGTACATTTATTTAATTTATTTTTTTAACATCTTTATTGGAGTATAATTGCTTTACAATGGTGTGTTAGTTTCTGCTTTATAACAAACTGAATCAGCTATACATATACATATATCCCCATAACTCCTCCCTCTTGCATCTCCCTCCCACCCTCCCTATCCCACCCCTCTAGGTGGTCCCAAAGCACTGAGCTGATCTCCCTGTGCTATGCGGTTGCTTCCCACTAGCTATCTGTTTTACATTTGGTATTATATATAAGTCCATGCCACTCTCTCAATTTGTCCCAGCTTACCCTTCCCCCTCCCTGTGTCCTCAAGTCCATTCTCTACATCTGCATCTTTATTCCTGTCTTGCCCCTAGGTTCTTCAGAACCACTTTTTTTTTTTTTTTACATTCCATATATATGTGTTAGCATATGGTATTTATTTTTCTCTTTCTGACTTACTTCACTCTGTATGACAGTCTCTAGGTCCATCCACCTCACTACAAATAACTCAATTTCGTTTCATTTTATGGCTGAGTAATATTCCATTGTATATATATGCCACATCTTCTTTATACATTCATCTGTCGATGGACAGTTAGGTTGCTTCCATGTCCTGGCTATTGTAAATAGAGCTTCAATGAACATTGTGGTACATGACTCTTTTTGAATTATGGTTTTCTCAGGGTATACGCCCAGTAGTGGGATTGCTGGTTCATATGGTAGTTCTATTTTTAGTTTTTTAAGGAACCTCCATACTGTTCTCCATAGTGGCTGTATCAATTTACATTCCCACCAACAGTGCAAGAGGGTTCCCTTTTCTGCACACCCTCTCCAGCACTTATTGCTTGTAGATTTTTTGATGATGGCCATTCTGACTGGTGTGAGGTGATGCCTCATTGTAGTTTTGATTTGCATTTCTCTAGTGATTACTGATGTTGAGCATCCTTTCATGTGGTTGTTGGTAATCTGTATATCTTCTTTAGAGAAATGTCTATTTAGGTCTTCTGCCTATTTTTGGATTGGGTTGTTTGTTTTTTTGCTATTGAACTGCATGAGCTGCTTGTGAATTTTGGAGATTAACCCTTTGTCAGTTGCTTCATTTGCAAATATTTTCACCCATTCTGAGGGTTGTCTTTTTGCCTTGTTTATGGTTTCCCTTGCTGTGCAAAAGCTTTGAAGTTTCATTGGGTCCCATTTGTTTATTTTTGGTTTTATTTCCATTTCTCTAGGAGGTGGGTCAAAAAGGATCTTGCTGTGATTTATGTCATAGAGTGTTCTGCCTATGTTCTCCTCTAAGAGTTTTATAGTGTCTGGCCTTACATTTAGGTCTTTAATCCATTTTGAGTTTATTTTTGTGTGTGGTGTTAGGGAGTGTTCTAATTTCATTCTTTTACATTGTACATTTATTTTAAATTCTGTGCTCTAAGTTCAGAATTATTAATCTGTAGGGAAACCTATTTAACTCATTTTCTTTTTTCTTAAGTTTTATTTTATATTGGAGTATCATTGATTAACAATGTTGTGTTAGTTTCAGGTGTACAGCAAAGTGATTCGGTTATACTTATACATGTATTGTTTCTTTTTCAAATTCTTTTCCCATTTAGGTTATTACAAAATATTGAGCAGAGTTCCCTGTGCTATGCAGTAGGTCCTTGTTGGTTATCTATTTAAATATAGCAGTGTGTTTGTGTCAGTCTCAAACTCCCAATCTATCCTTCCCCCAACCCTTCCCCTGCCACCTTCTACATAATGCCTTTAAGTATCAATACTTAACTCAAATATGTGAAGTTAAATTGAGCACTTGGATGATTCCCAGCCTTGCTTTTTATTGTGATTATTGTTATTACTGCCAGCAAGTAGGCTGGTTTTAATTTAAGCTTAGTGTCTCAACAAAGGGGGATCATGAGGATGCTTACTTTGTCCCTTCCCCTAGGCAATTTATGTACCTTTATCTCAGTTAGATAATCTTGTTTCCCTTGAGACCTAAGAGAATCTTATCGGTTCCACCCAATAGCTCTGTGGAACCTTTTACCTCACAAAGTTCCACTGTTATCTTCAAATGGAAAAAGTCAGCAGAAAGTCTTTTGTTACCTGCATAAAACAGAAAAATTGCTAAATGTATATATAATTTAGACTCAAGAGAAAAGTCTCCAGATCTCTGAAGTCAAGACAAAAGACTTTATCAAGAAAAGATAAAATTGTGAAAAATAGAGCAAATTAAAATAAAAGGCTATAATAGACTCTGTAGGTTACTAGATAAATTCTGATCTTGTCCAGAGTATATAGTGTAACATGAACAAATGACAATATAAAATCTGTAGTTAGATGCTCATTAATTGTACAGTCACAGGAACGCATAAACCCATATCTTATACCTTGAAAAATTTTGAAATTATCAGTTAGCTAATAGGTGATTTTCTCTACTTGAGCCAGACTGTTCAGTCCTGTTCTATTAAGTACAGTCTGTACCATTAAGATTTTCTCCCGTTCTCTTATTTTCACCTTAAAAATTTACCATGATCCAAAAGGAATCTTGTTGCTGTACTCAAGGCTTTTACAGTCTTGCTGTGTTAATAATGTATCATTACCACAAAGTTTAAAAGGGCCTAAAACACAAACCCTGCTTGACGCTAAATTGCTTAAGCAGGTGTTCTCATGAATAAATGTCCACTGACATTTCTGAAATAGAAGACTATTTTTTTTTTTTTTTTTTTTTTTTTTTTTTTTTTTTTTTTGCGGTATGCGGGCCTCTCACTGTTGTGGCCTCTCCCGTTGCGGAGCACAGGCTCCGGACGCGCAGGCCCAGCGGCCATGGCTCACGGGCCCAGCCGCTCCGCGGCATATGGGATCCTCCCAGACCGGGGCACGAACCCGTATCCCCTGCATCGGCAGGCGGACTCTCAACCACTGCGCCACCAGGGAGGCCCTAGAAGACTATTTTTAAAAATATTTAACATTTCAGAGTTTCCATATATCACATCTTTCACTTTGGCTGAGTCTATGGAAAATATTTCCATCATTATGAAAAATATCTTTGAGTTCCCAAATATGGTGCCCTGCTAGAGCTAGAAGCTTCTAAGATAATAAGATAGTTCACAGTATTTTTCTCCCTACACCACTGCAGGTGACAGAATCAAAAACTGATCAGAGCTTAGACCATGGAATCAAACTATTCTAGAAGAAACATTTTAACTGTGACATTATTTTAGCCAGGATAAATTTTTCTGATTAAGAATTCTGCGTCTTTCCCATCTGTATAGAATTTGTAATTGAGTATGACACCTCAGTCTGTTAAATGAGATTTATGTGATAAAGCTTTGAAAACTATTAAGCCATACGCTAATATAAAATATTATTAGGTAGCATTATTCTTATATAATGCAGATATTTGCCCAATGATCATGGGCTTGCAAATATTTCCCATAAATAAATTGTTTGGGAATAGCTGGATTAAAGCTGTATGCTTTAATCTAGGCCTTGATCCTGAAATAGACAAATACCTTGTGATTAATTTACTGGTGGCAAGAGAGACATTGAAAGAGCTGTTATTAAAGAGCTATTGTTAGGGAGGGTGGGAGGGAGGGAGACACAAGAGGGAAGAGATATGGGAACATATGTATATGTATAACTGATTCACTTTGTTATAAAGCAGAAACTAACACACCATTGTAAAGCAATTATACTCCAATAAAGATGTAAAACATAAATAAAAATTTTTAAAAATAAAGAGCTATTGTTATTATTAAAGAGCTACTATTGATTTGTAAAGTGATTCCTTAGTTTTCAAACATTCTTGAGAAACAGTATATACTTTGCCACAATATTTTCAATTTCCTGCAAAATTTGTGCAGATTAAATTCCTGGAATATATATCTGGAGTAATCATGCCTAATTCACGAACAAACTATCCAAATTAGATATTTCTAAGAGCACATTTTTCTGATTCCAGATATCCTGGCCATGGCAGTGGTTCGTATGATTGTACCCGCTCTCCCACCAGCTTCTGTGGTGAGCAGCAGGGCACATTCTAAGAGTGACTCAAGGGGCTAAGGCTGGTGGCTTCTGAGATGGCCAGGCCAGGAGCACAGGGCAGCTCTGGCTGGGGTGCAGGGCACTTGTGCCATTGAACAGAACAGTGCTGACCAGGTAGAGTTGGATCTCACCAGTACAGTCCTTTAAATAGCTGAGCTATCACACATTTCTTCTCTCTCAGGCGGCTGCCATCCCCCCTTCGTGGGAAAAGCCTCCCTCGGGGACCAGTGGTTATGTGCCCAGCCCCCACCTAGGAAGACCAACAAAGGACATCTTGCAGGTTCCCCTCCAGAATGTCCCTCTGGATACATCTGACACTAAACCGCACAAGGCCCTACATGTTGAGCCCTCCCAACAGCCTGGCAACAAAGAGAAGCTCAGAACCAGCAGCCAGAAAGCAGAGCCTATGTGCATGGGTCATTTCCATAACCGCCACATCTTCCAGCAACAGCTGATTGAAAAGCAGAAGAAGAAACTTCAGGAACAGCAGAAAACAATTCTGGAGCTGAGGGAAAACCAGCGGCTGGCAGAGGCTCGGCGGGCAGCAGGGCGTGCTGACACACAGAGCTGCCTGCTGTCAAACCCCGGAGAAGATGAACGAAAAAGAACCTGCCAGGCGCTTCCAAAGTATGTCCATTGTATCAGAACACTCTTTAGACTCTTTATTTGGCGTTTTTTACTTTGTGATCGAAAGGCTCCTGAACTTTACCCAGCGTCCGGACTCTATAATTACTCCTTTTCTTTTACTGTGCACTCGCAAAGCAGAGAAGCCCCATGCATGGTGACTGGTATGTGACAGGTACCAAAACGTATTTAAGGCAAGTGGCTGCCTATAAGGATCCCGTTATATAGTTAGCATTTGTATGGTGGCTGCCTTTGTCTGAGGAGCTCTGTCACTATACCAGTAAAAGAGAAAAATGCTTACTTGCTCTAACTCAATTTCTGGATTTCTGAGTATGTTTAGGGCTGAGAACCAGATCAGACAATATTAGGTCCAAATGGAGCAGCCCTTGGTTATGGCCACTTACCTAGCTTAAGTCTGTAGTTGTTTGAGATAAAAGTAAACATCTTTGGGGCTTCCCTGGTGGTGTAGTGGTTGGGAGTCCGTCTGCCGATGCAGGGGACACGGGTTCATGCCCCAGTCCGGGGAAATCCCACATGCCGCGGAGCAACTGGGCCCGTGAGCCATGGCCGCTGAGCCTGCGCGTCCGGAGCCTGTGCTCCGCAACGGGAGAGGCCACAGCAGGGAGAGGCCCGCATACCGCAAAAAAAAAAAAAAAAAAAAAAAAAGTAAACATCTTTGAGTCTAGAATTAGAGTCCAAATTTCTCAAAAGCTATTTAAGATGGTTTTAGACATGCTTGTGAGATACTCAGTATGTGTGATAAATGGTAGGATAAGAAGAGGGTGATATGTATTGATTTGAAGCACTGGGATGGGAATCAGAGTGCCTGACTCACATTGTATAGACTCAGGCCAATCACTCGACCTTTCCACGCCTCATTACACCAATTTATTGAATGGGTATAATAATACATAGTTATCTCAGAAAGTAAGGATTAATTAAAGTTTGTAAAAGGCGTTGAGTTCCTCAGGTGCAAGGGCTTTGAATGAAGCTGGTGATTGGTCTGAATTCTGTTCCTTTTTTTTCCCTGCAGTTCGCCTGTTGTTTCCCCTGGGACTGAAGGTAGTAGAGGTGACTCCCGAAGTTCTCTGTCTGGACCCAGAAGGAATCCAAGGCAGCTGATGGCACCTCATCCCATACTGAAAGGCAGGGCTGTCTTGGTGGGGCCTTGGTTGTGGTTATCTTTCCTCTTGGAGTAGAATGTGTTGGGACTGAATCCTGGCAACTCTTGGGTTTTGAGACTCGGCAGAACCTAGTCAAGGTCTAAGATGGGTAGACACATGAGAAGTGGATACACCAGAGAATGCCACGACTCTTTCCTACCCTTTTTGCCAAATTTTCTGGTCTTCCTAGCCAATACAAAAACAAAAAACAAACAAACAAAACATTGCTGAAAGGTTTAAGCATTTTTCTGTAATTTGAGATTTGGACTGTGATTTTAGAAATGGGACAATTACACAAATAAAAAATTCCACGTAGCTGCTAAGAATAAACCCTGATAAAGATCACCTATCACTGTACTTTGTTAACATTAAAATATTGATCCGCTAACAGCAATCCACATCAAGTTATTACATCATTTTATGATGGGTTGTGCCTTGATGATAGGCTTTTAGAATGAAATCCACAAACCAGACATTAAAAAAATTTTTTTTTTTATTGGGGTATAGTTGTTTTACGATGTTGTATTAGTTTCTACTGTACAGCGGAGTGAAGTAGAGTTCTCTGTGCTATAGAGCAGGTTCTGATTAGTTATCTATTTTATACATATTAGTGTATATATGTCAATCCCAATCTCCCAATTCATCACACCCCCTGCCTCTTTCCCCCCTTGGTGTCCATATATTTGTTCCCTACATCTGTGTCTCTATTTCTGCCTTGCAAACCGGTTCATCTATACCATTTTTCTAGATTCCACAAATATGCGTTGATATATATTTGTTTTTGTCTTTCTGACTTACTTCACTCTGTATGACAGTCTTTAGGTCCATCCACGTCTCTACAAATCAAACCAGACATTCTAATAACATTCTTGATGTGCATAGAAATCATTATTTAAACCAAGCCATACTATGAGAATAGAAGTATTCCTCAGAACCCCCCTAGTGAATCTGCCAGTTGTTTTTACTCTGTACTTAGTCATGCACTGAACATATGTTTATATGAAGTGGTAGGCATTTTGACAATTACATTGTGGTTTGTAAATCTGATTTTTCATCTATGGTAAGATTGCTGCCCTAACAGGAAGTGATGTCACCTGAAGGACACTGTGCCTGAAGTCCATTCCTGTTAATGAAGAAATCAGCCATCTTTACATTGACTCTCTTCCAGGTCAGCAGTTTATGCCCTCTTTGTCCACCAATGAGGATGCTCAGGAAATGCCCAGTTTGGTGTGATTGTTTTTAAAAAATTATTATCCGATCAAAGACTTCACATGTTTTAGAACACCTGGTTACTTTTCAAGTAGTCTTTAATGACTGGCTCTAGAAGAGATGGAAAAAGGGCATATTACCCCAGACTCTGCCTCTCGGGGCTCTCTCACTTTAATCCTCTAGTCTATTTCTGCCCCCTTAAAGAGAGTCTCGTTCCTGCCATCTGTGCCAACCCCACTCTTCTTTTTCCAGCAAAGCAGACACTTAATATCTGTAAGACATAGACTGGCGAGTTTTTTATTAATTCTTGAAACTTGGACTTAAATTTTCTTCTCTGTGACGTAGCACAAGGAACCGAAAGTAACCATTGGCTGACTTAGGTGAGCAGAACTTGATACTCTTCCCACCCATGCCCCCCCCCCGCCTATGAAACCCCAACTGATGACAGAGTCGTATTGTCAAGCCATCTTGCACATTTGCTTGTTTTGGATGGATATTTAATAGACTGTCAAGAACAGGAGTCTGACACTTGAATTCATTCAGATGCCAGTTCTTCAGATGCCTAGTACGATTCCATTTCCTGTCCATCTGGATATCCGGGCCTTAAAACTAGTTTAAAATGTAATCGTCATGACCCCAAACTTCAGTTTGTTTGTTGTCATTGTTGTTACGTATACAGACATATGTATAGTGACTTAGGAGAAAGTAGCAAACTCAGTGGGATTTGAGGAGTGATTCTATTCTCAGAGTATTTGTTACATGTAATTAAAGTTTTCTACATTCATTAAAAGAATTATCAGATTAAAATTCTGGTTTCTGGGTTTCACGTACTAAAAGTATCATCAAGACAGATTATCTTGTTTAAACCAGTGAACAGTTATTCTAATAGAAATGTGAACAAAAACATAACTAATCTGCAAATTGTTCATCATTGCTGAGGATGGGATTGTAGGTCTTTAACTTGTAGGGCGTGTGTGTGTGTGTGTGTGTGTGTGTGTGTATACCTGCAGTTTCTGTAATTATATATATATATATTTTTTTTAATTTTTATTTATTTATTTATTTTGACTGCTTTGGTTTTTTGTTGCTGTGCACGGCTTTCTCTAGTTGCAGTGAGCAGGGGCTACTCTTCGTTGTGGTGTGCGGGCTTCTCATTGCGGTGGCTTCTCTTGTTGCAGGGCACGGGCTCCAGGTGCATGGGCTTCAGTAGTTGTGGCATGCGGGCTCAGTAGTTGTTGTTTGCAGGCTCTAGAGTGCAGGCTCAGTAGTTGTGGCACACGGGCCTAGTTGCTCCACGGCATGTGGGATCTTCCCAGACCAGGGCTCGAACCTGTGCATGCCCCCTGCATTGGCAGGCGGACTCTTAACCACTGCACCACCAGGGAAGCCTTGTAATTATATTTTTATATAAATTTTATGCACACACATATATTTCTGAGATTGTGAACATTCAACTTAAAAGAAAACTTTTAACAATGACACTAAATTTTACTATAAAATGGAGACATTTCTTTTGCAGCATTCCTTATATTTTTTATATTGCAACTGCATTACTGTTTTCTAGCCATGGAAGAGAGAGCAGTTCAGCGAGCTGAACGTAGGCGGATCTTGGCAGAGAGGAAGAAAAAAAAAGAAGAGGAGAAATTGGTAATAAATCAAGAATGCAAAGTGAGGCAAGAAAAAGGATTTGTATAGGTCTTTATTAAAAAATGAAACCTAGCTTGTTTAAGACCATTAAGGCAATAGTGTAACACCAACTTTGGATATGGCTTTTTGCCTCCCGGCCTGAACTCTGTGATAATTTTAGGAAAATGAAGGGAAAAAAACATCAGCACCATTAGTATAGCAGGAAGAAAATATTATGAAAGTTGTTGGGAGCTGGCAACTTAGAAGATTTACACATAACCAAGACTAATGTGTTACAGGTAAATGTCCAACCTGATAAGTTTACAAAGGTGAGTAATTCTTATCTTCCAAAGTTTTGACCTGGACTGCCAGAAGTAAATTTTGTACCTACTAAGAAAAAATAAATAGTTCTAATAGCTTTGGGGTTTTTTGGTGAAATGGAAGAAAAATTTTTCTTATGCTACATATAGTTTGGACTTAGTATTTCATAAATGAAAATAAGAACTAAAAAGTAATGATTTTGTAATGAAAAGTTAATGGTCTTATTCATGCTTAGTCTCATCTTCCCAAGTAGAAGAGAATTCTTTTGGAGAAACATTTAGGTTACATTACTGACAACCTGCTGGTCAGGCTTTCTACTTTTAACACAAAGCGCAGGCTTCTTCCAGAGACTGGGCAAGCACTTTGGTAGATACTTGACTTTCCTCAACA
Source organism: Mesoplodon bidens (assembly GCF_964165515.1). NCBI lineage: Eukaryota > Metazoa > Chordata > Mammalia > Artiodactyla > Ziphiidae > Mesoplodon > Mesoplodon bidens. The sequence continues at coordinate 60,878,799 of NC_138161.1, read as the reverse complement.
TAAAAGATCTTATTTCCACACAAATTGAGGGTTCTGATTTTTACAAATTCTAATCTTGATCAGGCCCAGTTAAAGGCCCAAGAGGAGGAGCGTCAGAAGAGGGAGGCAGAAGAAAAGGAGGCTCAGCTTGAGAAAAAACGAGAAGAGAAGAGACTGAGGAAAATGGTTAGTAGTTTCTATTTGGTCAGCCACCTGTCCTTTGAAGCCTGTTGTGTGCAATCTTGTGGTCCTGTGCACCTTCCCTCTGGAGAACTTCGGTCTAGAACACTCTTCTCTCGCCTCCACCCTTTCTCTACCTTATTTAATGAAAACCTATTCATTCCTCAGATCTTAGCTCAACATGGTTAGCCTTTCCTGCCTTGTCCCACCCTCCTCTCTACCCAGAGTTAGTTTAGGTCCCCCTTCATGGACTCTAAGAGTATATCTTCTTCAAGGTACTACCAGGGCTTATAATTATGTATCTGTTTCTTGATTGTCTTATTCATTTCTGTATCCCCAACTAAACCATAATCACCATAAGAATAAAGGGAGCGCTCTGATGTTACTCACTATTGAACTGGCTAGTGGTAGAAACTCAGAAAATCTACTGAATGGATGAAAAATGAATGGACAAAGAAATGAACAAATGGAGGAAAATACAGAAGAAATAAGAGATAAAGCTCTTACTTTCAAGGTTATTAAATTCTAGTTGGAAAGATGAGGCCTAAAATTACACATCTGTCAGAGAGAATATAGTACAAGCATATGCTGTCCTGTGCCTCACAGACCAAAAGAGATCAAGAGAGTTATATGAACAGGGCTAAATCCATGAAGATTTTGGAGAAATCAGAAGTATTTTCATAGAAGAGGGATTTGAATTGGAAACTGTATTAGTCAGGGTTCTCCAGTGAAACACAACCAATAAGATATATGTATAGGAAGAGATTTATTATGAGGAACTGGCTCACAGGATTATGGAGGTGAGAAGTCCCAGGAGCTGCTGTCTGCAAGCTGAAGACCTAGGAAAGCTGGTAATTCCAGTCCAAGTCCAAAGGCCTGAAACCGGAGGAGCCAGTGGTATAAATCCCAGTTCAAGGGCAGGAGAAGACCAATGTCCCAGCTCAACAGGCAGGCAAGAAGCAAAAAAACAGGCAAATTCCTCCCTCCTCTGCCTTTTTGTCCTCTGCAGGCCCTCAAAGGACTTGATAATGCCCACCCACATTTGGGAGGGCAGCCTACTTTACTGAGTCAACAGATTCAAAGGCTAATCTCGCCTGGAAACAGCCTCACAGACACACCCAGAAATGTTTAATCTGGGAACCCTGTGGAACAGTCAAGTTGACACATAAAATTAAAACCACAAGTCCATGCCTTATCAACTTGGCACCCATACACATCTCCCTAAACCATACCTAGTCTCCAAATAAAGATAACAAGATCATAATTCTGCCTAACATGATACAACTATCCTGCATACAACTGAAAATGAACACCCCTTCCCCAGAAGAGGAGGTAAAGTCTTTGAATGATGTTTATTCTTCTCCTTGCTAATCATGACACAAAGTCAGTACATCTTATGTTACATGATTAGGGAATAAGAGTGGAAAGAAAACAAGATACGTATATACACAAACATATTCATAGCAAAATAAGAAGGGAATACTCATGACCATTACAGTCTTCATTTCTGTAACTGGTCAAGTCGATGTAGCTGGTACTTATAGTTACGTTCTTCCACTACCCACTCTATCCTTTGTGTTCAGCAAGCATCGCTGGTAATAATGGGATGACCTGAACCTTCACTCCTGAAAGGTCTGGCCCGTTAGTAGTCCAGCATGGATTGGGTTGTAGTTTTCCTTTCACCTTAATCACAGGGCATGGTAATACTAAGAGATACCCTAAGGGGTCTCCTATAGTCCAGGCATACTCTTCCTCACCTCCATTGTGGAGTAGTAGTCCTATTGCCCCTAGTAGCCGGGGTCAGTCACCCCAGCCAGCACTTCCGTTTTTACCTGTTGATTCAGAGGCATGAGGCGCCCACAATGATTAGGTGGCATTCTTTCCAGTTCAGTGGAATCTTTTTATGTCTCCTTGTGGAAGCATTTCCCCATTTGGAACCAAGACCTCTAGGCCAACAGAACATAAATTTGTGGGAAAAGAAGCAAAAATTTTGCTAGTTATAGTGAGTGGTGCCACTCCCACTTCCACCCCTTGCTTCCTGGACCCCATGAATACTGGCTATGGGAGAAACAGTACCATGTACTGGATGCTGGTTCAGAGCATATACAGACTTCCAGAGAACCTAACCCCAGACCTACAAGGTACTGCCAGCTGGTGTTGCAGCTGAGTCTTCATAAGGCCATTCCACCATTCTGGCAAGCCAGCTGCTTCAGGATGGTGGGATACAAGATAAGACCAGTAAATTCCATGCATATGGGCCCTTTGTTGTACTTTTTCTGTCAAGTGAGTTCCATGATCAGAAGCCATGCTGTGTGGAAATCATGATTGTGAATAAGGCATTCTGTAAATCCAGGGATGGTCTGTAAGTCCATGGCTGGTAGTTTTGGCAGAAATATTACGGGGAGGAAAGGCATATCCATATCCAGAGTAAGTGTCTATTCCAGTAAGAATAGAACATTGCCCTTTATGTGATGGAAACAGTCCAATATAATCAATCTACCACCTGACAGCTGTCTGATCAACCTGGAGAATGGGGCCATATTGAAGACTCTGTGTTAGTTTCTCCTGCTGCTGGTAGATTGGGCACTCAGCATGGCCATAGCCAGTTGGCCTTGGTGAGGGGAAATCCATGTTTCTGAGCCCATGTATATCCTCCATCCCTGCCACCATGGCCACTTTGTTCATGAGCCCATTGGGCAATGACAGCAGTGGCTGGGGGAAGAGGCTGACTGATATCCACATAATGGGTCATCTTGTCCATGGAGCAAAAGGCATATATAATTCATCCTTTGCTAAATCAGCCAAAGAAATCTCCAGGAACAGCTCAGTTACTTCCCTTAAAAACTACCTGAGGGGGGCTTCCCTGGTGGCACAGTGGTTGAGAATCTGCCTACTAATGCAGGCGACACGGGTTCGAGCCCTGGTCTGGGAAGATCCCACATGCCGCGGAGCAGCTAGGCCCGTGAGCCACAACTACTGAGCCTGCGCGTCTGGAGCCTGTGCTTCGCAACAAGAGAGGCTGCGATAGTGAAGAGGCCCACACACCGCAATGAAGAGTGGCCCCTGCTTGCCACAACTAGAGAAAGCCCTCGCACAGAAACAAAGACCCAACACAGCCAAAAATAAATACAAAAATAAATAAATAAATAAAAGATTACTATTAAGAAAAAAAAAAAAAAACTACCTGAGGGGTTCTAAGCGAACATTTCCCCAACATGTGTTCTGTGTAATTCTAGTAGTTCCTGAGATATTAAGTAGTTTTGAGAAAATACACATTCTGTGGTCAAAAAAATTTGGTAAATGCTGGTTAAAAAAATCAAGTTAAACAAGTTTCATTATTAGCTGCCTTCTCAGAACCTTTAACATCCTACCAGGTATTATGAGTCTCCAGAAGAGGGACAGTGTGCCAAGCAGTCACATATGGCTGACCAAAGAACCCTTTTTATAGAGCAGCCAGCAACGTCTCATGAAGAACTGGGGGCATGCTACTGTGAAGAAGTGAGACCTTTTTTTTTTTTTTTTTTTTTTTGCGGTACGCGGGCCTCTCACTGTTGTGGCCTCTCCCGTTGCGGAGCACAGGCTCCAGATGCGCAGGCTCAGCGGCCATGGATCATGGGCCCAGCCGCTCCGCGGCATATGGGATCCTCCCAGACCAGGGCATGAACCTGTGTCCCCTGCATCAGCAGGCGGACTCTCAAGCACTGCGCCACCAGGGAAGCCCAAGTGAGACCATTTTAAAAATACACAGTACAGAACATTTCTCCTCTCGTATCTGTTCATTGTAGAACACCGGAGAAATACAAAAAAGACGGGGGAAAAATGTATGAGGTAACTACTCTTAATATCTTAGAATACTTCTGTTCTTTTATCTAGATGCATCTCTTTTTTTTTTTTTTTTTTGCAGTATGTGGGCCTCTCACTGTTGTGGCCTCTCCCCTTGTGGAGCACAGGCTCCGGACGCGCAGGCTCAACGGCCATGGCTCACAGGCCCAGCCGCTCCACGGCATGTGGGATCTTCCCGGACCGGGGCACGAACCCGTGTCGCCTGCATCGGCAGGCGGACTCTCAACCACTGTGCCACCAGGGAAGCCCGTAGATGCATCTCTTTTTTAATAGTTAAGTTGATAATTTGTGTGTATAGGTGTATATAGTTTTTCAGCTGCCTTTTTCATTTAGGATTTTATCATGAGTATTTTCACTTGTTATTCATAATTCTTCAAAACCTTTTTATTTATATGCTGGAGGCCATTTTTAAAAAATAGCCTTTTTATTCTGAAATAATTTGTTTCTCTATTCCTCTGTTAATATTGCTTCCAGTTTTTAGCAATTATGAATAAAGCTGCTACAGACATTCACATGTAGGTTTTTGTTTAGACATAAGTTTTAAGTTCACTTAGGTAAACACCTAGAAGTGTGGTTCCTTGGTAGTATGCTAAGTCTATGTTTAACTTTTTAGGAAACTGCCAAATTCTCTTCCAAAGTTGCTGCACTGTTTTGCATACCCACCAGAAAGTTCCTCTTGTCCCACATCCTTGTCAGCAATTATTATTGTCCTTTTGTTTGTTGGTTTGTTTGCTTGTTTTTTGCATTTTAAGCATTCTAATAGGTGTGTCATGAGTGGTATCTCATTGTGGTGTTTATTTGCATTTTCCAAACAACAAATAATGTTGAGCATCTTATTGGTTTACTTGCCTTCTACATGTCTTATATGGTGAAGTGTCTGTTCACATCTTTTTGACCCATTTTTCAATTGAGTTATTTTCTTATTGAGTTGTTATTTCTTATTGCTTATTATCTTATTAAGTTATTTCTTACTGGGTTTTAAGAGTTCTTTATATATTCTGGACCAAGTCCTCTACTAGATACGTGACTGCAAATATTTTCTCCCAGTCTGTGGCTTGTATTTTAATTCACTTAACAGCGACTTTCACAGAGGAAAAGTTTTAATTTTGATAAAGTCCAATTTATTGATTTTTTTTTCTTTCACTGGATATGCTTTTAGTATTATATGCAAAAACTAATCTCCAAATCCAAGGTCACTCAGATTTTCTCTCATATTTTCTTCAAGAAGTTTTATAGTTTTATGTTTTACATTTAGATCTGTTGTCCATTTGGAGATAATTTTTGCAGAAGGTGTGAAGTATGTATCAAGTTTATTTTTTTGCATATAGACATCCATTTGTTCCAGTATCATTTGTTGAGAAGGCTTTCTTTTCTCCATTGAATTACATTTATACTCTTGTCAAAAATCAGTTGACTGCATTTATGTGGGACTATTTCTGGGCTCTATTCTGTTCTGTTCATCTTTATGTGTAGTCCTTTGCCAGTACCACATTATCTTTGATTGCTGTAGCTTTATAGTAAATCTTGCAGTCTCACAATGTGAATTTTTCCACTTTATTCTTCTTTTTCAGAATGTTTTGGCTATTCTAGTTTCTTGTTCTTTCTATATAAATTGACAATCTTGTCTAATTTGTATAAAAAAGCTTGCTACATTTGGGACCGTATTGAGATTGATTGGGATCATATTGAACGTATAGATCAAATCGGGAGGATTGACATTTTAACAACATTGGGTCTTTAATCTGTGAACATGATATAGCTGTCCATTTATTTAGATCTTTGATTTGTTTATGAGTATTTTATAGCTTTCCACATATCTTATATATTTTTTGTTAGATTTATACCTAAGTACTTATTTTTGTGGTGCTATTGCAAATAACATCTTTTTAAAATCTCAGATTCCATTTATTCATTGCTAGTAGGTAGGAACACAGTTCATTTTTTTTTTTTTTTGGTTTATTTTTGTGTTTTTTTGCGGTATGTGGGCCCCCCACTGTTGTGGCCTCTCCCGCTGCGGAACACAGGCTCCGGATGCGCGGGCCCAGCAGCCATGGCCCACAGGCCCAGCCGCTCCACAGCATGTGGGATCCTCCCGGACCGGGGCACGAACCGGTGTCCCCTGCATTGCCAGACGGACTCTCAACCACTGCGCCACCAGGGAAGCCCCACAGTTCATTTTTGTATGTTGACCTTGTATCTTGCAACCTTGCTAAACTCACTTATTCATTCTAGGAAGTTTTTTGGTAGATTTTTTTGGGAGGATTTTCTACATAGTCTACCATATTGTCTGCCAATAAAGGCAATTTATTTCTTCCTTTCCAATCTGTATGCCTTTTCTTTCTTTTTCTTACCTTATTGCACTAGCTAGGACTTCCAATGCAAGGTTGAATAGTACTGAGAGAAGATATCCTTGCCTTAGTCCAGATCTCAGGGGGAAGATTGAGTCTCTCACCATTATTGTCATATATGTCATATATTTAACATTTATATATATTATAAATACCCATCACCTTGTCACTGTTATTGCTTTACAGTTATATTTCAGCGTATTTAAAAATAAGCTGAAAATTATATTTTACATTCATTTCTTCCATTTCTGGTGCTCTTTATGTCTTTGTGTAGGTCTAAGTTTTTAAGCTATGTCATATTCCTTCTGCCTGAAGAATGTCCTATGACATTTCTTACAGGGTTGGTCTACTGGTAATGAATTCCCTTAGTTTTTATTTGTTTGAGAATTCTTTATTTTTCCTTCATTTTTTTTTTTTTTTTTTTTTTTTGGCGGTACGTGGGCCTTCACTGTTGTGGCCTCTCCCGTTGCAGAGCACAGCCTCCGGACGGGCAGGCTCAGCAGCCATGGCTCACGGACCCAGCCACTCCGCGGCATGTGGGATCTTCCCGGACCGGGGCACAAACCCGTGTTCCCTGCCTCGGCAGGCGGACTCTCAAACACTGCGCCACCAAGGAAGCCCCTTTCCTTCATTTTTGAAGGGCATTTTCACAGGGTATATTGATAGAATTCTGGTTTTACAGTTTTTTTCTTTCAACACTTTAAAAATGTCACTCTGTTGTCTTCTTGCTTGTCTGGTTTCTGGCAAGAAGTTCGCTTTAATTCTTATCTTTGTTCCTTTGTAGATATCATAGTCTGCTCAGGCTGCCCTAACAAAATACCACAGGGCAGGTGGCTTAAACAACAGAAATTAACATTCTCACAATCTAGGAGGCTGGATGTCCAAGATCAGAGTGACAGCATGGTTGGTTTCTGGTGAGAGCTCTCTTCCAAGCGGGTAGAAGGCCACCTTCTCAGTGTGTCGTCACACGTCCTTTCCTCGGTGCATGTACACAGAGAGGGAGAGAGACAGTGTGTGAGCTCTCTGGTGTCTCTTTTTATGAGGACACTAATCCCACCCTTAGAACCTCATTTTCCCTTAATTACTTCTTTAGCGGCCCCATGTCCAAATACAGCCACACTGGGGCGGTGGGTGTTGTGGCTTTAGGACTTCAACATATGAATCTGGAGGGGAACAAAAACATTAAATCCATAAGAGTAGGTACGATGGGTTTCCTCCAGCTGCCTTCAAGATTCTTTCTGTCTTTGGGTTTTAGCAATTTGAATATGATATGTCTAGGTGTAGTAAGTTTGTTTGTTTGTTTGTTTTCCTTGCTTGGTGGACTCTAAGTTTCTTAGGTATGTGGTTTTGTGTCTATCTGTAATTTTAGGATGTGTTTTACCCATTATTTCTTCAAATATTTTACCTGCCCCATTTTTTCTTCTCCTGAGATCCCAGTTAACACTTGTATTGCATTGTCTGATATTGTCCCACAGCTCTTTAATGCTCTGGTTTTTTTCACTCTTTTTTTTCTCTTTGCTTTTCAATTTATATAATTTCTATTGCCCCAACTTCAAGTAACCTGATACTTTCGTCAGCTGTATCAAGTCTAGTGATGAGCCTATTGAAGGCCCTCTTCATTTCTATTACCGTGTGTTTTTGATTTCTAGCATTTTCATTTGACTCTTTATTATAGTTTCCATATCTCTGCTAAAATAACCTATCTAATCTTGAATGATGACTGCCTTTTCCATTAGAACTTTTAATATTATCATAAGTTATTTAAAATTTCCTCTCTGATAGTTCCAGCATATTTCATATTTGAGCGTTGTTCTAATGATGGCTTTATCTTTTCCGACTTTGTTTATTTCTTGTCTTTTAATATGTCTGATTTTTTTGTTGTTGAAAGCCAGACATGTACAGGTTAATAGAAACTGAGACAAATGGGCCTTTAGTGTGGAGATTTGTGTTAATGTAGCCAGGAGTTGGGCTATGTTTGAAGTTTGTTGTTGCTATGGTTACCATTGTTGAGGTTTGTTGTTGCTATGGGCACCATAGACTTCAGTGTTCACTAGTGACTTTTTTTTTATCCTCTCTTTTGGCTTTAGGTCTTCCCTTTGTGCTGTTCCCTGAGAATATCTGTCTCTTTCAATCCTCCAGCTGTACTCCTCTGTTATTACTAGAGGTTTGCTAGCGTGCTGGAGTGGTGTGGATGAGGGGAGCATTCTCTAACGTTCTCTTTTGAGTGCACAGTATTGGCCATTCGGAAGAATTTCTGCTCCTACTCTAGGGGCGGAGCTTCTCCCTGCCCCTGTGTTCCCTTCTTTCAGTATCCACTGTCTTGGTCTGTGACCTTGAAGCCCTTCCCTCTGTGAGGTTCCTTCTTCACTTGAGTGAGATAGGGAGGCTGGTCTGGGCAGAGTTCCCCTCCCCCAGCTGCAGTGACATTACACTAGTGCTTCAGGTGGCGCTGCTTACAGATGAAGCCGCGGAGAAGAGTAGGGGCAGATTTTGCAGTGATTGCTGTTCCTCTCCCCCAGCTAGAACCACGGTGGGGACTTTATCCGGATTTTCCCTGATCCTCTCTGTGAGAGCCTGGTGGAGTTCCTACAGCAAAAAGGTAGGAATCTCCCTATGACTGTGACCCCCGGGAGCTTCACCCTTCTCATGCCGGCCCACCCTTGGCCTCCAGCAGTTAGCCAGATTTCTAGCTTAATGATCTTACTGGCTCATGGTGTAGGGTGGCTTCTGCCTCAGATAAGCAAATGCTTGGGTGTTGTGTCTCCCTGAAGGTGCCTGTCTCCAGATTTGGGGATGGCTTCAGTTCTCTGATTGGTTCATAAAAAGTCACTAATTTGTTATCTATCTGTCCAGCTTGTTTCTTGCTGGAAGCAAACTGCTTATACAGAGCAAGAAGGATGAGAAATACATTACTGGCCAATAGGTTGTTCTGTTTCTCTCACTATCCAAGCCCAAATCTTTTCTTGTTTATGAAAGGTAAAATGTAAGTTCAGTCTACAACAACAGACAAAAAGATTTTGTCACATAGACTAGTTTCCATTTAGTAAATCAGCTGTTTGTAGCTGTCTCAATTGAGATGGATGCATTTATAGACTGACTTGTTTGAGCTTTCTTTGGGAGCAGCTTTAGATCTAAAATGCACTTGGCAATTGTCTCCTTTTGCTTCTGAGCAAAGATGCTCTGCACAATGTGTTTTTCTACCCAGTTTATCATGTGGTTGTATTCCTTTTGACCTCCTATATACTTTATACAGCCATTACCAGTAAGCAGCCTCCCAGGCCATAGCAGTGTTATTCCTCTGAACATCAAAAAAGTTAATGACACTTCTCAACCAGTGCCTGCTGTGGCTTGTCCAAATCAGTTGCATCCTGGATGTGTTTGATGGAAGCCTGCTTCCTGTCTTCTAGTTGGGCTGTTTTTGCTCATTAAGTTTATCAGCAAATTGTCCGACAGAGGTACCATACTTCTTTCTAATTACATAGATGAGACTGTTGATAAAGGTCTCTAGCAATCACATATATTTCTTTGGGTAGAAAACACAAGATCAGTTCTGTGATACCAGTTTTAGGATACAGAACTGGAAGAATTCCTCAGGGATAAGCCCATGACAAATTTGTCCTCCATATTAAAAAAAAAGAGGTGGGAATTCCCCAGAGGTCCAGTGGTCATTGCCGAGGGCATTGGTTCAATCCCTGGTCGAGTAACTAAGATCCCACAAGCCGCGCGGTATGGCCAAAAAATAAAACCCAAAAAAACAAAACAAAACAAAAAAGAAGTGGTTCAAGGTCTAGACATGGCTGCCCTCTGTGAAAGATTCTTGTTACCTACAGTTCGCCTGTATCTACAAATACTGCATTCTTCAGAGAGGGGCCACTTTAGCAATGGCAGAAGTACCACCTATGGCAGCATGGTCAGTGATGCTCCAAGTGGTGGCTAATGTCCCTGTGACCCTGAAAGGATAGCCTATCAGGTGCAGCAGTAAGGTGGCCAGTCACAGGTCTCACACAATGATCTTTTGAAGATAATCTAAATTCCTTTTAACATCCCATTGCTTTATTTTTATTAAAAGTATTCTAGAAATACTTATCAGGCAGTAACTTTTATGGCTGTGTAAATATGCTTTGTATTAATAGACAGTTGATGAAGTTTATGGTGGAAAGATAAATTTACCAGAGAAGACCAGGCAAGATTTGAAGTCTTTCATAACTGCTTAGCAAGCATATTTGTTCGTTTAACAACTATATGTAGAGCATCTACTATGTGCTAGGCATTGTTCTAGATACAACTATATGTAGAGCATCTACTATGTGCTAGGCATTGTTCTAGATATTAGAGAAGTGGAGAAGACAGACAATAGCCCTGCCCTCATAAAGCTTATATGCTCGTTGGGGAAAACAGGCAATAAACAAGATAATAACTAAGAAGTAGAGGGAGAGGTATAATGGGGAAAGCAAGATGGGGAAAGCCTCTCTGAAGAAGTGATATTTGAGCTGCTAGATGCTGAGGAGGCCTCTGTAAGGTCCACAAGGGCAGGTTAAATGTGAGATACCTATTAGACATCCAAATGAACATGTCAAATAGGCAGTTGAATATATAAGCCCGGACATCAAGATTGTAGTAAGGAACCTGGGAGTCAAAAACATGTCAGTGTTTTTAATGCTCTGGAAGTGAATGAAATCAACTTGGGAGATTGTCTGGATAGAGAAGAAATATGAGGATCCAGGACTAAGTCCTAGAATATATGAATAACTACTCAGAGGATGAGGAGCTAGTGAGGTAGAAAGCATACCAGGAGAATTGTTTATTGAAAAGCTGAGAGAAAAAAGTATTTCTGGAAGGAAGTGATGGTGTTTAACTGGGCTAAATGCTGCTGGGTTCAATTAAAAAGAGGACAGACAAGTGAAACTTTGACTTGGCAACATGGAGATTATTCATGACATAGATGAGTGTTTTCAGTGGACTTCTGGGAAGGGAGCCCATATAATAGGGGTCACATGTGGTCGAAGAAGGATTTTTTTTTCTGTTGGCAGTTGGTCTTTTGAGTGTTATTTTGTTTTCTAAAAGATGGGAGGTATCAGCACATATATGCATATTGATGGGAATGATCTAGTAGCGAGGGAGAAATTCATGATACAAGAGGGCAAAGACTATAAATTACAGGAGTGCCTAACTGGGAATACGTTCCAGAGCACAATGAAAGGGTGGCTTATAATGGATGGAAGGCAGAGTGTGGGAATGGTGTCGACTGCCCTGTATTCTTCTTAATTCTTGCTGTAATTCCTTGTCTTTCTTTCAAAGCAGTAGTGGTGGAGAGAGAGATATATATATTCAAATGAGTCTTATTTGTTGCATATCGTTTGTTGAATAATTTAAATCAGAAAGATACCCTGACTTTGTGTCCCTTTTTAGCCTGAGTGAATTATGCTCTGTGAAACCCTAGCTGCATAGATCCCCAGTATAAATGCCATCTCAAGGCAGACAGCATCATTTCATGTAATCCTCCCAATAAACCTTAGATGCAGGTGTTATGGACATTTTCTATACAAGGAAATGGAAAATACAGTAATAGTAATGAAATACAGCCAACTCTACTGGGAAACCTTAATCAAGGGAGGAAATACACATTTAAAGTAAATTGCTACATATGAATACAAAATTTTGGCTCAAGCAGATATCTGATTTATTAAATGTTTTTCTTTCTATTTTTCCATGGAAAAGTACACTTTTAAAAAATCTACAAACAATAAATGCTGGAGAGGGTGTGGAGAAAAGGGAACCCTCTTGCACTGTTGGTGGGAATGTAAATTGGTACAGCCACTATGGAGAAGAGTATGGAGGGTCATTAAAAAAATAAAACTAGAGCTACCATATGATCCAGCAATCCCACTCCTGGGCATATACACAGAGAAAACCATAATTTGAAAAGATACATGTGCCCCAATGTTCATTGTACCACTATTTACAATAGCCAAGGCATGGAAGCAACCTAAATGTCCATCAACAGGGGAATAGATAAAGAAGCTGTGGTACATATATTTATACAGTGGAATATTACTCAGCCATAAAAAAGAATGAAATAATGCCATTTGCAGCAACATGGATGGACCTAGAGATTGTCACTACAGAGTGAAGTAAGTCAGACAGAGACAGAAATATACCATATGATATCACTTATATGTGCAATCTAAAAAAAAGGGTACAAATAAACTTATCTACAAAACAGAGTTACAGATGTAGAAAACAAACTTAATGGTTACCAGCAGGTAAGGTGGGGGAGGGATAAATTGGGAGATTGGGATTGACATATACACACTACTATATATAAAATAGATAACTAAAAAGGACCTACTGTATAGCACAGGGAACTCTACTCAACACTCTGTAATGGCCTATATGGGAAACGAATCTAAAAAAGAGTGGATATATGTATATGTATAACTGATTCACTTTGCTGTAGAGCAGAAACCTACAGAACATTGTAAATCAACTATATGCCAATAAAAATTTTTTTAAATAAATAAATAGGCCATTTTCCTCCACAAGCCACATGAAAATGGTTTTCCTTTAGAGCCTACGACACCAGCCATAGAGATGTAATTCTAGGAAGATAACTTAGGTGTGTGTGTGAACAGGGTTGGCCGAGCCTGAGGGCTTCTCCGGAGGCTTACTGTGTTAGATTCCTGTCTACAAGTTGCAACTGCTGCCTCGATGCTACAGGGACATTTCAGTGGATGTGAAAATGGCCAGCTTGCATTTTCCTCCCCACTTAACTCTCAGCTTCCTCTTGTTGGTCATAAGAAAATTCTCGAAAATAATTTTTCTGTCCATTCAATTCAATGTCTCAACTGTCTGTAATAAAGATTATGAAGGTAATTTTGGTTGAATCCTTTAGAGAATATGGACATTTCATATTCATTGAGGAATGTGTACAGATAAAGGTAGTTTGGATTGGAAGATCAGAGCAAATCTCCCTTCCACCTTAGAAATGTTCCAGTGCCCTCTCTCATTTTTTTTTCTCAGAGAAGACTCAGGCAATTAAGTAGCTTGTCAGAATCAGCCAATTCACCACAACCGTTTTCTTGAAGTGAAATTGTGTCAAATAAAGAAAAAGAAGCTTAAATTAAGTGATTTTTACTGCAGAGACTGACAACTACTGTGAAGACAGTCTGATGTCTTTGCTTTTGCTCCTGTGACCTGCATAACAGCCATCACTAGACTTTTAATGGAGTATGAAGTATCTTTAAATTTGAATAGAATTATTCATATATAAATTTCTATCCCATGATCTAAATGAAGGGGCTATATTGCTACGTTTCCCGTAATAATAAGGGGAAAATACTGATTGCTCTCCTGTTTTACTTTCTAGTAACTTGGTGAGATGTAAATCATTTCTGTGAACAATGCTGAATAAATCCAAGGATATGCATACCCCTGATTCTTGCAGGATTCATGAGGAAATTTTCCTCACCCTCTTTGCAGAATTGTTTCCTTTTTTTTAATGTTCCAGTGTTCTGTTACCATGATTAACATGCTGTTTAGTGGTTACATATTCAAATTAAAGTAATTAGCTACTTGTTGAAATGAAATTCATGAGTTTTTAGGTCATTGCATCTTTTTTTTTAGTTTTATTGAGATGTAATTGACAAAATTTTAAGATACTTAAAATGTACATAAAACATGATGATTTAATATATGTAGGCATTGTAAAAGGATTCCCACTGGGTTAATTAATATATCCATCACCTCACATACTTATTGTGTGTGTGTGTGTGTGTGTGTGTGTGTGTGTAAGAACACTTATTTTCTCCTCTCTTAGTAAGTTTCAATTATGAAATGTTATCAACTATAGTTACCGTGTTATAGATTAGGTCCTCAGACCTTATTCATCTTGTAACTAAAAGTTTGTACCATTTTTCCAGGCCCTACCTATTTCTCCCACCTCAAAGGCACTGACAGTCACTATCCTACTCTGTTTCTACAATTTCAACCAATTTTTGTTTTAACGTTCCACATATAAGTGATATCACTTAGTATTTTTGTTTTTCTCTGTCTGGCCTATTTTACTGAGCATAATGCCCTCAAAATTCATCTATATTGTCAATAATGACCAGATTTCCTTCTTTTTTTTAAGGCTGAATAATATTCCATTGTGTGTATCTATAGCACATTTTTTATCCATTCATACATCGATGGATACCTACTTTGTTTCAATTCCTTGGCTATTGTGAATAATGTTGCAATAAACATAGGAGTACAGATATGTCTTTGAGACAGTGATTTTGTTTCCTATGGATATATACTCAGAAGTAGGATTGCTAGATAATATGGTAGTTCCATTTTTAATTTCTTGAGGAACCGCCATACTGTTTTCCACAGTGGCTGTACCAGTTTACATTCCCCAACAGTGTGCAAGGGTTCCCTTTTCTCCACATTCTCATTACCATTTGTTATCTCTTGTCTTTTTGATAATTGCCATCCTAACAGGTGTAAGGTGATAGCTCATTGTGGTTTTGATTTGTGTATCCCTGATAATTAGTGATGCTGAGCACCTTTTCACATACCTGTTGGCCATTTGTGTGTGTCTTCTCTGGAAAAATGTCTCTTCAGATCCTTTACCCATTTTTTCAAATGAGTTTTTTGGGGGTTTTTGCTATTGAGTTATATGAGTTCCTTATTTTTTTTGGATATTAACCCCTTATTGGATATGTGGTTGCAAATATTTTCTCCCATTCTATAGGTTGCCTTTTCATTTTGTTGACGGTTTCCCTTGCTGTTCAGAAGCTTTTTAGTTTGATGTAGTCCTGCTTATTCATTTTGGCTTTTGTTGCCCTTGCTTTTGGTGTCAAATCCAAGATTTTGATTACTGATTCAGTCTATAGTAATTAGTCTATTAAGATTTTCTAATTCTTCATGATTCAGTCTTAGTAGGTTGCATGTTTCTAGGAATATATCCATTTCTTCGAGATTATCTAACTTGTTGGCATCTAATTGTTTATAGTAGTTTTTTTAGGATTCTTAGTATTTCTCAGTTTTCTGTAGTAATGTCTTTCATTTCTGGTTTTATTTGTCTTTTTTTTCCCCTTAGTCTAGCTAATGGTTTGTCTGTTTTGTCTTGTTTTTTTTTTTTAAAAAAAAAAAACAGCTCTTAGTTTCTGTGATCTTTTTTTTTTTTTTTTTTTTTTTTTTTTTGCGGTAGGCGGGCCTCTCCCCTTGCAGAGCACAGGCTCCGGATGCGCAGGCTCAGCAGCCATGGCTCACGGGCCTAGCCGCTCTGCGGCATGTGGGATCCTCCCAGACCGGGGCACGAACCCGTGTCCCCTGCATCGGCAGGCGGACTCCCAACCACTGCGCCACCAGGGAAGCCCCCTCTGTGATCTTTTTAATTGTCTTTCTACTCTCTATTTCATTTATTTCTGCTCTGATCTTTATTTCCTTCCTACCACTAACTTTGGACTTAGTTTGTTCTTCTTCTAGTTCCTTGAGGTGTATAGTTAGGTTGTTTATTTGAGATCTTTCTTTTTTCTTAATGTACGCATTTAAACTTACCTTGTAGAACTGCTTTTTGCTGCATCCCATAAGTTCTGGTATGTTGTGTTTCCATTTTCACTTTTGTCAGATATTTTTTATTATTTTATTTTTCTTTTGATTCCTTTTTTGACCCTTGGTTTTCACAAGCATGTTGTTTAATCTCCACATATTTGTGAATTTTCCAGTTTTCCTCTTGTAACTGATTTCTAATTTCATAATGCTGTAGCTGGAAAATATGCTTGGTATATTTCAGTCTTTTTAAATTTATTAGGACTTGTTTTATGGCCTAACATATGATCTATCCTGAAGAATGTTCCATGTACACTTGAGAAAAATATGTATTCTGTTGCTGTTGGATGAAATGTTCTGTATATGTCTGTTAATTTCATCTGGTCTAATGTGTTGTTTAAGTCCAATATATCCTTGTTGATTTTCTGTCTAGATGCTCTATCCATTGTTTAAAGTGGGTTATTGAAATCCACTACTGTTATGGTATTTCTGTCTAATTCTCACTTCAAAATGTTAATATTTGCTTTATATTTAGGTGCTCCAATGTTGAATGCATAAATATTTAAAATTGTTACATCTTCTTGATGAACTGACCTCTTTTTCATGATATAATGACCTTCTTTGTCCTTGATATCATTTTTGGCTTAATGTCTATATTGTCTTATGTAAATATAACTACCCCCGCTCTCTTTTGGTTCCCGTTTGCATGGAATATCTTTTTCCATTCCTTCACTTTCAGTCTCTATGTGTCCTTAAAGCTGAAGTGAGCCTCTCATAGAAAGCACATAGTTGGGTCTTGTTGTTTTTTTTTTTTTTTTTGGCGGTACGTGGGCCTCTCACTGTTGTGGCCTCTCCCATTGTGGAGCACAGGCTCCAGACACACAAGCTCAGCAGCCATGGCTTATGGGCTCAGCCGCTCCACAGCATGTGGGATCTTCCCGGACCAGGGCACGAACCCATGTCCCCTGCATCGGCAGGTGGACTCTCAACCACTGCGCCACCAGAGAAGCCCCGGGTCTTGTTTTTTTTATCCATTCAGCTACTCTGTGTCTTTTGAATGAAGGATTTAATCTATGTACATTTAAAGTAATTATTAATAGATGTGGACTAGCTATTGCCATTTTGTTAATTATTTTCTAGCTGTTTTGTAGTTCCTTTGTTCCTTCCTCTCTTGCATTATTCCTTTGTGCTTTGTGCTTTGATTATATGTATTTGTGCTGTGATTTATAAATATTTTGTGTATTTACTATAAGTTTATGCTTTATGGTTACCATGAGGCTTACATAAAACATCTTGTAGTTATAACAGTCTATTTTAAGCTGATAACTTCAAATTCATACAAAAACTCTACATTTTTACACTTCTCCCACCATAGCGTATGTATTGGTCACAATTTTATATTGTGTATCTATTAACAAGTTATTGTAGTTATATTTAATACTTTTGTCTTTTAGCCTATACTAGAGTTTTAAGTGATTCACTCATCACCATTACAATATTAAGAGTATTCGGAATTTAACTATATATTTACCTTTATCAGTGAGTTTATACTTTCATATGTTTTCATATTACTTATTAGTGTTCTTCATTTCAACCTGAAGAAGGCCCTTTAACATTTCTGGTAAGGCTGGTCTAGTGGTGATGAACTGTTTCAGCTTTTGTTTGTCTGGAAAACTCTTTATCTCTCCTTCAATTCTGAAGAACATTTTTTCTGGGTAGAGTATACTTAATTGGCAGGTTTTTTCTTTCAGCATTTGAATATAACATATCACTTCTCTGGCCTAAAAGATTTCTGCCCAAAATATCCACTGATAGTCTTATACTATCAGTGTATAAGGAGTGCACTTATACCTAACAAGTTGCTTTTCGCTTGCTGTTTTTAAGATTCTTTCTCTTTAATTTTTGACAGTTTAATTATAAAGTGTCTTGGTGTGTGTCTCTTTAGACTCATCTTATTTGGTACTTTTTGGGCTTCCTGGACCTGGATATCTGTTTCTTTCTCCAGGTTAGGGAAATTTTCAGCCAGTATTTCTTTTTTTTCTTTTTTCCTTTTTTTTTTTTTTTATTTCTAGATTCATACCATTGTGGTTAGAAAAAAAATGCTTGACATGATTTCAATCTTAAATTTATTGAGACATTCTGTGGCCTAGCATGTGATCTGTGCTGGGGAATGTTCCCTGTGCACATGTTTCATGATGCAAGATTCTGGAAAGGGAGTGGTCAAAACCTAAGAAACGTGGTTATAATGAGACTAGAGCAAAATAAGAAGTAATTGGCTTTATAGAATAGGGTATACCAATGTTTCTGTATATTGTCATAGGTGTAGATGTAGAGAAATATGAGACAAAGATGGAAATAAAGTACTTTTCCCTTTGAAAGATCTATAAAATTTTATAAAAGAGGAAGTTGGGAAAACTCTTTTGCTAAGTTGTTTAATAAGTAAGAAAAGTGTTGTTAAGGAAGAGAGACTGGTTACGACAGAATGAAGGCATTGTTTAAAAGGCCAAGTTTATATGGATTTGCCTCTTTAATCAGCAGAATTTTGTGGTTAAAAACAGTCACAGATAAAGTACTACAGGATGGAGCAGATTTAGAACTGGCACTGGGAAAAGACTGTATCATTGAAGCCCAAGGGATTACAGATGCTAAGCATTTTTCCAGCTGCCTGACCATGTGAAGTTGAACTATCCAGTATTTCTTTGAGTAAGTTTTCTGCCCCTTTCTCTTCTCTCTTTCTGGGACTCCTATAATATGTTTATTCTCCCTTTGATGGTGTCCCATTAGTCCCTTAGGCTATCTTCACTTTTTCTCATTATTTTTTCTTTTTGTTCCTCCAATTGAATTCCACTGCTCTGTCTATAAGTTGACTGATCTTTTTTTCTGCTTGATCTGGTCTGCTGTTGAACCCCTCTGTTGAATTTTTCTGTTCAGTTATTGTATTCTTAAGCTGTATGATTTATGTTTGGTACATTTGTATATTTTCTATCTCTGTTGAAATTCTCACTTTGTTCATGCATTGCTTTCCTGACGTCAGTGAGCATCTTTATGACCATTATTTTGAAAACTCTATTGGGTAAATCACTTATCTCCATTTCATTAAGACTGGTTTCTGGAGGTTTATCTTGCTCTTTTGGTTGGAACATATTTCTCTGTTTCTTCATTTTTCTTGACTCCCTGGGTTGGTTTCTGTGCATTAGATAAAACAGTCACCTCTGCTAGTCTTGACAGAGTGCTCACATGCAGAAGATGAATCTCATCAGCCTGGCCCAGGCTCCTGGTTGTCTCTCAAACCTTTGTCACTGCCTTTGTCCTTAGGAGCTCCCCGTATTTGAGTGTGCCAAGACCTATTGGTGTCCCAAAAGAAAGGATCTCGGTCAGCACCTTGATACACACTGATTAGAAGCTGTACCCTCAGGCAGCAGCTGTGAAAATACGTAGTTAAGCCCCTTCCAGGGAGAAACTAGGAGATGTGTGTTTTTCCTGCTCCCTTTCACTGAGCCCAGGTGTATAACCATGGGGCTGGGTGGCCAGGGCGATGGGGGGGGTGCGGGGGGGGGTTTCTCCTGTGCCTGTTTAAAGCCTGCTTGTTTGCCGTAGTCCTATGGGACTTGTGAATGTAAGTTCCACTGGCTATCAGAGCCAGGCAGTCCAGGGGCCCATCCCACTCAGGTGGCAGTCACAAAAGTTAGCATGCAAAATGTGTGTACAAGCTCCTTTCAGACAGATGCTAGCAATCTGGTTTTACCTTTGGAGTGAGCCAGAGGGAGAAGGCAGAGGAAGTACCCAAAGCCTTCCTCATGCTCTGGAGAGGATCTCAGCCAGCTCCTAGATGCGTGCTAAATCAGAATCTGGACCCTCAGGCAGCAGTTTGTAAAGTATTAAGTCAAATCTCTTTCAGGGAAAGACTTGGAAATGAGGTTTTTGCCTGCTTTCTCAGGACTGAGTCCTGAGAGCATAGGAGTGAGTATAGGAGCATAGTCACAGTGAGTACTCTCATCCAATAAGACCTGTTTCTTTGTTCGCTATAGTCTTGTGTGTCTCGTGGACACAAGCCTTGTTGGTGTTTTGGGGGCCCATCCCTTGCTTGAATGGTTGTCTTTAAAGTTGGGGTGCTAGATGTGCAGTCCAAATCCTTCACTCCTTAGGAAGAAGCTGGGAGTTGGGAGTTCCCTCCCTATTATAGGGCACTGAGCCAGGGGTGGCGTTTATGGCAAGCCTGTGTCTCAGCCTTTCCTGTCAATATTTTTGATGTATCAATGTAGGTATTTTCTCATTTGCTTGATGTGGAAAAGTCACACAGCTAGTTTCTGGATTTCTTTCAGAGGGAAGTGCTCCATGTGTAGCTATACATTCAGTGCATCCAAGGGAGGAGGGAAGTTCAGGAACTTCCTATGTCACTATTTTGGTTCCTCCTTGGCATTTTTACCTATTTATTTTTTCCAGAAAGAACTAGAGAAGCAGAAGAGAATTAAGAGGAACCAGCAGCTGGAAGCAATAGCCAAAGAACATTATGAAAGTGTATTGCTAAGAAAAAAAGGTCTGGAGCCTTGGAAGAGACTGAGAATGCAAAGCAAGCAAAACCTCCAGGTATAGTGTCACACTCTTATCCCCCCAAAATCAGCAAGTGGACTTTAAAATAGGATAAACACCCAGTGAGGCTTTGGAGGTCGTTTGGAGATTTAAAAGTCAGAAAGATAAATGAATTGAGTGTGGATATTTACTTGTTTTACATAAAAGTTTGAATTTGGTCTTCCAAGGTAGAGAAAGACTTCTGTAACTGAATAGGTTGGAAAAAACTAGAGTACATTTTTTATTAGAGACCTCCAAGGTAGGATGAATAGAAGCCTCTCTCAATTTTAGCAGTGTATAGCTATATAATAAAGGAAAAATAATTACCGTAAGGTATACTAATCAGATTTCTGCTGCAATAAAGCTGCCTAACAAACAGCCCTGAAATATTGTGGCTTACAACTCAGGTATTTATTTCCCACTCACATGTTTGTGGGCCAGTTTAGATCAAATTCAAATCTCTCCACAGCCTCTTTCTGGCTCCAGCTGTTATTCAGGGCAAGCTTTCACCTGGCAAATGTCTGAGATACAAAGGCCAAACCCAATTATGTAAACCCATATGAAACCTTGGCTTGTATCATGTCCACTAACATTCCATTGTCCACAGCAAGTCATAGGGTCAAACTCAAGGTCACTGAGAGGAGAAGGAGGCTCCATTTACTCCATTGGGAGACAGGATGAAATCACATGCAAGTGTGTGGGTGTCTGATCCTATTATCTGGAATAGTCATCCACTCTACCACACAGGGATAAATGAAATCAAATACCACTGAAATTCAGATTTATCCAGTGCACAGAACATGGCATTTAACTAAATGATCAAAAGCTCTAAATAGATAAAGTGTTATCTTTAGAATTCTATTTCAAAATAAGGTCAGTAATGCCTACCAGTTATGACCACTCTTATTTACACATTTGGCCAAGTTAATACTGAAAAGGAAGGCTAATCTTCTTGGTTATGAAAACCAGGATTAAAGATGAACAATAATGCTCTGGTATTAAGAATCCCACTACATTCAGTAATGCTGCAGGTTGTACCTTTGTGAACCTGACTTAGGCTACTCTTTTTCCTCCCCTAGCCAGTCTATTCACCCTTCATTCTCTTTGTTCTCTTCCTATTTTCACACTTTCTTTTCTTCTTTATGTCTTCCCTAAATGCCCTCCCCACTGTTTTTCTGTCTCTGATTTTTTGTCCTCTGCCTCCTAACCGGTGGTTCTGGAACCACTGAGTATCTCAAACCAGCTAAGGAGGCCAATTTGTGGTGGTCAGGCCTGAGGGCGTGAGGATGCCTCCTCTTGGAGTCCTTGACCCATCTGTGCCCCAAGCATTGCTATTTTCCTGGTAATGATACGGGAGGGCTGAGCCTTAGTCTTCTGAGTGAATGAGTCTGGAAATGAAATCTGAATGGAAGTTTTCTTGCAATATACTACAACAAACATTAGTCATGTCAGATAGTTTTTTATCCAATTGAGCGCTCCTAGTTTGTTTTATTCTCTCTGGCTTTTGTCTGTTTCTTTGTTTTTAATTATTAATACACAAAGAAGAAGCAGACAGGAAGTAGAAAAACTCACTCTTAAATTCTTATCAGCTCTTTTTTGGTCCCTGTTTTTGACCAAGTAAAATCAAGAAAGGTATAAAATTTAGAAACAAAATAATCTATGGGTGAATAATCAAATTAAATTTTTAAAAATTTACTTATAAGAATATAAAAAGAAACAGGAGTTTGAGTTCAAAATGACAGTTATAGGCCTTAAATATAGAAAAACCTAATTAAAATAAAAACAGGAGAACACAGATCTGAATCCAGCATTTCCAAATTTTCCTATTCATAAAACCATCTGGAGAGCTTATAAAAATGCAAGTTCCTGTTCCCACCTCCAAGTGTTCTCAGTAGGTCTGGGTTGTTGGCCAGGGGGCTGGGGGCGGTGTGTCAGGGAATCTGCATTTTTAAAAAGTAGCCCAGGGACTTCCCTGGTGGTCCAGTGGTTAAGACTCCGTGCTTTCAATGCAGGGGGCGTAGGTTCGACCCCTGGTTGGGGAACTAGGATCCCACATGCCACATGGCGTGGCCAAAAAATAATAATAATAATAATCATAAACAGTAGAATAAAAGACTATAATATTAAAAAAAAAAAAAGTAGCCCAGGAGATTCTGATCCAAGTAGTCTGAGCACCACATTTTGAGAATTACCTCTCTAGTTTGTAGCAAGTGTGTTAGTTTCCTATGCTGTTATAACAAATTACCACGAACAAAGTGGCTTAAAACACAAATTTATTATCTTAAATTTCTGGAGGTCAGAAGTCCAAAATCAGACTTGCTGGGCTAAAGTCAAAGTGTCAGCAAGACAACTGCCTTCTGGAGTTTCCCAGGAGAGAAACTGTTTCCTTTTTCAGCTTCTGATGGCTGCCTGCATTCCATTGCCCATAGCCCCTTCCTCAATTCACTCTAATCTCTTACATTCATGTCACATCTCATACTGATGCTGATCCTCCTGCCTCCCTCTTACAAGAACTCTTGTGATTACATTTAGGGCTCTCCCATATAATCCAGGATCATCTCCCCATTTTAAGATCCTTCACTTAATCACACCTGCAAAATCCCTTTTACCATGTAAGGTAACATTTACAGGTTCCAGGGATTAGTTTGTGGCCATCCCTGAGGGCCACTATTCAGCCTACCACACAGGATAATAGAATTTTAGAATATCTGTAAATAAGGGAACTGAGTCTTAGAGAGGAAAACTGACTTGCTTAAGGTCACACAGCACATTGGTTACAAAGCTAGAATGGACCTCAGCGACCCCTTCCTCCAAAAATCCTGCCCAGTTCAGGCATGTCTTTTGTGCTGTGTAGGAATCAGAGGTATATGTAGATACCAACCACCAGCTGAAAGTTTAAAAAAAAAAAAAATGAAGAAGTAAGAAAGTTAGAAAAAAAAAAAAAGAAAGAAGTAAAAGGAAAAGTTCTGGAGGACAGTAAGAGGAAGCAGTATCTTCTTCATCCATCAGAGCTGACAACCAGGAAGGGATAGAAAAAATTAAGAAAGAAAAAGGGTCCAGTTAAACAGTTCCTGGCTTCTTTATAACGTTTTTGGGTTTTTTTCAGAAGAGTTATTTAGCATTTTCCCTTAAATTCACATGTGCTATATTTCATTTGTTCCAATAACAGTTTTCAGAATTTTTAAGGGATCTTCTGATTATCTTTCTTTTTCTCCCTGGTTCTCTGTGTTTTCCTAGAAGATGGAGAGCAGAGAGGGTAGGAGGTTGTGTGTTTCTGGCTCCCCTTGCCTTTTGGCTCCCAGGTGTCACAGAGACCTCCTGTGGTGGTCATTTTGGCCAGTATGTGTGACTGCCAAGGGACTCACTTAGATCAGTCACATTCACAGTGCTCAGTGGTGAGACAAGACTGAGAAAAAGGCCTAATGGGGAGGACTAAGAGAGAAGGGCTTTTCCCTCTGCCTCTTAAGAGAATGTAACAGTTACTTTTAAAAAAAATCTATAAAGTCTGAGTTGTATGTTTATTTTGGTAGAATGATACTCTGAGCCCTTTAAGTTGGTAAGATGATATTAAATTATTCATCATGCTATTTTTCTACCAAATGGTTTGTGGTTTATTGATAATGTCTAAATTTCAGTGCTAGTGACAGCTCATTCTACAAACCTGAAAGTATTGGCATTTACTCAATTAGACAGTGGTTAAGCACATAATAAAGAGAGGTTTGTTATGCAGTTGCTGCCCAAGCTCCAGGAGAAGGAACCAAGAATGTTGCCACCCATGCACTTTAAAACTCAGTGCAAGCGACAGAATGGTTTTGGAGGTTGTTTGTTCCATTTCCTGAATAACCAGCCGGTCATTGTGGTCTTCAGGGAGTCAGCATTGAAAGGCTATGCATGATGTGAATCTAAAGTCCCATGTAATACAGTCAGTAGTCAAAGCTTTTAGGACATAGGTGAATGTCCCTAAGATTATTCTCTCTAGTAACTGCCTGTATGTGGTTTACAGCATCACTTGCCAAGGTGATGTGTATTTCCTTAAATGATTTAACATATAAGGAATAATTTCCTTTTCTCATTTAAAAAACTGTCCAGGTGGCCAAAGGACATCACTCTTTGGCCCTACAGAGGAAATGCCTGCTGACCTGGTTCCAGTGGAGTCAGGAAAGCCTGGCTAGGAAGATGGCCAAAGCTGATCAATTTTATTCCCAAATATTACTTAGGAGGGTCATCCGGAGCTGGCTACAGGTAAGGCCCCAATGAAGGGAGTGTTAAATACATGTCTCTGCCCAACCCTATGTAAGAAAATTAGGTGCACTCCAGATGTCAGCAGTCATTACGTTTTTTTCAAGAACAATATAGAAGAAGCAATTCAATTCACTGCTTTGAAATGAATTTGAAAATGTCAAATCAATGTTTTGTTAGTATAAAATCCAAGGCACATTTCTTTTCACAGAGAGTATCCCTATAAACTGTAATGTGTCATTACATCAGCTTTTGTTTTTATACTAATTTCTTCTTTCTTGTCCCATAATTGCTCAAGTGGTTTTACTAGAAACCTACGCCCTCAGTCTTTTTTTTTTTTTTTTTTTTTTTTTTGTAGTACGCGGGCCTCTCACTGTTGTGGCCTCTCCCGTTGCGGAGCACAGGCTCCGGATGCGCAGGCCCAGCGGCCATGGCTCACGGGCCCAGCCGCTCCGCGGCATATGGGATCCTCCCAGACCGGGGCACGAACCCGTATCCCCTGCATCGGCAGGCGGACTCTCAACCACTGCGCCACCAGGGAGGCCCCGCCCTCAGTCTTATAACTGTTTCTGTCCCTCTGATTCCATCTATTATCTTTTAATACCTTACAGAGGATATGGCCTTGGCTGCCACTTCATCCTTTCTCCTTATGCCTCCAGTGTCCTTTGTTTTGTGTCTGGTTCGATTCTTTCCCTATTGTACTGTTTATTTGCTTGAATTCTTTGTCTATGATGTTATTTGTCTCACTTTTTTCCCTGTTCTCATCCCCAGTACCTGACTGACCTCGAGGAAGAAGTACAAACACTGTGTGTACATTTTCTTCAGAAGAAGATTTTCAGGGCCTGGTATAACATGGTCAGGGAGGCCAGGATCGATTCCCAGAACAAGCACAAGGTTGCAGTGGAGCACAGTGACAGGTGAGATTTTCATCTCTACGAAAATTCACTCACTGATTTCACAATTGCTCTGCAATAGATTCTATGCCTGGAATGTATCTGAAAAGATAAGGTGGAGGCTAGGAGAGCTGGGCACTCGGAGATACCCGGCAGGGGTGGGAGTCCCAGCTCGCCCCACGACTGCATGGGTGAAGACAAGAGAGTAACCCCCTTGAACTCCAGGGTCCCCATCTTTAAAATGAGGAAGGGGAGGCGGATGCCTGCCCTCCCTTCCTCACAGGACCGGCAAGAGAATAAAGTGAACTGTGCATATAGCTGATTCACTTTGCTATACAGCAGAAACTAACACCACGTTGTAAAGCAGCTATACTCCAATAAAAATTTTTTTTAAAAAGTGAATTTTGAAATACATGAAACACACCTAAATAGAGGTACTGTGTTCTTTGTCATAGTTTTTTCTTTAAGTTTAATTTTTTTAAACATTATTTATTGTGAAATATAACACAAATATAGATGAGTGCTTAAATCCTATAAATATAGCTTAATGAACTATAAAGTGGACACCCCTATCACCACTCCTGAGGTTGAGAAGTAGGACACTGCTGGCCCCCAGAAGTCCCCACAGGCTCCTCCCCATCAAAGGTCCCACCCTTTCCTCCTGAAGGTAAACTACTCTCCTGAT
Organism: Mesoplodon bidens; assembly: GCF_964165515.1. Taxonomy (NCBI): domain Eukaryota; kingdom Metazoa; phylum Chordata; class Mammalia; order Artiodactyla; family Ziphiidae; genus Mesoplodon; species Mesoplodon bidens. Next base: position 60,852,526 of record NC_138161.1, on the reverse strand, counting down.
GACCTTTATGATAAACATTTCCTTGCACTTCTTTTTATTTATACCTCCTAAGTATGCATCCTTCAAGACTTGGAACTTTATATAAGTAGAATCATACTATATGTCATATTAATATTTATAATACAGTGATGACATTTAATTCAGTGTCTTTGGGGAATAAGGTGTTCCATATAAGTATGCTTTTTCTTTGTTTTATAACTTGAAGCGTTTTGGATAAAAATGTTCTAAATTTCATTATGCCCTTCCCTTGGAGAGAACGATCTGTCCTTTTTTGGTGATTTAATGTCATTCCTTAGGAGCACCAGTTAATGTGGTGGGCATAAGCCTCCAGGTTCTGAGGTGCGAAGACTACTGTGAAGTTGTAGAAGTGTCCCTTTTCTCACTATATCAGTTCACTTTTGGTTGCTTTGTCTTCATTTGTGTGTATGTGTGTGCGTGTCTGGTTTTTTATAGAAGTGTTTCTATCTTGTTGCCCGTAGGGGGCCCACCTCCAGCAAACCCTGCTCATCCTTGTTTAATTTACAGGTACTAAAATCTGTGGGCAGAAAAAACATAAGCAAGTTGATTCTAATTTTGTCTAAAATAAATAGGCAATGAATGAGGGTATTCAGAGGACTTGCCTTTGAAGAAATGCTCGCATTTGAACCTCCCTATTCCTCTTTTATAAAATGAGAATAACCGCAGAACCTGTCTTACAGCGTTGTTGTGAGGACTAAACAAGGTAACATAGGACCTCAGTTAATGTACTGCTTGGCCCAAAATAATAGCTATTGTTTTGTTTATTGTCATTGTTAATGCATTACTATTAAACACCCTTTTAGTCCGCCTTTGTTTTCTGTTTCTCAGCTGCCAAAAACAGACCGAGAGATTCACTGGGACAGCTGCCTTATGTGACACAGGGCAGTAAGCGGGCTTTCACACATGCCATCTCATCTGATGGATGAGTATAGGCCAGAGGGGAGGGGGCAGATGTCAGGACTCTCATTTTCAGGCAAAGAAACTAAAGCTACGCTCAGGTCGATGAACTGCCCAAATAACAAGTGGTGGAGCCTGGACTCCAAATCAGGTTTTCTGGCTCCAAATCATCCTCTTCTTGCTAAGTCGTCAGTCTTCTTCCCCATTTTTCTAATTCAATCTCATTTGTAAACTAAAATACAATAGTAAGATAGTGGTCCTATTTAGGGTTTGAAGTTAGTTAGAAAATCAGTATGTGAATCCATGCATTCAACAAGAAGTAAATTCTCAGCCAGAGTCCACTTGATGTAAAAGCACTGCTGTGACTTCATCTCTTCCCACTCTGCCCCTTGTTCACCATGGTCCAGCCCCACTGGCCTCCCCCACTGTTCCTCAGACAGACAACGCTCACATCTGTGTCACAGCTCTCACGTGACCCAGATCTCACCATTCAGGTTTCCACTCAGATGCACGCCACCTGCCTCCATTCCCATCTATCCAGTAACCTGCCCTATTTTCTTCACAGCACGTAAGACTCTCTGAAATTGTCATTTACTGTTTACATGTTTATCGTCTCTCCCCATCACATCTTGTGCACAACTGTATTCTCAGCATGACAGAGCCTAGTACATGGGTGTATGATAGATATTTGGTACACAAATGGATGCACTTTATGGCAGGAGTGACACTAATGGATCTTTTAAAAGGAACGTTAACACTTAAAAATTGATATTCAGAGTTCTTAATTTTATTTGAACAAAAGAATATTGTATAGAAAAGCTGTGGTGAGAAACTGCAGGACCACTGAAAAGATGATTCCTAGTAAGACCATCAGGTTTGATTCTGCATATCTATATCGCTTCTAGGTGTATATAATTTGTAATTGGATGTAGATTTATAATTTTACAAATCTGGTATTTTTTATATACATGGCAGGACTAAGAGATGTCTCCAGACCCAAGTCTCTCATTGTCAGCAGTTATTGTGTAGTTCTGCAATTAGAGCTCAGCTATGCACTTGGCCAGTTCTTCTCAGCCGAACTAGTACTTCTTATATGTCTGGTATTGCCTTGATACTGTAGTTCTTAACCACTTTGGAATCATAGACCCCTGTGAGGTAGTAATGAAGGTCGCAGACCTGCTCTCCAGAAAATGCACATATGCACATCACATACAACGTCACACAAAATGTCAAGGAGTTGGTAGACCTCAGGTGAATAGATGTAGGTAGGTAGATAGATGTAGGTAGGTAGGTAGGTAGATAGAGACTATAAATAAGCACCAAACCAGTGATTGTGCCCATGTGCTTTAGGAGTTCAGAGGAAGGAAGATAAACGCAGGCACGAAGGTGATCTCGGAAGATCCCCCCGGGGCAGAGCACTTCAGCCAGGATGGAACAGTCGGAGCTGAACTGCAGAAGTCAGGAAATGGAGGCGGAGCCAGAGGAAAGCTGTGAACAGCACATGAGGGTGGGAGACAGGGGCAAGGACTGGGAGTGGGTCATACAGCCGAGTACAGGAAGCTATAAATGGTGGACTGGATGGATGAAAGAAGAAAGCAAATCAAGCAGCTCCACTCCTTGAAGCCTTTTTAAAGTGAACAGTAATACCTCCACCAACAAAAAAATCAACACTATCAGAAGCATCAACCAACCATCAGCCATAAAACTAATGGGGACTGAAATGCCTTCCAGGGGGGCTTCATTAGAAGGTCATGAAGCCAGAATAAATCCCATCTATGCCTCTACTTGTGAAAATATACACTTAGCTATTCTTGCCTCTGCCTTTACTCAAGACATTCCCTCTTCTAGGAATGCCTTTTCTTTGCCTAGGAGGGATCAAGATGGTGGAGTTAGGAGGACATGGAGCTCACCTCTCCCCACAAGCGCATCAAAAATACGTCTACGGGCTTCCCTGGTGGCGCAGTGGTTGAGAGTCCGCCTGCCAATGCAGGGGACACGGGTTCATGCCCCATTCCGGGAGGATCCCATATGCCATGGAGCGGCTGGGCCCGTGAGCCATGGCCGCTGAGCCTGCGCGTCTGGAGCCTATGCTCTGCAACGGGAGAGACCACAACAGTGAGAGGCCCGCGTACCGCAAAAAAAAAAAAAAAAGTCTACGTGTGGAACAATTCTCACAGAAAACTAACTAGAAACTGGCAGAAGAACTCTGTACAACCAAAGCTGCAAGAAAGATCTCCACTTAACTGGGTAGGGCAGAAAAAAGGCATCAGATTGGGACCTGTGTCCCTGGGAGGGATCTGAAAGGAAGAGAAGGTCCACATGGGCAGACCCTTGCCCTGGGGAGTGAGCAGGCCGAGCCACAGTCTGAGTGTTCAGTCCTGGGGCCCTGAACATAGGAGACAAGCCCCTTTGGCTGCTGGAAGAACTGCTGGGACAGACAGAAGAGCTGCAGAAGCCTAACTCGACTCACAAGGAGTGCACACACATTGGCTGGCAACAGCCGGGGCAGAGAGAGCCCTGCGCTGGTGGCTCCTGCCTCACCAGACTCCCTAACCCAAACGGGGCGAACACCCCTGCTCTGTTCACTCCACACCACAGTCTGGTGAGATCAGGGTCAACCGGGCCATGGGAAAAGACTCAGTCTAGCTACACAGAGACAGCCCCGGGGGGGCCTGGGTTGTGATCTAGGTGGGGTGGCAGCAGCCACTGTCAGCGGCCACTCGGGCAGCACCCCAGGAGCAGGCAATGGTTCATCCCCCAGCTGAGCAAACACTCCCCGCCCCCATCCACACTGCAGCTTGGCGCAGGATCTGGGGCAGACAGGCCCAGGGAGAAGGCTCGACCTAGCTGCTCAGAGACAGCCCTGGGGGGCTGGGCTGTGATCCAGGTGGGGCACCGGCGACCACTGTCAGAGCTCGCTTCAGCGGCACCACAGGAGCACCCGGCCCCGCCCACTCCACAGCACAGCTCGATGCTGGGTCTGGGGGAGACTGGTCCTGTAAGAAGGCTGCCACAGAGGCAGCCCAGATCTCAGGCGGCAGCACAGCCACCTCAATCCCTGCAGCCACAGTGCCCTGACCCCCAGTCCCAGCCTAGCAAATGCCCCGGCCCCGCCCACTCCACACCACAGCCTTGCACTCGATCTGAGACAAACACAGCAGGGGAAGAGATGTGACCCTGGGCCGTGTCTGAGCAGAGCTGACGTCACCTACTTAGGCGGCATACTGGTGCTCTGTAAGTGCACCAGCCCCAGTTCCTTCGGCAATCCCCACCTTTGGGGCGGAGCATGCACTCAAGGGTAATGGAGCCTGATCAAGCCTGACCCTCAGGGCTTCTGCTGCAACAGCTGGGAACCTGACAGGGGGGTGACTGCCACTGAGCAGAGAGGAAGTCCTGCCTCACACTCTGCACAGGATTTAGATCCCCCAACATCAACCACACCCCCATCAGAGTGACAACAGCCAGTACACCCTGAGGGCAAACATGGCTGGTGTCCATATCAAAACCAGCCCTCACACCAAAAACACTGGACATCCACAGTCTACTCAGGGATGCTCTCACATAGAAACACTCCTTCAAGACCAAAATAGATAACTGTTTCTCCTAAATTCATGAAGACAGAGAACTACTCCCAATTAAAAAGAACAGCAGACAGAAAGACAAATGAAAAACAAAAGCAACATACGAGATCTATGGGATAATATAAAGTGTGTCAACCTATGCATAATAGGGGTTCCGGAAAGTGAAGAGAGAGAGAAAGGGATCAAAAATGTATCTGAAGAAATTATGGCTGAAAACTTCCCAAACCTACAGAAGGAAACAGATATTCAGGTACAGGAAGCACAAAAGTTCCCAAACAAGATAAACCCAAATAGACCCACATTAAGATATATCATAATTATTGGGTGGACCTAGGGACAGGATAGGAATAAAGACAAACGTAGGGAATGGAGTTGAGGACATGGGGAGGGGGAGGGGGAAGGGTAAGCTGGGACAAAGTGAGAGAGTGGCATGGACATATATACACTATCTAACGTAAAATAGATATCTAGTGGGAAGCAGCCGCATAGCACAAGGAGATCAGTTCAGTGCTCTGTGTCCACCTAGAGGGGTGGGATAGGGAGGGTGGGAGGGAGATGCAAGAGGGAGGAGATATGGGGATATATGTATATATATCTATAGCTGATTCACTTTGTTATACAGCAGAAACTAACACAGCATTGTAAAGCAATTATACTCCAACAAAGATGTTAAAAAATAATAATAATAGTTATTAGGCAGGCCAAAAAGTGCCTTCAGTTTTTTAAGTAAAAATAAAAGACTCATTTTTCATTTTCACCCAGAACTTTATTGAACAACATATTCACCCTTTTGTTCCACTACCTTCTACCATTTTTCAGGCAACTTCATAATTCCATCTTCCCAAAACTTTTTATCTTTTTTGAGCAAAGAACTGTTCCAGGTGCCTTTTACAGTCTTCCAGGGAATTGAAATTTTTTCCATTAAGAGAATTTTGTAAAGACTGAAATAAATGGAAATCTGAAGGTGCAATGTCTGCTGAATACGGCAGATGAATCAGAACTTCCCAGCCGAGCTGTAACAGTTTTTGCCAGGTCATCAAAGAAACATGTGGTCTTGCGTTATCCTGATGGAAGATTATGCATTTTCTTTTGACTTATTCTGGATGCTTTTTGTTGAGCGCTGCTTTCAGTTGTTCTGATTGGGAGCAGAACTAGTTGGAATTAATCGTTTGGTTTTCCAGAAGGAGCTCATAATAGAGGACTCCCTTCCAATCCCGCCATATACACAACATCACCTTCTCTGGATGAAAGCCAGCTTTTGGTGTGGTTGGTGGCGGTTCATTTCACGTTGTTGTACAGTATCCACTTTTCATCACCCGTCAAAATTTGTTTTAAAAACGGAACATTTTCATTACATTTCAGTAGAGAATATCATGTGGAAACGTGCTCAGGAAGGTTTTTTTCACTTAACTTACGTGGAATCCAAACATCAAAGCAATGAATGTAACCAAGCTGGGGCAAATGATTTTCAACACTTGATTTGGATATTTTGAGTATGTCAGCTCTCTCCCACGTGGTATAGCGTTGATTGTTCTCAATTATTGTTTTGATTTGATTGCTATCAACTTCAACTGGTCTGCCCAACCGTGGAGCAACATCCAGCGAGAAGTCTCCAGCACGAAACCTCGCAAACCACTTTTGACACGTTCGACCAGTCACAGCACCTTCGCCATACACTGCACAAATCTTTTTGTGCATTTCAGTTGCTTTTTTACCTTTCTTGAAATAATAAAGCATAAAATGCAAAAATGTTGTTTTTCTTCCATCTTCAATATTAAAATGGCTACATAAAAATTCACCAATTTTGATAAGTCTTTTTTTAAATGCATGCTGATATGACAGCTGTCACATACAATCTAACAAAATTGTTTCCAATGAAGTTAAAGACAACTAAGTGCTACTAGAGCCATCTTATGGAAAAAACCAAACGAACCTATTGGCCCACCCACTAAAATGGCAAAAGTTAAAGAGAGGATTCTAAAGACAGCAAGAGAAAAACAAAGAGATGTTTACAAGGGAACCCTCATAAAGCTATCAGCTGATTTCTCTGCAGAAACTCTGTAGGCCAGAAGGAAGTGGCATGATATATTCAACGTTCTGAAAGGGAAAAACCTGCAACCTAGGATGCTCTATCCAGCAGGATTATCATTTAGAATAGAAGAAGAGATAAAGAATTTCTCAAACAGGCAAAAACTAAAAGAATTCAGCAATACCACACCTAACCTAAAAGAAATGTTGAAGGGTCTTCCTTAAATGGAAAGAAGAATCCATAGGAAAGGGAAAATCCCAATAGGAAGAGCAAATATATAGTTAAGGACTGAAGATCACTCAAATAAGCCAGTACATAATTAAAAAACAATGAAAAAATTATAAGAGATTATAACTACAGTAAACAATAAAAGGATAAGCATGAAGATGTAAAGTAGGACATTGAAATCACAAAACGTGGGGTAGGAGAGTATAAAAATGTAGATATCTTTTAGAATGTGTTTGAACTTGAATGACCATCAGTTTAAAGCAAGTAGATGTATTTATGGGTCAACACACTTTAACTCCATGTTAACCACAAATAAAAAACATACAATAGATTCACAAAAACCAAAAAGAAAGGAATCAAGCACATACTACAAAAGAAAATCATCAAACTACAAAAGTAAAAGCAAGAAGAAGAAATGAACAAAGAAGAACTACAAAAACAATTGGAAAACAAGGATTAAAATGGCAATAAGTACATATGTATCAATAATTAATTTAAATGCTCCGATCGAAAGACATAGAGTGGCAGACTGGATAAAAAACCAAGAACTTGCAATATGCTACCTAAAAAGAAACTCACTTCAGGGCAAAAGACACAGACTGAAAGTAAGGGCAGCAAATGGAAACAACAAGAAAGTGGGGGTAGCAATACTCATATCAGACAAAATAGAGAATTTGGATTCATTCCAGGGTCACAAGGATGGTTCAGCATATGCAAATCAATCAATGTGATACACCACATTAACAAAAGGAACGACAAACCACATGATCATCTCAATAGATGCAGAAAAAGCATTTAACAAAATTCAACATCCATTCGTGATAGAAACTCTCACCAAAGTGGGTATAGAGGGAACATATCTCAACACAATAAAGGCCACTTATGACAAATCCACAGCCAATACAGTACTCAATAGTGAAAAGCTGAAAGCCTTCCCACTAAATTCAGGAACAAGACAAGGATGCTCACTCTCACTACTTCTATTCAACACAGTATTGGAAGTCCTAGCCACAGCAATCAGACAAAAATAAATAAAAGGTATCCACATTGGAGGGGAAGAGGTAAAAAAGTGTCACTATTTGCAGATGACATGATACTCTATATAGAGAACCCTAAGTCTCCACACAAAACTATTAGAACTAATAAGTAAATTCAGCAAGGTAGCAGGATACAAAATTAATATACAGAAGTCTGTTGCATTTCTTTACACTAATAATGAAATACGAGAAAGTTTAAAAACTATCCCATTTAAAATCACATCAAGGGACTTCCCTGGTGGTCCAGTGGTAAAGAATCCGCTTTCCAATGAAGGGGACGTGGGTTCGATCCCTGGTCTGGGAATTAAGATCCCACATGCTGAGGGGCAGCTAAGCCCATACACCACAACTACTGAGCCCACGTGCTGCAAACTACAGAGCCCATGCACTCTGGAACCCACGTCCACAACTACAGAGCCCATGTGCTCTGGAGCCCGCACGCCACAACTAGAGAGAAGACTGTGTGCCACAACGAAAGATCCTGCATGCCGAAACTAAGACCCAGTGCGGCCAGAAAAGACCCAACGCAGCTAAAAAAGACCCAATGCAGCCAAAAAATAATAATAAAATAAATAAATAAAATCGCATCAAAAAAATAAAATATGTAGGAACAAACTTATCCAAGGAGGTGAAAGACCTACATGCTGAAAAGTACAAAACATTGATAAAGGAAACTGAAGATGACTCAAGGAAATGGAAAGCTATCCTGTGCTCTTGGATTGGAAGAATTAACATTGTTAAAATGGCCACACTATCCAAAGCAATCTACAGATTTAATGCGATCCCTATTAAAATACCCATGACATTTTTTACAGAAGTAGAATAACCCTAAAATTTATATGGAACCACAGAAGACCCAGAATTGCCAAAGCAATTTTGAGAAAAATGAACAAAGCTGGAGGTATAACCCTTCCAGACTTCAGACAATACTACAAAGCTACACTAATCAAAACAATGTAGTATTGACACAAAAAAACAGACTTACAGATCAATGGAACACAATAGAGAGCTCAGAAACAAACCCATGCACCTACAGTCAATTAATCTACAACAAAGGAGGCAAGAATATACAATGGAGAAAAGACAGTCTCTTCAACAAATGGTGTTGGGAAAGCTGGACAGCTACATGTAAATCAATAAAATTAGAACATTCCCTCACACCGTATACAAAAGTAAACTCAAAATGCTTTAAAGACCTAAATGTAAGATACGACACCATGAAACCTCCTAGAAGATAACACAGGCAAAACATTCTTTGACATAAATCGTAGCAAAGATTTTTTAGATCAGTTTCCCAAGGCAAAAGAAATAAAAGCAAAAATTAACCAATGGGAACTAATCAAACGTAAAAGCTTTTGCACAGCAAGGGAAACCATCAACAAAACAAAAAGACAACGGACAGGATGGGAGAAAATATTTGAAAATGATGTGACCAACAAGGGGATAATATCCAAAACAACCAGCTCATGCAACTCAATATAGAAAAAACAAAACAACCCAATCCAAAAACGGGCAGAAGACCTAAACAGACGTTTTTCCAAAGAAGACATACAGATGCCCAACAGGCACATGAAGAGATGCTCAACATTGCTAATTATTAGAGAAATGCAAATCAAAGCTACAAGATGTCACCTCACACTAGTCAGAACGACTATTATGAAAAAGTCTACAAATAATAAATGCTGGTGAGGGTGTGGAAAAAAGAGAACCGTTGTACACTGTTGGTGGGACTGTAAATTGGTGCATCCACTATGGAGAACAGTATGGAGGTTCCTTATGAAACTAAAAATACAGCTACCATATAATCCTGCAATCCCACTCCAGAAAAAAAATGAAAATTCTAATTCAAAAAGATACATACAGGGCTTCCCTGGTGGCGCAGTGGTTGAGAGTCCGCCTGCCGATGCAGGGGACACGGGTTCGTGCCCCGGTCCAGGAAGATCCCACATGCCGCTGAGCAGCTGGGCCCGTGAGCCATGGCCGCTGAGCCTGCGTGTCCGGAGCCTGTGCTCCGCAACGGGAGAGGCCACAACAGTGAGAGGCCCGCATACCGCCAAAAAAAAAAAGATACATACATCCCAATGTTCATAGCAGCAATGTTCGTAATTTACAATTGCCAAGACATGGAAGCAACCCAAATGCCCATCAGCAGACAACTGGCTTAATACTTTTTTCCTCAACTAAAATTCAAGACCGTTGTTGGAGGTGAGGTTACCAATGGGTTTTTTAAACAATTCACGTCCAAGCACCAGGACCTTGATGCTAATAACTGTGGCATGTGCTGCACGTGCTGCACGTGCTTTCCCAGCATCTCTACCTCAAGGACTTTGGCTGCTGGAGCCTTTATTCCACTAGCCCTGCCTCACACACAAGGTGCAGGCTGTGGTCAGACCCCCTGAGGAGTACACCTCGTGGCCTGCACTCAGAGGCACCAGGTGCTCTGCTCAGATGTCACCTTCTCACAGAGGGTGACCTGTGATGGAAGACCACCTGATGGAAGAGAAAAATAACCCATTAGTCACTTCCATCCTCTTTTGTTGCTTCATTTTCTTTGCAACATTCTTACTGTCTGAATCCCAATTGTGATTTCCATACCTTTCATAGAACATTTTATTCACATAAGGATTACTTTTGTAAAGTTTGCAATTCAGTTAGATGGAAAGTCAACTTTTCCGTCGTATTTCACTTTTTTTCCTTTTTATTCTTAAAGGAGGATTCTCTGGATCACATTTCAGACATGGAAGAAGTTTGCAAAATTTACGAAAGAGGAAAGAGGAAAAGAAGAAAGGCGAGAGCAGCTCCGTAGGAAGGTAGCTGAAATTCTTCCAGACTTCCAGATGCTCACACCGCTGTGACTCAGGTGTACAGCAATCAGATGCTCAGCCCGTGGGTAAGGAGTCCTTGGTGTGCCAGTGGCCACGGCCCAGTGCAGTGCTTCCAGTGCTTGCAATGGGAATCTCCATCAGTCCGTGTGTGTGTGTGTGATCTCCACCCACCCACATACGTGCGCATATATCTGGTTTATGTTCTGTCACATACTTCTTGGATCAAAGAAATTATTTCGTGAATTTGTATTTCCTTCTTTGATTTCTCCAAGGTTGCTAATCAGTCCACTAACGCATTTATCACAGCAGGATCATCCAAAGGAACAGTCTAGAGCTCTGCTGTTCAAATGTACCCTATGTATTTTTAGGATTATAAACTTTAAAAAGGACAAGTGTTTGCTTGCCTGAGACTGTGGAGAAAAATATGTCCTTATAGCTTAATGTGAATTGTTGACAAATGTAACTTTAATTAAATAGAAATTAAAAGTAGTGAGCACTTAGAAAAGGAGGGCCAGTCGTCTGGTACCTTAGCATCAGCAACAGGCATCCTGCCAGACCCTGTCCTTTTTGCCCACCTGATGGAAAACCATGGATCAAAAGGCATCCTAGACAGCTGCTGCAAAGGGTAGCAGTGTATCCTGATTTCAGAGAAACTGGAGCACCAGAGATACTTCTCCTCAGTGCACTTTGCTAAGCATGAAGGGAAGTCCAAAAGGTAAAGGCTCTATCAAAGGCAGTCCAACAATTTGTTCAAGTGTCTGCTTGTGCTCCCAACTGCAACTTCTACGTAACACACTCGATCAGTCTTCCAGTCCTCAGCTCAGTTTGCTCTATGTATCAACGTACTTATCTTAAATTCAAAGAATGTTTTAATGTTTAAGATGCTAAAGAATATAAAGACTGACAAGACACTCCTGTGAATTGTCTGAGAGAGTTGCCTGCTAGAAAAAAAAGTTTTCATTACAAAATACATGCTCATTACAACAAATTCAGGCAGTAAATGCACACAGTAAAACGAGACAGTCCCTTGCAGCCCTGAGGTAACTACTATTACTTGATAAGTTGCAACTTGGAGTTGGTAAAATAAAACTCTGTGTGTTGTTCAATAAATTCTGTTATTGTCTCTTACTTCCTAGAAGGGATATCTAGCTACACCACCTGCAAAATCACATATCCTTTTTCCATAGAAAATGTATTATGATTTACTCAGATATGACAAACAATGTCCCTGTTCCCACTCATCTTTTCCTTTAATATGATTATAAAGTCATCATCTAAAAACTCTTTTTAAGACTAATGGCCACTAAAGAAATGCGACTAAAAGCAAGTCATAGTTAACCTCTTCCCATCTAAATAACTATCTGTCTTTACTTATCAGCAGCACAGTTATAGAATATTGGCCGGTATTAGCCCCCAGAAATAAAATATCAATTTTATTTTAATGCCAAGCCAGTAGATAAGGAAGGGTGACTATCTCAAGTAAACCTGCCAGGGGCCTAAATAAATCCCATAAAGCTTAAGTTTTCTCTCTTAAGCTTTATTTTAGTTTGATTTCACCTCAAGCAGCAATTAGAGATTGAGTCTTCAGCAGCCCATATTCTCATTGGGCCAGCGAGGACTTTTTAATCTACTTATAGAACCTTCTAAAGAGACACTGGGAAATAACTTAGAAAATGACCTCCTTAGTAAGTGACTTAGTAAATGACCTAACGTTTCTTACTGCACTCTCTTAAAGATATGATTTAAAGTGTTACTGCTGACAAAATGCCCAAATAAGCAGTATCCCTGGCCTACAAAACTGGAAAAGTAACCACAAGGAAAAGAACAGTTTAGGGCTAGGGACGGTTTAAGTCCACAGGATGGGAACATCTAGGTAGCCAAAGAGGCAGCCCAGGTCTAATGCAGGCTTTTCTTAAAGCAAAAGAGTTCAGGAGACACGCCAAGAAACAACAACGATTTTCCTTAAAGAAAGCACTTTATTTTCCATTTAAACAACGTGGTCACAGTACGTTATTTTACATAAATGGCAGTAATTTTTAAAATCTCCACTTAAAAGGCCTTGTGTCTGAGTCTGAGGTGATAAGAGGATATGAATACAAGTATAAAAACAGTGCAAAACGTTTAGCCCGCAGCGTCCAGCGTTGGCTTCACAAGTCCCCTTTTAACGTTGCTGAATCAGTTACGTTAAATTTAGTATTAAATAAATTTTCCTGGGTTTCCTCTAGTCTAACATCAGACCCAGAAGCGTAATCAGATGAAAAGGCTCAGAGGCCCCAACAACTCCAACTGGCAAATCACCTAGACCACAGGATCGCGACAAGCTGAGCTCTGTAACACGGCATCTTGTCAGTGGTGCCATGTGAAGAAATAGAGGATTTTAGTTGCATCGATAACTAGAATAGACTAGCTCTGCTTTTAAAGGTTTGCTTTTAAAGTATGAGTTTTCTAGAAGTTAGAGGTGCCCTCGGGAAGGCCAGCTAGGAACGTCACAAGCCCATCTCGGAAACCTCTAAGTCACAACCTCTAAGGGATGTGTCTCCACTAAACCATTCAGTCTTTGGCCTGCTGCTGATACTACAGTGAAACCCCTAGTGCCAACTGAAGTGGGGATAACTGTCCATTAGAAACAGGATTAACTGTAGCTGATTTTGCAAAAAGTTTATATTAATCACAACAAACCTCCACAAGAACAAACCGAATTTTATTCAGCGATCAGTTAAGCACAGCTCTCGTTCTCCCCCTGCATCACCTTGGCAATGTTTAATACAGAGTGGCATACTTGTCAAGCTGCTGATGAGAAAACCGGATTCCAAACAGGTGCCTCAAGCAAAGGTCTCTATCATCCATTGCTTGTTTGAGGAACTGCTCCTTTTTAAAATGCAGGGTACCGAAATAGAGCTAAAAATGCAGTCATATAAACCTGCTTACCGGGACGCTTAAACCTCACAAAACATTAATTTCTAAACATCCTGGTTAAAACTGTGCTTCTAGATGTCATATTTTTGCTTATATTAGTTGCCTTTTATAATAAAAAGCTGATGTCCTACCCAAAGGAAACAGTCTATTAAGCAGATGGTCACTATTACAGAGAACCTTACCAGCATTGTGTCTTCTGGCAGTGGAAGATTCTATTATAGAAAATTTTCTCTTGCTAAAAATTTTAGAAGTACCAAGGACTATTGCATAAGAGAAAGTTTGTAGCAGTCTTTCTGCTAGGCAGATGGTACAGTGGAAGACAACATTTACTTCATTCACCAAAGGAGACCACCAGTACTTGGAGAGCAAAGATTCACAGGATCCTAAAAACAGACACGCAGGTGGCTGACGTGAGAGGAGCAGCCCAGCGTCCCCAAAACACACTTCAGCCTTGATTCAGCAGCATCAGAGGAGCCTACCAAAGGGCTGCTGTCAGTGGACAGTTCACCTTAGGTGTGCCCAGCTATAATCACAAAGTACTCTTTGGGTAGCGTAAGAAACATTTCTAAATACTGAAGGATTTTCTCCCTTCGTGCAATCCTGATCCTCAACTATTTCTCCCTCACATCTTTCAAGTGGACCCATTTCCCTCCCCCGGGAAGAGTGTACAGGGGCATGACAGTAATGTTAAGTGGTCAGACTACAGCCGATCATTTACTCAACTTCACTTCCAGTATGTTTAACAGAAACTGAGGATTTGGGGTGAAAGTGGGGGACGCACTTGTCTGAAATACGTCGGGGCGGGCCTGCTCCTATGGCCAAGAAACTGCGGTTACAGGTCCGCAGGGCAATCCTCCCAGCCGCCGCCACCACTTGCGCCTGGGACTCATTTGTTCCCAGAGGCCCTGTCCTTTAAAGGGACGAAATCCCTCAAATAGCTCCAGACCCTAAAAGTAGGGTTGAAAGTCCAGGAGTAGAAACCAAGGATATCCCAGAGTCCACAGAAACTGCTCACACATAGCGCCTTGGTTGCTGCTCCTTTTGGTGCAAATACTTCAGTAGGCTTTTACCTCCGCAGAACCACAGAGCTTTTCAAAGGGTTGAGCTTTCCTCTGTAAACTTCCAACCTTGAAGTTCTCAACTTCAAACAAGCACCTGAATTCCAATCAGCCAGAATAATATACAAGGAGTTCTTATCTGAGTGAGGGAAACAGTGAGTTGCCCCATCCAGGTAACCCTGTTAGGGGTACACTGTTACAAAGACGATGATCATTCCTAATTCTCCCAAATGACTCTGGTCTTTAGGGTACTCCTGAGCTTCAGCACATCATATTTTGATTGTTGTTAAAGATTTGGCAAGAGGCCAAGATTACTGACTATACTAACATTTCTATGAATTTTATTATCAACTGCTAGACAATCAGAGTTGGCTATGCATCTGGCATTCAAGAGACTACAAGCAGAGATCTGTGGCCACATGTGCTGTCCTTGACATCATTACTCTCTCTCTCTCTCATCTCCAACCCACACAGAAAGGAATTTGTTACATCACCTCCAATGTTAATTCCAAATAAATGCTTGATTCTGGACCAGGGACAGGGTACCACTGTACCAACCACAGACTCTGCTAACATCCCCAGACTTGCTCTTTGGCTCATCCTAGTGGAATACGGAGCCTATCGTTCACTAAACAATCCACCTCTAGGGAGAGCAACGACAAGCCTGTATAAAAACGTGGTGCCTGTCTTAAGGACAGCCTCGATTAACGGCAGGACTAGGGACGGTGCCAGCTGCAGAGGGTGGCAATGCTGTAGAAGTAGCAATATTTCTTCTCGACCTTTATAAACCTCTTGCTACAGCAGCACGCACAGAAAGACGGACTGAAAAAGCTGGCAGTATTTTCCCTATATTAAGCTATTAGCCAAAACAAATTTAAGGGCTCATGAATTCTTTTGGGGTTCCAAAAAAAAGTACAGGTACAAAACCAAATATTTCAAGAGGGTATTTTTCCCCATGTGAAGCTGCTTCATCTTAATCCTATGCCAGAATAGACCCACGCGAAATATTTAATCCTTTACGCGTTTTCCGTTTTGAGACACGGTTGAAGAAACCATTTAGGAAGAGCCAGGGAAGAACAGTAATCTATTAATTAGTGGAAACCACACATACCCTGTTTCTTCTCTCCTAGTGAGATACTTTTATCTCGGGAAAGGTGAACGAGAAGTAATGTGCAAGTTAAGTGGGAAGACGTCAATCAGCCCCTCAAAGAGAGCTCATGCCGGAATAATGTGAATGCCAGAATACTGGTTTTTGCAGCTTAGTGCTATTACTGACAGGGTCTGAATTACTTATATCAACAAAAAAGTCAAGCTCTTGATATTAACCAGCCACCCTACCCACAAAGAGAGTAAAATCTTCCCGATAGGAGTGTCTGTTCTCGTCCAGACGTTGTCACAAGTGTGCTAGCACCTGACCAGGCAACACATGGGAAGAGGAAAAAAACACTGATGCCTACGGGAGTTACTTAGAGTAAACCCAAACAGAATAAATCCATAAGAAATAAGGTCAATATAAGAACTCATCACCTAAACTCATGACCACTGTGCATTATACTAGCAATAATTAGGCTTGTAATTATTATCAACTTTCAAGATCAGATGACTGAGTAAATCCATTTGGTCTTCTTCTACCCTGTTTGAGTAGTTAATGTCTAATACTTCAGAAAGAGAAATCCCCATAACTGTACAACATGGTATTTGGGGATCGTTTTTTCACTCTGAAATGCTGAAAATGGAATGGCTTCAATATTCTGACCTGAAATATTTTTTCCAGTCTTAGGAGTCTCCTAATAATACTTCCTACCTCTCTGGTGCTTTAGTTTTTCGTTGTTTTTCAGCGCTTTCCACATACCGCATCCCTCTCGTGACCCTCCCGTGTCCCCCCCGCACAACCACTCTGTGAGGTAGCCAGGGCAGCATCAGTACCCCACTTGACAAATGAACCTGAGACTCAGGGAAGTGACCTGACCAAGGGTCGCATGGCTATTAGGAGTTGAAAGAGGGACTAGAAACTACCCTAATCCAAAGCTCTTTCTCCCATACTAATGGGTGGCAATTGCTTCTATCAATTTCTGCATTAGCAATCCACATTCTTTTCAACTTCTGATGACTGAGTTAGTTAAGAAGGTGACTGGAAAGGAATGACTCTACTTTTACTGCTTTGATATAAAAATCCCTTAAATTGTGAAGTCAGAAAAATTAATTTCTTCCCAGTCCAGTGCCTAAACCTGAGCATGGCCCTATAACGCCTTTAAGAAACTGGGGATAAACACAAGCATCCTGTGCGCACCGAAGTGTAGGATGCAAGGGAGCAGAGGGAGGAGACGCCCTCCCGCCCCCAGAGCCGTACAGAAGGCACTTCATACTATGTCCTCAGCAGGGTGGTGGAAGGGGTGCGTGCCCAGGGTGGAGAACTGGTGCCAGTTCCGCAGGAAGCCCCGATTGTACTGGCCTGTGTCCACGATGAGCCCGCAGAGCAGCCGGCGCCCCGTCTTCTGTCGAAGGGCCTGCTGCACTTCCCTCTCCGTCACGTTGTAGCTGATGTTTATCAGCTGGATCAGGAAGATGTAGGCCATGCCCCCCATGATGATCACAGAGTACCACACGCAGGTGAAGCACAGAGCTGAGCTGGGAGCAGGAAAAGGCAGGTCAGGGCGGCCAACGCTTCACATTCAGAGAGCTCTCCCCATGGTAACATTTTACACACGTAGTACTGACTCCTAAGGACGCTGGCCCCTTCCCCGATGACCCCACTTGGAAGACACTTTTCTCTCCTCGGAGTGCCAATAAATAACCTGCTTCACTTATGACTCTTAACATGTTCTATCTTATAATTACTTGTGCCTCCTTTTCTAGGATGTGATACTAGAACAGCAGGGACTGTTTTGTGTGTTTCATGTCCCCCACACAGCCAACAGTGTCTGACACAACCGCAGTCAAGATCTGTTTGTGGCATGAATAATTCCTAAATTGTTCTTAACGCACAAGAAAACGGAGGCGCCGTGAGATTGCTGTAAACGTCCTCAAGGGAGCTGTGGGTGGGACGGAGCAGCAGTGCTAAGGTTGCTCATCCCCGTTCTTTTCCGTACAAGGCCGACGAGCACAGGTAAGAGGACAGCTCCCAGCACCAGCAGCCCCGAAGGAGCGCCAGGAGCACCGTCACATTTCAAATCCCGCTTTCCAAAACCAAACAGGGTCACACAGGACAAGAAAGCTGCTTCCAGCTCATTAATAAGGCTGTGAGGAGAGGCTGCCGATTAACGTCTGCCAAGTGATTATTTTCAAATATCTGCACGTGAGTTAGCGGGAAATTCATTCAGGATCTTCATCTGTTAAGCTGAAAGGGACCTCAGGGATGATTAAATCGCCACAAAGATGAGGAAAACTGAGGCCCAGTGAGGACACATGAATCGTGGGTCCATAGCACTGAGAACACAGCAGCAGGACTGTGTCCCTCATTTCATTTATGGGGCCCACAGAAAGCCTAGAAAACTCATGCTTACCAACATACAGACACAACGACCCCCAAGGGCCTCTGCTTTCTTCTCGCTCTTTGTTTTCAAGACACTCCCTGCTTTGTCCACATAGCACCCCTGTGCGGGCCCTTGTCTGTACCAGTCTGTGGACAAATCTCCCCCTCGCCACTGCAGAGCTAGACATTCGCGGGCATTAGAACAGATGGGCCCTCCTCCGCAGGTTAAGTTCCTGTCTTCTTTGTGTTCAGAGTCTTGATAGTTTGTGAAATCCTTCAGTGACTACTATTCTTAGTGGGTTGTGATAAATGTCCTCAAGCAGAGCTTTCGGGGACGGGCTGGGCAGGGGATTGGGCCAAAACTAAAAAGTTCCCGCTTCTGCTACAGCACGGAGATCATCACACTGTATAAATGGGCCCCAACCTAAAAACACTGAAGGAAATTCTGACCTAGATACCACAGTAATCATGAGTGGTGATGTAAAAAAAAAAAAAAAAAAAAAAGTAGAACAGGAAAAAATCAATGGAGGTTAAAAAGAAAAGAAAGGTTACAGAGATTGTAAGCATTTCACGAAAGGGTCAGAAGCGGTAAATTAAGACTAGGCTACAAAGCACCAGAAAACAGCAATAAAGTGAGAATTTCCCCAATAACAAGCGACAAAAGAGACCACACCCATACCCAGAGACTGCTACTTTAGTTATCATTTCAGTTTCACTGTGGCTACCTTGGGCATGCTAGCGGTCGTTTGACTCTGAAGTCCCAGAGAAAGCCTAGTCCTACCTGTAGAGCACTGGTTCCTCACTTTTTAAGGTCAACGTTCCTTGTGACATCACCCAGAAAAATGCACGTATCCACTGCACAACTGTGTGTTGGCAATTTCAGGGATACCCAGCATCCCCAGAACCTGTCCTGTGTTTTGGGTGAGAACCCCTAACCTAGCAGTGAATCACAGCCCTGTACATTCACTGCAAACCCACTCCCTCTGCCGTGGGGCCCCGTATGGGGTATCCATGTCTCACCTGTAATTTGCATAAACTCCAGGGCAATAGAAGAGAGCTGTGAAGACACTTCTATCCGTACAAATGGTGTCCAAGGTCAGCGTTATCCCGTACACCGAGGTGAGCAGGAAGATCAGAAGGGCAAGCATAAATGCTTGATGATTTGATTCTCCGACACAGCTATTTATCCTCCAAACAGCACAGAGGGGGAGAAAGCAAACATGTTTTTAAAAGTTCTCTAATAGCTCAATAAACAAGAAAGCTTTTAAAACAGAGATAGTGTGAGTTTCAGTTATTAAAAAATAAGTTCTCTTGTTTTTCAATTTTAGGGAATTAAAAACTTGTCTGCTGAGAGATGTAGTCTTATATTCTCCGCTCTTTGCAAAGTGAAATCATATCATTAGCTTAAGGACAAGACTAAGTAAAAAAGCAGAACCTGGCTAACAAATCTTTCTAGATATTAATAAGTGAAGTCTGTTACCCAATGGTAAGAGAGTTAACACTGTAATCACCACCTAAGGATAGGATGGTATCAGAGTTATAAAAACTTAAAAATGCTAAATCAGAAGTATTATACAATGTGGGAAAGCATATATTACATACACATATTAATAAAAGATCCCAAGAGGTTAGAAACACAGGGTGGGGTAGAGAACTCAATAGTATGCAGACTACTTGTCAGGTACAGAGTTCCAGGTCGTGGCCATTTGCAGGGCAGGATGACAGGCACGCCGGGACGCTCCAGCGGGCAGAGATCTCCCAGGCGAGGCTGCAGGATCTCTGCACACCAGCGCGTGTAAATGGGCCCCCAACCTGCACACACGCACGCACACACCCAGGTATGCACGAGCATAAATGATGAAGACAGAGAAGAGTAAAACCTAAAAATGAAAATACCTGCTTACTCCAAAGACAAAGCCCCAGAATAGAGCTGTCCCTGTTCATGACCCTTGAACTTAAGGTCTGCTCCTGTGTCCTCCAGGGCTGTCTGCACCCTCACCCTGTCCCGTGTCCCCTTCTGAGGGGGAGAGTGTGACATGATCAGAATCCTAGATAAAAGGCATAATTCACTGACCATGACTGCCTCAAGAGCAAGCTGCAAACATGCTACTTACAGCATTCATATCTGAATTAATCACGCTCCTTTTGTTTAAGATTTATTCAGTAAAGCTGCACCATTTTCTTTAAAAGTTGCAACGCACATCTTACGGGTGTCCTCAGGTGTCCTCGTTTGTCACTGGCCAGCAAAGAGGTACCCAAAAAGCCCATTTCTGCACCACTAACCAAATAGGGAGTTATCTGTCAGGGCCTTAAGTCAATAATGTCAACTAGAAATCACTGGTAGCATCAAAATGATGATGGATACATGGTCAGAGGATAAGAGTCACCTAAAAGTACAGGAACACATTCTTGAGCTCTGTGAGCACAGGGAGATGTGCCTATACTATGTCTGATACATTCTTTTTAAAAAAAGTCATTCAACTGTAGATACTTCTCTCTTAGAAAGGAGAAAATGAGGGCAAAAGAGAAAGCGGGAGGGCTTCCCTGGTGGCGCAGTGGTTGAGAGTCCGCCTGCCGATGCAGGGGACGCGGGTTCGTGCCCCGGTCCGGGAAGATCCCACATGCCGCGGAGCAGCTGGGCCCGTGAGCCATGGCCGCTGAGCCTGCGCATCCGGAGCCTGTGCTCCACAACGGGAGAGGCCACACCAGTGACAGGCCCGCGTACCGCAAAAAAAAAAAAAAAGAGAGAAAGCGGGGGAAAAAAAAAAAACACCTTCAGGAAATGACTGAAAAGAACTAAATTTGTGAAGCTCAAAAAACTGATGACTAAGTGGGAACATCATAACAGCCCACAAATATCTCCAAGGTGTAAAGCTGGGAAGGAGAGAAATTTGAGGAAGGCATAAAGGAAGAGCAAACCCGGCGAGAGAGTCTCACATGAACGTACCCTCCGCAAGCCTCCAGATTTTTCCAACATACCAGACGCAGTGATGATCCATCCTCCTCACACAGACGCCGCAGATCCGGCAGTGCCAGGCCCGGGCCGGCCGCACCAGCCGGCACTTGGCGCACCAGTCCTCCTTCCCCATGGCGGGGCTTCCGGCCGACGTCCTGGGGCAGCCCTTAGGCTCATCCTTGGGCCCGCGGTTGTTGAGACCGCCCGCTGGGTCTGCGCCGGGGAACCCTTTGGGCTTCTCCAGCCCTGTCCTGTTCAGGCATTCGGTTTGGCTGCCGCTTAGAGATCTGTCATCGCTTGCTGGGTTTCTGAGGTAGCCTGGATCCTTCTTGGCTCGGCACAAGGCTAAGAGTATGAGAAGTAACCCGCAGGTAAGCAGTGCCAGCCGAGTGGGCCCTACACGCCCCCTGGGGACCACCTCCTGCAGGAACACGTAGTACATGTAGCCCAGAGAGAACAGTCCGAGGCTCAGGAAAAACAGAGTCTGTTCTTTTCTTCTGTGAGTGAGGTAGTAATACCGCAGAGCCAGCACAGGGAGGGAGGCCAACACCACCCCCCCGAGGAGGAGATGCCACGAAGCCACTCGGAGGAAGACAGGCAGCAGCAAGAGTGGGGGAAGGAGGCTAATGTTAACTTTCCTGGCTCCCCTAAGCCAAGGAATCCGGAGGCGGTCAGAGATCGTATCCATGATCCTTTCGTAGGTCTCGGGCTGCACGGACTTACACGTGATCCATCTGTTCAGAGAGAGCACAGAGAAGGTACCTCCAACGTGTTTGTTGAATTAAAAACCACTCAACACTGTAGGCCAGACAGCAGGATAAATGATAAAAGATGCCAAAGACCAAGCATTCTACTTCCTTACTATTAAACACGAGCTTTTCAGATTCATGTATAATTTTTTAATACGAATGAGAAAATGTTTAGATATTTAACAGAACTATTTCTCCACGAAACACACAGGAATACACACGTATTCCACATAAGTCCTGTTCAGACTGGGGTGGGCATAGAGACATAAAAATCTCAAAAAAATTCACCACCAGGCTTCCCTGGTGGCACAGTGGTTGAGAGTCCGCCTGCTGACGCAGGGGACATGGGTTCGTGCCCCAGTCCAGGAAGATCCCACATGCCGCGGAGCAGCTAGGCCCGTGAGACATGGCCGCTGAGCCTGCGCGTCCGGAGCCTGTGGTCCGCAATGGGAGAGGCCACAACAGTGAGAGGCCCGCGTACCAGAAAAAAAAAAAAAATTCACCATCTAGTTGTGAAGACAACATGGGAATTCAAGAAATATTAGATAAGTGACAAAGTAGCAAAATCACCCAATGAACTATTACAGTCAAACACGGTAAGGTGTGCTCAGAGGAGAGGACACACTTCTGGGTGGAGTCATTGCAGAGGTCTTTGTGGGAAAAGACGGATTTGTGCTCAACCTTGACAGCTGGCTAGTATTCCTGTGGGTGGAGAGGAAGGCAAGGAGGCGTTCCAGTGGAGAGATGCATGTGCAGCACAAAACCTGTCCTGGGCCGGGGGAGTAAACCAGTTCATTAGGGCAGGGGGCTGCATAAGGAAGCGTGGAGGTCAAACTAGTACAAGTCAAATGACTGAGCTTGGTGGACAAGTAGTATTGTTGACTTTTTTGCATACTTAGGCTATTATGGAAAGGAACAGTTTAAGGAAGGATAACATTGGTTTTAGAAATTTAGAATTTTAAAAAAAATTTAGAATTTTCAAAAATAGGGCTAGACTTGGAAGTGAATGGGAACTAAGTATAAGGGAGGCATACAGAGCAGCAGGTCTGTGGAAATGCTGGGAGCCCATCTCATCCAGAAGGGTCTGGAGAGAAGAAAACTGAGGGACAGCCCGGGTCTCAAGGGCTGGGAGGGAGGAAGAGTTAGAAGGCCAATGGAAGAGCTGTGGTCTTGAGTGATGGAGGTTACAGAAAAGGCATCATTTCTCCATTCATTAGTCCAAAGTGTTCTACTTTCTCAGTATGGATTTTAGACTAAGATTAAAGAACCTACATTTAAAGACACCTGTAAGAGACTACTGACACTGTCAAGGAAGAATTACAAAGGGATTATGGGGTACTAGACTACAGTAGTCCCCAAGAACGCTTCTCATGGCGAGATTAACATACCAAGCAGCATACCAAATCAGCAATGTGCCACTGCAATGACTTTTTTTAACCAGAAGGAATTGATGGGAAAAGCAAGTTTCCACCATCTGTGTTCTCCCCACATTATGCTTTCCATGTGATAATTTTTAAATATATAATTATTTAGAAAATGGATAAAAACCAGGTTATTACTGTTTGGCACAAAATTTTTTCATTGATGTTAGAAATCATCTCTTTGGATAGTTAATTTCCATCACTTGGGATAATGGTGAAAATAAAAGCCAAATACAATAGCATCAATCAGGACTGTGTTGCTGCTCATGCTGAAAACAGCCAGTCCAGGGGAGGAACATGCCTTCTGGCTGGATTTCCTCCCCAGAAACAAGGGGTGAAACCGATTCCAAGAGCAGGAAAATGATTTTTCAACCCTCAAGGCCCTGTGTGGCCAAGTGCAATCCCGTCCCAAGATGTCAGTCTCTGAATGCTGAGACCACTGAAAATTGTAGGAACTTTCTGGTACTAATGTGTTCATTTTAAACTTACAGATTCTCTGGCCTGCATTTTATTTTTTTTAATGCGTTTAACTTGCCTACTATCCCTTTACCTGCCTGTTCTCTGTCACCTCCTCTCTTTAAATGAGAAATAATAATGTCCTAGTAAACTGAGCTGGACAGTTGTGCACTACTGAGTAATAATTCATCTTTATAAAGTCCTCACACTTGACATAAAAGACAACTTTCAGTTGGAGATAAGTGGAAATAGAATGAAGAGCAAATTCTAGTGTTCTGGATGGCTAAGCTGAAAGTATGTATATACATGGTAGTTCTCAAGAGGGCCAGAGGGATCAGCATCAAGAAACACACAGCTCTTACCTATCACACCCTTCATCCAGATCTTGGCAATCACACAAACAAGCAGCCACGTGGTTCTTTTCCCCATTTCGATCTAGGTACTCGCAGCAGCACAGGGGCTCCAGTTCAGGTTCTTCCGCTTTGTTTTTCTTCCCTGGCTTCATACTGCCCTTCTTGGTCATGATTTCCACCTGTCACCATGAGGCATAAGAAGCCCTCAGGAAGTAAAGTGGAAAGAACACAACTCACATCTTGTAAGCACATCCAAGCCTATCCCTGATTAACCACCAACGCCTGAGAAATCAAAAATGAGAAGAGGGGGAGGTGGTCCCCTTTTCATCAGGCTTTACTGGCTCGGCGTGGCCAGACACAGAGCTCTAGGGCTCTAAGGGCTCCAAGCGCCTTCACCGCCAGGTCCCCATTCAGGACAGGCGCCGCCTGGGCGCTAGCCGTTCCCATGACAACAGCCTACTACGCGGCCCGGGACAGCCGGGGCATGGGTGGCTGCACTCACCTGCGGGTGCGGGCTGGGGAGGGCCTGGTTGTCCCCGCCCGAAGCCAGGGTGCGGGTGGAAACACCCTCGGGGCTGCGGGCGGAGGCAAAGCGTGTATCCGCTGGGGCCGACTACCCGGCTCCGGAGAGGCCACCCGGCGCCCGGGCAGCGCTCAGGGTCGCCGTCCAGACCCACTTCTCCGCCGCGAGGTGGGCGCGCCTCTCCCGCCCCGGCCAATCGTGAGGACGTGGGTGGGCCGAGAACACCGCCCGGCCCGAAGAATGACCTTGGGAGGGAAGTTACCTGCGCTCCCGGGCCGAGGTGCGGCTGCAGTCAAAGAGGCCGAGGCGGAGAGGAGAAGGGTCGGCTCCTCCCGAGGCGCGGACGCGTCTGCCGATCTCTGCTCTACGGGGCTCCCGGCGCGATGGCTGGAGTCTCAGGGACCCCGGCTCCGTTCTCCGCCGCGCCCTCTCCGCCGCCGCCCACCTGTGACCACAGCCGGCCGCCGCTGGGGCGGTGCGCCCGCCTCCGGCGGTGTCCCCCGCCAACCCCCGCCGTGTCCCCCGCCGCCCCACCGCCAGCCGGACTGAGCGCGGCAAGTCCGCGAGCTTCCGGGTGCCCCGCCCCCGGCGCCGGGCATCCCCCGCCCGCACGTGCGGAACCCTCCGGCGAGGCCCCTCCCCCGGCCCGCGGCCCTGGCGCCCGGCGGAGCGGAGGAGCGAAGGCCGGGCTCCGGCAGCGGGTCCAGGCAGTTGGGTGCCGGGCTGACCCGCACCTCCGCCCAGCCCCGCCCCAGAGGCGGCCGCCCGGACCCCGACCGGACCCGCGGGTGCCTGCGGGCGGCGCGTGGGCAGGGAAGCCTCCCGAGCCTTCGGGTCGGCGAAGGCGGAAATACGGGAAACCTGCAACCCTGAGAGTTTCCTAAATACGTGAGACCCGTAGGTCGGCAGGTCTTCGTTCAGACGCCAGCAACAGGCGTTGGGGGAGATCTCCACAGCAAAATGTTACCGACGTACCGCCCCCAAATTCGCTAACCTTCTCTTAAAGGCCCAGGTCACTGTCCCTGATCTGTTAATTATCCAACTTGTTCATTTTCATGATTTCTGGCCAGCAGTCTCTACATGAGACCAGCAGGCCTATCTAGTACTCTTGCTCCAGAAAGCTGCATATTTGAAATGAAACTGCCCTAAGATGAGAGTCCTCTTTGGGTTTCACTTTTGCACAAAATTTATTTTAAAAGGGTGTAGGCCCATGTATACGTTTTCACAGAAACAGGCTTTCTAGTTTGGGGAGGGTTTGACCGAAAAAGAAGGAAAACAACTCAGAGATTTGGAGTTTTATTGATATTCAATTTACATAGGCTCAAATACAATTAACTGAATGCATACATATTTAGTTGTAATTTATAAAGCAACTTAACTTTGGTAACTTTCTTTGAGGTATTTTATGAAGTTCAGGTTTTAAAGAAATATCACAAAAATACTCAGCTTGTCAGTGACCATTTTTGTGAAATTAACAGAGAACAAGTTTTCAAGTTTATAATCCAGTCACTCTTGCTCAGTCAGACACATCATAAATCCTTATCAAAAACCTCCAGGTAGGTACACTGGTATCCCAAGGTAGGTTAGTTGAGATTCTCCCAGAGAAACCCGTTTTTCCTCTAATCCAGTCAATAATTTTATTCTCTATGGGCATCTCGAAAATGACTTTAGCAATCCCATGTGGCTTGGGTGACTGGGTAAAAAAGAGACATCTAACTAAAGGCAATTGTTATTCAAGCAGTAAGAATATATACAAATTATTCTGCACTGTCCTTCTCTTGTTCCAGAGACATCACTTGTATTGAGACACATACGCCTAAAAACTTTTAATGAAGAGCCAAAGCTCATGTCTGATTTACAACTTGTCAGTGCACTTATACTGGGAGATAATGCCCCCCCAAAGTCTTAAAGAGCTAAAGTTTGTGTCTGGCTTACAACTGACTGACTAAAGCCACACATGTGAATGAGTAAATGAAGCCATACGTGGCTACTGAAAAATAGTCCACAAATTATAATATTTTCAACCAGATGGCTCATTTCCACCATGAAAGTCTGCTAAGCTGAAGCCAAGCTTAGTTCAAGTATTCATTTGATCTGTCACTAAAATGCCCAGATTTTAACATAATCTTCTAGTTTTTAAAACTCAGAGCATGGTTCTTCGTTTTGAGAGATGGTATCCTACATGTTTCCTTTTCCAAAATTGACTCTTCTGCCATATAATGTATGAAGAGGCAAGATAATCTCACCTCTGAGAGCCACCTGAAGAAACACCTATTTCTTTCATAAAGATACCACATGGCTGAAGAACCTTTCAGATAATAATCATCAACATGCAGATTCAAAAGGTTTGACTACTGAATTTACATGCTAAATAAATGAAGACATTGTATTGATAATATTTACAGTACAAGAATCTATAAATGTTATAATAGATGCCTGAAAACTGATCCTTCAGAGTTAGTAATGATTTAGAGATTTCTTCTTATATTGTCTTCTTTATCCTCTTGAATGTATCTCAACTGTGAAAGCAGCCTATTGGACACACACTGATTCTGTGCTAACAGATAAACTTAAAGCGTCAAACTTCAAACCTCACTGTGAAAATGAGGCCATACCACTCAGTTCAGAATGTCTCATTTTCTTTTTGTATCATAGAAATTCAAATCCACAATATATTTCACACTTCACTGGAGAAATCCACAGCTTAGAATAATGTATAAGAAATGAAAGGATGGATTCCTAAGGCCATCAGAGACTAATTCTCCAATAAATGTTATTAAAAAGAATGTTCACATTAGAAGTACAAATAATGAGAAAATATGGAAATGTTCCTGTGACAATTCAAATCCTTCACCCTCTAGTTTTCTTCAAGACGTTTTCTTTTGGTTCCACATATCTATAATTTTGGTCCTTAAGATCACTAGCTTTGGACAGCCATGCCTGTCTTGTTCTTATTTAGTAGATCAAAGGTTCTCTGTAGCATAATGAGTGAGCTCTTCAACTGCAAAGAAAAATTTTCAAAATCAGATTGTTTAAATTTTTCTGATTATTTGTATGCCAAAAGTTTGCATTTAATAAAATTCTGTCTATACTGATGCCCAAATAAAAGACTAACTATAAAACATCTGATTCCTTTGGTTATCTGTCAGTGTGACTGCTAGCGTTCTTTCCATTTGCTGTAGTATTGCACTTCTTCCTACAACATATTACTGTGTGCTTTACCTCCCAATAAGTCTATTTGTCAAATGATCCAAAGTGAAGGGCTTGTTTTCTGAAATGGTTTCTGAAGCTACAGTGGTCTCCCCACCATCCCCTAAACAACTCAAGTTCCACTCAAGGCCTTTGCTTGCTATTATGCTCATGTTCATCTTCACCTATCTAAAACTTACCTGTCCCCACCATTTCCATACAGTTTTCCCTAATCATCCTGCCTCTAAACTCCTAAAGCTTTACTACTTACTTTGACACTTAATTTTGTACTTTTTTTTAATAGTCTTTAACAATACACATGGATATCTGACTTCTCTAATAAAATTGTAGACAACTTGAGAGCAAGGCTTATGTCTTACATATGGACACAAAGGGGGGAAAACTGCGGTGGGGTGGGGATGGTGGTGTGCTGAATTGGGCGATTGGGATTGACATGTATACACTGATGTGTATAAAATTGATGACTAATAAGAACCTGCAGTATAAAAAGACAGACAAACAAAAACAAAGAATTATGTCTTATTCTTTTTTGTATTCATTCACTCATTCATTCATTCAACAAATATTTTTTGCTTACCTGTTACATGCTGGGCACTGTGCTAAGTACTGGGTATACAATGGTGAACCAAATAGGCACTGTCCCTGCCTTCATGGAGCTTACAGACTAGTGAGGGACTCAGAACTAAAACGAATAATTACACAGATAAATATATACTTACACACTGTATGAAGTTTTTCACTTGAACAACTGGAGGATAGTAGTATCATTTTTTGAAATTAGGTCAACTAGAGGAGAACCAGGTTTGGCTCAAGATGAAAACTTAATTCTGTTTTGGACATGATCAGTTTGGGATGCCTGTTAGCCTCGAGGTAAAGATGCCAAGTCAGCAAGTGGCTGTATGAGTCTGGACTCAAGGAAGAGGTCAGGATGAGAGACATGCTTTGGGAGCCATTGGTGCATGTGGTAATCCAAGTTAGGGGAGCAGCTAAGATCACCTAGAGGGCAGTAAAGGAGAAGGGAAGAGAATCTAACGCAAAAGGCTGCGGCACTGGGAGAGGACGAGGTCAGGTAGCAGAGATGGTTTTAACCAGCAAAAAGCAGTTTTACATTATGCTAAGTGGAAGCCAGGCATGAAAGACTGTATATTATATGATTCCATTTATATGAAATGTCCAGAATAGGCAAACCCATAGAAATAGAAAGTAGATTAGTGATTTCCAGGAGCTGAGAGAGTGAGGGATGGGAATGACTGCTCATGGGTACAGGGCTTCTTTGGGGGATGATAAAATGCCCTGGAATTAGATAGTGGCGATGGTGGGACAACCTTGTGAATACACTAAAAATTCTTTAAAAGGTGAATTTTACGGTATGTGAATTATATCACAATAAAGCTGTGTTTTTTTCCATGGTTCCAAAGAAGGGAAGATTAGATACATTTCAAGAAAGGAATGGTCAGCTTTGTCAAATGCTGGCACTGTAAGATGAAAACTTAAAAAAAAGAAAAGAAAAAAAAGGTATATTAACTTTAAAAGCCAGAGGTCACTGGGGAGCTTAGCTTGAGCAGTATCAGTAGAAGATGTGGGGGAAGAAATCAAGACAGTGTGAGCTGAAGAGTGAGTGAGCAGATTAAATACAGGCATCCAATTTTGCTCCCTCCTGAAACACCACCAAAAGCACGGTAAAGGGATTCTTTTTTAAGACATAAGTGCACAAGGACAGAGGAAAACAGAAAAGGTGACAATAGCAACACAACTTTGGAAACTGGGTAGCGGATGGATTACTTAGCAGCCCTGAAAACGCTGAATCCTAAGCTAACAGTAGGGAAAGCTGAGAACCAACTGAAGCTGAAGAATCCTCTAAAGCCTCAGGAATTGACAGGCATCTGTGGAAATGGGAATAAAGAGGAAGGGACTGAAATAAGGATTGGATGAACTTTTGGACATGTGGCCTCTCCTACTACCTGGGCAGAAGTCTGAAGTCCTATTTTCTGGAGAGGATAAAAAAGAGGGTCTCTGGCAGTCTGGCCAGGAGGACACCAACACATCGTTAAAGATAGCAGTACCATACCAAAAATGGGGATTATACAAAAAACGTGTATACTGCATGTTGAGATCATCCCTTTGCCCTGCCCTCCTCAATCTCTCTACTCTCACTCACCTAAAATGCTGGCAGCCAGCTCTTAGTCCTTCAGGAAGGAGACTGGAAGAGTCTTCTCTGCGGAAACTGACCAATCCAAGAGAAAAGACCTAAAGATACTGACATCAGGACTTCTTAGCCAACGGCCCAGCCAGATCTACCAAGAAGTTCAGAGTAGACCAGCCCAACCCACACGATAAGAACTTTGGATCTATACAAGCAGACAGCAAAGGACTACAGACATCCAAAGAAATCCTCTAACCCTAAGGATAGAAATCAAAACAGGGGGAAAGGACCTGCTGGAATGTGGGTATGCAAGAAGAGGAAAAAAAATTTTTTTGTAATTATCAGTAATACGGTCAGAGAGAAAGATATTATGGCCACTTTAAAAGTTCACAATGCCTTAAAAATGAAAATTCAGAGAAATGGCAGCTCTTTGAAATTAAAAACTTGTTAGCAAAAACTGAAAAACTCAGTAAAAGAATTTGAAGATTAAGTTGAGGAAATCTCTGAGGAAGTAGAACAAAAAGGCAAAAAGATGGAAGCTGGAAAGAAAAGGTAAGGTCAGACAACCTGTCCAACAGAAGGCAGACACCTGATTACAGGTGCTATAGAAAGTCAGGGGAGAGAAGGTGGAGGAGAGGAAATCATCAGCCACATAGCTCAGTATATCCCAGGACGAAAGGGCACCAGTTTCCAGACGAAAGGATCAGGAATCTGGCAGCCTCAGAATTCTCAGTAGTAACACTGGAAGCCAAAAGGCAATGGAGCAATGCCTTCAATTTTCTGAAGGAACCTTATTTCCAAGCTAGAATTCTATCCCCAGCCAAATAATTAATCAGAGGGGAGGGACAGAATAAAAAAGTTCAGACAGGTGAAGTCTTAAAATATTTACCTCCATAGCCTCTTTCTCAGGGAGCTACTAGAGGATATGCTCCATTAAAAGGAGGGAGGAAACCAAGAAAGCAGAAAACATGGGATATGGGAAACAGGAGGTGGGCAACAGGAACCCCAAGATGATAGCTGTGCACCTGCAGAGAGGGCCACTGGCCCTGCCTGGAGCCCGTCAGAGGCTCCATGGATTGAAACCCTGAGGTGACCGAAGATGATGAGAGGAGACAGAGCATCAGGGCATGAAACACTTATAAACAATACAGTAAAGTGATCAACTGTAATAAGAAGACAATTTCAGGGGTAAGAAAAAGTAGCCGCGGTTCATTCTATGGCTCAGCTCAGAACAGTAAACTTAGTCAAAACAAAGCCAACACTGAATACTGATCCAACCAAAATTACAACTTCCTTTGGAGGATGGGGGATGAGAAATGGGAGCATGAAGAGGTGAAAGAAAACAAAATCCCAGTCTCCATAACAGGAAGTCAAAAGATAACGTCTAAAGCTGAAAAATCAAGAAGTATCAACACATGCTTGTTGTTTATAAATATGGAGGTAAACACCAGAAGAATAAACCAAGAGAGTTAGATTGTAGTCTTTGGGAAAGAAATGGAGAAGAGGATACCAGGATTGCTATTTTTCTGAAACAACCCTGTAGAACAAGTTAACTCTTCATGTGAATGAGTGACTTTGGTGAAAATAAAACCTCAAAAAAGTGAAGGAGTTATAAAGGATAATATAGTGACAGCCAGAGTAGGCAACTCCGAGAGTGCCTGACTGTGGAAGGGAGGAGAGCGATAGATGAGCAGATAGAGAAGGATGTGGATGACGCGGGTGTTCTAATGTAGGAGATAAGAGAGCAGGGGAGGTGCTGATGGAAAGATCCAGCTGAATGAGGGAGTCTGAAGATGGGGAAGTTAGAGGGGTGGATGGAGTCTCCTGCCAACTCGTGCTGAGACTTGCGTCCCACAGGCAGAGCGATGCTTCTAATGGAGTGCAGAACAGGATGGGTGCAGCAACAGGGGAAGGTCTGTAGATCTGGTTATGGAAGGAGAGGGAGGGTCTCTTTTCTCCTTGAGGCATGGTCATGAGTTCAGAGTCAGCAGGAAGGGAGCGGAGAGGATGAGAAGAAAAGTGAGAGTATGATCTACTCCTTGCTGAGGGGGAGGAGAAAGTTCCTAACTGCAGGCACTGTGCATCTGAAGAGTGCCTAGTGGAAGCACCTTTAGTGCCCCACATGATGTTCTAAGAAATGCTCAATAATTGAATCTTCTAAAAAACAAACCAATGCATAGAAGAAAAGGATGGAAGCAAATAAAACAAAATTTTAAAAGTGATTAGGGGCTTCCTTGGTGGCGCAGTGGTTGAGAGTCCGCCTGCTGATGCAGGGGACACGGGTTTGTGCCCCAGTCTGGGAAGATCCCACATGCCGCGGAGTGGCTGGGCCTGTGAGCCATGGCCGCTGAGCCTGCGCGTCCAGAGCCTGTGCTCCGCAACAGGAGAGGCCACAACAGTGAGAGGCCCGCGTACCGCAAAAAAAAAAAAAAAAGTGATTATGTCTGAATGCTAGTAGGTTCTCTTCTATTCTCTATTTTTCAATTTTGAAAAGTACCTATGTATTATATTATAATGGAAGTATTTGTCCCCATTTTTCAAAGGGAATCCTAAGTTTTGGTTCATAGAACCGAGCAGCACACATTGATGACACTATGTTCAAGAGATAACGCTTATAGCAAAACACCAAAACAACCTAAATGCTCATTCTTCAGTGGAGAACTGGTAAAACAATTATGCCACATATGTACAGTTGAATTCTATGCAGCTGTTAAAAGAAGAGGATATGGAAGTATCTCCATGATACATGGTTAATAGATAAAAACAAAATAATGAGCAGGTTAATAGATTAAAAACAAAATAATGAGCATGGTTAATAGATAAAACAAAATAATGAGTAATCTACCACTTCTATAAAAAGCTGATATTGAGCATGAAATTTTATATAGAAGGACCAATAAAAAGAATGAGGTATATGTATACAAGCTGATAGGGAAACATCTTCAAAATATATTACTAATTGAAAAAAGAGGGTATGCAACGGCAAGTACAGTACGTTCCCATTTTGTTAAAAACAAAAAGTACAAGTCACTATAAAATGTATAATCCAGAAACTGGCAAGGGTAGATGCCTCTAGGAGGGGGATTTCTTCAAATAATGGTACAGTAAATATTCTCTCGAAACCAGAGGAGCAGCTGATTCACTGTGATGACTACTGAGTAACGTGGTACACAGAGGTGCTGACCTGTTCCAGCATCACGATGGAGTCCCGGAGCACTCCTTTTAAGCGATGGGCCTGATCTTTGCTCTTTTGAATATTTTCTGCTCTTGACACCATATCAGAGGCTAAACTGAAAGAAAAATACCATCTTAAAGATCAAGGGAATAGCTTCTAGGCTTTCATCTCTAGAAATCATCAGTGCCCTATAAATTTGCAAATAAAACAAAAAAGTAAACAAAAAAGTTTGACTAGAGAATAGTTGGCAGACCAAAATCTCTAAAATTGGAATTAAGTTCCCTGCAGCAAAGGAATTACTGACATAATAAGTTGCGAGGGAAGAAGACTTACTTTACAGATTTCTCTTCCTGGAGGTGAAGACGGTAAAAGGACTGAGCAGCATACTCTATCTTTGACAGCTTCAGAAACAGCGTCACATTCAATAAAACCAGCAACAGCAAACTAGGCAGAGCAAATCAGACCTGGTTAATCCACTATTACTCAGACCTAAAGCGTTGTTAGTGCAGAATAGATACACAAAACCTTCAAAAATGTTTATTATCCAGACTAGTTTCCAATTATTGTTATTATTTAAATCAATTACCCCTATTTTATTGTATGAAATACCTATTTCTAAGTATTCAGTGGATGTTGAGGGAACAGTTAGAAGATAACTAGTGACAATAAAGTCTCCAAACAAGCAGGTTGGGATTGTCCCTGACGTCTCTTCTCTGCTAGGGATCCCAGCCAGTGTGGATGTGCGACCACCGGCTTAGAAATCTACCATGTTAGCTTTCAAGATCTATTTTGGGGTGCTTTTGTCTTAAGCAATTATACATACATAATACTGCACTTCAGAAAGGAAATGAAGATCAATATGGATTTGATCTTAGATAGATCATGATGTACCTCTTATTCTCAGCAGAAGCCAAAACAAATTCACATTCACAAAATCACCATTCAGCAAAAATTTCTTCTAGTTCAACTTAGACGAAATTTCAAATCCCAAATATATATTAATTGAATCATACATAAAACGTTACCTGCTAAATAAACTTACTCTGTTGGTTCTCACAATAGTATTTCAAGTGAATGAACGTATCTCATTACACATACATGTAAATACATAGGTGGCATAATACCTCTCCGATTTTTTCTGTTAAAATATTGATTTGCCCTTAAAAATGCATCATATTCCATTTTACCCATCCAGAAGAAGATTTTTCTTGAATGAAAACTAAGGTAGTAGCAAGAAAATCAAATCTATGAAATTATTGTGTCACTGAAATGGGGTATAGATCAACATTTCAACATCTGACTGTAAATCTTCTACAAAGTAATACAAAAGATCACAGATAATATTTATTATTCAAAATTGTCACAGCAAACCAATGGAAGCAGAATATGAAAACGTTTTATAAAACTCAAAGGCACAACAAACATTTTGTATGTTCTGAAATCTATAATTAGAAAAAACAGCTGATATAAGAACTTCATTCCAGGGCTTCCCTGGTGGCGCAGTGGTTGAGAGTCCGCCTGCCGATGCAGGGGAAACGGGTTCGTGCCCCGGTCTGGGAAGATCCCATATGCCGCGGAGCGGCTGGGCCCGTGAGCCATGGCCGCTGGGCCTGTGCGTCCGGAGCCTGTGCTCCGCAATGGGAGAGGCCACAACAGTGAGAGGCCCACATACCGCAAAAAAAAAAAAAAAAAAAAAAAAAAAAAAAAAAAAGAACTTCATTCCAAAACCCAGAGTGTATCATCCAGTCAGAACTAATTCAATTAAATGTGATGGACTACCTCAAGATCCAAGTACAGCCATGGAGATAACAGTAGTCTAAATAAGACTGGCTGAGTAAATTCCAGTAGAACACTCTGAGATGCAGACTAATTGCCCCAGTATTTCTCACCCTACAATCCTCAGATTATTTGCATCAGAATAACCTGCACGTGCGTTTTAGAATACTACTGATTCCTGATCCCTACTCAAGACCCACTGACTCAGATCTGTAGGACTGGGGCTGGGAAGTCTGTATTTCAGCAAGTGATTCTTATGCACAGTAAAGGGTAAGGACCACTGGTCTAATCAAGTAGAGTAAAATAGCATTGTTGGGATTTCATCAGCCTGCATATAAAAATATCCCCTTAGGGCCTCCCTGGTGGCGCGGTGGTTGAGAGTCCGCCTGCTGATGCAGGGGATACGGGTTCGTGCCCCGGTCCGGGAGGATCCCATATGCCGCGGAGTGGCTGGGCCCGTGAGCCATGGCCGCTGAGCCTGCGCGTCCGGAGCCTGTGCTCCGCAGCGGGAGAGGCCACAACAGTGAGAGGCCCACGTACCGCAAAAAAAAAAAAAAAAAAAAAAAAAAAAAAATATCCCCTTGGGCTTCCCTGGCGGCGCAGTGGTTGAGAGTCTGCCTGCCGATGCAGGGGACATGGGTTCGTGCCCCGGTCCCGGAAGATTCCACATGCCGCGGAGCGGCTGGGCCTGTGAGCCATGGCTGCTGAGCCTGCGTGTCCGGAGCCTGTGCTCTGCAACAGGAGAGGCCCGCGTAAAGCAAAAAAATATATATATATATATTCTCTTTAAATTTATGGTACTTCCCTAAAAATCTATGGTGGTAGAAACAAATCAGATTAGTTTAAAAAACAAAAACATTTACTGAACGTGTATTTGGTATTCCCTCGAATTTAACAGTTCTTCTGAAAATCATTCAAAAACTATCAGACTGAAGCATATAAAATTACTGTTTTTGTAGGCCAAAATTGGTCAAATTGTGGTAATTTCTATATAATAATATACAAATACGTTCAAATTCTTTTGGAAACCATTAAAAGATAAGCGAGGGCACAAGCAAACTAAGCATTCAACACAAATACTTACAAAATACTCATCACCACAATAAGGACGGTGTTATAGCTTTCAATTTCCTTTTTCTTTCCTGCAAATTAAAAAAAAAAGGCCGTATTAGAATCAGGGTTGTTTAATTTCATTTGAAAAGTACTGGAAAAGAAGTTTTTTAAATTATTTGTAAAGACAAAGTGATTTACAGTGAATTCCCTGCACCCCTCTTTTGACTTCTGATATCCTGAGTATTAGTAAACAAATCTACAAAAAGAAACCCTGTATCAGTTCTGCAAATTTGGCCTATATTACAGATTAATTTGTTCTAAAATTAAACAAGCAATTCAATATATCATGTATGATCTCTAGCTAAGTTCCATGTCTGCAAATAATATTTGAACTAGTTTTACGTATAATCCTTCCCTCCTTAAAAAAAAAACTTTTTAAATCATCCTCACCTGTTCTCTGTTTCCCAAATTTTGTTGCCAAATCCCAAAATTAAAGAGCTATTAAGTTGAAATGGTAGGAAAACATATTCACACTAAGATGTAAACCTTAGAAAAGGATTTGATAATGTAGAAGGCTGAGAAGGTATGACAGCTTTATAGCACTGAGAGGGAGGGAACAACAGTTAGTAGGGGCAAGATGTCTTCAAAATTGAGAGTAGAGATAATAAAAGTCAACTTCTATATCTGCAATTTTGCTGGGCTGGCCCTGACAGTACATAAGGATTAAAGCATACAAACATGGTAGTAGATTCAAGGGTAGAAATCAAATGTGTACAAATGCTAGGCAGGAAGTTAATGAGTGAAGCGTCCAGCAATAGGGTAAGAGTTGTGGGGAGGGGTGACCTGGGGAGAATGCACGCTCAGTCAAATGGGGCAGCTACTACTAAGCTCCAACCACCTGCTGCTATGAAGGGATGTGGGTCCAGGGCTGCCAGATCTGAGACTCTATATAAAAATGTCCAAGGTTTAAAATACCATGTGAGCCCAGTAAAATACTTCTACTGGTCACATGCCTGCCATTTTGTAAACTGCTCCTTTATACTTATATATTGGTTTTCTTTAAGGAATTCAGAGTTCAACAAACATTATTGGAAAAGGAGAGGAGAAAGGGAGACCTCCTAACTGATGTGTCTTATAAACAAGAGGCATATTTGGCTTCATATAAAGTAAACTTATAAGGAAAAAAAACTTTCATCTCTGTTTACCAGGTAAGAGCTACCTGTAATATCCCCTTTGGCATCTAAGCCCAGGTCTCCAGAAGAACGCTGAGAAGAAAGTTTAGGAGCTGTTTCTGCTGTTCTGTTGACTGTTCGCCTTCTCCTTCGTAGGCCACTAAGTTTTCCAGGGTCTTCAATGGACTGATTTACCATAGATTCTTCCATTAACAAATCTGATTCTAAGAAGAAAAAAATCTTTAGATAGTGGAGAAACCTTCTCAACTATAAGATACTGGGGGGTTGGTCGTTGTTCTGTTCTCAGTTTGCTTTTTTTTAGACCTTGGAAACTTTCTTTAACTACTACTCAGATTCTCATGGCCTAGATTCAAACTTTACTCTTAATGAAAAGTTTTGGAGTGTACGATGATCCCATAATGAGGCTGCATTATTCTAGGAAGAATGAACTGTATTAATTAATGACAGGATCATCAGAGCAAATTTGCCATGTGCTATATTAAATATTAATGGAGAGATTTCAGTTATGGAAACAACCCACTTACATTGGATCATTAGAAAGATTTCCAAAATAGATTATAGTACTTGATTGTCAATCTCAAAGGAAGGAGAAGCATATAATAGTTCTAATTTACAATGAGGGTTTGCAAAAAAGGAAGCACTAGTAAAGAAAATCTGCAAACAACCTATCAATAAAAACCTCATTTTTCACATTTGTTTTAACCTTTCCTTTCACCAGATTTTTCATTAGAAGTTCATTATCTAGTGGCCAAACTTATTTTTGAGTTTCATTTTTCTAGTGATCTGGAGCTTAATAATGAAATAACCAAAGACAAGGAAACAAGGAAAATAAATAATCAACAAGCTGGATGATGAAGCCTTAAATTACCCTGAGTTGACTGGCCACCACCTTTTCTTTAACTAAAATTAATTATGCTCACATATGTATATATATGTTTTTTCCTCATGTATATTTTAAAGAATATCCAAACAGAACAACTACATCACCTCCCCAGTCTAGTACACACCTCCACCAAATCCACACATGTATGTGGTACCATTGCTAGGTGGGCCTGCGTAAACCCAGGAGAGCTGCATTGGTAAGGGAGATGTGGGCCTGAGGAGGCTCCAGACCTTCGTGGGCACAAGTGCATACTTATGACCGGATTACCCAGTCCCTCACTGCAGTCAGCTTCCTTGGCTCCTTACAAAGGGAGGGAGTGTGACAGCTCCTAACTGTGTGATCTTGGACAAGTCACTTAACCTCTCTCTCTGTGTTTCAATGGAAAAAAAAATTAACAGTACTTATATTTCACAGGGTTGTAAAAAACAGGTTGATATTTATAAAGCACACAGAACAACGTCTGGCATATCATAAGCATTATATAAGTGTTTGGTAGACCAATGAAAATTAGAAGTTTTGAAATTCCAAGTGGAGTAGTTGGAACCACTTCAGTAGGAGTCATTCCAACATCATCTACCAGTTCCTGCTATGAATCCAAATGAAGAATCCATCCATTCTGTTAATAAATGCCATTTTGGGCTTCCCTGGTGGCGCAGTGGTTGAGAGTCTGCCTGCCGATGCAGGGGACGCGGGTTCGTGCCCAGGTCCGGGAGGATTCCACATGCCGCAAAGCGGCTGGGCCCGTGAGCCATGGCCGCTGGGCCTGCACGTCCGGAGCCTGTGCTCCACGGTGGGAGAGGCCGCAGCAGTGAGAGGCCCACGTACCGCAAAAATAAATAAATAAATAAAATAAATGCCATTTTTACAAAAATAGATAAATCAAGAAATTTACAAACCAAGCTGTTTGAAATAGTCCGCCAAGGAGCTCCAGGAATTCTTCTCAATTAAAGATTTGACAATGGCCCATGGTTGTTTTCTGTATTTCAAATCTGTTGAAACTCTAATAGATAAGGAAGCAAGAAGAATAATTTACAAAATTTAATTATATTATTAACATTACAATTAGATGTAGGAATGAATTCAGCGGAAAGCCAAAAGGATTCAAAGTCATTAAGACTATTAAAAAAAAATTGTTCACTGATAATGAATTCTTTAAAAAATTACTGGGCGCTGCTAAAATTTCATCAACTTGGCATTTTATTTCTTTCCTTCCTCTAATCCTGAATTTTCTTTACTTAAATAGCAATAGGGCTTCCCTGGTGGCGCAGTGGTTGAGAATCCGCCTGCCGATGCAGGGGACACGGGTTCGTGCCCCGGCCCAGGAGGATCCCACATGCCGCGGAGCGGCTGGGCCCGTGAGCCATGGCCGCTGGGCCTGCGCGTCTGGAGCCTGTACTTGGTAACAGGAGAGGCCACAACAGTGAGAGGCCCGCGTACCGCAAAAAAAAAAAAAAAAAAAAAAAGCAATAAAAGCTCAAAATAAATTTTAAATTTCCTAAATGCCTCGTATAAAAAATCTCTAGTGGTCATACATTAGCTGCAAGTCACTACATTAGCTGAGACTAGGCCAATTGTGTGATGGCCCAGCACCATCTTCAACACACCAACATTTCTGGTCTCCCATCGCAACAGAGCTGTTTACCGCCCACCATGTGCTCCTCAAGTCTCCCAGTCCCCTTGCCATTAAACGGGGTCCTGTGACCAGTTCTGGCCACTGGACTGTGAGCACAGCTCTACAGCTCTCTCTTCCAGTGGCAAATGAAATGACACAAATTCTGGATTGTGTGGCCCCGGGAGGTCAAAGCCTTCATCAGCCTGGGTCCTTGGATCCCCGCCCCTCTGCGGATTGCCGGTGGACACGTAAAGCAAGAAATAAAGCTTTGTTGTGTAAGGCTACTACTAAGATTGCGGGATTGATATGTTACCAGCACACAATGTAGCCTGTCCTGACTAAAACACTCATTTACAGCAGCTCACCTCAACCGGCATTTCTGCTTTGAAGATCGGATGATATAGTATCTGTTCAGAGTATAGAAGTAATCATGGTAGGGGACATCGTGTGTCAGCACTTCTGAATCTACCAAGTAAAATTGTGCTTCCCGACTTTCTTTATACAGTCTCTGCCAAAATAAGATTAATTTTTTTTGCATGTACATGTTTAATACATCAAATTCCTCGCCAATTTAGAGCCTATATACTCCAATTCCTTCTCACCCATTACAAAAAACATGAGAAGCCTATATACAGAGCCAGAAGGGCCACCATGTTGGCTGTGAGATCTATGAATTGAGACGGGACCTGCAGAAATAGTATTTTTGCTACCTCTCTGTCATTTCACTGTATAATTGTTTTTTTCCTTTCTTTAGGCATGAGGAGGAGAAAGGAACTACATAATCTCTCGTGTGTGTTAGTAATTTATAAAGAATTGTAAATATTCCTGGTAGGGAAACAATTCAAAATTCAATTGAACAAAGCCAGGACCCCACTCTAAAATTCATCAAAGTTTAACAAAACCACCCTTCACCAAAAACGTGAAGGAAGGAGACAAACAAAAAACACACTGCTTTTCCTAAACAGGATCAGAAGTGGCTGCTGGCCAAATCTTTCTCATTTTCACCTTACTGATTCTACCCAACCTCTAAGGTTATCAAAGACTCTCCAATTCAAAATACAAAACTTCTCTTAAATGTTTGAAAATCTTTGGAAGAAAAATATTTAAGGCCTTGAACACTGACAGACAAAAACTATGATAGCACAACTAATTCAGATGTTAATAAATATTTTCTAACTTTGCAGAACAGTTATACTATATGTCAACAACAACCGGCCAAACATAAACCCCACTGTATGACAGTGCCATGCTGGCCACACAGTAGACAGAGCATTAAATATCTTACAATCTCTTCCTCATATGTCACAGCAGCCATCTAGTTATTTGTCTCTAACCCTTGACATGATCCAGTAAATCAGATTCCAGTAGTGTTCTTTTAAAAACCATTTATTACGGAAAAGTTCAAACATATACAAGAGTTGAAATGAACATTATACAATAAACCCTCATAAGCTCATCAACCAGCTTCAACAATATTAACTCCTGCTCAGTCCTGTTTCATCTGTATCTCTCCCCATATTCCCTCCCTCTACTCCCATCCTCTGCCTGACTAGATTACTTTTAAAAAACACCCTAGATACCAACATAATTTCATCCAAAAATACATCAGTATATCTCTTTATAAATTCCTCAGTATATCCCTTTAAAAGATAAATATTCTTTTCTTTAAAATATAGCTACAATACCATTATTGCACATAAAAATGAACAATGCCTTAAATCTCAGAAATACCCTTTTACAGTTGGTTTGTCTGAATTAGGATTGAGTTAATTTGGTTGATATACCTCTTAAATCTCTTTTAACCTGTACAGTTTCTCCTCTATTTTTTTCCTTGCCGATTATTTGTTGAAACTGTCCTGTAAATTGGTGACTAGGACCTATGACAGGCATCTTCCCTCTTCCCACATGCACGATTCTTTTGGAATACTGGCAGCATAGACATACCTGCTTTTCAGTGGCCGTGGTGCACTTTCCAGTTAGTGGATTATTAAGGACTATAGTGTAGGTCATGGTTCTCAGTTGGTCACCTCCAGGTTCTACATTCCAAGGGGTAGATACTACATCTAATCACAGCAAATATAAAAAGAGTTAGTTCTAGAAGTTTGAGGGGTATGGCTTGGAATGGAATCAAAGAGGGAGTTTTTGAATTATTTCAATTTTTATTTTTGACCAATTCTAACTTCCTTATAACTGTGTTATTAACAAGAGTAAAATCACATGTTAGGCACTCTTCTTGTATGTGACATACGCCCCATCTCTGATCCATTTACTTCTAAATTGT
This sequence comes from Mesoplodon bidens, assembly GCF_964165515.1. Classification (NCBI taxonomy): domain Eukaryota; kingdom Metazoa; phylum Chordata; class Mammalia; order Artiodactyla; family Ziphiidae; genus Mesoplodon; species Mesoplodon bidens. The sequence continues at coordinate 60,810,681 of NC_138161.1, read as the reverse complement.
AGCCCATTAAAAATTTTTTTTCTTTTCTCTAGAAGATAAAATTAAAAGTCATTTCATCAGTAGGCTTCTTTTTAAATCCCCAGTACCTACGAAGATAAGTAACGGTACTGGCCTTATTAAACAGAGACAGAACACTTCAACATTTCCATCACTGGGGACAAGACCTTGAATTATGCAGCAATATGATCTGATCCCAACTTGTGGGGAAATCACGTCGATGAGAAATCATGTAGTGTTAATGGCTTGTCTGCCGAGATCTTTAATCAAGGAGGGAGCAATGGAATATAAATAAACTATGTTAACCTTTTCTATATGAAGAAAGCTATAGAATAATCTCTCTGCATCTATGGCAAGATATTGGTCAAAATTCTCTTTTATTTACTTAGCAACAACACAGTGAGTAAAAATACACTTTGAACGGAAACATATCTTTAGAACATAGCACCATACATTAACAAAGGTCCTTTAACAAGCCAAACACTAGGAAAATATAGGTAACAGCATCATGAACTCTATTCAAAGATCTGACTAAGCTGGCTAATGTTGTTGGCACAGTGGATTTAGGCAATTAGTATGTCTGGCTGCTATTCATCAATGTCCTAAAACATAGGAGCATTTATCTAACCCACTACCCATTATCAAAGGATTGAAGCAAGGCTTTATGATATATCCAATTTTGCTCAACTTCTTTCATTTAGTTAGGCCTAGAGATTTAATGAGGGATCCTGAAGCTGCCTTTTGCATATCTAGAAAAATTGTGCAAGCAAATTAAAAAGGCAACATTACAAACCATGGGATCTACAATACAGAATTTGCTGTAAAAATGATTTATTTAGTTGTCCAAGAAAGAGATATAAAATTAATTCTATAATACTTTTCAAAAGATCATTTTGGTCATATGTCAGCCTGTTTCAGAAAAATTATACAAATAGTCCATTGTTAATCAGTAACAGAATTTAAAGATATCATTGAATTCTGCCATTAAAACTGCACACCATTCAACAAAGCAACTATCAACAAAGATAAAAGTGTCTCTCCCACTTGTATTTTCACCAATGTTGCCAACAAGCCTATTGAACATAATGTGCCAGAACATCGTCTACTTCACAGAGACAGAAAGTAGAATGGTGGTCTTCAGGAGTTGGGGAGAGGGAGGAATGGAGAGTTATTGTTTAATAGGTACAGAGTTTCAGTTTGGGAAGATGAAAAAGTTCTAGAGATAGATGATACTGATGGCTGCACAACAAAATGTGAATGTACTTAATGCCACAGAATTGTACTTAAAAATGGCTAAAATGGTAAATTTTATGTTATGTACATTTTACCACAAGAAAAAAGATTGGTGAATCTAGGTAATGGGTATAGGTTTTATTATACTATTCATGCAACTTTTCTGAAGGTTTACATTTTTTCAAAATTAAAAAGTTGAATAAAAAGACTTAAAACTGAGCTTTGAATTACCAAAGTAGTGTCATACAATAGTAAACAACGATTTAAAAGAATCCAATTTGATAATTTTTATTGAAAATTATTAAGAATTACCATCATTTTTAATAATTTTAAATAATTATTAAAAAATAGATCCAGCAGCAGGCATTTTAATGCTGAAATTAGGTTAAATCCACAAATAACTGACCACACTAAACTTTCCCATTAAATTCTTGATATTTTTAGAAAGGAGCCTTTGAGACCCATTCTGAAGAAACACAACTTTGATTACTAGGCAACAAGTTCAGAAGATAACATAATAGCGTGCAATCATAGCAGATTATCTCTTTTGGGGAAAACCTTCTGACTAATTCTAGGTCTAAAGTCAACATGCCTATAACTATTTATACTTGTGATTAGCAAGAAGCCTTTGCTGCCCAAAGCCATTTATAGCATCAGATAGCAAACACAGTCATCCATATTGAAGCTAGATATGATATCAGACACCAAATGCAGCTATGATTCAAAAAACAAACTTCATTTAGTACCAGCATGGAATAACATGCTAGTTTCTTGTAGGCCTTTTCAGCCATAAAAATAGTGGTGCAATATCAACGGCATCATCTTAGAAAATTAAGAGAAATAATGTATCCTACTCTTCTGAAATAGCAAGTTCTCCAGGTAGACATGAATGGCAAGAAGATACAAAATAGATTCAGAACAGATATAATAAGTTAAATATAAGCTACTGAGTGAAAAGAAAGATTTATATCCCTCAGGTATTATACATTTTTAAAACTGGAAGAACTGGGGCTTCCCTGGTGGCTCAGTGGTTAAGAATCCACCTGCCAATGCAGGGGACATGGGTTCGAGCCCTGGTCCGGGAAGATCCCACATGCCACGGAGCAACTAAGCCCGTGCACCACAACTACTGAGCCTGCACTCTAGAGCCGGTGCTCCGCAATACGAGAAGCCACCGCAATGAAGCCCGTGCAACGCAACGAAGAGTAGCCCCCACTCTCCACAACTAGAGAAAGCCCACGCACAGCAACAAAGACCCAATGCAGCCAAAAATAAATAAAATAAATAAGTTAAAAAGAAACTGGAAGAACTGAAAAAAGTAATGATTTTTGAAAACATGACATTCTTAATATAATCACAAGACTCAATAGCTATCAATTAGAAACTGCTTTGCTACTCTACTATAAATAATAAGGAAAAATTACTCTTTACAACTGAATCTATATCAATGATATAATCTATGAATATGTAATTATGTTTACATAAAAGTTTCAAATAAAGGAATAACATCTAATCGTTACTAAAATGTCTAAATTATAAACTATATTTAAATTGATTGTAGAGTAACTTTCTCTTTGACTATGTCAAATGACTCAGCTTATATGGATCTCTGCCACTGCTGATTTCTAATTTTATATAGCAAGCTAAACCACATGCTCCCAAAGTTTTAAAATATCTTGAAATATTTAGGATAAATTCAATTTCAAATTGACTATAAGCTTATTTGAGATGTTTACCAAAATAGAACTTTTAATACATAATCAATAAAATCTTTTTTATAACTAATTTCCTAACTGGAATTTTTTTTTGGTATTTTCATTAAGGTAGACCATAGACACTGCAATCTCAAATTTCCATGAATTTGTACAGAGAAAACACACACATGTACCACTACCCAGATCAAGACAGAGAACTTTACCAGCATCCCAGAAGTCCCCTCCCAGTCTTTACCCACCCAATTACCAACAGCAGTTAACTAGTATGCTGATTTTATGCCCATAAATAAGTTTTACCTGTTTTTGAACTTTATATAAAGAAATCACAGTATGTACTGTTTTGTGTCTGGCTTCTTTTGCTTAATACTACAGAATATCAGTAAGATCTACTCATATTATTATAAGTAGCAGGAGTTTTTTTTTCATTGCTATACAGTATTCTTTCGTGTGAACATACACAATCTGTTTATCCATTCTATTATTGGTGGATATTTGGGCTGTTTTTTGAGTTTGGGGGCCATTATAAATAATGCTGCTATGAACACTGCAGTACATGTCATTCAGAGTACACATGTACCCATTTCTGAAGTTTATATATACCTAATAGTAGAATTGTTGAGTCAGCTTTAGTAGATACTGCCAAACCATTTAGCAAAGTGATTGCACCAATTTATACTCTACTAGAATCCAATTTTTCCACAGTAGAACCCTTTTAAAGGTGGTTCAACCCAACTAAACTGCTACATTAATAAATAAATGGAGTTTTAGTTCTTAAAGGGTCTGAACTTAATTGTAGGTAGGACCTGACTAATTCGACAATTATACTATTTACATGTGATTTTAGCCAAAACACCTAAACACTAGTTTATACATCACCAAAATAAAATGGAAGCCTGTCTAAATTTTCCCCTTGACAACATAAATCAATTTATATAGGCTCAACCCTCTAAAGATAATGAAATTCTCCCCAATTTATCATTAGATAAGAACACAAGACCAACCTATTATATTTCTAGAACTGGCAAATATCTGCATAAAGCGTGAACTGGTGAACAGCAATTCAAACATTCTCTCAGCACTGATATGAAAAACACGGTTGATATAAAGTCTTCCATGAAGATCTTCCTCAGGAATATTTTCTGGGAAAACAAAAAACATGGAACAAAAAGTGAAGAAATCAAGGAAAGGTAATTTCAAGGTTTTGCTTTGGGCACAAAATGGTTTTTAAATGTGATTACAATGATCAGCACATTACAGGACACTATTAAAACTCTAAATTGGTACTATATACATATGTACTATGTAAAACTATACATAATAGTAGACAGTAATTAAACTATATATGATCCATAGTTCAGTCAAAACCCAAAAGATATAGAAATATTTAACTTGAATATCAAACTCCCATAATCTATCATTCAAAAGAATATTTCATGAATTTGTGTGTCATCCCTGTGCAGGGGCCACGCTAATCTTCTCTGTATCATTCCAATGTTAGTATATGTGCTGCCAAAGCGAGCACTCAAAAAACTATTTCAAGAGTGACAAGGGCAGTTCTGAGACACATACGGGGGTATCTACCACGGTGAATAGCAGGTCCTATTTCTGAATACGCAAACATTTGGTAATTACTAAGTCATGAATGACTCGAATATCTCTCTGCTGCACTCACTAACTTATTAGCCTGAACAGTGTTTCAAATTTGACTTAAAGCTCACTCCTCCAAGACAAGTATCACTGTATCCACTACCTACTCTCAATACCACACATTAAAAGAAATCCTTCTGAAAAGTATTCTTCAAAGCTAAATAAAGCCCAACGGAATATTATATTTTTCTAAGAATTTGACAGCGATAATTATGTTGAAAACTCCTGGTAGCAAATGAAGAAGCAACATCTGCTCACCTCTCCTCATGTTCCCTGGAAACACTGCATAAAAGAGCCCAGAAATCTATGGTGCTTAGCATATGGCAGGTATTGTGCTAAGCACGTTACAAATATTCACTCGTCTTATCCTCACAGCAATCCTGTGAGATAAGAGGTATTAACATCTTCATCTCCATCATACAGATGAGAAAACTGAGACACTGAGAGAATTGCTGAAACTCGCCGAAGCTCTGTGGCTAGTGAGTGACTGAATTGGAATTTGAATTCACTGTAGCTCCAGAGCACACAAACTAAACCTCTATTTTATAGTTCAAGGAGTTTAACTTAGAAGAATTAAAAGGAAATTTTTTTAAAAAGGGACATCTAGGAATAGGAGCCTGGTAGAATAAAGCAATCCAATGTGAAATTTTAATGATTTCAGGACTGGGATTATTTATTATTTCAAGGATTATGCCTGTCAGTACAGAATGACAACTGTGACAAAAGCTCCCCACAGTTCACAAATCAAGCTCTAAGAATTACCTGTGTCAAGCATCTGCCCATGTTAAGCCATGAGAAGCAGTCACTTAAAGTAAAAGATAGTGGTCTAAGAATCAGAAAAACTCTTCTAGCTCTGCCTTCACCCCAGCTATTGGTTTTTCTCCCTCATGAAATGGTTTGTCTCCCTATTTTGCTACAGGTGCAAAGAGCTTAGGGACAACAGGTAGATACTGATTTACCTTCTCCTTGCAACAATACTATGTGTAGGCAAAAGCTATTCACTGCAATTTCAAGTAATGGCTCCTTCGGCATAGAAATGAATCACTGAAACTAGGCAATTAACTAAGGTTCTGTGAGGCAACTTCCTAATTAGGCTTGAGAAATAGCTTTTTCTGACATAGAAGTAATACATGTTCATTGTAAAAATAATTCATGTATTCACAAAGAAAGCAAACAAGTACATGTGATTCTATTAATCCTGCTCATCACCTTCACAGAACTTATCCCAACTTGTAATTATATTTTTATTGGCTTAGTGACTTGTGTATTGTCTCTCTCCTGCACTAGACTCTAAGCTCTATGTGAACAGGGATCATGTTGATTTCAAACACCTAAGTACACTACATGTTTGGCACACAATAAGTGTTAAATAACTTTTTGAATGAATAAGTGACTATGGAAAACGCAAAAAATCTTAGGGTCTACTTTTATTTATAGGACTTTAAATTTGCAATCATATTTTTAAACTTTTTTAAAAAATAATTTTAGAGGTACAAGTAACTAAACTAGGCTTTATTCCTATTTTTTCCAGTAATGTCCCGTTCTGTTCAAGAACCCAACCCAAAGTCCCATGTTGAATTTAGCTGTTATCTTCTTAGTCTCCTCCAATCTATGACAGTCCCTCACTTTTTCCTTGTTTTTCAGTGCCCTTATACATTTGAAAAGTACAGGTCAGTTATTATGTAGAAAGTCCCTCAATTTGGGTTCATCTGAGGGTTTTTTTTTTCATGATTAGACTGGGGTTTGGATTTTGGGGAAGAATACCACAGAAGTGAAGTACCCTTCTCCTCAAACTCAGGGTGTACACATATCAGCATGACTTATGATGATGTTAACCTTGATCACTTGGTGGTGTCTGGCAGGCTTCTCCACTTCAAAAGTATTATTTTCCTCTTTCCACATTCTATTTGTTAGAAATGAGTCACTAAGTTCAGCCCATACTCAAGGGGAGGAGAATTAAGCTCCACCTCCTGGAAGGGGGAGTATCTACATATATTATTTGGAACTCTGTGAGGAAGACTCGTGCTTGCTCCCCCATTTATATATTTATTCAATCATTGGTATCAGTATGGACTTATGAATAATTATTTTATACTTTAGGTTTTAATGCAGTATTATCATTATTTATTTTGCTGCTCACATTTTTTTTTTGTTTGGCCATTAGAAGCTCTTTCAGGTTGACTCCTATGTCCTTTCAACATGTCTCTTTTTTTCTTTTTCAAGCACTTCTTTATATTCTGGCACTACAAGATGTTCCAGGTTCATTTTGTATATTCCCCAACTGGGCCCTAGAAGCAGCCATTTCTCTAAGGAGTCCTGGAACTCTAATTTTTCAAAAGTAAGTTTCCTGTTCCCATTTAAGAAGGACATAAATTACACTTATATAAATATTTCAATACAATATCTTCATATTTCATTTAAACTCCATTATTCAATACAATGTTCTATATCATGACTGATAAAACATAATCTGTGGTATTGCTGCTGGAAATTAACAATAATACTTTTTGTATGTAAATGTGTTTGAGGAAGTAAGGATATGAAATAAACTATTTCCACCTGGGATTATTTTTTTTAATATTTATTTATTTGGCTGTGCCGGGTCTTAGTTGCGGCATGTGGAATCTTTGCTGCGACGTGCATGATCTTTAGTTGCGGCATGCATGCGGGATCAAGTTCCCTGACCAGGGATGGAACCCGGATCCCTGCATTGTGAGCACGGAGTCTTAACCGCTGGACCACCAAGGAAGTCCCTGGGATTATTTATTTATTAAATTCATGGTACTTTAAAGCTTCCTACCTAAATAACATCACCAGTAATATTGCTGGAAATTTATTAAGCTAGCAGGTGGCATTTTAAATGGGGAAAGGAACACTGCTCAACTTAGTAGCAGGTTACTATTTCCAATAAAGAAGAAATACTATTTCAAGCATATAAGTTTGAAAGTGGCCAGTGGAAATCGTGGGGAAATTGAGACATAAATATGAGAAGGACCTGGACATGAATAAAACTGAAACCAGATGTTGATAGTATTTTGAGGATGTGTGAAAAACGTATTAGGTAGGTATGCAAGAAAATTAGGTAATTTGGAGTTTAATTGAGTAACTAAGGACACACAATTTGTTTTATCTTCCATTTTCTAAAAATGGGTGATTAGGGCTCATATGCAATACAGAAACTACGTCACTATTATTCTTTGTTTATTTCTAGATAAAGACAGCTTATATGAGTTTTAATGTTATCCTTTAATCATTAATGTTAATTTTATAGGAACTCAATAAAGAAAGTAAGGCATTTTTTCCCCTTTTTTAAAGGACCATTCTTATAAAAGAGCAGGTGAGAAAGAAGGGGGGAAAAAAATCCCCGTTTTGCTGTCACTTACGTGTCTGGCCACTGGGTGCCAGAGTAGATCTTCCTACAGTTAGAGGTTCAAGCAGGCAGGGGATAACTAATTCACAGGGCTGCATACCCAAGCGTGAATGGTAAGGACACCAAGAGTGTCTAGTCATTCCTGGTGCTCGATCCTTTTTTAAAAAGACTTCCTCTCAACTATCTTTTCAAAAGAACACATCAACTGTCTTCTTAATGCATTCTATGATATTTTAGGGTCTTGTTTATATTTATTTACGTTTTTAAGAGCGTGGGTTTAGTTTTCATCAGAGATGCTTCAGTGTTTCCCAACCAAGGTTGAACCTGATTTGGATTTGGTTTTCAAGGATTTGGTCTTGGTTTGGTTTTGGATCTGGATTTGATTTTAGATTTGGACTTGATTTGGATTTGATTTAGATTTGCCTTGGATCTAGTTTTGGTTTTCATGGATTTAGTAAACAGCCTTCAGGGGTTCCCAAACCAGGCCTAAGCCAAACAGTAAGTGGACTAGCAAATACAATCATGCCGGACAGATCCAAACCACTACAACGTCCCCATCACCAATATTCCGGTAGGAATATTAATATAACTTGCTGGTACAAAAGCAGGTATAGCAAAACTCCACTGGCATTACTCCTTTCTTGAAATTTGAAAGTAGTCACTACCCTAGATCTTTCCCATTGTCTCCTCACTTCACTGACTTTAGTGTCAATAATCTTACAGCTAAAAAGAAAAAAAATTCCTTGAAATGCCCACTTGATAAGCATGACAAGCTCTAGGTTATTGGTTCTAACTTAAGAGAAATTAAAGAGAATATGATTTGCTATAAAGTTTCCCTTAAGCAACTGCTTTTTATTTTTATTATATTCTCTACTTTTGAATCTCTCTCTCTTTCTCTTTTTTCTTTTTTGTGGTTAAGGAAAGTAGTAAAATTATAGTGTTACACCATGATTTTTATTATGATTTTTTTTAACTCAAACGGTATTAAAGACTCGAATGTAAGACCTGAAACCATAAAACTTCTAGAAGAAAACATAAGCAGTACATTCTTTGACAGCTTTCTTAGCAGAATTTTTTTCTGTATATCTGGCAAGATAAATGAAAGCAAAATTAAATAAATGGGACTAGATCAAACTAAAAAGCTTTTGCACAGTAAAAGAAACTATAATCTAAATGAAAAGGCTGACTAGAATGGGAGATGACATTTGCAAACAATATATCTGATAAGGGGTTAATATCCAAAATATGCAAATAACTCATACAACTCAACAACTGAAAACCACCTGATTAAAAAATGAAATGAGCAGAGGACCTGAATAGATATTTTTCCAAAGAAGACATACAGATGGCCAACTGGCACATGAAAAGATGCTCAACATCACTAATCATCAGGGAAATGCAAACCAAAACTACAATGAGGTACCACCCCACACCTGTCAGAATGGCTGTCATCAAAAAGACAGCAAATAGCAAGTATTGGGGAGGATGTGGAGAAAAGGGAACCCTTGTGCATTGTTGGTGGGAATGTAAACTAGTGCAGTTACTATGGAAAATAGTATGTAGGTTCCTCAAAAAATTAAAAATAGAACTACCATACAATCCAGCAATTCCACTCCTGGGTATTTATCTGAAGAAAATGAAAACACTAATTCAATAAGATATATGTGTCCCACTAAGTTCACTATAGCAATATTTACAGTAGCCAAGATATGGAAGCAACCTAAGTGCCCATCAACAGATAAATGGATAAAGAAGGTGTGGTGTGTGTGTGTGTGTATACACACACACACACAATGGAATATTGAGTAATGGAATATTACTCAACCATAAAAAAGAATGAAATCTTGCCGTTTTTGACATAGATGGACCTAGAGGGTATTATGCTTAGTGAAATAAGTCAGACAAAGACACATACTGTATGCTTTCACTTATACATGGAATCTAAAAAACAAAACAATGAACAAACATAACAAAAACAGAGTCATAGATACAGAGAACAAACAAGTGGTTGCCAGAGGGAAAGGGGGTTGGAGGAGGAGAAAAACAAGTGAGGGACATAAGAAGTACAACATCCAGTTACAAATGAGTCATGGATAAAAAGAAAATAACTGCTTTTCCCTTGCTACTGCTTCATCTCCCCCATCTTAAGGCTTGGGATATTAGAAGCTAAATGTGATGAAGATTTTCAAATTCCAGGCTTCTGAAAAGTGGAGAGAGGTTAGATTTAGCATCCCCTTTCCTCTATTTCTTATTAACTTCCATCCTTTTTTGGTTCATTATAGAGTGAGTCTGTATCTAATGCAAAAACCAAATGCTCAATTTGCACACACCTAATATAAAAGTAAACATTAAAATACGTAACTGAAATTTTACTAAAATTTATAAGAAATCCTTTACCTTCATCAACAGAATCTGAAGTGCTGCTTTTGTCCAAAGAAAGATATTCATTTTTATTCAAGTCCAGTGATTTTGATGACAGTCTACTTAACCTCTTTTCTGAAGTTAGTGAAGGACTTTTGATCTGTTTCTCACTTTGGGGTTCCTCTTTCCCTAACCCCTAAAAAGCAAACAATGAGATCTTTAATAATAAAGACACTTTGAAATACTGCTTTTTGAAAAATTTATGTTTGTATCACATTTCCAATTCAGTCCAAAAAATACTGGTAGATAACATAGACTATCCTAAAGTCATCTTCTTATACATTAATGAACAATAAACTTATGAAGAACATCATAAAAAAAGAACTCACAGACAATTAACAACCTGTGAATCACTTAAGTCGAAGAGAAAGGGGACAAAGGACAAAAATAATAGAACAGTCAGTTCTTTGGGGTGTGCAAAGGAAAGGAGTCACACCCAGTTAGTTTCCCCAGACAATACCTGCCCCATCACCTCAAGGAAGAAAACTCACCCATCTCTTAAGACCAGTAACTAAAGGGGAAAGGGAAAGAAAAAAGAGAGATAAAAGTCACATAAGAGTACAGTGAGGGAGAAAAGATTAAAAGGGAAAATTAATTTCACAGCAAACCCATAAGAACAGAGTTGGCTTTGCTGTTAAGGGACTAAGGAATTGGGCATTAAAATATATTCAGTATATACTGCTATCCATACTTTCTGGGAATGGCTTAATAAAGATATGTCATTTCTATAATAAATTTAATATTAGGCATTAAAGTAGGAATGCTATTGCTATGTTAGTAGTATTCAAGTAGAACAGTATTATAATTAGGCTTAATAGAACAGTGTGATAAATATAAACTACACAGCAATGTACTTTCTTGCATTGTCTGTGTATAAGCAGATGAAAGACAGCAAAAGCGTATCTATAACTTCCTGCCCCATGAGATCTTTGAGCAGCACTGAACAACAGAAGCAGCTCCAGGGAGGAGACCGGCTTCCATTGGCCACTCAGAAAGCAGAATAGCAACCGGGCCTCAGGACTCAATTTATTAAAGGATTATACTATCCTAGTCGAGGACTAATTTCTCAATCAGAGAGTATTGTTAAAATCAAGACTTGATTTATTTCAGAGTTCCACACTACGAAGCAACAGGTTTATTAGCTGACCCAGGGTCTCTTTAGATGCTGAGTAACTTTCCACACATATTTCTCCTGTTGTTTCTAATTAAGATATAGTTCCTATTATAAAGAACATGGACAGATACTTATAGGAAAAGTAACAGTCCCTATTTTTGAATGGTTAGCATCTGGACAATTTTTATTTCTTTGTATATTTTTCTATATTTCCTGAATTTTTACAAAGAGTATTAATTTTATAACTTAAGAAAAACCTATTTTATTCTTGGAAAAAAATGTTATTTCCAACTTTTTGTTATTTCCAACTTTGTTGGAAGTAAAAATGAAACAAACTAAGTGACATATGATATTCATGATATCTGAGAATCTCACTTTACTGCTCCGAGTGCAAAAGGAAAAAAAGGACCAAACTTCTAAATTACTTGGGTTCCATAACCTGAAAACATCTATACTAAACATCAATGAATATATAATCAATCTTAAAACATTAAATTATTCCTCGACATTCCATTCCCTTTCCTTAGAGAACATATGACTTCCTTTAGGGACAAAACTAGAAGCAAGGACCATTGTCAAAGAGGCTGTAGGAAGGACTCAAGAAATATTAGTAGTTCTGAGAACCCAGTCCTCAAAGTCAGACTTTTGTAAAAGGAAGAGGGGACTGTAAGAGATCCCCTGTCCTGTTGCCACCCCAAAATTGAGTGGTTTGGTCTTCTCAGTGAGAACGTACAAGGGGATTAGCATTCAGAATTACCTCCTTTACACCAGCAGTAAGTTCCTAAGGGTCTCTTGATGAATAAGTTTTACATGAAATCCACAACACAAAATCAGACTGAGATAGGTGCGTGATGATTGCCTGAGACAAGTTTATAACTTGGTGGCCTTTTACATAAATATATTCTGTTTCAATGTTTCCCCAACATTTATTCACAGCAGATGCTGGGAGCTCAAGAGAAGGTAGAAAAGGACCACTGCTGGCCACACACAGATTCACCTTCAATCATAATAGCTCATGGTTATTGAATACTTAATATGTGCTAGGGACTGTTCAATGCATTTTCACATATATTAATTCATTTAGTCCTTATTAAAAAACCCTGTGGGGTATTAGTGTCCTCATCTTATAGTTGAGAAAACAAAAGCATAGAAAGGTTAAGGAATTAAGTTAATTTATTTAAGGTCATACAGTTAGCAAGTGGCAGAGGTAGGATTTGAAGCCAATGCTCTGATCTAAAACAAGAAATTCAGCATTGGCCCCAAACTTGCATCCCCAATCAGAAGAACAAAAGTTGTACACTCTTAGCACTCAGAATGTGGTCTAAGTACCATTCTTCATTAAAACTATGGCTCACTAGAAAAAATGGCTGATACTATGTCTGGAACAGAAAGTATACAAAATGTGCCTAGGACACATTATTGTACCAGAAAGAAAGGAAGTCATCAAAGATTATTGATTATTTCAAAAGGACAAAGGAGCCAACCTGAAGGGGCTCCCATTGGCAGAGGGGGCAAACTGAGTACAAAAAGTAGTAACAGGGCTTCCCTGGTGGCGCAGTGGTTGAGAGTCCGCCTGCCGATGCAGGGGACACGGGTTCGTGCCCTGGTCCGGGAAGATCCCACATGCTGCGGAGTGGCTGGGCCCGAAAGCCAGGAACGCTGAGCCTGCGCATCCGGAGCCTGTGCTCTGCAACGGGAGAGGCCACAACAGTGAGAGGCCCGCATACCGCAAAAAAAAAAAAAAGTAGTAATAATAATGACTTCAAGTGATAGAAACTCACTGAAATTTTAAAAAATTGAAGGGCTTATAATAATACTTGAAAAAATAAAGAAAGAAACTAACTGACTATGAAGCCCAGTAATTAACTGGATGTGCCTGCTTTAGTAATCAGTTTAACAAGCATCTATTGTTATTCAAGCACGGTGCTCAGAGTTCTCATCTCCCCTTCAAAACAGATTCTTTCCACTATGCACACTACCTACTACGGGAAAAATTCTGCTAACTATGAATTTCTCCACCTTATTATATTTTTAATGATGTCTATCCCCCTTACAGACTGATGCTCAGGGAGCTGCCTGGTAACTCTGCACCATATCCAGCTCTGAACAGAACCACATATTATTCCCACACAACCTCTGCAACTTACAGGCTTAAAACTCTTGTCCTAAAATAAAAGAGCAGCCTGACTCTTAAGTTTTTAAACATTTTGTATATTGTTTTGTTTTGTTTTGCAGTACGCGGGCCTCTCACTGTTGTGGCCTCTCCCGTTGCGGAGCGCAGGCTCCGGATACGCAGGCTCAGCGGCCATGGCTCACGGGCCCAGCCGCTCTGCGGCATGTGGGATCTTCCTGGACCAGGGCACGAACCCGTGTCCCCTGCATCAGCAGGCGGACTCTCAACCACTGAGCCACCAGGGAAGCCCTGTATGTTGTATTTTTATTTGCTCTTCCATTATGATGAACACATGGAAGTATCAGGCAGATTTTAAAAGGGATATCATATACTAACCCCTTTTTGTGAATTTCCATCAATTGACTCTGTTTCTGAAACCCGACTAATTGATTCACGGGTTAAACTGATTGGCTTGGATAATTTTTCATCTCTCTCCCCACAGCCATCCAAGCTGCCTCTTCTTGGACTTCTGTAAGAAACACATCATAGAAACATAAACAAGGTCACTTCCGCACAAATAGCTGTTTTTGTTTCCTCACTGAGGTCCTTTTCTATTATAAAGCATTTTGACAACAAATTTTTTTTTGTAATGTAACAAATAAGCTTCTACTTATAACAAAGCTATCTTCTTAATTCACACGCAAATTGACTTCACTGCTGAAAATAAAATATGCTCATATAAGATTTTATAAACTTCAGAAACCATTAAGAAATTAACCAAGTACAAGTGGCTGTAACAGCAACTAATAAAATGAACATTGCTTATTTAAATTTCAGTTGTGGACAATGAAGAAGCTTTGAAAAGTGCAGGGTAGGTGTTTGAGTTGGATGCCAGGCAACACCGGAAGGCAGTTCTAGATCTCATCTCCTTCCTTCAGATTCAGTCCCAGCTGAGATGGCACATCACTCCAGGAAGGGGAAGCTCCTGATGTCTGAGCACAGAGCCCATCCATCAATCCATGCCTCCCTTCTTGTTCTTCTCGTTCCTGAGAACAGGAATTCCTAAGGTTAAAGGAAAAGCTTTCAATGGTCATAAGGACAAGATTACAATAAACGTCTTGGGACCTTCTTTTCCTCTTTCAGGGAGTGGGGGGAAAAACAGGAAAGTGTATTAAATATAAAAGCAGCACAATGGATCTAATTTCCAAACCTCAATTTTATTGAGCAATTAGCATTCCCATGTAATCATTGTTATGTTTAGGCTTAAAGCTCTCCTAAAATAAAGTGGCTGCCTGACATCTGAATCCATATTATCCTGACAAAGAGACAGAAAAGCTAAAAAAGCCTATTCTACTCCACCCAAATAATACTTAGGTCTACTACTCAGTTACTCCTGGCCAGGCAGAATAGCAGGACTCTGAGGAAACCAAACAAGGAAAACGGCTCCTGGAGACAAGACCACCAGCTGAGGGTCTGTACTTGAGGATTTTAAAGATGGAGGTGGATTGTGGAGAAATGAAGGAAAGAAGAGGAAGGAGAGTGAAGGAAAGATTGAAAGTGAGAAGAAAGAAGATGGAAGAGCTGAGGAAATACAGGTGTGAGGTAGATATGCTTCTCTCAGAGATTGCAAGAATGAGAAAAGAGTAGAAGAGGGAATGAGGATCCAGGGAAGTCCCAAGCCTAGTACACTTTACAAGGAGAGCAGTCCAATGGAAATTTTTAACTTTATAGAAAACTAATAAAATATACATGTGTAACCATGTAAAAAAGACTGTAAAATATTAATGCTGAGCTGACAAAATAAAAATAGCATCAGTATAACTAGAAGATTTATCTAGATAGAATAAAGTCTTGTACACACATGAGACTTCGAAAGATTTCCATCTTAAGACTTATTTGCTACAGAATTTTTAAATAAATAATTTACCTGATTTTTTATTAAGGTATAATTCATATATCATAAAGTTCACCCCATTTAAAGTGTACAATACAGTGATTTACAGAGTTGTGCAGTCATCACCACTATTTAATTTTAGAACATTTTTATCACCCCAAAAGAAGCCCTGTGCCCATCAGCAGTTGCACTCCCCACTCTCCCTTTCTCCCAGTCCCTGGCAACTGCTATCTACTGTCTATCTCTATGGATTTACTGATTCTGGACTCTATTTCATATAAATAGAATCATACAATATGTGGTCTTTTGTGACTGCCTTCTTTCACTTAGCATAACGTTTGCTCTAGAATTTTCATGTATTATCCTTAGTTGTTTTTATTGCTCTGACCTCAATTACCACTGGACCAAAAGCACTTTTATTTGTACAGGTTAATAATAATGTCCACTCTTCCAAGTGAATTCCCATCAGTCAAAAATAATCTCTCTCCACTCTGAATTTTTCCCACATTATCTATTGCTCTTTTTGGCCCTTATCATTTTCAACCATGTATTATAATTTTTTGCATTCCCTGTAGCGCTATAAGCTCCTTTCATTAATGCATTCAATATTTATTGAGTGCCAACTACATGTCAAGTACTACGCTAGGGTATCCTTGAGGAACAGTCATATTATCTTTGTATCCCTTAAAATATCTTCCAGCTAATTTTCTTTATTGTTATCTATAGGTGCAGAGATTTCACTAGGTACTTCTCCATATCCTTAATAAAAAGGTTTACTAACCCCATGCTTTAAGCAAATCCTAGGTGACACAGTTACAAAGTTAACATTTCCTCATCTGACCTGTATTTGCTTACCAATTTAGCAAACTATTCACTGTCCTCACCTTTCACTCATTCCACTACAGAGAAGCAAGAGGCAAGTTTCACTGGTTGGTGAATAAATAGAAAGCCTGAATTAGTAAAGTCTAAAATAATTCTGGGGCCTCCCTGGTGGCGCAGTGGTTGAGAGTCCGCCTGCGGATGCAGGGGATACGGGTTCGTGCCCCGGTCTGGGAGGATCCCATATGCCGCGGAGCGGCTGGGCCCGTGAGCCATGGCCGCTGGGCCTGCGCGTCCGGAGCCTGTGCTCCGCAACGGGAGAGGCCACGACAGTGAGAGGCCTGCATACCGCAAAAAGAAAGAAAAAAAAAAAAAATTCTGCTTTGATTAATGATTAATAAATCTTGACATTTCGAAACATTTTGCAGTACCTTGGCTGCACATTATCCTCAATCGACAGGGACAAGTTCTCCATCTCTTCAGCATTTAAGCCTAGCTCAGTGCCATAGTTCTGCTGGAGCAGCTGCCAGAATTCCTGTCTGGTCAAGCTCTAGAATGACAGAAAGATTACCCTGACTATTGGAAAACATAACATAGTATATAACATAGTGATTCAAAACATGAATTCTGAAGTCAAAATGACCTGTTGTGGAGTTACCAGTGTATGGCTTTGTTAGTTATTTCACCTTTCTAGATATCAGTTTTCTGTATCTATAAAAAGTGGGTTAACGAAACGTATCCAACATAGTTGATACTGGGAATAGGTAGATGATGATTTTAAAGTGTGTAATATAATAACTACTGTCAATGGGTGTAAGACATTTAAAACCCTCTTTTTATAAAATAATTTGTTCATCGTTTCTGGCAATTACTAATCTGTGATTTAAATTCTGCAATCCAACCAGTCTACCAGGATGACTGGATCACCATTCAGAATACCAAACGTCAGTTCAGAATCCCTCCCCTTAATTCATAATGTATCTGAATATTTTAACTATATTTGAAACCTCACATATCAGTAAATTTAAAATTATATTTTCCTAAAATATAAAATGCAAGAGTCTGGAATTCAGAAAATTTCTGTTTTTATTTTTATTTATTTTTAATAAAGTCCAGTTTGTTCTTTCTTTGTAGGTGTCATATCAGTGTTAAATAATCTAATATAAAAAATGCATGTGTTACAAAGGAAAACAAAAACAATAATAGTATGACAACCAACAGCCTGATTTTTAGAAACATTATAGATGGTTAATTACATAATTAAGCAAGGTAGAGGGAGGCAGCCTAACACTTGAAGCAACTGTTGGCAAGATTCTTTACATCTCTCATTCATTCAACAGATATTTATTTAGAACCTACCATATGTGTATCACTGCACTAGATGCTAAAATGGATAAAAATGATGTCCTACTTGCTCTCAAACAACTATAATTTAGTTGAAGAAACACTGCAAACTTTTAAGTAAAAGTTAAATATGACAAGCTATATCATTATTATGTACTAAAGAACTGGTAGAATCAACATGATACAGAAATCTAAAGGAAAGAAATATTATTGTGGTTTAGGGTGATCAGATAAGGCTTCACATTGCAGAAGGGTCTTCAGCTAAGCTGAAGGAAGGACATGAATAGAGGAAATGGAGAAATAAAAAAATTTGGGAGAGGGAAGCTACATAAAAATATAGAATAAAATACATGAAAAACATAAGCAATATTTGTTTTGAAGTCAGTTATCAATTTATCAGACTAATCAGAGTAAAAATTTTAAGTGGGTAAATAGTAGTGATAAATATAGGGAAATTTTATGGGGCAAAAACATACAGACACCTTGAATTCCTCGCAGACATTCCCAATGACAAATACCACACTTCCTTTTTTCTGTTTCCCTGTTTCTCCTCTCTGTCTAGTAGCTATGGTATCTTTGTTTGTTACATTACACTAAATGACCTTCATTACATTTCATGGAAACTCAAAGATATTAAGAGCAGAATTTCTGCACTTTAGACTGCTAGTTCCCAGATGACTAAGATTCCAAAAGAGTAGTCGTTGAAACTTCAGATGTTACTATCAGTATTTCAAAAAGTCAAAAATATCCAAACAGTTACCTACAATAAAGTCTTTCAAGCTAGGTAAAATGTCAGGCCTCTTCGTTCGGAGCTGAATTATATTAACCTAGAGTGGTTATCTCAGGCTGATAAGAAACTCTCATTGGAAATAATGTATCCCTAATAAACAATAATGTTCTAACATTTTATTATTTAATATACACCACTTATTTGGTTGACAAAAAGTCTTTTGAAGCATAGTGTCCATAGAAGAAAAATTAAAAGGATCACTAGTGGTAGAGAAAGAAACCACTGTTCTTGATCTTAAAGGTACCCACACACATTTCTGATTCCCACTCCAGAAGAACCATTTGTGAATGGCTTTTTTTTTTTTCACAATAGCAGTTAGCTCATACTAATAATTAGCTCAATATTCCAAAGATGTTATCTTTGAAACAATTTTAGTGTCATAAATGCATGGCTAACTTTATAAAGAGAAACAAGCAATATTTCAATATACTTGTGGAAGATTAACCTTTTATAAAAAGTCTTCTGAAATAATAGGTATCAAAGTATTCCAAGAACAAACTAAAGCAAGTAGATAAACAATGAGCTAAACACTCAGACAGCTTTCTAAGAGTGAAAGAAATGAAACTTATAAGTAAAATAGTAACAACAAAGATACAATTTTATTTGACTACATCAATAAATGTTTTAAATATATTATCAAATACTATCAGGAAGTTAATAGCAGAGTAATTTCAATATACTTTTAATCTGTTAATTAAATTTAAACATATAAGGTTAATAGAAAACAAAATAGAACTCATTTGTCACCTTATAGATTTGCTAATTTGTTAAAAATGACTTTTTCTACAAAGTTGGCACAAAGTCACAAAAATGATTATTTACAGCCATGCTGAATATTCAAACATTAAAACATATACCCAGACTGATATTCATAATTCTTTCAATAACCAGCAGCAGAACCAGGGTTAAGTAACCTTAAAAAACAACTTAAATTTTAAACAAAGGCTGACCACCTACCTGCTAACAATGGGGGAGGAAGGCTCCCCGTTCAACCTGCTGAGCACCTGAACAAAATAAAGACGAATCAAGCAGTAATCAGATAAGGCTCAAAAGTGAGATCAATTTCTGGCCCAGAAAGCTTTGTATTCTAAGTACGCTGCAAAGTCTTTATCTGCAGCAGAGTTCCAAACATTTAGTGACAACCGTGCTTCAATCTTCTAGTTTTGTTATGAGAAGTTTTCCTTATAAAAGACAAGCTCTACTATAATTTAAGGCAAATGATTTGTCACTTCCTGGCTTGTAGTATCAGCACTCTTATCCAAGGCTGCCCTTCAGAATGCAGAATTGGAAGTTACACCTCACTCTACAGGTTCCTAAGCCACTCCTACTAGAATAGGTTAGGTAAACAGGGTTTTATTAAAGAGACAGTTCCCAATTTCTTCTGTTCTACACACTGACTAGAAACAAAAAATGCAAATGAAAATATCTTGCCTATGCTCAATTATGTAAAATGCTTATTGCAATATGATTTTAATCTCATTTTTTAAATTAAATATATTAAGGGTTAAATTTTCCTCTCCATGCTAATACTTCCTATTCAATTCGGGCAATGTCATCGCTTCTTCATACCCCACTTCTTCAGTACTAATGTCACATCCCCATCAGACTCCTGCATTAACCCTTTACAACTATCAAGGATTGCAACTCTTGAGTACTGTAAATGGAACGTCAGGAAATGTCAAGAAGAATGAGCTATTCAGGTGGAGCAATTCCAAGAAGCAGTCGGCATAACTTTCATCACTGAAAAGTTTACATGTTGATTACTCAATAATTCTTTCCTTTAGAAATATTTTTTCCTTTATTCAGAATAATTTCCTGGCAGGGACCTACCTGGACTATAATAAACACTATAGAGAGTCTCATCTACCAGTTCTAATTTATTTCCCGGAAGAAAAACTTTCTTCTAAGTGAAAAATCAAATCTTGCCCTAATTTCTACCTAGCTAGAAACAGCTACCTAGCTGTTCCATCTAGTCTGGTAAATTGTGTAGACATGTCAAATGCTACTTGATAGACTGCAAGGATCAACCTTTTGGGGGGAGGTAGGGTTGCTAAAATCTAATCATTTTATACAACAGCAGAATGAGGGACCAAAGCAACACTGGAGGATACTACTCGCTCAAACTGAAGAGAGCTCACTATGGGGCTAGCTTTTACTCCCTAAAAACCAGTGCTCTTGGCATATTATGGCAGGTCTTACTGACCTAAACCATAGATACATATCCTCACTGTACCATGGTAACCAAATAGCTATGAGAAAAATATACATTAATTGTACTGTAAATGATTTTTATATACTTTTGCTAAATATAAAAATCCCTTATAGTAAACCACTGGATATGGAGCAGAGCTGAGCTCAGTAGGTTGAAGAGGGAAAACAGAACCTAAGACTGGGCCCAAAGAAAGTCTGGCATGCAGAGGCTGAGTGGAAGAGGAGGGAAAAGGACAGAAAAATACAAGAGAGGTAGAGCAAAGTTCAGAAAGAATGAATTGGAAATCAAGGGAAGAAGGTGTTTCAGAATAGAAGGAGTGGGGCTTCCCTGGTGGCGCAGTGGTTGAGAGTTCGCCTGCCAATGCAGGGGACACGGGTTCATGCCCCGGTCCGGGAAGATCCCACATGCCGTGGAGCGGCTGGGCCCGTGAGCCATGGCCACTGGGCTTGCATGTCCAGAGCCTGTGCTCCGCCACGGGAGAGGCCACAACAGTGAGAGGCCCGCATACCGAAAAAAAAAAAAAAAAAAATAGAGGGAGTGTGCCATGGTGTGAAATGCTGCTGAAATATCAAGTAAGATGAACTCACATACACCAAATGCAAGTGTGCAGAGAAGTGGAGCGGCCGTGCAAGCCAGTTCACCATGACTCGGGAGGGCGGGGAGAGGAAGACACAGAGAGGAAGAAGGAAAGAGTCGGTGGGGAAGGGGGAAGCAGCCAGGTCATGAAGAGCCTGTATTCCACGCTAAATAGAAAAAGCTACTTACTAGTTACACATAGAAAGGCAACAAGTTCAGAAGTGCATTTTTAAATGATCCACTTTTTAAATGACTACTTTTTTGGTAACAACCTAAAGCAGTGGTCCCCAACCTTTTTGGCACCAGGGACCTAATGTGAGCAATGGGGAGCATCAGATGAAGCTTTGCTCACTCACCTCCTGCTGTGTGGCCCGGTTCCTAACAGGAAACTAACAACCCCCCCAGGGGTTGGGGACCCCTGACCTAAAGGACAGATTAGAGTGTTAAAAAGAGATCCTTAGGAGACTACTGTAATGGTTCAAGCTAGAAATGATGAGGGCCTTGATGACCAACATGACATGTTGGCAAAGAAGAGGTAAGAAACAAGGATGCACCAGGTTTCTGGCTTGGGTGACTGGGCAGGAGGAGGTATACTTCACTGACCAAGGGAAAATAGGTGGAGGAGTTCTGCCAACCAGAAAGGTAAAAAAGAGCGAACAATATACAAATACTAATACTTCTACACTGCCAGGTTATTATATAGAATATGTGACTAAAATACTTAGCAATTTGCATTTTTTTCCTGGTAAGTTTGAATATTGTACCTATTAGATTTATAGGACTACTGGAAAACTTCTAGATTTCCAAGTAATTCCAAAAGAAAGAATCACTGGAGAGGGGCATAAGCAGTAATAAGAGGTTTGATAAGGCTGAGGAGTCTGCAGGAAAAAGCTGTATGACACTCTTCTGAAAGGTCTCAAAGGTGACACTAACTTGATAAACTAACCACTGTTTGCAGAATGGCCTCAGCACTGTTGACATCCTAGAGATGCACTCAGATCAGCTGACTCAAACCAGCCACACTCACAAGCTGCATGTACATGCTCCGTAGTAAATATACTAATGCATAGTAGGGGAACGATCTTTTCTAATCATCAGAATTCGTTCATCCTACCATCCAGGTAACTGAATACCTTGGAAATCAGACTAGTAATCAGAAATTTGCATGATAAGCATGAAGTCGGAGCAAAGGTAGACAGTTTTAAAGGAAAAATTACTGTGACACTGATGGAGCCTGATGATTCATCTCTGTCCCATCTTTGTACATTTCTCTAGTGGTCAAAGCCTGTCTCTGTGACTTTGCTTTTCTGGCCTAAGTCTTAAGTTCTTGGCCTAAGTCTGGCCAAGTCCCTTTCAGACCAACACATTCTTTCTTTATATATAATAATACAATCAGTAAACTGTTTTAAATCCTTTTTTCCCCAACCCACTTGAGGAACAGGATACTCTCCTGTCATCCTTCAACTAGAGATTCCCAAAATAGGAGATGGAGTGACATGTATCAAAATTGGAAGACGGTGGGTCTGTATACATTGACAAAACACCCCTCATAACCTCCTCCCTAATTCTGACACGTGCCTCCTACTTCTGGCCTTTGGGAATAAGCCTGAAAGCCATTCTGTCTCTTTAAGCTTTAGAATTTAAAATGAGCACAGATTTCTGCTCTGTTAGGCCCTGGATTTAAACATCTACTCTCAATATGTACTCTTAAATTTCCATGGAGAGCTAGCTTCCCAGTAGCCCCTGTGTACTGGCAAGAGATACCACTATTATATCTCTCAGAGAAAAAATAGTACAAAAAGAACAATTTCATTCTGTACACATCCTGCCTGTATTATTAGCATGAGTAATCCTAAATCTAATAATATGATAATATCACTAGAAACATAAAAGTATTAATGAGGCTGGAGTGGTGGGCTGGGGCCAGATCATATAGTCTCTATAAACAATTTAAAATTTTTATCCAAGGGTGATGGGTATTAAGCAGGAAGCTAATATTAGCAGGTATGCATTTTTTTTTCAAAAAAAGATGAGTTTGGTTTAGTATTGTTCAGAGGTTAAAAAACTGTTTCTGTAAAAGACCATGGAGTAAATATTTCAGGCTTTGTGGTCCATTTAGTCTCTGTTGCAACTACTCAACTCTGCCTCTGTAGTGTGAAACCAACCACAGACAACACATAAAGAATGAGCATGGCTGTGTTTCAATAAAATTTTATTAATGGACATTGAAATTTGAATTTCATATAATTGTCATGAAATATAAATGTACAACCACTCCTACTTTGTGGACCATACAAAAACAGGCGGGAAGACTGTCTGGTTCTGATACAAAACATGGAAGGGGGCGGGGCTTAAACTCAAACAAAAAGTGGAGGGCTGGAGTGGGGAAGGGCTGAGAGGTTCTTTACAAAAGACAGTAAACATCAATTGTTTGTAACCGAGAATGGAGCTGCCACAGTCTCCTGGCCTCACAAATCTCAAACACTCAATGTGCTATCTGCAAGAAGGGTGCTAAACTCAAAGGTTGTGAACTAAGCTGAAGTGCTATTAATTACAGCATGAATGACATGGTGACAGTTTAGACACGTGTCTAAACATTGAAGACTTATGGTAAGTTAACTCAAATACCTGAAATAAACTGTCCTTTCTGAAGCAATGCAACAGAGGAACCTTACGAATGAAAAAAAAAATGTACTTTTAAAAGCATTCTTTCTCAAAGGCACCATATTTGCCTCCAGCTTTTTCCCCTTTTGTAGATTTATCTTACTGGAGAATTAAATAAAATACACACACACACACACACACACACACACAGATTTAAAATCACTCTATTGTCTTAATCAATCTTACTGGAATAGTCTTTTATCTAGATTAATATGCTATGCCTTTAAGGCTTTATTACGCAAACAGCAAGCAAAAGTAACACATATTTACTTTTACTCTCAAATTCCCTAATTAAAAGTAAACATGATTATAATATTCTGAACTTAAATTCCCTAAAATAGTTTGAATATATACAAAATTTATTATTCAAGTTACTTGTATTGTTTTCTAAAATTTTGTAGTTAGGCTGTGTATTTTATGAATTTTGGTTTTTACCCTCTCTTTTAAGAAATAGTATTACAAAAGATCAAGGAATCTAACCAATGTGGCTTTATCACTTTAAAAAACTAGAAGACAACTGAGGCTCGTAAAATTACAGACAATACTAAGACTACACCAAGCACCTAGCACTATGCCTGGCACCTAATACTTCCTAAGTGGGAGTTACTATTATTGTTATACATATTACCATGTTAAAAAGAATTGTTCTTCAAAGATCACTAGAAGAACACAGGAAGGGTAGCTTTGTTTTTTATTTTGTTTTCTAATTCCTTTTCTGGGTGATTTCTACAGTGTTCAAAATTCCAATTAGGACAGTTTTAAACCTGAGATCTCACCTTCAACTTTCATTAAGGTCTGTATAGTACTTAACATATGGTATATGCATAAACGTTGATTTTTGTCATAGTATAGAGCAGAAATGGTAACCGTTCTCTTTATTAAAATGAGAGTATAGCGATATTTCCTGGCGGCGCAGTGGTTAAGACTCCGCACTTTCACTGCCGAGGCTGCATGTTCAATCACTGGTGGGGGAACTAAGATCCCGCAAGCCGAGCAGCATGGCCAAAAACTTTAAAAAAAAGGGGGGGGGGTATAGTGTCCACTTGAAATAGAGTTGCATGTTCAATGTTAAAGATAACCAAATAGGGCTTCCCTGGTGGCGCAGTGGTTGAGAGTCCGCCTGCCGATGCAGGGGACACGGGTTTGTGCCCGGTCCGGCAAGATCCCACATGCCGCGGAGCGGCTGGGCCCGTGAGCCATGGCCGCTGAGCCTGCGCGTCCGGAGCCTGTGCTCCGCAACAGGAGAGGCCACAACAGTGAGAGGCCCGCGTACCGCAAAAAAAAAAAAAAAGGTAACCAAATAATCCAAAGATCTGAAAGGTATAACTACAGTAAAGATGATGATACTCCTCGTGTACACATCAAGAACACGGGTGACATGAGGATCTTTTCAAAGAGCATTAGATTTCACTCCCAGCCAGCATACAAGACATTTCTTGGCTATGGTGGCCTCAGAAGTATTCTGGAATTCCCTCTCTTTCTCCCACTTCAAAGAGCTTTTTTGGGGCTTCCCTGGTGGCGCAGTGGTTGAGAGTCCGCCTGCCGATGCAGGGGACACCGGTTCGTGCCCCGGTCCGGGAAGATCCCACATGCCGCGGAGCGGCTGGGCCCGTGAGCCATGGCCGCTGAGCCTGCGTGTCCGGAGCCTGTGCTCCGCAACAGGAGAGGCCACAACAGTGAGAGGCCCGCATACCGCAAAAAAAAAAAAAAAGAGCTTTTTTTTTTTTTTCATTAAATTTCAGATCTCAGTTTCTCCCCGGCTCACCTGTAAGCCTGAACTTTATCATTTCCCAGGAGGTATTTGTTTTCATGAGGATGCATCCCAACTTACCTGAGTGTGATAAGCGCAAAAGTGATTTGCAGAGGACACTCAGATCTAGGGTATAACCAAACATAGGCTGCATAGCAGTCTCTGTTTCCTTGTTAGCACGAGAGAACGCACCTGGGGGATTCCCAGAGTACTCGAAAAAAATTGGTATTTGGGGGCAGGGTTAGCCATGCATGTCCCTAGAGCAACACTGGAGTTTTCAGCCCCCTTCCTGCAGCATGACCTGGTAGGGCAGAGTGGAGCTGCAGGGGGGCTCATACCTTAGCACATCTGCTCGGTGCTCTCCCAGGTGGCTGCCATGCACCGCTGGACCTGGCACCCGCGGGCCCACCGCCCTAAGCATCTCCCAGGTTAGGAGCATGGGCATGGGGAGACTGGGCGCCCAAACTCCAAGAAAGACTCAAGGGGGTGGGGGGAGCTTGGGCTTGGGGCTGCCCTGCCAGCCTTAAACGTTCCCTTAAGGAGGGAGGAGGGTCTGTGCTTGGCAAGTTCCCCCACCCCCACCCACTTCTCTCCTCCATCTCCCAACTTCCAGATCACCTTGAGTCCCCCAGCACTCCTGCAAAGTGAAAGCATCCGAGCAGAGCACTGTTTGAAAGACCCAGACCTCAGCAGCTGCCAGAAAAACTGGAAGTCATTCAATCCTAAGAGCCCTTAGGCAAAAGCTGTGCACTCCAGTGAGGAGCTGAGCTGGGTAGCGGGGAGGAGAGGAGGTCAAGTTTCCACCAGCGGTGTTTAAGCTCCTGTTTAAGCTCCTGCTGCAAAGAAGGAGCCTTTCTTATCAGCTGGAAATCTCTACTCTTCCCCCAAACCATCTTTTAAAAAAGTAACAGTTTTACTGAGCTATAATTTACTTACATAAAGTTCACTTTTCTAAAAGCATACAGTATGGAGGTTCCTTAAAAAAACTAAAAATACAGCTACCATATGATCCAGCAATCCCAATCCTGGGCATATATCCGGAGAAAACCATAATTTGAAAAGATACATGCAAACCTATGTTCATTGCAGCAAGATTTACAATAGCCAAGACATGGAAGCAACCTAAATGTCTATCAACAGAGGAAGGGATAAACAAGATGGGGTACACATATATAATGGAATATTAATCAGCCATAAAAAAGAATGAAATAATGCCATTTGCAGCAATATGGATGGATCTAGAGATTATCATACTAAGTGAAGTAAGACACAGAAAGATAAATATCATATGATATCACTTACATGTGGAATCTAAAAACTGACACAAATGAACTTACAAAACAGATTCACACACTCAGAAAACAAACTTGTGTTTATCAAAGGGGAAAGATGGTGGGGAGGGATAAATTAACAGTTTGGGATTAACAGATACACACTACTATATATAACACAGATAATCAACAAGCACCTACTGTATAGCACAGGAAACTCTACTCAATACTCTGTAATAACCTATATGGGAAAAGAATCTGAGAAAGAATAGATACATGTATTTGTATTGGTATAACTAAATCACTTTGCTGTACATCAGAAACTAACACAACATTGTAAATCAACTATACTCCAATATAAAATAAAAATCTTTTTTAAAGTTTTTACAAAATAATGGCTATAGAGAAATAAATGTCTGTTTAAAAAAGTTTTTTTAAATAACAAATAACAGTTTTACTAAGCTATAATTCACATACCATAAAATTCACTTTTCTAAAAGCATACAATTCAGTAGTATTTAGCATATCCTGAGTTGTACAACTATCACTACGAATATTAGAATATTTTCATCAACCCAAAAAGGTGGCCAAATTCATTAGCAGTCACTCCCCATTCCTCCCTCCCCCAACAACAAATTTATTTTCAACTTCTATGAATTTGCCTATTCTGGACATTTAATAAAAACAGAATCATACAATATGTGTTCATTTGGGACTGGCTTCTTTCACATAGCATAATGTTTCAAGGTTTACCATGTTGTACCATGTATCAGTAATTCACTCCTTTTTATTGCTGAATAATATTCCATTTTATGAATATACATTTTGTATATTTTTATGTATACTTTCATCTGTTGATGTTTCTATTTTTGGCCACTATGAATAATGCTATGAATATTTGACTGCAAGTTTTTGTGTGAACATATGCTTTCAATTTTCTTGCATACAACCCTAGAAATGGAATTGCTGGGTCATATGGTAGCTCTATATTCAACATTCTGAGAAATGACCAAACTGTTTTTCAGATTTTTCAAAGTTTTACAATGCCACCAGCAATGCATGAGGGCTCTAGTTTATCTACATCTTCAACATTAGGTAATGTCTGTCTTTTTATTTTAGCCATCCCAGTGGGTGTGAAGTGGTATCTCACTGTGGTTTTGATTTATGTTTCTCTAACAGCTAATGACACTAAGCATCTCTGCATGCACTTAGTCATTTGTATATGTTCTTTGGAAAAATTACAATTCAAATCCTTTACCCACTGTTTAATTGGCTATTTGTCTTTTTCTTGTTGAGTTGTAAGGATTCTTTATATACTCTTAACTTGCACATATTTCCTCTCCAGATATATAACTCTGGATGCAAATACCTTATCAGATATATAACTTGCACATATTTTCTCTCCAGATATATAACTCTGGATGCAAATACCTTATCAGATATATAACTTGCAGATATCTTCTCCATGAGTTAGTCGCCTTTTCCCTCTCTTGATGGACTCCTTCAAGCACAAAGTTTTTAATTTTGATGAAATCCAATTTACCTATTTTTTTCCTTTTTCACTTGAGCTTTTGATGTCATATCTAAGAAACCATTGTCTAATCCAAAGGTCATGAGTATTTACGCCTACAGTTTCTTCTGAGAGTTTTATACTTTTAGACCTTGCATTTAGGTCTAGGATCCATTCTGAGTTAATTTTTGTATATGGTATGAAGTAGGGGTTAAAATTCATTCTTTTGAATGTTGATATCTAGTTATTCCAGCACCATTTGGTGAAAAGACTATTTATTCCCCACTGAATTATTTTGGTAACCTTGTCAAAAATCAATTTATGATTGATAATTAATTTTAAGATTTTATTTCTAGATTCTCAATTCTATGCCATTAATCTATGTCTAGACTTTTGCCAGGTATACTGCCTTGATTACTGCAGATTTGTAGTGCACACTGAAATCAAGAAGTGTAGGGCTTCCCTGGTGGCGCAGTGGTTGGGAGCCCGCCTGCCGATGCAGGGGACACGGGTTCGTGCCCTGGTCCGGGAGGATCCCACATGCCACGGAGCGGCTGGACCCGTGAGCCATGGCCGCTGAGCCTGCGCGTCCGGAGCCTGTGCTCCGCAGCGGGAGAGGCCACAACAGTGAGAGGCCCGCGTAACGGGAAAAAAAAAAAAAAAGAAGGGTAAGTCCTCCAATGTTATGAACCAAACACAGGGTATACTGCCTTGATTACTGCAGGTTTGTAGTAAACATTGAAATCAAGAAGTGTTAAGTCCTCTAATATTATGAACCAAATTGTAGTCCCCCAAATTCACATGCTGAAGCTCCAACCCCCAATATGACTATACTTGGAGACAGAGATTTTAAGGAGGAGATTAAGGTTAAATGAAGTTGCTATGGTCTGAATTGTGTCTCCCGCAAATCCATATGTTGAAACCCCAACTCGCAATGTATTTGGAGATGGGGCCTTTGGGTTCCAGAACTCTAAGAAAATAAATTTCTGTTGTTTAAGCCATTTAGTCTATGGCATTTTTTTAATGGCAGACCTAACAGACTAATTCATCCAACTTTGTTCTTCTTTTTCAAGATTGTTCTTGCTATTCTGGGTAACTTCCATTTCCAGATGAGTTTTAGAATCCACTTCTCAATTTCTACAAAAAGGCCAGTTGGTATTCTGATACGGATTGCACTGAATCTGCAGATCAATTTGGGGAGTATTGCCATCTTAACAATATTAAGTCTTCTAATCCATGAGCATGAGATTCTTTTCATTTACTTAAGTCTCCTTTAATTTCTTTCAACTATGTCTAGAGCTTTCAGTATACATGTCTTATACTTCTGTTAAATTTATTCCCAAGTATTTTATTCTTTTTTGATGCTATTGTAAATGAATTTTTAAAAATTTTTATTATCAGATTGTTTATTGTGAATGTATAGAAATATAAGTAATCTTTGTATTTTGATCATGCATTCTGCAACATTACTGAACTTATTTATTGGTTCTCGCACATTTTTATTGGTTTACTTAGGATTTTATATACACAAAAACATGGCATCTGTCAATGGAGATAGTTTTTATTTCTTCATTTTTTTTTTTTTGGAAATGACAGATCTTTCTTAGAGCTTTTATTCAATTCATGTTGTGTATATCTCTATAGTATATAAAATAGATACATGTGTTGAAATATAAACTTACCAAAGAGAACTTATCTCCAGGCAGTTTTTCTGTTTGAAGAACGATAATAAATAGTTCCTAAAATTTTTTTTAATTTAATTTTTTTATATAGCAGGTTCTTCTTAGTCACCAATTTTATACACATCAGCGTATACATGTCAATGCCAATCGCCCAATTCATCACACCACGACCCCCACCACCCTGTGGCTTTCCCCCTTCATGTCCATACGTTTGTTCTCGACATCTGTGTCTCAACTTCTGCCCTGCAAACTGGCTCATCTGTACCATTTTTCTAGGTTCCACATACATGCATTAATACGATAATGCAATATTTGTTTTTCTCTTTCTGACTTACTTCACCCTGTATGACAGTCTCTAGATCCATCCACATCTCAACAAATGACTCAATTTCGTTCCTTTTTATGGCTGAGTAATATTCCATTGTATGTATGTACCATATCTTCTTTATCCACTCATCTGTCGATGGGCACTTAGGTTGCTTCCATGACCTGGGTATTGTAAATAGTGCTGCAATGAACATTGGGGTGCATGTGTCTTTTTGAATTATGGTTTTCTCTGGGTATATGCCCAGTAGTGGCATTGCTGGATCATACTGAAATTCAATTTTTAGTTTTTTAAGGAACCTCCATACCGTTCTCCATACTGGCTGTATCAATTCACATTCCCACCAACAGTGCAAGAGGGTTCCCTTTTCTCCACACCCTCTCCAGCATTTGCTGTTTGTAGATTTTCTGATGATGCCCATTCTAACAGTTGTGAGGTGATACGTCATTTTAGTTTTGATTTGCATTTCTCTAATAATTACTGATGTTGAGCAGCTTTTCATGTGCTTCTTGGCCATCTGTATGTCTTCTTTGGAGAAATGTCTGTTTAGGTCTTCTGCCCATTTTTGGATTGGGTTGTTTGTTTCTTTAATATTGAGCTGCATGAGCTGTTTACATATTTTGGAGATTAATCCTTTGTCCGTTGATTCATTTGCAAATATTTTCTCCCATTCTGAGAGTTGTCTTTTCATCTTGTTTATGGTTTCCTTTGCTGTGCAAAAGCTTTTAAGTTTCATTAGGTCCCATTTGTTTATTTTTGGTTTTATTTCCATTACTCTAGGAGGTGGATCAAAAAAGACCTTGCTGTGATTTATGTCAAAGAGTGTTCTTCCTATGTTTTCCTCTAAGAGTTTTATAGTGACGGTGTTACATTTAGGTCTCCAATCAATTTTGAGTTTATTTTTGTGTATGGTGTTAGGGAGTGTTGTAATTTCATTCTTTTACATGTAGCTGTCCAGTTTTCCCAGCACCACTTATTGAAGAGACTGTCTTTTCTCCATTGTATAACCTTGCTTCCTTTGTCATAGATTAGTTGACCGTAGGTGCATGGGTTTATCTCTGGGATTTCTATCTTGTTCCATTGATCTATGCTTCTGTTTTTGTGCCAGTACCATATTGTCTTGATTACTGTAGCTTTGTAGTATAGTCTGAAGTTAGGGAGTCTGATTCCTCCAGCTCCGTATTTTTCCCTCAAGACTGCTTTGGCTATTTGGGGTCTTTTGTGTCTCCATGCAAATTTCAAGATTTTTTGTTCTAGTTCTGTAAAAAATGCCATTGGTAAATTGATAGGGATTGCACTGAATCTGTAGATTGCTTTGGGTAGTATAGTCATTTTCACAATATTGATTCTTCCAATCCAAGAACATGGTATATCTCTCCATCTGTTGGTATCATCTTTCATTTCTTTCACCAGTGTCTTATAGTTTTCTGCATACAGGTCTTTTGTCTCCCTAGGTAGGTTTATTCCTAGGTATTTTATTCTTTTTGTTGCAGTGGTAAATGGGAGTGTTTCCTTAATTTCTCTTTCAGATTTTTCATCATTAGTGTATAGGAATGCAAGAGATTTCTGTGCATTAATTTTGTATCCTGCAACTTTACCAAATTCATTGATTAGCTCTAGTAGTTTTCTGGTGGCATTTTTACGATTCTCTATGTATAGCATCATGTCATCTGCAAACAGTGACAGTTTTACTTCTTTTCCAATTTGGATTCCTTTTATTTCTTTTTCTTCTCTGATTGCCATGGCTAGGACTTCCAAAACTATGTTGAGTAAGAGTGGTGAGAGTGGACATCCTTGTCTTGTTCCTGATCTTAGGGGAAATGCTTTCAGTTTTTCACCATTGAGAATGATGCTTGCTGTGGGTTTGTCTTATATGGCCTTCATTATGTTGAGGCAGGTTCCCTCTATGCCCACTTTCTGAAGAGTTTTTATCATAAATGGGTATTGAATTTTGTCAAAAGCTTTTTCTGCATCTATTGAGATGATCATATGGTTTTCATTCTTCAGTTTGTTAATATGGTGTATCACATTGATTGATTTGCATATATTGAAGGATCCTTGCATCCCTGGGATAAATCCCACTTGATCATGATGTATGATCCTTTTAATGTGTTGTTGGATTCTGTTTGCTAGTATTTTGTTGAGGATTTTTTTTTAAGTTATTTATTTATTTATTTATTTAGGGCTGTGTTGGGTCTTCATTTCTGTGTGAGGGCTTTCTCTAGTTGTGGCAAGCGGGGGCCACTCTTCATCACGGTGCGCAGGCCTCTCACCATCGCGGCCTCTCCCGTTGCGGAGCACAGGCTCCAGACGCGCAGGCTCAGTAGTTGTGGCTCACGGGCCTACTTGCTCCGCGGCATGTGGGATCTTCCCAGACCAGGGCTCGAACCCGTGTCCCCTGCATTGGCAGGCAGACTCTCAACCACTGCGCCACCAGGGAAGCCCTTTGTTGAGGATTTTTGCATCTATATTCATCAGTGATATTGGTCTGTAATTTGCTTTTTTTGTAGTATCTTTGTTTGGTTTTGCTATCAGGGTGATGGTGGCCTCATATAATGAGTTTGGGAGTGTTCCTTCCTCTGCAATTTTTGGAAGAGTTTGAGAAGGATGGGTGTTAGCTCTTCTCTAAATGTTTGATAGAATTCACCTGTGAAGCCATCTGGTCCTGGACTTTTGTTTGTTGGAAGATTTTTAATCACAGTTTCAATTTCATTACTTGTGATTGGTCTGTTCACATTTTCTGTTTCTTCCTGGTTCAGTCTTGGAAGCTTATACCTTTCTAAGAGTTTGTCCATTTCTTCCAGGTTGTCCATTTTATTGGCATAGAGTTGCTTGTAGTAGTCCCTTAGAATGCTTTGTATTTCTGTGGTGTCTGTTGTAACTTCTCCTTTTTCATCTCTAATTTTATTGATTTGAGTCCTCTCCCTCTGTTTCTTGACGAGTCTGGCTAATGGTTTATCAATTTTGTTTATCTTCTCAAAGAAGCAGCTTTTAGTTCTGTTGATCTTTGCTATTGTTTCTTTGTTTCTTTTTCATTTATTTCTGCTCTGATCTTTATGATTTCTTTCCTTCTGCTAACTTTGGGTTTTGTTTGTTCTTCTTCCTCTAGTTCCTTTAGGTGTAACATTAGATTGTTTACTGGAGATTTTTCTTGTTATTTGAGGTAGGCTTGTATAGCTATAAACTTCCCTCTTAGAACTGCTTTTGCTGCATCCCATAGGTTTTGGATTGTCATGTTTTCATTGTCATTTGTCTCCAGGCATTTTTTGATTTCCTCTTTGATTTCTTCAGTGATCTCTTGGTTATTTAGTAACATATTGGTTAGCCTCCATGTGTCTGTGTTTTTTACATTTTCTTCCCTGTAATTGATTTCTAATCTCAGAGCGTTGTGGTCAGAAAAGATGCTTGATATGATTTCGATTTTCTTAAATTTATTGAGGCTTGATTTGTGACCCAAGATATGATCTATGCTGGAGAGTGTTCCATGTGCACTTGAGAAGAAAGCGTAATCTGCTGTTTTTGGATGGAATATCCTATAAATATCAATTAAATCTATCTGGTCTATTGTGTCATTTAAAGCTTCTCTTTCCTTATTAATTTTCTGTTTGGATGATCTGTCCATTGGTGTAAGTGAGGTGTTAAAGTCCCCCACTATTATTGTGTTACTGTTGATTTCCTCTTTTACAGCTGTTAGCAGTTGCCTTATGTATTGAGGTGCTCCTATGTTGGGTGCATATATATTTATAATTGTTATATCTTCTTCTTGGATTGATGCCTTTATCATTATGTAGTGTCCTTCCCTGACTCTTGTAACATTCTTTATTTTAAAGTCTATTTTATCTGATATGAGTATTGCTACTCCAGCTTTCTTTTGATTTCCATTTGCATGGAGTATCTTTTTCCATCCCCTCACATTCAGACTATATCTGTCCCTAGGTCTGAAGTGGGTCTCTTGTAGACAGCATATAGATGGGTCTTGTTTTTGTATCCATTCAGCAATCCTGTGTCTTCTGGTTGGAGCATTTAATCCATTCACATTTAAGGTAATTATCGATATGTATGTTCCTATGACCATTTTCTTAATTGTTTTGGGTTTGTTTTTGTAGGTCCTTTTCTTCTCTTGTGTTTCCCACTTAGAGAAATTCCTTTAGCATTTATTGTAGAGCTGGTTTGGTGTGCTGAATTCTCCTAGCTTTTCTTTTCTGTAAAGCTTTTGATTTCTCCATCGAATCTGAATGAGATCCTTGCTGGCTAGAGTAATCTTGGTTGTAGGTTCTTCCCTTTCATCACTTTAAGTATATCATGCCACTCCTTTCTGGCTTGTAGAGTTTCTGCTGAGAAATCAGCTGTTAACCTTATGGGAGTTCCCTAGTATGTTATTTGTCATTTTTCCCTTGCTGCTTTCAATAATTTTTGTTTGTCTTTGATTTTTTCCAATTTGATTACTATGTGTCTAGGCGTGTTTCTCCTTGGGTTTATCCTGTATGGGACTCTCTGTGCTTCCTGGACTTGGGTGGCTATTTCCTTTCCCATGTTAGGGAGGTTTTCGACTATAATCTCTTCAAATATTTTCTCGGGTCCTTTCTCTCTCTCTTCTCCTTCTGGGACCCCTATAATGCGAATGCTGTTGCATTTAATGTTGTCCCAGAGCTCTCTTAGGCTGTCTTCATTTCTTTTCATTCTTTTTTCTTTATTCTGTTCCACAGAAGTGAATTCCACCTTTCTGTCTTGCAGGTCACTTATCCGTTCTTCTGTCTCAGTTATTCTATTATTGATTCCTTCTAGTGTAGTTTTCATTTCAGTTATTGTATTGTTCATCTCTGTTTGTTCTTTAATTCTTGTGGGTCTTTGTTAAACATTTCTTGCATCTTCTCGATCTTTGCCTCCATTCTTTTTCCGAGGTCCTATATCATCTTCACTATCATTATTCTGAATTCTTTTTCTGGAAGGTTGCCTATCTCCACTTCATTTAGTTGTTTTTCTGGGGTTTTATCTTGTTCCTTCATCTGGTACACATAGCCCTCTGCTTTTTCATCTTGTCTATATTTCTGTGAATGTGGTTTTTGTTCCACAGGCTGCAGGATTGTAGTTCTTCTTGCTTCTGCTGTCTCTAGTTCTTCATTTTTAATGTGGATGTCTTTTACTTCTTTTTCTTGCCTTATTTCCCTGGCTAGAACCTTCAATACAATGTTGAACAGAAGTGGCAAGAAAGGACATCCTTGCCTTGTTCCTGACCTTAAGGCGGAAGCATTAGTCTCTCACCATTAAATATGTAGGTGTGAATTTTATCAGGCTGTTGAAATTTCCTGCTAGCCCTAGCCTGTTTTATTTTTTATCATGAAAGGATGTTTGATTCTGTCAAATATTTTTCCTGTATTGATTGAGATTATCATGTTTTTTTCCTCTAGTGTATTGCATTGATCAATTTTCATATGTTGAACAACCTTGTAAAAATCATGGCATATAATCTTTTTATATGTTGCTGACTTTGGTTTGCTAATATTTTCTTGAGGATTTTTGCGTCTACATTCATAGACACAATGAACATAAATATTGGTCTGTAGTTTTCTTGTGATGTTCTTTGTCTGTTTTTGGCATCAAGGTAATATAGGCTTCATAGACTGAGTTGGGAAGTGTTCCCTCCTATTTAATTTTTTGGCATACTTTGTGAAAGACTGAAAGATTGGTATTAATGCTACTGTAACATTTGGCAGGATTCACCAATGAAGCCATCTGGGCCTGAGCTTTTCTCTGTAGGTAGATTTTTGATTACTAATTCAATCTCTTTCCTTGTTATAGGTCTATTCAGATTTTCTATTTATGATTGAGTCAGTTTTAATAGTTTCTGACATTCTAGGTATTTGTTCATTTCATTTAGGTTAACTATTTTTTGGCATACAATTGTTCATAGTATAAACCCTTTATTTTTGTAAGGCCGGTAGTAATGTTACCACTTTCACTTCTGAATGTAATAATTTTAATTTTTTCTTGGTAACCCTAGCTAAAGGTTTGTCAATTTTGTTGATCTTTTCAAATAAAGAACTTTTGGTTCTGTTGATTAACACTATTTTTCTATTCTTTTTTTTTGGCTATACGCAGGCCTCTCACTGTTGTGGCCTCTCCCATTGTGGAGCACAGGCTCTGGACGTGCAGGCTCAGCAGCCATGGCTCACGGGCCCTACCGCCCTGCAGCATGTGGGATCTTCCTGGACCGGGGCACAAACCCACGTCCCCCGCATCAGCAGGCGGACTCTCAACCACTGCGCCACCAGGGAAGCCCTCTATTCTTTATTTCATACATTTCTCTTTTTTAAAATAAATTTATTTATTTATTATTTTTGGTTGCATTGGGTCTTTGTTGCTGCATGCGGGCTTTCTCTAGTTGCAGTAAGTGGGGGCCACTCTTTTTTGTGGTCTGCAGGCTTCTCTTGTTGCAGAGTATGGGCTCTAGGCACGCAGGCTTCAGTAGTTGTGGCACACAGGCTCAGTAGTTGTGTTTGCAGGCTCTAGAGCACAGACTCAGTAGTTGTGGGACACGGGCTTAGTTGCTCCATGGCATGTGGGATCTTCCCAAACCAGGGATTGAACCCATGTCCCCTGCATTGGCAGGCAGATTCTTAACCACTGAACCAGCAGGGAAGTTCCATATATTTCTCATCTAATCTTTATTATTTCCTTGCTTCTATTTGCTTTCAATTTAGTTTCCTCTTCTTTTTCTAATTTCTTAAGGTAGAAAGTTAGTTTATTGATTTGAGATCACTCTTCTTTTCAAATATAGGTGTTTATAGTTATAAATTCCCCTCTTAAGCCCTGCTTTAGCTGTATCTCATAAGTCTTGGTATGTTGTGTTTTTGTTTTCATTTAGCTCTAAGTATTTTCTAATTTCCCTTGTGATTTCTTCTTTCACCATTGGCTTTCTAGGTGTGTTATGCTTAATACCCACTTTTTTGTGAATTTCCCAAATTTTCTTCTGTTACTGAATTCTAATTTCATTCCATTGTGATCAGAGAACACATTTTGTATTATTTCAATCCTTTT
Source organism: Mesoplodon bidens (assembly GCF_964165515.1). Lineage (NCBI taxonomy): Eukaryota > Metazoa > Chordata > Mammalia > Artiodactyla > Ziphiidae > Mesoplodon > Mesoplodon bidens. The sequence goes on along the minus strand of NC_138161.1, from coordinate 60,773,196 downwards.
GAATTTATTAAGGCTTGTTTTATGACCCAGTGTACGGTCTATTCTGAGAATATTCCATGTACACTTGAGAAGGATGTGTATTCTGTTTTGAGTGGAATGTTCCACAGATGTCTTTTAGTTCTAGTTATATAGTTTTGTTCGTCTTCTATTTCCTTGTTGATTTTCTGTCTAGTTATTCTATACATCATTTAAAGTGGGGTACTGAAATCTCCCAACTATTATTGTTAAATTGCCTATTTTTCTCTTCAGTTCTGCCAGTTTTTGTTCCATGTATCCTATTTATTTATCTATGTTTATGTGGTGATTTATTTCTGTTCCATATATTTTAGAGTTCTCTTATTAGGTGCATATAAGCCTGTAATTATTATGAATTCCAGATGGATTGACCCTTTTATTATTATTAAATATTCTTCCTTGTCTCTACTAATTTTTGATTTTAAGCTTATTTTGTCTGATATTACTATAGTCACTTCGGCTCTCTTTTGGATATTGTTTGCATAGTATATCTTTTTCTATCCTTTTACTTTCCATCTGTTTCTATCTTTAAATCTTATGTGTCTATATATGGAATCTAAAAAAGAAAATGGTTCTGAAGAACCTAGGGGCAGGACAGGAATAAAGATACAGACGTAGAGAATAGACTTGAGGACATGGGGGGGGAAGGGTAAGCTGGGATGAAGTGAGAGAGTGGCATGGACATATATACACTACCAAATGTAAAATAGATAGCTAGTGGGAAGCAGCCACATAGCACAGGGAGATCAGCTCGGTGCTTTGTGACCACCTAGAGGGGTGGGATGGGGAGGGTGGGAGGGAGACGCAAGAGGGAGGAGATATGGGGTTATATGTGTATGTATAGCTGATTCACTTTGTTATAAAGCAGAAACTAACACACCATTGTAAAGCAATTATACTCCAATAAAGATGTTAAAAAAATAAAAACTAAATAAATCTGATGTGTCTCTTATAGATAGCATATAGTTGGATCATGTTTATCTCTGCCTTCTGCTTGAGGAGTTTAATCCACTTATGTTTAACGATTTAATGTAATGTCTGCTATCTTGCTATTTGTTTTCTTGCTAATGTAATGTTTGCTATCGTATTAGGTCTTTTTTGTCCCTCTATTCCTCCATTACTGCCTTCTTATGTGTTAAATAGATATTTCTAGTGTGCCATTTTCATTCCCTTTATGTTTCTTTTACCATATTTTGGATGGTAAGTTATTATTAAGTTATTTTCTTGGTGGTTACTCTGGGGATTACAATTAACATCTTAACTTGTAACTATGGATTTTGTTTTGCTTCAAGTTTCTTCTTGGAATTGAATAGTCTAGTCAAAATTAACCACAGAAAAATAAAAAGGAGCTTTCAACTCACAAACACTGTATAGGTACACACTGGGAGGCTGCTATTATAACAACCACCAGCCGCTGGTATGAACACTTACCTTGTCTAACAGTATGTTCTGCCACAACCTAAAGATACTGAGGTAACTTCTATCCCTGGCAGCAAAAGATGTGAAGAAAAACTGTGAAGACAAATAATAGGACAATTTTAATGTCATGGAAAAAAAAGGGAAAGTATCTGTCATGACAGTCTGCTGTGACTTGATATGGTCAAAGCAAACTAGTAGGTCACCATTGCCTACTTTATATACTAATTTTTGTTAAACTTTTCATTATAATAGAAAAAAACCACATAACTGGTGCATGAATAAGGTGTCTTTTAAAATTGTACCTTACAGCAAAATAACTTTATCAATATTTACTAGGGAAAGGAGCTTGAACTGGGTAGCTATTTACATTCATTGTAGTTTAATTATTAAAATCAATCTAAATAAACTTATTAAAAAATTAAAATTTTATTTATTCTGAACTTTGCAGAGAGATATAATTTGGTGGCCGTTTGAGCCAAAAATACACAAAGAATAAGAGAAAACTGCAAGTGGACTTCAGAGATAGATTTATTTTAAGGATCTTAATTTAAAATTATGTCATCTTTCATAGACTTCTAAAAAAATCCAGAAATACGTAATCTCAATTAATTATAGATATAGAACACCAATGTTAACACTAAACTTTGCTTTCAATGTTGTATAAGAAAAATAGCATACTTCAATCTATAATTCCATGTTTGCTTTTAGCCCCATCTCTTCCTCTGCATGTAAATGATTTTTGCAAAGTCGTATCTTATAATAGGCTTTTATGAGAAAATATGACAAGCAGCAGCACTAAATACAGTCTCTCAGTGTATCGTCTCTTCTGATCCCCTAGTTAGTGACTTTGAATGATTGACTGGCTATTTTTAGGAATGAGAAAGCTCAGTTCCATTTTTGATTTATTAAATAAAATGCCAAACATAATAGTATTTGAGGTGTTTATATTTTTCATAGAAAGGTTTTAAAGTAGTATTTTTCCAGCTAATAAACTGAAACCTAGTTTATATAATATTCTTCAAAAAGCAAAACTTTTTATCATGGGGATATATCTAGGAGCTCTTCCAAACACAATTACACATATAATATTGTGACCTAATGATCACTATTTACTACCCTTTATCTCCTTTTCTTAGACCAAATTTTAATAATCTTACAACCTTGTATGTAGACATATAGATAAGAAAAATCACCTAGTCCATCTCTTTTTCACCATGGTGTTATGCTTACTATTCCCACTTTTTAAACTAAATACTTTGTTATCAACTTTATCCACTCTTATATACCAAAACCACATTCTCAACTCCTTAACACTCCCATCTTTCTGGGCAATCTACGTAAATTACCATCTTATTTTATTCCTCGTTAGATATCCAACTTCAAAAATTTACTAATAGGGCTTCCCTGTTGGCGCAATGGTTGAGAGTCTGCCTGCCGTTGCAGGGGATGCAGGTTCGTGTCCCAGTCCAGGAAGATCCCACATGCCGTGGAGCGGCTGGGCCCGTGAGCCACGGCCGCTGAGCCTGCGCGTCCGGAGCCTGTGCTCCGCAACGGGAGAGGCCACAACAGTGAGAGGTCCGCATACCGCAAAAAAAAAAAAAAAAAAAAAATTTACTAATATATCTTGTTTCTATAATAACATTAGAGAGTTCCCTGGTGGCCTAGTTGTTAGGATTCAAGGCTTTCACTGCCGTGGCCTGGGGTCAGTCCCTGGTTGGGGAACTGAGATCCCGTAAGTTGTGCAGCGTGGCCAAATAATAATAATTATTATAATAATAACCTTAATTTGTGAGGAGTTCTGGATAATGACATCTCTAAACTGCTGGGGCATAGAACGTATGCTAGAAACGAAAACAACTAAAAGTACCATGATTAACCTTCCCTTAACCATACAGTACATGGAGGGATAAATACTTAGTAGTGTAGATTTTTTTTCTCCATGATGATGGTAAAAGAGATCACTGAATCAATACAGTGAGGTAGTTAGGACCAGTGTCTCTGCAATTAAACTACCTGGGTTCATATCCTGGTTCTACCACTCAGTTCTATGACTTTGAGTCACTTTTATTTTCTTTAGTTTCCTCATCTACAAAATGAGAATAATTTCAGTAGCAAATTTTTGTGAGAACTAAATGAGAAAATACATGTAAAAAAAAACTTAGCACAATATTTAGAACAAGTATGTTTGGCAAATACTAGCTGTTGTTATCATTATTAAAATTTAAATGCTTGGGCTTCCCTGGTGGCACAGTGGTTGAGAGTCCACCTGCTGATGCAGGGGACACGGGTTCGTGCCCCGGTCTGGGAAGATCCCACATGCCATGGAGCGACTGGGCCTGTGAGCCATGGCCGCTGAGCCTGCGCGTCCAGAGCCTGTGCTCCGCAACGGGAGAGGCCACAACAGTGAGAGGCCCGCATACTGCAAAAAAAAAAAAAAGAATAAGCTTATTTTAGGTCTTGTTTCCTTCTTGAACAGTTTGGCCCTAAAGCTGTTTAGCAGAACAGAGGAAAGCAAGGCATCCACGCTAGAGGTAAGGGCAGGGGCAGAGGAGCTGCAGTAGCCCAAAGCAGGGTGTCAGCACCAGAGAAGAATGAGGAGATTGTCCTCATAGAAGGGCTGCCCTGTGTGGAGTATCAGAGCCCAAGCAGGGTGAGGAGAGCTTTTTCAGGATGAGAGCCCTAGTGTGGTGGGGAGATGGGCAGCAACCTGACTCTACATGTCAGAAATCAAGCGTAGGGAAGGGGCAGCAGAGGAGATGAAGATGAATTACATACAGGTCCACTGATCAAAGTAAATATATTAAGGAGAATGGGAGCCTGGTTTCTCTGTCAGGGAAAAGAGTTACAAATACAAAAGGAAAGGGATTTCCCTGGCAGTCCAGTGGTTGAGACTCCGCACTCCCAGTGCAGGGGGCACGGGTTCCATCCCGGTCAGAGAACTAAGATCCCACATGCCGCATGGTGCAGCCAAAAAAAATGAAGGGGAAAAGTAAAAATAACTGTGTTGTTGGACTAGAATTAGAGGTATTCGTGTGAATTGGTGATTTATTATTCATAGATAGACAGATAAACGTAGATGTATAAGTGGGAATATATGTGTGTGTATTATGTATGTAGGTGTGTAATTTATATATATATTGTATATCCCCTTGTTCTGCCCAATTAGAGGGCTCAAACAGTGATACCCTATAGCAATGAACAAACTGGCTTCTAAATATCAGTCTCCCCTAAAAGAAAACAGGACTCCTTGGAGAAATGGTTGATTCCAGGACTGAGGCAGAGAAAACCTGTAACATCTTGTGCTAAAAAGCAAGAAAGTGCTCAAATAATGCTGAGAATGGTCAAAAGGACACCAGAGCCAGCTTGAGGGGGCTCCCACTGGCCAAATTTGGGACAATTTGAGCATCAAAATAAGTAATGATAGCAATGGATTATAATTCATTGAATAAAATAAGAAGCTATGAGGTCATATTGATATAAGTAAATAAATGAATAAATTTTATGAGGCATAGTATATTTACATAGTTTCAAAGTAGTTGACCACAAAACATTATTACAAAGGAAAATAGACTAACTTTACAGTAAAGTCTGGCAGACACCACCTTATTCAAGTGATCAAAGTGAATATCACCAGTAATCATAGAAATTAAATCATGTACCACTTGATAGGACACAATGGAAAGAAGAGAGTATCATTTCTGTGTTATTTCTGTCAAAATTGTATAACTTAAACTTAATCATAAGAAAATATCAGACAAACACAATTGAGGGATATCCTACAAAATAACTGACCTATAATCTTTAGAAGCATCAAGGGCACAAAAGTCAAGGCAAGACTAAGGGACTAGTCCAGAATAAGGAAATTAAAGAGCATGACAGCTAAATGTAATACGTATTTCTGAACTGGGCCTATTTGCTATAAAGGATTTTATTGGGATAATTGAGGAAGCCAAAGCGGGTTTGAGAATTGAGCAGTGATAATGATCAACGTTAATTTCTTGAATTTGATGGTCATGTTGTGGTTATGTAGGAGAATGTCTTTGTTAGAAATACATGCTATATTTTCTTTAAACACATATTAGGTTCATTTCCATCTGCCATCTTTTTGGGGGATGAAAAACTCCCTAGCTGAAATATGTTTGCTAATAAATATAACCTGAGATTTTTCTTTGAAATTAAACTTAAAAATGTTAAAAAAAAAAAAAGAAAGAAATACATGATAAACTATCTGGGATCATGTCTGGAGTGATAAGTCTTCAGAGTGACAACTTATTCTCAAATAGTTCAGAGGGGAAAAGTTCTTTGTACTGTACCTGGCAGTGTTCTGTAGGGATGAGATTGTTTAAAAAGAAAAATGAAACTGCATGTGAAAGAAACTTTACAAGATTAAAAAGTATCATCATAATGATTCAATCTCATGATCGTGTTTCTATCCTGCTCTCCTTCCTCTTTTCTCTTTCATTTCCTTCCTTCCTTCCTCCTTTCCTTCCTTTCTTCCTTCTTCTTCTCCTTCATTCCTTTCCATACTTTCCTTTTTTCCTTCCTTCCTTCCTTTTTCTTTCTCAACATTATGCTTCTAATGTCACATACAGAGCCCATATCAATTTTCCAGGTGGGTAGAAAAAGATTCTTCATACCAAGAAATGATGGATATTGTAGGTGGATAATAAAAATGATGGCAGTTAAAGAAAATTACCATTCTAAAAAAGATTGTAGTGATTATGTGTTTACTTGTATGCTACCAAATCTCTGTTTCCTCTGGTTTTTATTAGTTGCTATTGTGCAGGTATTACTGACCAAACAACGATCATGGAATTATAGGGTATTTAGAAATAATAAGGATATTTGCTAAGGCTTACCCTACCTACCTCTTATAATGAAGAAATGAAAAATATGGGAGAAAGTTCTCTGTAAACTATAAACTACAAAAAATTTTAGCAGTCATTTAAAGTTAGTCACCAATATGTATTTAAGTATACAGAAATCTAGTATTAAATACTATTAAATATTCCTAACTCCAAGAAGAATTGCTTACATTCCCAACATTGATGATCAGTATGAGGCAGATTTTCTCCACATTATGTTACAAGGCAAAGGTAGAAAAGTTTTTCACCTTTTCACCCTCTGTAAAGATCTGGATAGCATTTGGGATGAGTCGAGCGGTCTTCTCCTTGGTCATAAAGGTTATGTTCTTTAAAGCAATAGAAATCTAAACACACAAAAAGGATAAAAAATTGCAAAATGAATTTCTCAGAAACATACACAACACAAAATACCAAGTATTACATCAATCTAGTCCAGAATATTCAGGTGAAAAACCTAAAGGAGTTAATAAGCACATGCCCGCATTCTCTGAGATAAACACAGTGAACAGATATTCTTCCCTTCAGTAATTTCCTCCATCAGCTCCTATACCTAATATTAGGATAAGGTGTGAAAAGACACATGGGTATTTATGTTCCACATTAATACACACACAGACACACAAATATACACAAAAAATTCAGAGTCTGTCACATAAGACATGCTTTTGGCAGCCAAAAGGAGGTATGTTCAAGTTTTTTTCAACCTGAAATCTCTCTTCTCAACTACATTAAATATGTACAAATGGAGCTCAATGTATTAAGAAAAATATATTACACACTTATACTACACATAAATATATTTAGATGTATACAAGCATAGATAAATACATGTAACTTACTTTGAAATCTAAAGTACATTGTTTTCAGAAGGACTGTATACATTTCTATCTATGCAACTATTTGTATCAGCAAATCAAATGAAAATAAATCTTACTGTAGTTTCCCATCTGAAGATGTTGCTATAGAAACATAGCCAGTTTTCTGAAAGGTATAGTCGTCCCTGAAGCAAAATGTCCCTCTGAAGAGCACAAGCATAATCTACATTTAAAAATAATAATAAGGAACAGCTTAGTAACAAAAAAATGTGGTAACTTCATAAATCTTATATTACTTGAACACATGGAAAGTCATCACTTTGTTCATTAGTTCATTCATTCATTCATTCACTTATTCCTATACTTTGGGCACCATACACCAGATATTTTGCTAGTCACTAGGGTTACCAGAAATGGACCTTGCCCTCATGGAACACTGTCTAGAGGGGAAGGCATACAATAAACAAATAGAAAAATAAGTATAATGACCAAAGTGTGGAGAAAGCTGAGAGCATATAGCAAGGGGTATACAGGTATGGGGGAGTGGGCAGGGAGAGTATACATGGAAAAGTTCTCCAGAAAAAGTAATCCATAAACTGAGATCTGACGATCAACAAAGGGTCAGCAGGAACATGAGAGAACAGCATGTGCAAAGGCCCTGTGGTAGATAGAAACAACATCTTTGAGCGACTATACAAAGATCTCTTTCTAGAGAAGCTGGAGAAGCTAGCTCATGTAAGGTCTCACCAGCCATGGCATAGCATGGATTTTATGAAAAGCCATCGATGAGTGGGAGGACATGATCAGATGTATGTTATTAAAGACCACTTTATTCACACTGTGAGTATGGATTCAGATAAATCAGTTGGAAATTCGGGGGGAATTGATGGTGGCTCAGACCAAAAGATGACAGTACTAGAGAAAGAAGTAGTTAGATTCAGAGATATTTAAGGGGTAGTACTGATGGGGAGTTGGTAATTAATTAGATGTTGGGTGAGGGTGAGGTAGGGAGCAAGGATGACTCTAAAAATTGTATACATTTTAAGTTTAGTTTCAAGTTTGATCCTCTCTACCTCAGCACTATAATCCAGCAAAATCAAGAGTACTCTGGTAAATGCCACTGTCTACAAGCAAGTTAATACCATGCCTCTAAGATTAAGACCTGTCTCCGTGACTAAAGTAAAAAGCATTGCTAAATTATTAATAATATAAGATATAAAGAGCTGCTGTGAAGAGATTTAGTTTAATTGATAAATTTTAAAGCTATATAGTGATTAGCAATTTTAGGAAAAAGTTATTGAGGTTATGAACCTTAAAATATTTAAATTTGCTTGTGTTAAATTTCTAAGCAAATACTAAAAATAGAGCAAAGGAATGCAGTCTTTCACAGTGCTTCCTTCAGCAAAACAAAACTGAGATGCCATCAAACCAAAAAAAAGAAAAAAATCCTAGTAAATAAGCAGATTAAGTTACTCTTTTACTAGCATGCACCTCTAAAACAGGGACGGGGCTAAAGGTCACCTTGAAGTATCCTGAAATTTTTATCTAAAGCGCTGAAACACTTTATTAATTCCATGCTTCTCAAATATCAGATCAGAAATACCTGGTAGATATATTAAAACACAGATTGCTAGGCCCCTCCCTGAGTTTCTGATTAAATACATCTGGGCTGGGGGGAGAGTTGGCACGTCTAGCAAGGTCCCAGGTGATGCCAACTTTGCTAGTCTGTGGACCACACTTTGAGAACCGCTGCACTATTTTACATTAACTCTATTCAAAGCTATGCTAACATTTTAACTGAAGACTAATTGATATAGATTGACAGATTTTTTCCAGTGGTTTTTAAAAACAGTCTCCCTAAAACAGGTGTTTTACTGTAGTAAACTTATACCTCATAAAAATTGATTTTTTGTAAGATAGTTTCATAGCAATATGTCCTAGGCAAGAAATGAAAAAAAATTTTTTTTTCATTTATTTTTTTTGGCTGTTTTGGGTCTTCATTGCTGCACATGGGCATTCTCTAGCTTCAGTGAGCGGAAGCTACTCTTTGTTGCAGTGTGAGGGCTTCTCACTGCAGTGGCTTCTCTTGTTTCGGAGCACGGGCTCTAGGCGTATGGGCTTCAGTAGTTGTGGAGCTCACGCGGGCTTAGTTGCTCCACGGCATGTGGGACCTTCCCAGACCAGGGATCGAAACCGTGCCCCTTGCATTGGCAGGCAGATTCTTAACCACTGCGCCACCAGGGAAGCCCAGGACTAGTTATCATTTATCTTTAGAACATGTAATGGTTGTACCTGCCTGCCTATATAAAAGGGGGAGATTTCTTTCTGCCTTCACAATGTCTTTTGCAGATTGCCTGTGATGCACATCACATTCTAGTTTAATGTTTATTCAATAATAAAACCAAGTGTTTTCTTTCTCTTTTACTTTTGTGGAGAGGTTTTCTGGGGTGGTAGGATATTTTGTTTTTAATTATATTTTCCCAACACAACATTTCCCAGCATGAAAATCTGCCTTGTTCACTCATTTAATCAGAGAAGTTAAAAAATGTTTTGAGCAATGACATCACTGAAAAAAGCATTCTCCCAAGGTGAATACATTCAAATCAACAAACATATTTAGCAGTATACATATTGTTATTTTAGTACAAAACTAGTACACAGAACTTCCGGTCTAAGTTGACACGTGTCTACTTCCCCCCTTGCTCCAAAATTCCTTTGAAATGACAGGGAAGATGTATGAAAGAGATTAAATTCGTAACAATGCTGAGGGGTGGGTATAAAAACTAGAAGTTTTGATAAATTTTAGAAGACAAAAAGTGGATAAAAATGTGTAAACCACAGCATGGAGAAAGCCTCAGCTCAAAAAATATACGGGAAGGCTGCAGCAGAGATAACAGCCACTCTTCCCTATGCCACCCCAGAGAGACTTCACACTTAGAATCAGCAGGTACAAAGAGGGATAGCAAGAACAGGGACAGATATCGAATAACTGCCTGGTGAACTCCCTATGGTAGAGGTCAGCCACAGTCACCCACAGCTTCCAACACAGCGGAGTTGCTATAGCTTTGCAGCATCATCATTTGGTGTTGTCAGTTGTTTTGTTTTTGTTTTTTAATCTAATTTAATTTTTTAATATTTTTTATTCATTTATTTTTGGCTGCGTCAGGTCTTAGTTGCAGCATGTGGGATCTTTTGTTGAGGCACGCAGGCTCTTCCTTGTGGTGCTCGGCTTATCTCTAGTTGTGGCATGCAGGTTTTTCTCTCCCTAGTTGTGGCGCATGGGCTACAGGGCACTTGGGCTCTCTCGTTGAGGTGCGTGGGCTCAGTAGTTGTGGTATGTGGGCTTAGTTGCCCCGAGGCATGCAGGATCTTAGTTCCCTGACCAGAGATCAAACCCACGTCCCCTGCATTGGAAGGTAGATTCTTCACCACTGGACCACCAGGGAAGTCCCTGTATTTAATTTTAGTAAGACTATTAGCTATGTTGTTTATTTAATTGTGCTTTTAATTTGTATTTCCCAATGACAAATGATAGTGTGCAACTTTTTTTTTTTTTGCGGTACACGGGCCTCTCACCGTTGTGGCCTCTCCTGTTGCAGAGCACAGGCTCCAGGCGCGCAGGCTCAGCGGCCATGGCTCACGGGCCCAGCCACTCCGCGGCATGTGGGATCTTCCTGGACCGGGGCACAAACCCGTGTCCCCTGCATCGGCAGGTGGACTCTCAACCACTGTGCCACCAGGGAAGCCCGTGTGCAATTTTTAATATGCTTATTTGCTATCCATATATCTCCTTTGGTAAAGCATCTGCCTATTTTTTAATTGGGATGTTTGTGTTCTTACTGTTAACTTTTAAGAATAGTTTCTATTCTGGATAGAAGTGTTTCTTTAAAAAGAAAAAAATCAGATATCTGATTAACAACTGTTTTCTCCCTGTGTCTTATATTTTCACTCTCTAAAAAGTATCTTTTGCAGAGCAAAAAAAGCACAATTTATCAATTCTTTTCTTGTATGAATCATGCTATTGGTATTACATCTAAAAATTCACTATCAAATCCAAGTTCATAGAGATTTCCTCTAGAAAAACCCAGATGTTTTCTTCTAGAAGTTCTACAGTTTTACATTTTACATTTAGTTCTATGATCCATTTTGAGGTAATTTCCATAAAAAGTGTAAGGCAGGCATCAAAGTTCGCTTTTCTGCATATGGACGTCTAATTGTTCCAGCACCATTTGTTGAAAAGACTAACTTTTCTCCATTGAATTGCCTTTGCACCTTTGTCAAAAATCAGTTCACAATATTTGTACGAATTTATATCTGGGCTTTTTTCTGTTCCATTTATCTAAATGTCTATCTTTTGGCAAATCTCAGACTTTCCTGATTACTGTAGTTTCAAAATAAGTCTTGAAATTGAGTAATGTGTGTCTTCCAGCTTTGTTCTTCTTTTTCAGAATTATTTTGGCTATTCTAATTCCTTTGTTTTTCTGTATAAATTTTAGAATCAGTGTGTCATTTTGCTCATCTATGAAAAAGCTTGCCGGGATTTTTCATTGAGATCTTAACAATATTAAGTCTTTCAATCTATAAACATTTATTTAGACTTCTTTTGTCAATGTGTTACAGTTGTCAGCATATAGAGCCTGCATATGTGTTAGATTTATACCTAAGTGCTTCATATTGGGAAGTTCTGATGTAAATGGTATTTTTAAAATTTCAATTCCAATTGTTCTTTGCTAGTACATATAAATATGACCCTTTCTTTTACCTTCAAATGACCTTCAATCCTGAGACCTTACTAAATTCACTCATTAAATCTAGAAGACTTTGTAGATTATCTGAGATTTTCTACATGAATAATCATGTCTATTGGCAATAAAGTTAGTTTTTTTCCTGTTCTTCTAATGTATATGCCTTTTATTTCCTTTTCAAGTCTATTATACTTACTCATTATACTTACAACTTCTAGTACAATGCTGAGTAGGAGTAGTGAGAGAGGACATCTTTGCCTAGTTTCTAATTTTAAGTGGAAGGCATTCACTCTCTCATCACTAAGTATGATGTTAGCTGTAGGTTTTTCATAGCTACTTCTAAGGAGATTGAAGTTCTATCCCTAACTTGCTGAGAGATTTCTTATGAATGAATGTTGAATTTTGTCAAACACTTTTTCTGCATCTATTGAGATGATCACATGGTTTTCCATATTTGGTCTGTTAAGATGATAAATTTCATTGATTTTTTTAAGTGTTTAACCAGCCTTGCATTCCTGGAATGAACCTCACTTGGTCATAATCTATAATCCCTTTTATAAATGCTGAATTTCATTCGTTAATATTTTGTTTCAACTTTTTATTTCTATGTTCATGCCAGATATTGGTCTTTTCTTGGAATGTTTCTGTCTGGTTTTGGTATTTTGGTAATACTAGTCTCATAAAATGAGTTGGGAAGTGATCCTTCTTATTTTCTGGAATGGATGATACTATTTCTTCTATAAATGGTTGATAGAATTCACCAGTGACACTATCTAGACCAAGTTTTCTTTTTATGGAAGGTTCTTAACTACAAATTCAATTTCTTTACTAGCTATAGGACTATTCCAGCTATACGTTTCTTCTTGTGTGATGTTCAGGAGTTTGTATTTTTCAAAGAGTTAGTCTATTTTATCTAAATTACTGCATTATGGGCATAGAGTTGTTCATAGTATTTCCTTATTATCCTTTTACTATCCATGGGATCAGTAGTGATGGCCTCTTTTCCATTCCTGATATTGGTAATATGTGTCATCCATCATTTTTCTTGGTCAACCAGGCTCTCAGTCTCTCAATTTTATTCATCTTTTCAGAGAACCAGCTTTTGCTTCATTGGTTTTCTCTATTTTTAATTTCATTAATTTATGCTCTGGTCTTTATCATTTCTTTCCCTTTGTTTGCTTTAGGTTTAGTTTCCTCTTCTATTATAGATTTATTAGGTGTAAGCTTAGGTTACTGATTTTACTTCCTTTTTGTTTTTTAATATATTCATTTAACACTATACATTTCCTCTATATACTTACTTTAGATCAATCCCACAAACTGTTATTTTCATTTAGTTCAACTGTATTTCACACTGTTAAATTATTCTGATTCTTACAACTCGTTGCACCCTGAAACACTGTGATACTCCTTTCTTCTGGATCTTCACACATTATTTGACCTTTCCTTCTGAATTTTTTTACTGGATTTTCTTCTTCTACTGCTGCCATGATTCTTTTGTTAGTGTTCTTTTAACTCTATATGTTGTCCATGGTTGAGCTCATCTATTCTCCTGATTTTAAGTGACATTGATATTCATTTACTCACTCATTCCTCTATCCATCAACCATCCATTCAATCATTGAGCACCCATTATTATAAGTCGAGTACTGACCTTGGTATCAGGGTTACAATAGCAAATAATATAGATAATGGTTATGTAAATATATGATAGAGAAAAGTGCAAGGCACTTAAGGGAACACAGAGTGGAGGCATCTATCCAGAGGTGATATTTAAAGTAACAGCACTGATCACCAACCATAGTGTTGGATCAGAGTTCTACAGGGACCTTTCTATGTCAGATATAAAACCTTTCATTGCTGGATCATGGGAAGGCCCTGGGAATCCTAGAAGAGAAGCCAGGAGAGCTAAGGTATGAGGAGTCAGTTGGGGGGCTAAAGGCAGTGGCTATTTACCAGTCAATGTTTCAGTATTTCAACTACTACTACTGTTACTCTGGTGAGCAGTAGCTGAATACGAGAGCTGTACCAATCCAGTCAAATTTACAGTAAAGGCACTGCTAAATGAGAAATATACAAATAAAATATATATGTAAATATATATTTAAAAATATATAGACAAAAGATAGCCAGGTACAGAGGAGGGAAAACAGTTCTAGGCAAACTGAAGTAAAAAGGCCTGAAAACAAAAGGAAATGACATGTCCAAAGAAGGTTGCCTTCAGAAGGCTAGAGACTGAAGGGACCTTGATGAAGGATGAGGAATGAGAGGATATTTAACATATATGAAAGGCCACGTAAGTCAGGCAGTCAAGCTTTATTCTAAGGTCATTGGAATACTATCCATGAAGGGTTTTAATCTGATCAGATTTGCATCTTAGAAAAACCACTACAGCTACAGTATTGAATAGATTGAAGGCACGTAAGAATAGGGGAGAGACAAGTTAGAAGATTACTGTGGTGTACACTAAATCTTTATTTCCAGATAATATTTATACTATATATATATATATATATACACATATGTGTGTGTGTGTATATATATATATATATATATATATATATTTTAGTTGTCTTGGCAACTCAACCTCAACGTGCCCAAAATTAAAATACTTGCCTTCCTCCAACATGTTATGTCTTCCTTTGTACCACTTCTGTACCTTGTTAAAACTGTTCATATCACCCTGAATCATAGTGATTTGTTTATATGTGTTTGCTCTCCCACCGCACCCCAAGTTCTTCAGAAACAGTATGGTGTGTGGCACATACTGAGTACTAATAAATATTTATTGAACTAGCCTATAAAGTATGATATTGTGGATTTGAAATGACAATGAGTTGTTTTTTAAAATAAAAGTTTAAATTAAATTTAAGGTTCTCTGTTTCAGAAGACAGTGATCCAATATGTGGTTAAATCGAAGAACTTAAAGCGATTTGTACAGAATGATACCAATTAGATATTTTAATTTGTATAGATATGTGTGTCACTGACATTATTTCCAGATAGTACAATTATAGGTGGTTTTAGATTTCTACTTTGTAAATGCCTGTATTTTCCAAATTTTATACAATGAACAAGTTTATTATAGCAGTAAGTGAGGAAAACCACAAAAAATGTAAATTTTTAAAAGCAAATATACATACTGAAAGATATCTACAAAATATTAAGCAAAATTACATATAGGTGATAGGATCACCAATGATTTTCAATTTTTTCTTTATACATTTCTGTATGGCTTTAATGCTTTATAGTGAGTATATATCACTGTATTATCAGATTAATTTCTTTCAAGAAAGCAGTGATGAGTATAAAATATTTTATAAAGGTTTCCATGAAAAGTATTTCATTTCAAGTGACAAAACTGGCAAGACACATTTGCAACAACAGGTGAAAAATATCTAATTTCTTTTAACATCTAACAAGCTATTACAAGAAAAAGACAAATAACTGCTAGAAAAATGGGCAAAGTTTATGAAAAGAAAGGTTCACAGAAAAATACAAATGATTTATAGATGTTCAACCTCCCTCATAATTAAAGAAATGCATATTTAAATACAATTTCTATATACCAAATTTTGCTAAAGCAAAGTTCCTGAGGTGTGGCACAGCAGATACTTACATACACTGTTGATGAGAATGAATATTGGTGTAGCCTTTTTGGAGGATAACTTGGCAACAGTATAAACCTTTTAAATGCTCATTACCTTTTAGTCACAATTCCACTTCAAGGAATTTAACCTACAATACATGTGGCACATACGTGCCAAAACAAATGAACATGAAGGTTCAATGTAGCATTAGTGGTAATAGCAAAAGACAGGAAGCAATCAAAATGTCCATGAGTAGGGGATTTATTAAACAAATTATGGTACAAAATTCATTCAATTGACTGCTAGGCAGCCATTAAAGGAATGCAGTGGATCCATAAGTAGTGCTAATAGAGCTCTAAACAAGACTGAAAACAGTAAGCACAGTGTGCTCCCATTTAAGTTCTCTTAGGAATATATTCCTCTTGATATACATACAGAAAATTTCTGGATATATACATAAGAAATTGCTAAAAGTGGTTATCACCCAGGAAGAAGGTCAGAGTGGCCTTGGGTGAAATGATCTTTCACTTTTTTACCATACACTCTATTATCGTGAGACTATATTACATTCCAATCTTTAAAAAAATTGTTTTGATTCATTTCTTTGATATTTAAAGAACTAAACTGAACTCTCTAGAAATTCAGTTACATTGAATTGAATATTAACCAACATCACCAGAAATCTGAGAAATTCCTATGAATAAATGGTTTAAATGAAATATGTACTAAAACTAAAGCCAACTTCAGTATTTTGATGGTAAAGAATCTATATTATACTTATAGCAAAAATAAAGCACTTTTTAAGTACTATGACTAAATTTTTCCTCTTAAGGCCTATTTAAAAAAAAAATCTACCTGAAAGGCTATATGAATAATGATAAAGCCCTAAAAGTTTTTATAAAATTGCTCTATAATCTGTTAAGGAGCACTTTTTTCTGAGGAACAGTAATATATACTGAACATCAAATTTAAATTTTCCCTACAAAACCATATGAAACAAGCACCAGAAGAAACTGACAAATCATTTCTTCTTAAGTCTATTTTTTAGCGAGTATAACTGACCCTTGAATAACATGGGTTTGAACTGTGTGGGTGGACTTATATGCAGATTTTTTTTTTTTCGGTAAGCGGGCCTCTCACTGTTGTGGCCTCTCCCGTTGCGGAGCACAGGCTCCGGACGCGCAGGCTCAGCAGCCATGGCTCACGGGCCCAGCCACTCCGCGGCATGTGGGACCTTCCCGGACCGGGGCACGAACCCGTGTCCCTTGCATCGGCAGGCGGACTCTCAACCACTGTGCCACCAGGGAAGCCCAGATTTTTTTTAATAGTAAATACTACAGTACTACAAGATCTGTGGTTGGTTGAATCTATGGATGCAGAATCACAGACACAAAGGGACAGCAGATATGAAGGGTTGACTATAAGTTATACGTGGATTTTTGACTCTGCAGAGTCAGCGCTCCTAACTCCTTCAATGTTCAAGGGTCAATTGTACTTAATACTGCAGAAATCACTCCTCCCTGAATTACAACTTAGTTTTACATTGTCTAATTACAGATGATAAGATGCTGCTTATCTCAAAAAATAGTTTCTATGTAGCATAAAGGCTTAAATTTTCTACAAATATTGTCACTCATCAGCTCTACTTTGATGAGGTAGTAAAAGGGTTTTAATTGTAACTTCCTGGTTTTTTACCTGCTATCAGCTTCTCTGTATCAGGTAGATGTGTGAATTGTCTTTTATACTCCTCATTCCTGTCTTTATAGGCAGAACTTGAAATCTGCAACAATAAAAAAATTAATTTTCTGTTTAATTATGATCATCATTAAATGAACTGAATTGTAGTATCTTAGAAAATAAAATTAAAATGGACTTTAAAATCATACACTTTTTATGCAATATTTTTGTTTGTCTTTATATGAAAAACCACATAAACATTTCAAAAACACCAAAAGGAAGCAAAGGATGCTTCCAGGATGATGGAGTGAGGACTTTGGCAAATCCTCCCTGCAAAGTCAAATATATAGCTGGGGAAAAAAAAAAAAAAACAACTGTCAAAAACAATCATCTCAAATGATTGGAAATTGACTAAAGGCATACAATAAATGGAGAAATATTTTCTCAGGAAAATCTACTGAACCTGGGTATGAGCATCAGAAGTCTGTGGCACTCTTTCCTGGGCCTGCTCGCATTACTCTTCCTCCCCCACAAGTTAAGTCAGTATAGTACTTCTACAAAGGTGGAACAGGCCGTGAAAACTAGCAGCGATGCTGACAGAGCAGGACTCAGCTGATTCAGAGTGGAAAGCAGAAAACCTATCCCAGAAGTGAAAGGAAAAATTCTGAAGCTATCCAAGTGCGTGGAGGTTGAAGTCCCAGTTAGAACAACAAACAAGCAGACTGTCTGATCAGTAGGGGGTGTAACAGAGAGATCTTAGAAGAGAGACAGTCACGGATGAACTTGAAAAACTCTCCATGTACTCCTAAATAAACAGGGACTACATGCATGTGTAACAGAGATTGGAAAAATCCCAAACTATCCACACATTCCAGGATGGAGATACAAGAAGTCTCAGTGGAACATTTAAAGTGGGACAAACTTGAAAATGATCTGAATTTCGATGCACTACACAATATATACACAGATCTGTCAGCAGAAGGGAAAAGCCTTATGGGTTCTCTGTCTTTGAGCACAATTTCTCACCAATGATTGGCTGATATAAGGGGTGACACCAGAAACCAGCCATAAAAATAAAACAACAACAATAATAATAAACTGAGCAAAGACATTTGCTTCCACATACCACAGGACAAACAATTTCACAGATTTACTCTAGGCAAGTTACTAAACAGAAATTAGCAATGACAAGCTTTAGGGGTAGAAAGGATGCAATCAGAATCCACAGCTGCTACAATATGTTATCTATATTGTCCAATTTTCTTTTTTTTAATTAATTTTATTTATTTATTTATTTATTTATTTATTACTGTGTTGCGTCTTCGTTGCTGCGCGGGCTTTCTCTAGTTGTGGGGAGCAGGGGCTACTCTTCGTTGCAGTGTGCAGGCTTCTCATTGCAGTGGCTTCTCTTGGTGTGGAGCATGGGCTCTAGGCGTGTGGGCTTCAGTAGTTGTGGCTTGCAGGCTCTAGAGCGCAGGCTCAGTAGTTGTGGCACACGGGCTTAGCTGCTCCGCGGCATGTGGGATCTTCCCAGACCGGGGGTTGAACCGTGTCCCCTGCATCGGCAGGCAATTCTTAACCATTGCAACATAGGGAAGTCCCTATGTTGTCCAATTTTCAAAAAACTTATGAAACATGAAAAGAAATAGGAAAATGTGACTCATAATAAGAAAAGAGAAAAGCTGGCAACAGAGTCTTTCATGGTTCCCAGATACTGCATCTAGCAAAGACATCAAAGCAGTTATTTAAAATATTTTCAAAGAACTAATGAGAAGAAAAAGAGGGAGAGGACTCAAATCAATAAAATTAGAAATGAAAAAGGAGAAGTTAAAATGGACACCGCAGAAATACAAAGCATTCTAAGAGACTACTACAAGCAACTCTATGCCAATAAAATGGACAACCTGGAAGAAATGGACAAATTCTTAGAAAGGTATAACCTTCCAAGACTGAACCAGAAAGAAATAGAAAATATGAACAGACCAATCACAAGTAATGAAATTGAAACTGTGATTAAAAATCGTCCAACAAACAAAAGTCCAGGACCAGATGGCTTCACAGGTGAATTCTATCAAACATTTAGAGAAGAGCTAACACACATCCTTCTCAAACTCTTCCAAAAAACTGCAGAGGAAGGAACACTCCCTAACTCATTCTACGAGGCCACCATCACCCTGAAAGCAAAACCAAACAAAGATACTACAAAAAAAGAAAATTATAGACCAATATCACTGATGAATATAGACGCAAAAATCCTCAACAAAATACTAGCAAACAGAATCCAAGAACACATTAAAATGATCATACACCATGATAAAGTGAGGTTTATCCCAGGGATGCAAGGATTCTTCAATATACGTGAATCAATCAATGTGATACACCATATTAACAAACTGAAGAATAAAAACCATATGATCATCTCAGTAGATGCAGAAAAAGCTTTTGACAAAATTCAATACCCATTTATGATAAAAACTCTTCAGAAAGTGGGCATAGAGGGAAACTACCTCAACATAATAAAGGCCATATACGACAAACCCACAGCAAACATCATTCTCAATGGTGAAAAACTGAAAGCATTTCCCCTAAGATCAGGAACAAGACAAGGATGTCCACTCTCGCCACTATTATTCAACATAGTTTTGGAAGTCCTAGCCACGGCAATCAGAGTGGTTAAGACTCGGCACTCTGCCTGCCAGGGCCCTGGGTTCCATCCCTGGTCGGGGAACAAAGATCCCACAAGCTGCGCAGTGTGTCAAATATATATATATATTTGTGTGTGTGTGTGTGTGTGTGTGTGTGAAGTATATATAAATATATATATATATATATTAAAGTATCTGTCCTTGAAGGTCCCAATTTCTTCTTTCTCTAAAATCATTTTCAAAATATAACAATCTTCTCATTCTAAGTAATTCCAACACTTTTGTTGCATATTTATACATGTCAATACAGTAAAATTCAATAAACTAGCATCTTGCAGTCCAAAAATCCTAATGGCTGGCACCAGCTAGTCAAAAATGATCTGGAGAGTCTCAATGATTAGTATCTATGGCACACTCCATAAACTCATAAGCAGGTTTTTAAAGCAGTTTTGATAGCAGACTGGAATAAGAGAAAGTGTAAAAATTACGAGTAAATTAACTTGGTACATTAGTCATAAAAGACTAGATTGTACTGTAGTAATCAGCAACCCCCAAATCTCAGTGCTTACAAGAACAATGGTTTATTTCCCATTTAAACACAAATGAACAATGTGGGTTGGCAAAAGGCTTAGCTCCACACTGTCCTAACAGAGGGACATATGCTAATAAAGGCTCCACCATCCAGGGACAGGAACATGGCAAAGAGTGTACTAACTCTAACGGCTTCCCCCTGGAAATGACACACATCATTTTGTTCACATTTCATTGACAAAAAAATAGTCACATGGCTACACTTAATTCAGGTACATGGAGAAACAAATATCTATCATGGGCCCAGAAGGAAATGAAACAAAAATCCTGATGAACAGAATGAATGATTATTTAAGATTACTGAATGGGCTAAATCAAGAATTACTGTACTACTAGAGAGGCAATGAATCTCTTCAGAGAGCCCATTTCTACCCATTCAATGCAGAAGAAAATAGTCATTTAGAGTTCCATGCCAACAAGGCACTCAACTTTTAAAATGGAAATATAATTCACATACCATAAAATTCACCCTTTTACAATATACAATTCAGTGTGTTTTGGTATAGTCACAAAGCTGTGCCACTATCACCATTATCTAATTCCAAAAACTTTTATCATTCCCAAAAGAAACCCTATACCAATTAGCAGTCATTCCCCACTTGCCCCTCCACCCAGCCCCTATCAACCACTAATTTACTTTCTGTCTCTATAGATTTGCTTATTCTGGGAATTTCATATAAACGGAACCATGCAATATTGTGGTCTTTGTGTCTGTCTTCTATCACTTAGCATAATGTATTCAAGGTTCATCCATATTGTATCATGAAACATTACAACATTTCAGTTTATGGATATTATTCCACTTTATGAATATATTATACCACATTTTATCTATGTATTCATCAGTTGATGGACATTAGTGTTGTTTCCATTTTTTGGCTATTATGAATACTGCCACTATGAACATGGATGTATAAATTTTTGTGTGAATATGTTTCAGTTCTCTTGGGTATATACCCAAGAGTCGAATTGCTGGCTTACATGGTAACTCTCTGTTTAACATTTTGAGGAACTGCCAAACTATTTTCCAAATTGGCTGCACCATTTTACATTCCCACAAGCAATGCATGAGGGTTCCTATTTCTCCACATACTCGCCAACACCTAATGTCTGTCTTTTTCATTACAGTCATCCTAGAGGGTGTGAAGCAGTATCCGATTGTAGTTTTGATTTATGTTTAGATAATGATGATTGATGTTGAACATCTTTTCCTGTGCGTATTCACCATTTGCATATATTTGGAGAAATGTCTATTCACATTTTAATTGGGTTGTGTTTTTATTATTCAGCTATGAGTTCTTTATACATTCCAGTATAAGTCCCTTATCAGATATTTGACCTGCAAATATATTCTCAAATTCTGTGAGTTGTCTTTTCATTTTCTTAATGGACTCCTTGAATCACAAGTTTATAACTTTGATGAAGTCTAACTTATCTATTTTTTTTTTGCCCCTTGAGCTTTGTATCATATCTAAGAAATTATTGCCTAATCCAAAGGTCATGAAGATTTACATCTATGTTTTCTTCTAAAAGTTTTACAATTTTAATTCTTACATTTAGGTCTATGATCCATTCTGAATTAATTTTGTATTCGGTATGAAATAGGGGGTCCAAATTCATTCCTTTGTATGTGGATATCTAATTGTCCCAGAGCAATCTGTTGAAAAGACTATTTCCCTCAATGAATTGTTTTGGCACCCTTGTCAAAAGTCAACAGACCATAAATGTGAGAGTTTATTTCTAGACTCTATTCTATTCTATTAATCTATGTGTCTAGCCTTATATCAGGGCCACATTGTCTTGATTACTGTAGCTTTGTAGTAAGTTTTGAAATTAGGATGTTTATATTTTCCAACTTCACTCTTTTTCAAGATTGTCTTGGATATTCTTGGCCCTTGCATTTCCATATGAACTTCGATTCAGCTTGTAAATTTCCACACCCCCCCAAAAAAAAATCAGTTGGGATCTTGATAGGGATGGCACTGAATTTGTAGATCAATATTTAGGGAGTACTGCCATCTCAACAATGTTAAATCTTCCAACCCATGAACAAAAAAATATCCTTTCATTTATTTATAGAATTTAAAATTTCTTTCATGAGACTTCATAGTTTCAATGTTCCTGTCTTACACTTCTTTTGTTAAATTTTTCCTAAGTATTTTATTCTTTTGATGCTATTGTAAATGGAATTCTTTTTTAAATTTCATTTTCAAGTCATTCACTGCAATGTATAGATTTTCAGTTAATTTTAGTTTTAGAATCAGGGTAACACTAGCCTCAGTGAATGATTTAGGAAGTGTTTCTTTTTTTTTTTTTTTTTAAGGGAAGGGATTTTGAAGGATTTGTGTTAATTCTCCTTTAGACAATGTGGTATAATCTGCCAGTGAAGCCATCTGGTACTGAACTTTACTCTGTGAAGTTTTCTTGCTTTGGTTTGGTTTGGTTTGGTTTTCTTAGTAATTCAATCTCTTTCCTTGTTATAGGTCTTTTGAGACTTTCTATTTCTTCTTGAGTGAGTTTCAGTAGTTAGTGTTTTTCTAGGAATCTGTCTAGTTCATCTATGTTCTCTCAGGTATTATTTCAAATGTATAAGGTTAGCAAAACTTTAAAGACTGATAATATCAAGTGTATTGGAACAAAAACCGAGATAGACTATATGTTCAGCCACATCTCACATTAAGAGAAGTGAAACCATACAGAGTGTGTTTTCTGACCATAATGAAATCAATCTAGAAATCAGTAACAGGAAGATAGCACAAAAATCCCCAAACACTTGGACACTAAACAACACACATCTAAATAATCCATGGGCCAAAGAGGAAGTCTCAGGGGAAATAAAAAATATACTGAACTGAATGAAAATAAAAATACAATATATCAACATTTGTGGGACACAACTGAAGCTGAGAAACAAATTTATAGCAGTAAATGCACACATTAGGAAAGGGGAAAAGTCTAATAATCTCAGTGTCCAACTCAAAAACTTAGAAGAGGGAGAGCAAAATAAACCCAACATGAGCAAAAAAAAAAAAAAAAGGTATATAATAAAGGTAAGAGAAATCAATGAAACAGAAAAACAAAAACAACAGAGTACCGATGAAAAAAGAGATGATTCTTTTAAAATAATCAATGAAACTGGCAAACCTCTAGCAAGACTGACAAAGGAAAAAAAACCTTGAGCAAGAAGATATGAATTACCAATATGAGGAATAAAACAAGGTATATAGCACTACAGACTCCAAAGATATCAAAAGGAAATAAGGCAATACTATAAACAGCTCTACACATATAAATATGACAACTTAGATGAATAGACACAAACTATCACAACTCACTCAATATGAAATAATTTGAATAGATTTACAACCATTAATGAATTGAATTTATAATTTAAAATCTCCCAAGGAAGAACTCTTCAGGCCCAGAGGGCTTCCATGGAGAATTTTATAAAACTTAAAAAAATTAACTCTAAGTCTATACAGCCTCTTCTAAAAAACAGAAGCAGAGGGAGCACTTCCCTACTCATTATATTAAGGTAGTACTACCCTGATACCAAAACAAGATAAAGACAGTACAAAAAAAAAGAAAATTACAGAACAATATCCCTCATAAATATAGATGCAAAATCCCCAACAATGTACTAGCAACTGCAATAAAGCAATATATGAAAATTATACAACATGACCAACTGGAGTTTATTCCAGGAATCCAAGGCAGGTTCAACATTCACAAATCGACCAATGTAATCCACCATACTAACATGTTGAAAAAGAAAAATCACGTTACCAAATCATTTGAAACAGAAATAAAATTTTACAAAAGTCAATGTCCATTTGTGATTTTATTAATTAATTAGTTTGTTTGTTTGTTTATGGCTGCGTTGGGTCTTTGTTGCTGCACGCGGGCTTTCTCTAGTTGCAGCAAGCAGGGGCTATTCTCTGTTGTGGTGCGTGGGCTTTTCACTGCAGTGGCTTCTCTGTTGCGGAGCACAGCCTCTAGGTGCGTGGGCTTCAGTAGTTGTGGGTCGCGGGCATAGCTGCTCCGTGGCAGGTGGGATCTTCCTGGACCAGGGCTTGAACCCATGTTCCCTGTATTGGCAGGCAGATTCTTAACCACTGAGCCACCAGGGAAGTCC
Organism: Mesoplodon bidens; assembly: GCF_964165515.1. Classification (NCBI taxonomy): domain Eukaryota; kingdom Metazoa; phylum Chordata; class Mammalia; order Artiodactyla; family Ziphiidae; genus Mesoplodon; species Mesoplodon bidens. The sequence continues at coordinate 60,748,699 of NC_138161.1, read as the reverse complement.
CATTTGTGATTTTAAAAACTCAGAAAAATAGGAATACAGGAAACGTACTCAACTTGATAAAGAACACCTACAAAATACCTATAGTTAACAAAATACTTCGATAGTGAAAGACTTAATGCTTTCTCCCTAAGATCAAGAAAAAGCCAAGGATGTCCATTCTTACCACTCTTATTCAACATAGCGTTGCAAGTTCTATTCAGCACAATAAGGTAAGAAAAGGAAAAAAAAAACATACAGATCAATAAGGGAGAAGTAAAACCATCTTTGTTTATATATGACATGATTGTCTAAACAGAAATCCCAATATGAACACAATATGAAAAGATGTGTATGCTGAAAACTAGAAAACACTGATGAAAGAAATCAAGAGATCTAAATACACAAGAGAGACATACCACGTCCCTGGATTGAAAGACTCAATGTAGTAAAAATGTCAATCTTCCCCGAAGATATATAGGTTTTACACAATTTCTATCAAAATCCCAGCAAGATCGTTTGCAGATATAGACAAGATCACAGGCATACCTCAAAGATCACTGCAATGAAGTAAATATTGCAATAAAGTAAGCCATTCAAATTTTTTGGTTTCCCATTGCATGCAGAAGTTACGTTAACACTATACTGTAGTCTATTAAATGCACCATAGCATTATGTCTAAAAAAGAACAATGTAAATACCTTAACTAAAAAATACTTTATTGCTAAGAAATGCTAACCATCATCCGAGCCTTCAGCAAGTCATAATCTTTTTTCTGGTGGAGATCTTTGCCTCAGTGTTGACAGCTGCTGACTGAACAAGGTGGTGGTTGCTGAAGTTGGGGTGACTATGGAAATTTCTTAAAATAATACTACAGTGAAGTCTGTCCCATCGACTGACTCATCCTTTCATGAATGATTACTCTGTAGCATGCAAATACGGTTCGATAGTATTTTACTTACAGTAGATGTTCTTTCAAAACTGTAGTCAATTCTCTCAAACCCTGCTGCTGCTTTATTAACTAAGTTTATGTCATACTCTAGATCCTTTCATTGTCATTTCAACAATCTTCACAGCATCTTCACTACGAGTAGATTCCATCTCATGAAAACATTTTCTTTGCTCATCTATAAAAAGCAACTCTTCAACCGTTAGAGGTTCATCCTGAGATTGCAGCAATTCAGTCATCTCTTCAGGCTCCACTTCTAATTCTAGTTCTCTTGTTATTTCCACCACATATGCAGTTACTTCCTCCACTAAAGTACTGAACCCCTCAAAGTCATCCATGAGAGCTGAAATCAACGTCTTCCAAACTCCTGTTAATGTTGATATTTTGACCTCTCCCCAAGAATCACAAACGTTCTTAATGGCATCTAGGATGGTGAATCCTTTCCAGAAGATTTTCAATTTACTTTGCCCAGACCCATCAGAGGAATCACCTCCTATGTCAGCTATAGTTTTATGAAATGTATTTCTTAAATAATAAGAATTGAAAGTCGAAGCTACTCCTTGACCCATGGGCTACATCATGAATACTGTGTTAGCAGGCATGAAAACAACATTAATCTCCTTCTATATCTCCATCAGAGCTCCTGGGTGACCAGATGCATTGTCAGTGAGCGGTAATATTTTGAAGAAATCTTTTTTTTCAGCAGCAGGTCTCGACAGTGGGCTTAAAATAGTCAGTAAACAATATGGTAAGATGTGCTGTCATCCGGGCCTTGCTGTGCACAGAGTAGATTTGGAATAATTCTTAAGGGCCCTAGGATTTTCAGAATGGTAAATGAGCACTGGCCTCAACTTAAGTCACCAGCAGCATTGGACCCTAACAAGAGTCAGCCTGTTCTCTGAAGCTTGGAAGCCAAGCACTGACTTCTCCTCCCCAGCTATAAATGTCCTAGATGGCATCTTCTTCCAATATTAGGCTCTTTTGTTTACATTGAAAATCTATTGCTTAGTGTAGCCACCTTTGTTAATTATCTTAGCGAGATATTTTGGATAATTTTACTGCAGTTTCACCTTGGACTTTGATGTTATGGAGATGGCTTCCTTCCTTAAACCTCATGAAACAGCATCTGCCACCTTCAAACTTTTCTTCTGCAGCTTCCTTACCTCTCTCAGTCTTTGCAGAACTGAAGAGAGTTAGGACCTTGTCGGGATTAGGCTTTGGCTTAAGCGATTGTCGTGGCTGGTTTGATCTTCTATGCAGACCACTAAAACTTTCTCCGTATCAGCAATAAGGATATTTTGTTTTCTTATCATTCCTGTTCACTGAAGTAGCACTTTTAGTTTCCTTCAAGAACTTTTCCTTTGCATTCGAAACATGGCTAACTGACGCAAAAGGCCTAGCTTTCAGCCTATCTCGGCTTTCGACATGCTTTCCTCACTAAGCTTAATCACTTCTAGCTTTTTTTCTTTTTTTTTTTAGAAAGAAATGAAATCCTTTAGTTTATTTATTTATTTTTGCTGTGTTGGGTCTTCGTTTCTGTGCCAGGGCTTTCTCTAGTTGTGACAAGCGGGGGTCACTCTTCATCGCGGTGCGCGGGCCTCTCACTATCGCGGCCTCTCTTGTTGCGGAGCACAGGCTCCAGACGCGCAGGCTCAGTAGTTGTGGCTCACGGGCCTAGCTGCTCCGCGGCATGTGGGATCCTTCCAGACCAGGGCTCGAACCCGTGTCCCCTGCATTAGCAGGCAGACTCTCAACCACTGCGCCACCAGGGAAGCCCCAGTTCTAGCTTTTGATTTAAAGTGAGAGATGTATGACTCTTCCTTTCACTTGAACACTTGCAGGGTTATTAAACGGCCTAATCTCAATATTATTGTGTCTCAGGGAATAGTGAGGTCCACAGAGAGGAAGAGAGACAGGGGAACGGCAGGTCAGTGGAGCAGTCAGAACATAAAAAACATTTACTGGGGCTTCCCTGGTGGCACAGTGGTTGAGAGTCCGCCTGCCGATGCGGGGGACGCGGGTTCGTGCCCCGGTCCGGGAGGATCCCGCATGCCGCGGAGCGGCTGGGCCCGTGAGCCATGGCCGCTGGGCCTGCGCGTCCGGAGCCTGTGCTCCGCGACGGGAGAGGCCCGCGTACCGCAAAAAAAAAAAAAAAAAAAAAAATTTACTGATCAAGGTAATGTTTTATGTTCTGACATAAAACATCCCCAAACAATTACAATACTAACATCAAAGATCATTGATCACAGATCACCATAACAAATATAACAATAAAAAAAAGTTTGAAGGGCTTCCCTGGTGGTGCAGTGGTTGAGAGTCCGCCTGCCGATGCAGGGGACACGGGTTCGTGCCCCGGTCTGGGAAGATCCCACATGCCGCGGAGCAGCTGGGCCCGTGAGCCATGACCGCCAAGCCTGCGCGTCTGGAGCCTGTGCTCCACAACGGGAGAGGCCACAACAGTAAGAGGCCCGCATACCGCAAAAAAAAAAAAAAAAGTTACATAACTGTATTATTCCTTTTATATAATATTCTTGAAATGAAACAATTATCAAAATGGAAAATGTTTTCCACTAACCTGGAAAATAGGTTAGTGGTTGCCAAGGGTTAAGTAGGGGCAAGGGGCAGAAATAAAGTGGCTGTGTCTATAAAAGGGTTGTGCCTATAAAAAGGATTCTTGTTGTGAAAGAAATGTTCCATATCTTGACCTTATCAATATCAATATGCTAGCCGTGATGTTTTACTACAGTTTTGCAGGATGTTACCATTAGGCAAAACTGTTTAAAGGGTACAGAGTATCTCTATTATCCTTACAAGTACATGTGAATGTAAAATTATCTCAAACTACAGGTGAAAAAAAAAGAGTTAAAGAAGGAAAGGTTGGTTGGGATAGAATAAAGGTGTTAATTCTATGTAAGAGGGGAAAATGTTTAAAGTGCTTTTAATGCTGATTCAGATGTCAATACCCCATACCCTTATTTGTACTGCCTACCATTAGGCCATTTTACTACTTAGTAACATCTTGACCAGAGAAACAGTGCAATTAAAATAACAATGATTGAGCCAAGTGTGACTAGGGTAATAGAAGCTCACTCTCTCTGGTAGATCGACAGGAAGTTTTAGGGGGACTAACATGCTATTTATTGAATCTCCTTCTGCTCACTCATACAGTATTAAATCCAAGTCCCAAAACTTCATAGGAGATGAACAACAGTTAGTCCCAGTTTCCCCCACCACCGCAAGCCCAAGTTGAGACAGATAAGCTTCCTTGTCTTCAACCTGCCCTTTCACAGAGGGTAAAACTCTTCAAGAGTCATAGCTTTGTAAATAGTTCTCAGTTCCAATTTCTACAAATCCAAGGCATCATCCCCTATCCCGGGGTGGCCATTAAATCTTTGGTTACTAAGACTAATAAACTCCTCAGGGCTGCCTCAGCATTAATTCTCATGCTTACAACTCTGGCAATCAGTTCCCTCTTCTCCTTTAGCCCTTAGTTATTTCCCTTGCTATCTTGAGAGCCCAGAAAAGCATTTTATTAAAAAGATATCTGTAACATTTCACCCAGAATTTCTAGGTACTTGGTAGCAAAAGAGCTTTTAAGTTAGACAGTCCTCTCTCCATATTGCTAGAAATGTTAGTTCCTACCCCTTTATAATTAAATCTAAAAGTGTTAAAAAGAGATCTAGGTTTTTCAAACAATATCTATCTATAATTGAATTTTTTATAACTGAAATTTTTAATTGCATAAAATATGTTTTTTAAGCCAACAGAAATTGGAAAATGAGTTTACTCTTTTTATCAGTTTCCAAAGTGAAATTACAAAATATCATTTTTAGCTTGAAAAAAATCCAAGGTATGTTGTGGAGGACAGCATATTACAGGAAGCCTCTTAGTTGCCAAAGTTTGTTACAAACATACTAATTAATCCTCGTGGGCTTTAAAAAAAAAATTACAGTGCAACGTTAATTAATCGTCATGATGTACCTATAAATCTGGTTTGTGGCAAGTTTTATCCCCCAGTTATAAGTGGAAAAGTTTACCTGTGAATAACAATAATATGATCATGCAATACGTCAATGACAAAGCACACAATCAAGACTTCTGATTTCTTGTACAATTAGAAAAACTAGATTATGATCTAGAAAACTTCAAACATAATATTTTTATTAAAACATAGGTATACTACTTATTATCTGTACATATGTAGATAATATTTAAAAATCTAGACTTGTTTTGCTCTTAAAATGTTTTAGAGCAAAAAAAGAAACAACAGATTTTCTAATCTCTTTTAAAATTCTCCTACTCCACCTTTTCTTTTTCCTATTTCCCTTACTAAATCAAAGAACTGAGGGATCTGATATCACATATCTTCTTTACTCTATTTATATTTTTCAAGATTTCCAAATACACAATTATTTAAAGAAAAACACATCAAGGATCTCTTAACAAATTTAGTTTTAATTTTACCTACACAATTCAGAAAACTTTATAAACCCTTCCACTTTTAAAATGCAAATATCAACTAATCAGCTATTAAGGAATAAGTATATACAAGTGACAAATATTTTTAAGTGGGAACTTTATTAAGTACCTTACCCAAAGCACTAATGCTTCTATTTTAAAAATCCAGTATTGCAGCAACATGGATGGACCTAGAGATTTTCATACTTAGTGAAGTAAGTCAGACACAGAAAAACAAATATCGTATGCTTATATGTGAAATCTAAAAACAAAGGGTACAAATGAACTTATTTACAAAACAGAAGTAGAGTCACGGATGTAGAAAACAAACTTATGGTTACCAGGGAATAAGGGGTGGGGAGGGATAAATTGGGAGATTGGCATTGACCTGTACACACTACTATACATAAAATAGATAACTAATAAGAACCTGCTGTATAGCACAAGGAACTCTATTCAATACTCAGTAATGGCCTATATGGAAAAGAATCTAAAAAAAACAAAAAGAGTGGGTATATGTATATATATATAACTGATTCACTTTCCTGTATGCCTGAAACAACACAACATTGTAAATCACCTATACTCCAATAAAAATTTTTAAAAATCCAGTAAAGGATGTCATCTTCTAAACATACATAACAGAAAATCTCAAAGGCTTTTTTCTACTCCCAATAGTTGCTAGCTCTACATCACTAAGAGAAGTTAACACTAAATAAATGAATCTGCTGCAGATCTCTGTATGCTCTTCCTCTGGGACCTAATCCACAGGGACTATACCATTACTTTAGTCAGGAAAAAAAAAAAAGTTTTTGATTTTGGGTTTTTTTCTTCTGCTGTGTATTTTTGCTAACCGATAAAGGGCAAAGCATAAATAGTTATTTGCTATTAACTTCATTTTAAATTTCATTTCTTCATTTCACATCATTTTTATTGTTACATTAGGATTTAAAAATTAATGATAAAACTCATCTCCCACATACTAGGATTAAATATTTTCATTTTAAAATTAAAAAGTAAAACAAATGTAACAAGATTCCTATGTTTATATCATAAGATGGAAATAGAAAATCTGTAGCTTTTGATCTCAGTATCAGTTGCTACGGTGATTTAATCATATTCATTTAAATTAAAGTCCTACTGTCAGAAAGACACTAGCTAGTCTATTAAGTAGCACAAGATTAAAGGGATAGGGTCTAAAAGAAATTGACTTCGGGGGGCGGAAAACCTTAATAAACTTTGGTTCACTTTCTTGTATCCTCTTGTTAAGTTTTCACAATTTTTTTTATTTGCGGGAAAGCATCAAAATAATTTTCCAATAGTACAAATATTATGTCCTCTTATCTAGAACTTTTCAACCGTTTTACAACTGGGACAATGTTAAGGGAAGGTGTTCCCCATGTAACATACTCTCTCATGACTGACACAAAGCTTTCAGGACTGTAAATTATGAGCACTTGCTAGCCATAAACCTCTTTTGTCTTGATTCAAGACACACTGGTGCTTCAATAGTATGGCCCAATCTCGAATTTTACAAGTGAGCCACCTGAGGCCAAACAGGTCAAACAACATACTCAAGAGCACTACACAGTGATATCACCAGGGGCAGAGCACGCACTGTATTCCAGATGTTTTGTTCCTGATCTCCAATTTGTTCAGTTATATCATGCTGGCCTCTAAATTCATTACAGTCAGATCAATAGAGTTCGCCGGGCCAGAATATATGAGATAGTCCACAAGAGTGAAGTTTTCAGATCCCTGGGGCTTAACACTTTAAATACCAAAAGTTTACAAAGTGCTCAATCTTTTTTGGTAGAAACTTTCCCAAAGTGAAAAGGCACAAAACTAAGTTCATTGGGTGTTCCAGTGAAACGGCTCTGACACTCTACTAATTCTTTGCTTAACTACCCAGTCATGGGCCTCATGAATATTTTCCTGTTATGCTATTGGTCTTCGTTCTGTTACTTTTGGATCTCTCGGTGAACTCTGCCATCTTAATGTATTCATTCAATTCCTACTTTATTGCCGGGAGAGCATGAAAATGGCAACATGGTGTAGAGTGGTAGAAGCATATGGATTTTAAATGGCAGAGGGAAAAAAATGCATTATTTATTTTCCAGACTTCTTAACCATTCTTACCAGCTACAGTACTGTATTAGAGTCAGTGATCTGCATAGACCTTTGGCCTCCACATTGACAGGTTCTGCTATCATTTTTTTTTTTTGAGCTTCTGCTATCACTTCTTGCTACTGTCCACGTGTCATCACCAAATAATTCCCATCTCCAATAATCTATTCAATTACACAATGGGAACCTACTTATTTAGACTTATAAAAAACATGTCGGGCTTCCCTGGTGGCGCAGTGGTTGAGAGTCCGCCTGCCGGTGCAGGGGACACGGGTTCGCGCCCCGGTCCGGGAAGATCCCACATGCCGCGGAGCAGCTGGACCCGTGAGCCATGGCCGCTGAGCCTGCGCGTCCGGAGCCTGTGCTCCACAACGGGAGAGGCCACAACAATGAGAGGCCCGCGTACTGCAAAAAAAAAAAAAAAAAAAAAAAAAATGTCAAAAAATACATTAAAGAAATTCCAAATGAAGGCTTAGGGATTCTCCTTTTACAAGATCCACCCGTATGAACTCTGATTTAGCTCTTCAGGTTCTTTTTTGGTTTTGTTTGCTTCTAAGTTCTGATAGTTCTAGTTTCTGGATAAGTGACCTCTGGAAAAGTCAGTAAAACTTCTGAGATGTTGTATGTGTCTCTAAATCTATTCCATGTGAATTCATATAAAAAGTCCTCAAAATAAAGTGTTTGCACTCATCATAGAAACTTAAACTGAGCCAAAGTGAACATTCGACACTCTAAATCAGTGCTTCTCAAACTTGAATGTGTACACAAATCACGGAATTCTTGTGAAAATGAAGATTCTGATTCAGTAGGTCTGAGGTTGGGCCCAGGATTCTGCATTTCTAATCAGGTAATGCCAAGTCTGCTAGCCCCACATACTAAACTTAAAGAGTAGCAAAGCTCTAGAACACATACCTCTTTTTTTCTCTCTCCTTCTATTTCTAAATCCTCTCATTCCTTTGCTTTTTCCTTTTCTTGCTTTACCCTTTTTTGTTGTTTTAAGTCTGCCACAGGAACTGCTACAGTCTAGCCCTGTAGATAACGCTTGGAGCTATAAAGGTTTTCCAAACTATAACATAAGCTGTAAAAATCACAGTGCAGAAGGGTGAAAACACTACAGCAGTCATAAACTTCCTCAAAATGTGACCAAAAATAATATAATCAATATAGATGACATGATTTTTAGGATATGTAGCTATTTTAGTGTATTTCTTAGCAATTAAATATTTTCCTTAGGATATGATTCCAAAAAAAATATGATGTTAAATTTTTTAATGGGCAGTAAGAATCTGTTATTTATGCTAAGATTCAATAGCATTCAATAAATGAGCTGCTAATTATGAACAGAATAATGGTGCTTAAACTGATCCTTATAACCTGGTAATATTGTTTTTTCTTGATCTAGTCTAAAATTATACGAAATTCTGCTACCAAGTACACCTAATCCTCAAGAGACGAGCTTTCTAATGAATCCGTACTGGAACTACATATGCCTTAGAATCTTATGTAAATTCCACTTACAGTTGCATTACACCAGATTCTATCAAATGGCTCATAACTCTCATAGGAATTGCTAGATTTAGAATGAGCCCTTTAAAATAATAACTGCTGGCATTCATATGGTAACAGAAATGTTGTCCTTACCAAAGACTCTGTGCTCCTAATCAACAAGCAGGAGTCTCATTTTACAGTGGGGAAACCTGAAGCATATCCAGGATATACAACCAGGTGAACACAGGGCAAAAAGAATATGAAACTCCTACCTTTAAAACCTATCCTATAATCATGACACACTACAGGTCAAACATTGTTAAACCTCCTTTTAGGTACAGGAACTAATTCTTTAAATCAAAATTATGTAAAGTGGCTGGTTTCTCAGTAACATTAAGAAATACAGTTTCTGTATGATATTAGTCTCTTGCCAATATAAGGCACAACAATGTAAGTGGAATCCATCTCTGTGGTGTAGTTTTCTCCCAGGGAAACTGAAGCAGATAATTCTACTCCATCATTGCATCAAAATGCAGTGGCCACAACACTGCATTCTAGTGGCCAAAGGAGAGCATAATCAGAAATGTCTTTGGGACTCTGGAGTAAAACTTAAATATCTGAAGTCTAGAAGTTAATAAGAAAATATTATAAATAAGAATTGCTATAGACAAAGAAATCTTGCATTTAAGATTAAAATGAAAATATAAGAAAGAAAATATATTATCCAAAAGCTCCAGTCACCACTCCAGTTATATAAATTTGGCCCCTGTTTTGTAGCTGACACTATATTATTCTCATCCACAACTGGACTAAGATTTTCCTCTAACTCTTCCTGTAACTCAGCAGCAAAGCTTGAATCCCTTTCATTTATTAGCTGGAAACAAGTATCAAACAATTAAACTACTTACTGAGAAATGCCCCATTTTAAAAAGAAAACAGTTAATGTTCAAAATACTCAAATTAATATAAAAAGGACAATATTTAAGCTTTTAGAAAAGAGTAATTAATATGTTTTTGCTTCTATAGTTCATATGTTTATACATGCAACATATACTTTCCAACTACTACTATTTATTAGGTAGTTTAGTTGGCACTAGAGTGAACCAGGAGTTCATAGTCAGCTAGAGGAACAATTAAACAGAAAAAAAAAAAAAAAGTAACGGGAGTTAACCATTCTCTCTTTGGAGAATAATTTGCAATGCCTAATAGGGGGTCTAAGATGGGTATACATGTACTACGACCAGCAATTTAATGTACATGAAGTTAACAATGTTTTTAATACTAAGAAAGTGGAAACAACCTTACTGTCCATTGGTAGGGAAATTGGTAAATTAACTCTGATTTATACAAACATGAAGAAATAAAATAAATGAATCAGATGTCTCAACCAGGCACTGGCCTCAACCTATAGAGTGCTTAGGGGAAAGGTTATACCCTATGCGAGATATTGGCCCATGGGGTGGTCACTCACAAAAGAGCAGTCACTATGGAGTTAAAAAAAAAGGGGCGGGGGTGGAGCGGCATCCATCATAAGACCACAAAGCTCACCAGGACTCTTAAACACTGCTGCCGCGACTGCAGTCACCACCTATGCCTCTTTTAACAAAAATGCTGATCCTCAGGGTTACAGGGAAAAGCTCCCACAGCACCCATGTGGCACAATAAAGGGGTAATTCAAACACAACTTCAGCTTGAGTTTCCTAAACTCTATGAAGTAACCACTGCCATGGGGGAAGCCCCTAACCCTGGTGATTCTGATTTGAGGTTCTCTGGAGGAAGAAATTTACAAATAGGAAAGGATAGAGAGGACCCCCTCCACAGGAAGTACATTCACTAACCATCAAAAAGAGAGAGAAAAAAAGAAACAAACACGGCTGGATACAGGGAGAAGAAACCAACCAAAAACAAAACAAAACAAAAAAATTGAAACAGAGGTCCACAATCTGACGCAGTTGGAAATCTAAAATGTATTAAAATAATTTATACAACAAAAGGCAAAGATTGGCTTTCATACCTCTACAGCATAGGGTTTTTTAAAAATATATAACCATTCTTTTTATTGAAGTATAGCTGATTTACAATGTTGTGTCAGTTTCAGGTGTACAGCAAAGTGATTCAGTTCTAAATATATATTCTTTTTCAGATTCTTTTCCATTATAGGTTATTACAAGATATTCAACATCAGTAGGTCCTTGTTGTTTATCTGTTTTATATATAGTAGTGTGCACATATTAATCCCAAACTCCTAATTTACCTCTCCCCCTGCACCATACCCTCTGGTAACCATAAGGTTGTTTTCTATGTCTGTGAGTCTCTTTCTGTTTTGTAAATAAGTTCATTTACATCATTTTTTTTAAGATTCTACATATAAGTGACATCGTATGATTTTTGTCCTTGACTTACTTCACTTAATATGATAATTTCTAGATCCATCCATGTTACTGCAAATGGCATTATTTCGTTCTTTTTTATGGCTGAGTAATATTCCATTGTATATATATGTACCACATCTCCTTTATCCATTCATCTGTCGATGGACACTTAGGTTGCTTCTATGTCTTGGCTATTGTAAATAGTGCTGCTATGAACATTGGGGTGCATGTATCTTTTCTCTAGATATATGCACAGGAGCGGGATTTATAGCATAGGTTTTGAATGAACTTCAACATCTCCTGAAATGCATTGATTGGCAAATCTTCATGGCTCTACTGAATACTGGGCTCAAACGACAGTTATACCTGAAGATCTAAAGAACTAAATTTAAACAAGTTACCCTCTATAATCTTAGAGGAATTACTCAACATAAAATAGACAACAAATAGGTATGTCTCACCTTAACTACCAGAACTACTATCTTGCCTACATTCTCCCCGGTCATAGAACACATTGCCCTAAAATATCCTGTAGTGGCAAAGGATGCTCTGACCCAATGAGTAATAAATTTATATCAAGTCTTTGGGGCTTACAAAATGCTTTTATAAAAGTCGGACCCTATGGACCACCCCTCAACCCCTAGTTAAAATAGCTAACATAGCTCAATGTAAAATAAAACAGGGCCTTCAAAGATTGAGATTTATTATATAAGACCTAATTAGTGAAAGAGTGATTATCCCTATTGCTTCTCCATTTAACAGCCCAATGCGGCCTGGTAAAGATGGAAAAATGAATAGTGCCTCACAGTTGATTACTGTATCCCTGATGCTATGGTCCTACCCGTGAAGGCCCCTCTACCCAATACTATTAAAATTACTGACACCATCCAATCAGAAACTGGTAAATATTTTGATAAGTTAGACAAATATGTTCTGTTCAGTGACCTCTCAGTCACAGTTTGCCTTCCCCTCCAGAGGGACATGATATACCTTTACCTGGCTAGTCATAAGGTATCTCAAAAGCCTTGCCACCACATACAACCTTTATAGGTAACTGTATCCAATTCTCTCCAGGAGCACAGGTATGATGTTACATTCATTATCCTCCTCTGAGGACATTCTTTTGACACACCCATTCAGGATGTACAAATACTCATGAAAAGAGGAGGGGTCATTGCCCCACACATAGTGTAAGGCCTGCTACCTTGGTTACATTCATGAAAACTATTTGGTAAACCAAGGGCCACTCCACCCCTTACAATGTCAAGGAGCAACATTAAAACAAGTCCAACAAGGAACAATATATATCCCATATCCTGTGATAAACCATAATGGAAAAGAATATGAAAAAGAATGTATATATCACTTTGCTGTACAGCAGAAATTAACACAACATTGTACATCAACTATACTTGAATAAAATAAATTTTAAAAAAACAAAGTCCAACATCTTTTAGGTCCTTTTGGATACTGGAGGCTATATATTACTCATTTACAAATTTTACTTAAGCCTGTTTATGCTGTTACTTGCAGGTCAATCCACCCTTAATAGGTGGATTCCCAAAAAAGATTCTAAAATTTGTCAAAATTATAATATAACAGACACTCCCAACAGTGCTACTTCCTCTCCCTATCCCCCCGCACACGAAAAACCCCACACACAAACACACGTAAAAACACACAAAGAATCCTTCACTGTAGAGACTTTAGCAGCCTCTTTTCATGACTCCTGGAGTCTCTGGACCACCCACAGTGTCCATAAGTTGTCCACTGGCTTCTGATGCAAGAAACTCTCTCCTCACCTCCACACAATATGCCATTTAAACAGCAATGACTGACAGCACACTGGACCCTCCTAGAAGTAGAGGCCCTCACAAGCCCTGAGCCTATGACCCTCCATACCCAGTTGCCCATTATGCCTTGGGTCCTGGAAGCAACACCTTGCAAGCTCAGCATAGCCACCAAGGTCTCCTTGCTGCAGGATAGAAACACATCTGGGCCCTCTGGCATATCCCACTTACAGGCAGGCATGGCCCTCCCCGGTTCTCATTCAGATGTCATGGTGCTAGAAGAGGTCACCCCTCTCCCGAACCCCTTGAATACCTGGAGACCAGTTTGGATTCAGCTGAGTGAAAGCAATAGGAGTTCAACACTTCTAACTCCCATCTTAAGTCTGACGGACAAACTTCCTGTTCAGTGGACAGCATCACGACCCCTACACATGCTGGAGCTCACTGGAGACCTACTGCTTTTCATCCCTTAACCAGGATGGCCCTGATAAAGGAAAGGACCCAGAGGTCAGCACAACTGGCTGAACTTCCCACAGTTTTCTTAATACTGAATGCTCTGGCCAGCAATCGGCTCCATCTGCACATTTTCACAGACTCTTGGGCCATTGCCTAGAAGTTGTACCATTTGGAGAAAGAACTCTGGAACTCTCTTGCTTTCAGATACTCAAAATATAAATCATGGTCCACGTGTCTATACATATACTAAAGCCACAATAAAAGGTCTCACCAAGACACTCCTTATCCCCATCAAGAGTTCCAGACATTACTAATAGTGACCAAGGTACTCATTTTATTTCTCAGAATACACATCATTGGGCTCTTGAACAAGGCATTCCATGGAACTTACATTTTCCTTACTGACTTCAGGCTGCAGCCCTCATACCACAGCCATGATGGCTTAAACAAGTTCAAAATTAAACTCAATGAAAAATGGTACATTTCAGTCATCAGTCAGACACCAACGGTGAATTGTAAGCAGTCTCATTCAATTTGTTTAAGTTTACCTGGTCACAGCTTTTAGCCTCACCCCCTCCTTCTTCCTCTCTGTCCCTCAAATGGGCAAGTTGGTAAAAAAAAAAAAAAAAGCCTGGGTGCTCTTTCCTTTGGTGTGGGTGGGAGAGTCAAACCAAGCAAGACCCTCTAGGCACACAGGAACCCCTGACCCCACCCCGTAACCACAATAAAAGCCCAGAGCTAGCCTCCTTCCCTTGCCCCTTCAAATCATTTTGGATCTTCTTGAGGAGACTGTCCTGCTCTTCCCTCTTCACTATGTACCTATATAAGTAATAAGCCTTTAAATAAAAGCAGTAAACCTCTTCACGGTGTGTGTGTGGCATCGTCAGTTTCTCTCTCCAAATCAAATGTTGGGTAGAGTCCATTCTGGCTTTACAGAGTGGCCACAGCAGAATCCTAGCTCTCTAAGGTATTAGCTATGCGGTCACTTGCAGTCGCTCAACCTCTCTAAATCTGTTTTCTCCACTCCACAGTCTGGGTAACAATGTTCTCTAGTCTAGACAGTAAGCTCATTGCGAGCAGGGATCACGTCTGTGTTGCTCTGCATTTATCCCAAACACGCAGTGCCAGGGACATAGCTGAATGAGTGACTGCTTCGGTCCATAAATACCTACCTGGCCTATTTCGTAGTAATGTTTTGAGACTCAACCGACATAGCACATTCATTTATTTGATCATCCAACAATTATTTGAGTGCCTCTGCCGTTTTATAAACTATAAAATGCTCTGGATTAAAAGGGACTGCACTGACTGCAACTCCCTAAAAGTAAAATACACACACACAACCAAGGTAAAAGCAATGAGGATAGTGTTGAGAAATGCAGGTATTCCTGCAACAAAGGTGGGCTTTCACCCTAGAGATTAATCAGCAAGTCCTTCCGTTAATCAAATAAGGTAGTAAACAAATAAAACTAGCTGAAACCAAAAACGTGGTTGACAGCACAGTGATTTAAACTATCTACAGTTCTGAGCCCTTTTATCAAGAGCTGAAAGTTAAGGGAATGGCGTGAGACCGGATCGACGTGATCCCACGTCGGAATCCTGACAGTGGGGCCTTAGGCTGGGGCGTCCGGACTAGCACATCTCGGGACCAAATGCCAGCGTTCCACGCCCACAAACAAGCAGATCTTCCCACCACCGCGCAGACGGAAAGGCTCCCAGGAAGCACAGGACACCGTTTCCTCGGTAACAACTTGGCAAATTACTCTAAAGAGCGCCAAGAAAAGGAAAAAGACGAAATAATTTTCATAATCTGAGAGGGTTCAAACAACCTTCGTGAAGAAAACTGCCGGGTACATCCCCCGCTTGGGAACTCATCCCAGCGCGGCGCCGCTTACCTGGCGGACCATCAGAGCGCCTTCCATCGCGGATCCCTCCGCCGCCGAGGTACCGCGCACGCGCGCGCCGCCGCGGGGAGGGGGCGGCAGGCGCGCGCCCCGCGGCCCCCGGCGCGCGCTCCGGGCTCCCGGCCCCGCGCGACCCTCCCGACCGCCCTCCGAGGGCCACCTTGGGTCCCGTCGGCGCGTCTTGCGCCCTCTGGCGGCCATTCACGACTTGCCCCCTCCACACACACCCCAACCCCAGGATGTAATGTTAATTTGTTAGCCGGCAGGCCTATCTTTGCTAGGAATCAGGATGAGTCCCTGTCCTTACCTACCTCCCAACCTCAAACTCATGTGCCTACCGTGAAGTGGGTTCTAGGCACAAGTCACTCCTCAAAAAGCCTCCACTCTGCTTCTCATTTGTACGTACCCTGCTCCAATGTGCAGAAAAAGTGAATTGCATGGCAAGGTCTGTTCCTTCAAATAAGCAATTGAAGTTATTGATAAAAAAGCTATTGAATGTTGTTGCAGATGCTAGTTCCAAAAAAGCTATAAAAGACATTTTGAGAACAATTGAGGAATATTGAATACGAAACGTTTATTAGAGCTAGTGTTACAAAATAATGAATGACAGATAAATTTATTGATATTTGTTTATGGATAATTAATACTTTTGGTTATGTTAGAGAACGTCTTTATTATTAGAAAATTCGTGCTCGAGTATTTAGGAGTGAAGTGTCATGATGTCTGCAACTTGATTTCAAATGCTTCAACAAAGATAGATGCCAGAGAATGGATGTGTCCCCCCAAATTCATAGATTGGCGCGTAGTCTGCTTCCACCGTGTGAGGACACAGTGAAGAAGACTGCCGTCTATGAACAGGTCGCCGGCTCCCACCAGACACCGAATCTGCTATTGTCTTGAGCCTGGGCTCCCCAGATTCCACAACCCTGAGAAATAAATATTTGTTGTTTAAGCCACACAGTCTGTGGTATTTTTGTTTTGGCAGTCTGAGTGGACTAAGACAATACATAGAGAGCAAAATAGCAAAATGTTAACAATTATTGCATCTTTGTGGCAGGTATACCTTTCTATTTCTGTATGTTTGAAAATAATCATGTGAAGTTGAGGAGGAGGAAAGAGTCAAATCCAGTTCCACAGAAAGTCAGATATTGAGTGTATTTTTAAAATATATTATACATGCTAAAGGACAAATTACCTAATAAGATAATCAAGAAAGGATAGGTTCTTGTCCTTGTCCTGCAAAACTTTGCATAAGCTGTGTTTTCCTTCAATGTGGTGTACAAGAATAGGCTGAAGAAAAAATGACTGTCTATTCTTTGAACCAGAAGCCACACACTTCGTTGGATTGAAAGAGTTTAATAATGCCAGTATTTTTCTTAATAGTACTTTAATGGTAAGATGAAAGGGATCAGTATACAAAGTATTTTTTAACTATTTAAAATTTTGAAACAATTTCAAACTTACATAAAAGTTGCAAATATGTTACAATAACCTTTTCCTTAAACCATCTGAGAGTCAACTATGGACTCAGAATACTTTGGTGAATACTTTCTACATACCAGGACATTCTCCTAAACAGTTACAATATGACCAACAAAATTGAGAGATTAACATTATAATACTGGCCTCTAATTCACACACCCCACTAAAGTTCTACCAATTGTCCCAATAATGTCCTTTATAGCAAAAGAATCTAGTCCCAAATCATGTTACAATCAGTTGCCATATCTGTTTCGATGTGCAATATATATTAAAGCTGTCCACTGCACAGAACCGCTCCTCATCCATCCCACCTTAACACCCCTTGCCCAGCCATTGCAGTCACTGCATACTTCACTCTCCTCACCCTGCTCTGGTTCTAAATCCCCTCACAGTGCTGCCCCCACTAAATAGTTTAAACTATTTGTAAAGGCTGAAAAAATGAAAATCATCTGATAAAGGAAGATCCTGTGGTTGGGCTGAACGAATCACTATTCAGGTTTTAGATCCAATTTAAAGTGAATGGCATTGGTTTTAAAAATCTAATTTTTAAGAAAAAGGAGAATAGCAGTGAATATCAAATTTCTGCAAGGGTAAAAATTATTTATGTTGTAAACAATAGAAGATATCATAAGAGAAAAATTAATAATGTCCATTAAAATATAAAATTCCAAATGTTAAAAAAAATAACACATTTTTAAAAGACAAAGACTTGATAGCTTTTTTTTTTTTTTTGCAGTACGCAGGTCTCTCACTGCTGCGGCCTCTCCTGTGGTGCAGCACAGGCTCTGGACGTGCAGGCTCAGTGGCCATGGCTCACGGGCCCAGCCGCTCCGCGACATGTGGGAACCTCCCAGACCGGGGCACAAACCCGTGTCCCCTGCATCGGCAGGTGGACTCTCAACCACTGCGCCACCAGGGAAGCCCCATAGTATTTTTAAGTTAATAAAAAATAAACAACTAACTAAAGTAATTCCCTTTTTATTTAAATGTTGCTTGTTGAATGTTGGATTGACAGAAAGATTTTGGTTTTGATTTGAATCACTTTTGTAAGATGCAAGTGCCCTGAATGTATCTTTAGCCTAGTAGGAAAGAGCCGAAAGAGAAAAAGAGGATTGAGAAAGGGAAAGGGATAATAATGTTATCTGGGAGAGTAGCATAAGATCCACTGGACAGAACAACTTTAGAGACTGGCAAAATCTAAGGGTACCTGTGAAGTAGAAGCTAGTGTTGGGATAAAAAGAGAGAAGAGCAAGCTGAGAGAGCTCTGACGTCATTTGCTAAAGGTATTGGGTTTCTAGCTTTCATTTCATTAAACCGTGAATTATTTAAATCCACCTTGAGCCAATTTCTGAAATGGGATGCCTTATATTATCTAATGTAGCACTGTAACCTATGGTGTTAAATAAATAAACATACCTAAATTTGACCTGCCATCTCACACCCCTTTCCTATTCCTTTGCTTTAATGATATCACTTAACCTCACAATTTTAGCATTGCTACTTTAAGTAGAAATGCTTTGCTTTTACAAAGATATAAGTAAATGTTTTCTAATAGACTATTGATAGGGTAATTAAATTTAGAGATCATCAAACATGTTGAGACAATGTTTTCCCTTACATAACACTCTTCCTGGAAATTAGACATATTTAGAAACTATATTATCTATTTTATTGAATCTAACAGGCCACAGGAGTATTATTTTTTTAAATCTCTAGTAAGATCATTAGCAGTTTAACATTGAATTATAACAATTCATGGATAAGTGTTAATTCTGCCTACAAAAGATAACACAAATTGTGCTCACGGTAGTTAGAACTCAATGTTAAATATATACAAATTGTAAAATATGTAGTATTTTTTGTGTAGCTCTGTTTGTTGGGGACAGAGAATAGAGTACTAATATCAGTGAGTATCTTGCCTTGGACCACACAACGGTGCATTTAAAAGTAAGTCCAACCCCTGGGGAACAGCATCTGTATGTGTTTCAGATCCTAGACAAGAAGAAGGTCATAGAAGAAAAATATGTGGCTTGAATTCTCAATTCTTTCAAAATGAAGATTACAATTTGAAGGATTTTTTTCAGTGAAAACTTCTCAGAACAAGATGCCTGACCATGTTCAACATGGCTGGAAAACTCCTGGTAGTTATTTCTACTCAGTGAGAAATTCTGTGGAAGAGAAAATGGTCCAAAGGGAGGAAATGGAAGGTGATGTGTTTGGTTCCATTCTCTAGAAATTGAACCTGAGAAAGAGATTCCTGTACAAGTGACCTGCTGAGGGAGTGCTGCTTAGGGGAAACTTATAAGGGAAGCAGGAAAGGAGAGGCAAAGTAGACACTCATGTGGGTGCAGCTGAAGTTCATCCTGATCCCACAGGGAGCTCTAGAGCATGAATGTCATCACAGGCACACATGACGACATTCACCTTGAGGCAAGAGGATTGGTCTTTGATACCCTCATATTGGCTTGGGACCACCGGGCGTGGGGTGGTGGGAGAGCACAGGCACAGAATGCTTAACCTTCCAGGCATTGCCACATGTGGCAGCTCCTTTTGGTTGAGGGCAAGTTTCAGTACAAGTGTGCTGCTGTGCATCTTAGCGGTCAACACTCAGTTGGAGGCAGTGAACCGGCCTGGTAAATGGACTATGGGCAGTTCACCAACAGGATCAACTACAGGTAATATTTTTATTTGTGTTCTTTTCTCTTTTTTCCTAAGCTGTCACCATTTCCTTCAGTTGCATATTCTAACTCCAGAACATTTTTGGTAGTTGTCATTAATATAATTGTTCAAAATAAAACTGGATTTGATCCCGGGTTCCAGCACCAAAAAGAAAAAAACAAAAACAACCGGATTCTAGTCTTCAAACATCTTTTTATTTAGCATCCGGGTTCACCGTTAACTAATACTTTAAAAAAGCAAAATAAAAAGGTTAAATTACTTTTCAGAAAAGTTACCAAAAGTCTTCACTCTGCATAAGGCATATTGTTGGGTAGATAAGGGAAAAAGCTTTGAGCAAGATAGAGTGGATTTTTGTTGTTGTTGTTGTTGTTGCACCTTGCAGCTTGTGGGATCCCCGACCAGGTATTGAACCTAGGCCTTTGGCAGTGAGAACACCAAGTCCTAACCACTGGACTGCCAAGGAATTCCCAAAATAGAAGTGAATTTAAATTTTGGCTCTAATATTCACTAGCTGTATGATTGTGTGTAAGTTTCTTCTATGTGCCCCATCTGCTTCTTTATCTGGAAAAAAGAGGAATAGTAATCCCTTCTTAGAATTGTTGTGAGGTTTAAAGAAAACATGGTAGAGTTCTAATTGTAGTTCTGGTGATAGGGTGGGCCACTTACTTGGACCAACTTTCCCACTAAGAATAACTACAAATGCTTTATAAAATATTTTTTCAAAAATCTTCTGTAAATTATCAGAGAGCTGACAAGATAGTAAGAATTATCAGGCCAGTATCTAAGGAACCTAGAAGCATGAGTGAAGTAATGAAGACGCTTTTGCTTTGAATCTGGCCAAACACTAAGTTTTAGTTTACAAGGCCTGGTGAAGAGAATGACAGAAGGTAAAGTCCCAATGTGGAGAGTCTAATGGGAAACCACCTTCTCATAAAGCTGGGCATGAACTTGAAGAAAGCCCATCCCATGCTCTCACCTGTAAGAGATTAGAAGGTGAGTTGGGGAACGCATATTTGAAATTTTGTTATTATAGACCAACCATTACACTGCTTTGCAGACCATATTCACACTACCTATGTGGTCCAAACAAATTTCAATGTGAATTTAGTTTAAAACCATCCTGCAAGTCCTTTTTATATAGAAAATTCCAAGCTAATAAATATAGAAGAAATGATGAAATTGGATATCACAAGTATGAAATAATGGATCTAGACTTGTGCTCTCCAGTACAGTAAGCACACCCACAATTTGCTAAATTTAAATCAATTAAAATTAAAATTCAGTTCCTTAGTCACACTACCACACTTCAAGTGCTCTATTGACTCTAGTGGCTGCCATATTAACAGCACAGATGTACAATACTTCCATCAACTTAAAGTTCTATTGGGCAGCCCTAATCAAGACAATGATCATCAGTGGCTGCTATTTCACTACTGAGTGAAATATGAGGATGTTAAGGTAGATGGATTGGCTGACAACATCTAAATCCACCATCAGTTTTAACACACACACACACACACACACACACTCAAACACATACATTCATTGCGGCAAATTTTAAAGACCTTCACAAATTTCCAGAACTCCCTTAAGGATGATGCTACCGTCACTGAGAAACCCTGATCTTTGTCTTGGCTCACGGCTACCTGGAATAAAGACTATATATCTCCCAATTTCTTTGCAGATAGGTGTGGCCTTGTAACTAATAACTGGCCATTTTATGTTAATAGAAATGTCCTAAAAGGGAAGGACAGGGGCTTCCCTGGTGGCGCAGTGGTTGAGAGTCCGCCTGCCGATGCAGGGGACACGGGTTCGTGCCCTGGTCCGGGAAGATCCCACATGCCGCGGAGCGGCTGGGCCCGTGAGCCATGGCCACTGACCCTGTGCGTCCAGAGCCTGTGCTCCGCAACGGGAGAGGCCATAACAGTGAGAGGCCCGCGTATCGCAAAAAAAAAAAAAAAAGGGAAGGACATATTCTTCTTAATTCTGATGGTTGGGATATGTTATGTAGGCCTAAATGGCAGGAGCTGCAGCTGTGTTGGATGAAAGACATATATTGAGGATGAAGAACAAATCTGAGTACCTGAAGTACTGAGTAAAGTACTGGAATGCTTACATTTATGTGAGAGAAATAAACTTTAACCTTATTTTAACCACTTTGTTTTGGATTTCTGTCACTCAAGCTGAACCTAACCCTAACTAAAACAGGTAGATATTTTTATCATCTCTATTTTACAGATGGGAAAACAGAGGCTAACTTGACTGCCCAAGGTCATACAGCTAGTAAGTAACAGACTTGGGATTTGAAATTGGACCATCTAATTTAAGAGCTTATGCTCTTACTGACCATGATATTTTATCCCTGCTACTAGATAAAGGGGAAAGAGACTACTGGAACAGGAGCAACTGATGATATATATATATTTTTTACATTTTATTTATTTACTTATTAATTTATTTTTGGCTGCATTGGGTCTTTGTTGCTGTGCACGGGCTTTCTCTAGTTGCGGCGAGCGGGGGCTACTCTTCGTTGTGGTGTGCGGGCTTCTCATTGCAGTGGCTTCTCTTCTTGCAGAGCACAGGCTCTAGGTGCGTGTGCTTCAGTAGTTGTGGCACGTGGGCTCCGTAGTTATGGCTCGTGAGCTCTAGAACACAGGCTCAGTAGTAGCGGCGCGTGGGCTTAGTTGCTCCGCGGCATGTGTGATCTTCCCGGATCAGGGCTCAAACCCATGTCCCCTGCATTGGCAGGCAGATTCTTAACCACTGTGCCACCAGGGAAGTCCCAACTGATGATATTTTAAGTATGAGATAATTGTTGGAACAAATTTCTCAGGAGGTGATGGGGACAGTAATGAGAATTGCTCATGTTTCAAAGCTTAGAAAGAAATTACACTTACCTTTAGTTTAACATATTATGTAGCTGTAATTCAGGAATTCTTTTGCAAAAGAGCAAGCCCATCCTTTTGGCTTCTGTTATGTTTATGAAGTAAGTTATTTTAATGATGTATAATTTTAAAATCTTCACTTCATAACATTTAAATGGATACTGCTTATACTTCAACCCAATTTGCTGTAAAATCAAGGTGCATGTTTCCCCTTCTGCTCAATATACAGACCCAATAGCCTGTGTTTCTGTTTACAAAGTTTCTAGGGATTAATTTAAGTGTCTCATGAACATACATTTTTGAGGACAACGTATAGTGACTCTTGCTATGACATAGGCCCTTTCTTTATGGGCAAAGAATTGTTAACTAAGAATCTAATGAATGGAGGGTTCAAATAAGTTAGTCACTGAATTTGGGTTAAAATACAGGCAGTGTGGCACATGCAAAATTCCCTTTGGGAAGCCCAAAAAGACACCTCAAAGACACAAAGCAGCTGCAGAGGTGCATTGTGTTATTTCTTAGTTGAGCAAATCTATAAATACCAGAGATTTATTTAATTATGTTTATCACAGAACTACTGCTTACCTCGCGGTAGTTTAATCTAAGTAATACCAAGAGGTGCTGCTACAAGAAAGAAATATATTTGAAATGGTTCTTGTCGGTTCATTCTATTTAATTTTTAATTTTAACTATTTGACTAGGTAAGTCACATGATTCAAATGTGAAGAAATATGTTTTATTATTTTTGAATTAGTCACTTCCTGAAGAGTTTTGCATTTGATGATGAATTTCTATATGGAATCAGGCCAACATTGGTCCTTTCAGAAGTATTCAGTAAGCACTGACATTTTAACAAGCACTAAAAGAGTCCGGCTTTTCACTTGTAGGGGTTGTTAAACTTTCTGGTTTGAAGACTGCCTTCATGATCTGGCCATATCTTCTTATTGCCTGCACTTTTCTGAACTTAATATTTTTCTTTAGAAATGGCTCAAAAAAAATTTTTTTTTACTAGTTTGGCCTCCTCCCTAAGCAAATACTTGAAATCTTGGATATGAAGTCCATTTTCATATGTACATATGAAAATGTACGTATTTCATAAGTACATTTTCATGAAGTACATTTTAATGTACAGAGGCAAAAAAAATGTACGTTTTTGCCTCTGTACATTAAAATGTACACTATACATCTGTCTCTCCCCCAAAACTACCTCATGGGCACAGAGTTGTGCTGTGCAATCCCCCATCAAGGAAAGACTTGTTGGTCAGCTGCCAGGAGTGTGGTCAGCAGACAGCTGCCAGCTGTCAGCTCCTTCTAGGCTAGGTCTGCAGATGCCACCTCACCTGAGGTCACATCCTCACAGGGTAGCCTGAACCGGGATTCTGTGAGGTGAGGGAGAGAGAGAGAGAGAGGCACTGGGGTATTAAGGCCTGGCCGTCTCGGTCTGATGCATGTCAACTCTGATCTGCAATATTTCCTCCAGCGCTTCCCCACTGGAGTGGCTAAGGCTTTGCCAAACCTGCTTTGTATTTTGATTTCCTCTCTGCCCAATCCCGCTTCACCCCTTTCCTTTCTTGTGTTGATTCCAAATAAGCAACTTGTACCTCCATCTCTGTCTCAGCATCTGTTTCCAAAGAACCCAACCTACAATACCATGCTTGAGAAAATACTGTCCTAAATCATATTTTTAGGACAAGTGTCAAAAGGTCTTTATAAAGACTGAAATAAAGCATGCAATTTAAAAATAAACGCCATGGAGTTCCCTGGTGGCGCAGTGGTTAAGAATCCGCCTGCCAATGCAGGGAACACTGGTTCGAGTCCTGGTCCAGGAAGATCCCACATGCTGGAGCAACTAAGCCCGTGCACCACAACTACTGAGCCTGCACTCTAGAGCCTGCAAGCCACAGTTACTGAAGCCCCGTGCACCTAGAGCCCGTGCTCCACAAGAGAAGCCACCACAATGAGAAGCCCGTGCACTGCAACGAAGAGTAGCCCCCACTCGCTGCAACTACAGAAAGCCCGCGCATAGCAACGAAGACTCAACGCAGACATAAATAAATAAATAAATAAATAAATAAAAATAAAGGCCATGAATATGATTTTATGTGATTGAAAGTAACGTGGCTTTTATACAAGGTGTCTAAAACTCAGTGCTATTTTAAGTCATCTAGTAAATGCTAGATGTACTACTTGGAAGTTATAAAAGTATACGAGCTGTTCAGATGATGGTTGAAAATCAAACTAAAAAATTATTGTAATGGATTAAAGAAAAAGGAATTTTAAATCCCAGGACAAATGCTGTTTTTTAAAAATGAGACTAAATTATATTTCACTATCATTTTATTTACAAATTAAGCCTGTGTATGAAAAAATTCAAATATATCACAGAATTTTGATTCCTTTCTGAAATTTCCTGCATACAAAGAAATAAGCAGAAGAGAAACTGCTAGTCCATGCAGTAAATACCTGAAACCACTGTAACAGAATCCTGTTTGAAATCCATAGGTATAACAATTATTATTGCTCAAATTTCGTGATTTAGGAAAACTTTGTCTTACTGCCAGACAATTCTGAATCTAAATGAGTCAGAATACACATGAATCAGTAGAGCATTGTTTAAGGCCAACAGGGGATGTCTTAAAGGACAAATGGTTCAGTAAAATCTTAAAATACCGAGATTGTGGTAAAACTGTTAGTATTCAGAGAACACTTATTTAAGTCTCCTGGGTTACCTTTTATATCTAAGCATTGAATAAAGACACTTATGTCCTAAAACTTGCCCCATAGTAAGAATTATGTGGGATATTTATTAAATTGACTCCTATACCTTTTCCCTAGAATGGATTCCAATTCAGTTGGTTTGGTGCAGGGCCTAGGAATCTGTATCATTAACACAGTCCCATATTTCCTATATTCAGACAAGTTTGAGAAACAGCTCATTAAGACATCTATATTTAAAACATCAAAGCTGCTTTTAACAGTCATCCACTGCTGCTTTAAGGGCTGTGATGTGTATTCAGGGACACCTGAATACGTATTTGCATGCGACCGGCTATAGCACTGTTAACAAGCCAACAGTGTCTGCATTCTATGACTGTGTGGTCTGGTTAGCTTCATTCTGTTCCAAGAACTACTTTCCCCAAATCCTGGTCAGCTGTCTGGCAAAGTAAGTTACTTGTTGCAAACAGAACTGAGAGCTCCTGGATTGAAAAATTCAAATCTATCACCACTGCTAGAAAAGTGCACATTTAAAAATCAAACAAACAAAAATGTCATCATTTTACTAGGTAAAATTCAAAAGCACTTTAAAACCACCACTTTACATATCTTAGTGTGAAACTACTTTAAATAAATAGAAATCCCTTAAGTGTAATGTTTTTGGTAAACATTATTTAAGTATGATATACATACAGGAAAGTGCTTGAATCATGTGTGTGAATTTTTACCAAATGAACACACCCATGTATGGCAGGATCCACAAGAATCAAAACATTACCAACACCCTGGAAGGCCCCCATATTCCACCCTCTTGATGACACTCCCTTCCCCACATGTGTAACTGCTATCCTGACTTCAAACACCATATATTAGTTTTATGCTTTTGAATTCTATATAAATGGAATCATACAGTATACTTTCTTTTGTTTGGCTTCTTTAAACATTATTAGTGAGGTTCATTCATGTTGTTGCATTAACTTTCACGTCTATATAGTATTTCACTGTGTGAATATACCACAACCCACTTATCCATTCTTCCATACTACCATTTAGGTACTTTCCAGTTTGGGGCTCTTACAAATAGTGGTGCTATAAACGTTTTGGGTCATATCTTCTGGTTGTGAACATGTATGTATGCATTTCTATTGTGTATTAGGTATTACTAACTCTACTTTGTAGATACCACCCATAGTTCTCCAAAGTGGCTGTAGAAATTTATGCTCCCACCAAAAATGTATGAGTTCTGGTTGCTCCACATCTGTATCAACACTTGATATTCTCTGTCCTTTCCATTTTAGTCATTCTAGTGTATATAAAATTGTATCTCGTGGTAATTTTAATTCACATTTTCCTGATGACTAGAAGCTGACCATCATTATTCAACGATTTTGTGAGGTGCCTGTTCAGGTCTTTCATGAGTCATGACAATGTCCACAAGCACCTTGGCTAGCCAGTCATTTCTCCCTACTTTTCTTCTGATTACTTTATCTGTCTCACATTTATAAACCCAACTTCTTGGTTCTGAATGAGAAGTACATAATAAGGAAAAGATGTACAGTATGATTGAGTACAAAGAGACCCTAGAAATCAGGAGGTCTGAATTCTGATATTAAGTGGCTGTGTGACACTGGGCAAATCAGTTAAACTTCCATTTCTCTTCTGTATTATGAGGGGGTTGGAATATATGATCAAAATCCCCACTAATCCAAGAACCTGCTTTACTTTCGGGAGCATTAAACCCCACATCTGCCTATTTATAATCATAATTGGTGTGTGTACTATCTGCTCTTTAAAAGACATCTTTTCTCTTTGAAGAGATGCTCTTTCAAAAACTCTTTTCAAAGAGTGTCCCGGATCCTTTCACAGGGTGCTTCTTTATGTTGCAGAACAATGGCTTTTCAGTTATTGATTGAACAATCCTTTTTTCCTGTGTTCTTAAGAGGCCTGAAGCAGATGCTATGAGTTCCCCACCCAAATCTCTTCAGCCATGAGTACCATTTCAGTGCCCACCAGCTGACCTCCCAACTGCCGGCACCTAAATCTCTTTGCAGAGGGTTTCCTGTGGCCACCAGAGCCTGATCTACTTATACTCATGTGCTGGGCACTGACTCTCCCTGTCTTTGTGGGAACAGCCTTCAGTGGACGACTGACAGCAGGTGGCTGTCAATCAATGATGCTGAAAGGATGCTAATTCCTTTGCACCCCAGGTGGAATATAACGAGGTGCATATTTTTCAGTTGTTCCCACAACTCCCCAGCAGGATGGTGCTCCAAAATGTTGACTTGCTTGATAAGAACACGTATTGGCTTCCTTCAGTTCTGTCTTAATTCTCTATTCCCCTACTGGTGCTTTCCTAGGATCACGTCGCAAATAAACTGCCTGCATGCAAATACATGTCTCAGTGTCAACTTCTGGGGAACTCGAACTAAAAGGGAGCCCTTAGAACAACTTCAGAGGCATTTTATCATACCTCACCTGGGAAAATTGGTTCCCTTCTTCATACTCTTATATTGTGGCAATACATTAAAACTAATAACCTGAAAATATTGGATTATTACCAAAAAGGACTAAAAATCACCCATTCTATAATGAATAAGCTTTCCCATGAATTTTTAAGTATTTCTCTACATAAAGTTGGTAATGTAGAGTTTTTCATTTCACACTGCTTCTTACCCCTTTAGAAATTGTTTAAAATATACTTAAGGAAATAAAATCCATGTTGCTACATTGGATCTTAAATAATTTGGCTTGCAGAATTACGAATTACAAAGCTTTAGTTCATTTGCCAAAAGTAGAGATGAGTACACTGATTTCCTTTCATTTATAAGTCTACTTTTAGAAACCATTCATTTTTTCAATTTAAAGTTAATATTAGAATGCTATGGGATTCCATGTACTATATTTCCAAATCACAGTGGTACATGATTATAGGACTTTTTGCAGTCTATAGTGAGGGCACCAATTCAATTTCATGATCTTAAGTAACAATCTATAAAGAGGGAAATAAAAAACTTTAAAGTTCATACTGAAAACAAGCCAAAATACAATAAGGTGGCACGTTTTTTTAGCAGATCTTGCCACACCCACAAAAAAAGGGAAAAATGTTAATTTAAATCCACTTTTTATTCTTTGATTTTAACAATTATACACAACTTTTAACATAAAGATAGTGAAACCTCAAGGATAAGGAAGCACTATATATGACCTCTTCTATTCGTTCGTCAGGATGGAAGGAAGTTTCCAAAGGGTACAATGTGTGAGATTTAACACTGGAAAAATACATATGAAACTTGTTAACTGGCTCCACTTAGGATCAGGCACAGCACAATAAATAGAGAACTGCATCATCTTTTTAAAAGACTGTTGTTAACTTTAACACATTCTTACTAAAGAAATGTGATCAGTGACCAATGTGAAATTCTACAACATATGGGTGAAGGGACACTTACAATGAGGCTCTGAGCAA
Organism: Mesoplodon bidens; assembly: GCF_964165515.1. Taxonomy (NCBI): domain Eukaryota; kingdom Metazoa; phylum Chordata; class Mammalia; order Artiodactyla; family Ziphiidae; genus Mesoplodon; species Mesoplodon bidens. The sequence goes on along the minus strand of NC_138161.1, from coordinate 60,719,952 downwards.
AGTTTCTCTAGCATCTTCACACCCATACATCAACATTCTTAAAAAGGAGTAAGAATGTACATTTCAAATTCAGAAAAACACATAAGAAACTTGGTCAAACTTTCTTTGCCATATCATTCATTACTAACACAATCCTAGTTTGCTGGTAGGTTTAAGGTAGGAATTGAAAGTTTTTGAAATTCTTTTAATTTCCACTGGTCTTTGGGCCTCTGGGTAGGAGGCCACATTGGAAAGCAAACTGATTCAGCAGCACCATTATACCCATGTCTCAACAAATCACTGCACAATTTTTATCTTCCAATATTCTGAAAGGTTAAAAAAAGATACATGGCAGAATACTTATCCTGAACAGCAGGCCACTGTAAGAACATGTAATCTGCAAGGATTTAAACAAACATAGCTGAATTCTCTAACTGCATCTTTCCTTAACAGACCAAAAGAAACACGTTACCTAATGTGCCTTATCATACAAACACAGAAGCTTTTATTTTAAAACATATACTTAAAAGATAGGAGGAAATGATCTTTTTTCACATGACCCAGATTCTGTTATCAGCAGATATAAGAATTAACTTCATCCCTACGAAACAGAATGGAAACTGTTATGTTGCTACAGCTACAGGTATTCTGAGAAATCTTTTGAGCCAGTGAATCAAAAACCACATGGAAGAATATTTTTTACAATCAGGAAGCTGTTGTTCAAAAATTCAATTAGCAAACAAACAAACATGTGACACAGGTCATTATCTTGTAAAAACATAATGCCACTCTGGCCCCAAGAATCACTAAAGCCCAGCTGGTCCTTAAAGGTGCTAACAGCCTTTAACCACTACTAAATATCTTCTCTGTGGCATTTTACTGCCCATCACATTGCCACATGATTCTTAGAAGCTTAGGCTTCTACGACGTTTGAGGAAAAAAAAAGAGGGTGTGATGTGGATCAAGTTCTTGGTGATTGTTTTAAACATAACTTTAAAAAGAATTTCCTAGTAATGTAGTATAATAGTCCTTGATACCGAATTTTTCCTAGTGAAGTAAAATAGGCTTCAACAAGATGATGTTAATCTAAGTTTGATCACCTGGCTCCTTTTTCACTTTTTTAGAGGGCACTGATTCATCTATTGTGCTGAGTCCCACAAATGCCTGCTTTAAAAACAGTACAGTTCTCAACAGTTTCCCACAAATATTCTTGATTTATACTGGGGGAAGCAACACATAATAGAAACATTAATTATTCATGTTTTAAAAAAGTAATTACTTCCTACAAAGCAGGTTACTTAGCAAAATGCTAAGCTGCAAATAACTTTACCACACAGATATTGAGTCATTTCACAATGAACCTGACAAAATGTATAGAAATCTGGCCTTCCATTCCAAATCCATTGCAAAGAGAGTACATGCAGTAGTCCTGTTTACAATTTAATGACGATGAGGAAAGGGCAAACCTAGGACAAGGAGAGACGTCACCCTACATACACGTTTACAGTAGTATAGCCATTGTATATCCTATTTACTACATTCACCACTTTGGAGAAAGGATCAGGGAGGCCCTTCAAACACTGGAACAAAGGAATGTTTGTTTTATATAAGACCTACCAAATAAACAGGGAAACAAATGATAACACACATAGGCACTAGTCTCAAAGCTGCACAATAAAGAAGCAAAGGGTTTGAGATGAGAAGTTTAGGAAAATATACACATATGAGAGCTTGCTGAGGAAAAGGAGGAAATAAATCACAGTTCTAATCTTCAAGGCTACGGAATGCATTCTGCATATCTTCAAGAAGTTGTGCATAGTCGGCCTTGATCTTTGCCTCACCATCTTTCACTGGATCCTGAAAGAAGACATGACAGAATTCCATTTACCTTTGGAAAATAATTTTCAGAACAAATAGTGAGTTATTTATATTTACTATATTTGAGTACTAGGTTGAGTTACACTGGTAAAACACAGGCAGGAGGCAGAATTAACCTTATTTTTCTTTTTTCCTTTAAGGGTAGAAATGTATAAAGTAGTCATCCAACCAAACAGAAGACAAAATTTCTGTTTTGTGTCTTGCTTGCTAACTGTATTCAACAACCAATGGATTTACCCTCAACAATATGCAAAATATTAGGAAATTATGCAGCAATGTGTATTAGATGCATTCCTCTCTGTGTATATGATAGTTGGAATTTAATCAAAACAGAATTTACTATTCAAGGTCTGGTAGTATCACGTTGGGACGGGGGAGTAAAATTTCTAAAATAACCTCAAAATGCACCCCATTTAAAATCTGTATGGAAAGGACCTTAATTGAGTAAAATGTATGAAAGAAACCTTAAAGTGTTTAAGCCTTCTGACCCAATCATTCCACTTCTGAGAACATATACTAGGAAAATACACAAAACCAACTACATGAACAAAGTTGTCCATACCAACAACTGGAAATTTCCTAAATGCCTAAGAATAGGAAAACATTATTCTCCAGCCACAAAATAGTGCTATAGAAAAATACTTAATGATATTAAAGAACAACTGAAATGTTAATTTGATACAATGTACCTGTAAACAGAAAAAAGACAGCACCTTTAGTTATACTACCAGAAGTCATCACTATTATATTATTGCATATATTTTTTTATCATCTTCCTATGAATGTATAATTTTTAAAAATAAAATTTGGATCAAATTACATATGGAATTTCTTTGCAACCAAATTTTTCACTAATTATACCATAAGCGTTTCCCTGTGTCTTTGGATATTCTTTGAAAAAAAGATGTTAATGCCTTTATAATATTTTTGCTGTAATGTACATGCCACAATGACTCCGTTCACTTCTGGATGACATTTAAAAGTTTAATATACAATCTTCTACATACATCCATATAAAAATCTCTAATTATTTCCTTGGGTTATAAGTTTTGAAATGGAAAGACAGGACTCAAAGGGTGTGAATATTTTAAAATCCTTGATACAGTGAGTGTCTACACAAATTTACTTCCAATCTATAATGCAAACACTATATACATAACATACACATTCAGAGAATCACTCTTAATTTCTCAGTAGGAGATTAGTAAATATACTTGGATGTCATGACTTAGAAATAATTAAATACAACTCGACTGATCAAGTATTTTAAAAACAATCTTACACATTTGAGTTTCTACAGATAATTTCACTTAATTATCTATTTATGTCTTGTGTACTTCCCAAAGAATGAGAGTCTACTTAAAAGTAAAAATGACGTGTAATAGGATACTTGAAGTAAGCAGCAGAAATCGTTTCAGAAGAGCGCCGGGATTAGATATTAACAGGCACTTGAGGTAAGGTAATTGCTGCTTAGCAATGATTTTAGCTCTAAATTGCCTGGCACTTAAGACAAAAGGGAAAACACGTCAGCGTTTATTTTAGACGTGACATACTACAATCTTTATCATGTGAATTCCTATTTGAACATAGCTTTGAGGTCTCTTCTGGTTTTACATTACCCGAGCATGTATGAAAATGATAAATGCCAGTTTCACACACCAGGTTTGGGACCCAAATATTTTAAAAAATCAAAAAGAAACACTTACTACTAAAAAAAGTTTATGGTAGAAACAAATATACCTTGAATTTCATGGAGGAAAGCTTATAGAGGATCTCCCCCATGTGCTCACGGATAATGGACCATGTGATTTTATTGTCACTCTGGGCAGTGGTTTCAACAGCTCTGCGGGCCATGTCATAAAATGCAATCATGTTGGACAGCATCCCTACTGTCTTGTAGAATGGGCAGAACCTAGGATAAATGAAAGTCAAAATAATAAACAAAAACAAAATCCAAGGAAGTTCATAGTTTTTCCTTCATCTATAAAATACCAGAGCATTAACATCTTTATTTAGATATGCACACTACTTATATTTATTGCATGATACATAAGGAATGAAAAAAGAATAGTGGAAAAGATCAATAATACTTAACCAGAGTTTTTGGACAGAGATGTCTCAGGAATAGGGGGTGGATGGAGAGATGGAGCTATGAATTCTTTTATTTAAAGAGTGACGTTAATTTTTGTTAACACAATCAAACAGGAAGAACAATGAAACAGTACTGCTACAATCTAATGACTCTCTGAGGGTTTGTGTTTGTACAGTGCAGTTAAAGCAGTTACCCAAATGGTAAAATAACTGAGTTGTAAAGACTCCCTTGTGACAGTCAGTGAAGGTTTAATAAATAATAGGAAAGCAGGGAACTGTAATTTCCTAAAGTTAATAAGCATTCCCTTTCTCCAGTAATGTGTTCACTTTCATTTACACATATCTTTTAATAATGAAGACACAGAAGTTAATATTCAACTTGCATCACATGCATTCTAATCAAATTTCCAACGCATTTAAACTTATTTGCATACACAATTTCATGCACACTCTCTTACACTATTTTCAAATAATTTTCCCTTTGTGGGGTTATCTTTGTGTGGATGGTTCCTAGAGCTTCTTAAGTTCCTGAAACAGATTTTTTTGAGCCTTTCTGATTATACTGTCATATTTTCTGCTTGTCTTACATTCTGGTAATCTTCCTATGTGTTCAGTTTCCACAGTTTCAGTCTTATATGGGTCCAAATATGATTGAGGGAGAAAAACTAGCCTATGATGAAAGGGTTCAAATTATCAAAGTTTAAAAGAAATGGGAACTTTTAAATAAGCCATGGAAGTAGCAGAGACAATAATGAAAAACAAGCACTGGGCAGGAGTAGCAGGGACTGGTGAGACGTCCGACAGGGACTTCAGTAGAAAGAAAAAGAATAGGACTCTTGGGCTTCCCTGGTGGCGCAGTGGTTAAGAATCTGCCTGCCAATGCAGGGGACATAAGTTCGAGTCCTCGTCCAGGAAGATCCCACATGACGCGGAGCAACTAAGCCCACGCGCCGCAACTACTGAGCCTGCACTCTAGAGCCCACGAGCCACAACTACTGAGCCCACGTGCCACAACTACTGAAGCCCACATGCCTAGAGCCTGTGCTCTGCAACAAGAGAAGCCACCAAAATGAGAAGCCCGTGCTCTGCAACAAAGAGTAACCCCCGCTCTCTGCAACTAGAGAAAGCCCGTGCGCAGCAATTAAGACCCAACGCAGCCATAAACAAACAAACAAACAGAATAGAACTCTTGGGAAATGAGGCACGAAAGTATATTATTTAGGAAAAAAGTTGGGCTTCCCTGGTGGCGCAGTGGTTGAGAGTCCGCCTGCCGATGCAGGGGACACGGGTTCGTGCCCCTATCCTGGAAGATCCCACATGCCGCGGAGCGGCTGGGCCCGCGAGCCATGGCCGCGGAGCCTGTGTGTCCGGAGCCTGTGCTCCGCAACGGGAGAGGCCACAGCAGTGAGAGGCCCGCGTACAGCAAAAAAAAAAAAAAAAAAAAAAAAAAAGAAAAAGGAAAAAAGTAGAAGAGGCGCAGGCTGTGGTAACAGGTAGTGAGAAAAGCTTCTGAAAGAGGCAACGATCCCCAGGCTCCGTACACTACACCACAATTTAATCTAATTAAAGATGGCTGGATAATGAGTGAAAACACTGTCATAACTGGAAAAATGAGCCAACTCAAGACAAGGGAACATACTGGATCACTAGATGTCTGCTATGAAAATGTAAAATAAACCTATACACCGAGTCAGAGTGTGTCTGTATGAGAAAAAAAAGGCGGGGAGGGTTTTGTTGTTTGGGTTTTTTTTTTTTTTTTTTTTTTTTTGCGGTATGCGGGCCTCTCACTGTTGTGGTCTCTCCCGTTGCGGAGCACAGGCTCCAGACGCACAGGCTCAGCAGCCATGGCTCACGGGCCCAGCCGCTCCGCGGCATGTGGGATCTTCCCGTACCAGGGCACGAACCCGTGTCCCCTGCCTCGGCAGGCAGACTCTCAACCACTGTGCCACCAGGGAAGCCCCGAGGGGAGGGTTTTAATGTGTAGGCAGCTCCTTCTTCAAAACTTGACAGAATATCCTCAAATTAAAAAAAGAAAATCAGGGCTTCCCTGGTGGCGCGGTGGTTGAGAGTCTGCCTGCCAATGCAGGGGGCACGGGTTCGAGCCCTGGTCTGGGAAGATCCCACATGCCACGGAGCAACTGGGCCCGTGAGCCACAACTACTGAGCCTGCGCGTCTGGAGCCTGTGCTCCGCAACAAGAGAGGCCACGACAGTGAGAGGCCCGCGCACCATGATGAAGGGTGGCCCCCGCTTGCCACAACTAGAGAAAGTCCTTGCACAGAAACGAAGACCCAACACAGCCAAAAATAAAAATAAAAATTAAAATTAAAAAAAAAAAAAAAAAAAAAAAAAAAGAAAATCAGGCTAGATTACCTGTCATAAGGAGTATATCCATTTTGTTGAAGGAAGTCATCTTTGATAAGTTTTGCTACCTCCAGAGTGATTTTATCTGTTTCTGCTAGTGATGCCTAGAAGAGGAAAAAATACATTTTTAGAAATTTACTGCCACAACGTGGGACCAATAGTTCTAATCAGTTAGCATGCAGAAACCACATAATCAACACATGATCACCTATCATTAATAAATTCACTTCATAACTGCTTCCTGATTGATGTTCTTTTTTGGATTTTGTTGTGAAAACATATAAATTTACCATCGTAACCGTTTTTAAATGTAGTTCAGTAGGTTAAGTATGTTCACATTGTTGTGAAACAGATTTCCATAACTTTTCATCTTACAAATTTGAAACTCTATACCCATTAAATAACAACTCTCCTTCTGCCCTCCCGGTCCCTGTTAACCACTACTCTACTTTCTATTTCTATGAACTTGACTACTTCAGATATGTTATATATAAGTATTTGTCTTTTTGTGACTTGTTTATTTCACCTAACATAATGTCCCCTCAAGGTTCATCCAAGTTGCAGCATGTGTTAGAATTTCCCTTCCTTCTCAAGGCTGAAATGGATTATTAATTCCATTGTGTGTGCATGTGTGTGCGTGTGCGCACACAAGTGTGTTGCAAAGGACATCTGGGTTGCTCCCACCTTTTAGTGCTTAGATGTTTCTATGAACATGGGTACACAAATAGGCTGATTTTTTTTGAAACACCACATAGAGAGAGAAATGCCCAGCCAACCCTTAGCTATTCCAGTCATCCTAGCCCAGGCACCAGACATGTGAGGGAAGAAACTTTCAAATGACTATGGTCTCAGCCACCATATGACTGCAAAAACTGTATGAGGGGACCCAAGCAAGACTTCTCATCTGAGCCCACTAACCCCAAAAACCATGAGCAAAAAAACACTATTTAAGCCACTATATGTCGGAGTGGTTTGTTATTCAATAATAATCTAAACACCAGTCATCTTTCTACTTTCCATAACACAAGCAGGTCCCTCAAATATCTGCTGGATAAAGGAATAATCTAAAATTCTATTAGTTTAAAAAATATTTAATAAATACTCATTCTCCCAGCAAGAATCCGCATATCCAAGGTTCTGTTTGTCCTTAAAAAGCTTCAGTGCAACTCACAGACCTGTCTTCCACAAGATTTTACAACCTACCTTTCCCACAAGCTGTACAATTTCTGCCAAGTCTTCTTCTTCCTGCAGAATCTCCTTAGCTTTGGTCCTCAGAGGAACAAACTCTGTGAAGTGTTTGTCATAGTACTCATCCAAGGCACGCATGTACTTGCTGTAGCTGATCAACCAGTTGACAGATGGGAAATGCTTCCGTTGAGCTAGTTTCTTATCTAAGCCCCAGAACACCTTATTTAAAGACAAAATCAAAAACAAAACATAAAAATTTTTCTTAAAAACAATTTTTTTTGAAGTACTGAAATATATTTGTTTGTCCTAAATATGCAATTCTATACTTTTCTGGTCAAATTATTTATCTTTCTAGTATATAACAAGTATAAATGAAATAGAATAAAACTGCAAATAGGAAAATGTATTTCTTTTCATTTCAGTATGGGTAATATCTACAAATCAAAATTTCCTTAATAGTATGTCAAATCTGAGAGCAAAAAACTGACTCCTTTGAAGATTATGATGGTGCAATATAAACAGATGAACCAGAAAATGCTTATTAAGATAGATGCTTCACTTTAATGAAAACCTCTAAATGTTCTGAATAAATTCAGTTCCATATCATTAAGGGCCAATCCTAAAAGATCTGACAGTCATTTTTCTGAGGCCAAACATACATACGTATTTTATGCGTTCCTAACTTTGCTCCCCATTTCCCTGTAATTCAAAATTCAAAATTTTAGCAAAGGCTAAACATCTTGAAAGTTGTAAATTTAGCCTCTGCCACTTCCTTTTATCTGAAACTGACAGAAATATAGGCAAATATTCTATTTTTCCCATATGAATAATACATATGCTTATAAATGTATCAACATTAAAAAAATTATAGCTCTGATTTATATACATCTTTCATTTAGGCTTACTTTAAAAAATTATTTATTTATTTATTTTTTATACAGCAGGTTCTTATTAGTTATCTATTTTATACATATTAGTGTATACGTATCAATCCCAATTTTCGAGTTCATCCCCCCCCCCACCCCCCCCACCCCCCCCACCCCGGCTTACTTTTTTTTTTTTTTTTTTTTTTGCGGTACGCGGGCCTCTCACCGCTGTGCCCCTCCCGCCGCGGAGCACAGGCTCCGGACGCGCAGGCCCAGCGGCCATGGCTCACGGGCCCAGCCGCTCCACGGCACGTGGGATCCTCCGGGACTGGGGCACAAACCCACGTCCCCTGCATCAGCAGGCGGACCCTCAACCGCTGCACCACCAGGGAAGCACGCCCCCAGGCTTACTTTTAATGGCCAGGTTGGCTGGCTATCCACTAGAATTCATGCCCTTGTCACTGGGAAGCTGCCTAGGCAGAAACTACACTTTCTAAGTTTTGCTTTCATCTGGGTGTGGCTAACAGAATGAGTGGAGTGACCAGGCGTGAGCCCAAAGTAGGTGTGCCTTCTACACAGTCCCCCTGTACCAGCCAGATGCAGACAATTACCAGGCTAGGTGGAGCCCAAGGTGGAAGAAGTGCTGGTTCTGGATTACTGTGGAATGGAAAAGAGCTGCCCTCTAATAGCGTTACCTGCCTTGGACCATACCACGAGGAGAAACTTCTATGGGGTTTTTGCCATTATATCTTTTTTTGTTTCGTTTTGTTTTTTTGCAGTACGCGGGCCTCTCACTGTTGTGGCCTCTCCCGTTGCGGAGCACAGGCTCCAGACGCGTAGGCTCAGCGGCCATGGCTCACGGGCCCAGCCGCTCCGTGGCATGTGGGATCTTCCGGGACTGGGGCACGAACCCGTGTCCCCTGCATCGGCAGGCGGACTCTCAACCACTGTGCCACCAGGGAAGCCCCATTATATCTTTTTTGGGTCCATTTATTTCTACTCCTAGGGTTACTCTAACTCAAAGTGTAGTATTACTCTAACACGAGTAAAACTTTGCTACCCGAATGTATTTTCCACTTACAGAATATTAAGTCTATTATAAACTCTAGATAAAGAGCTAAGAAAGAACAGACAGCACTGAAGACTTTCAGTAGTAAGAATGTTGCTAAAACAGACTTTACCACTGCCTACTCTTCAGTGACCAAATGAAATATTTCACAATGATGTGGACAGCCTGGGGTGGGGTGGAGCTCAGAAGCTGACTACACTAGGGAAAGATATACCTGAACAATACCAAGAGTAGCAGATGTAACTGGATCAGAAAAATCACCACCAGGTGGAGAAACTCTAAATTTAAAAGAAGAAAAAGTCATTAGAAATACTTATGGAAAATAACTTGTATATAAAAGCAATTTTTTGCAAGTCAATTTTAATGTAAATAACTTTAGAAATAAGACCTTTGGAAAGAAAATCTTATACAAAAATCTTAAATAAAAACCAGTACTAAGTTGAAAATTAAGAACGACAACTATTAAACACCTTCTAGTTTGAGAAATGAGACAGATTTAATTATAATCTGTGTCACTATTCTAATCAAACAGATGAAGCAGGAAGGAAGGAAAAGGTCTGAGAACAACATATGGCTTTATGTGGGGATCGTGAATCTTCACATTGTTTTTATCATGATACAGTCTTACCTTAACATGTCTATAATTTTCTAAATTATTTCTATGATATCGTGAGTTGAATATAATAAATCAGTCAAGTCAAATCTATAGAACCAGAACATGTAGAGATGACCTAAACATGTGCATTTTAAAGAGCTCCTTGGATGACTCGAGTGCAACCTTGGTTAAGAATCACTGCTCTCAGGGGGGGCTAAAAATTGTCTCTTTAAAATAAATAACCTTTTTTCTTATGAAAAGCACAGTTTTGATACTTACGCTCCTACAATGCTGACACTCCCTTCTCTCTCAGGATTTCCAAGACATTTCACTCTGCCAGCTCGCTCATAGAATGAGGCCAGACGGGCACCGAGATATGCAGGATATCCACTATCTGAAAAATGAAAAGAAATTTTAAAGAGAGGTTCTAAGCCAATCCCCAAATCCTAACAGTCTTGCTTATGTAATAAGCAATACAAAGACTTACCTGCAGGCATTTCAGCTAAGCGACCAGAGATTTCTCTAAGAGCCTCAGCCCATCTAGAGGTAGAGTCAGCCATCATACTGACGTGATAGCCCATGTCACGGAAATATTCTGACAGTGTAATTCCTAAATTGGGAAGAATATTACAAGTCATAATCCTACAAAGTATAATCCTGACTTTTTCACCCTTAAGAAAAATTTAAAGCAATAAGTTCCTAAGACTTCTAGCTCTTCATCATAATCTGTGCTCCTTCTTTTGGGCACACAGCTGAACTATATTGTCTAGCCTCCTCTGCGTTTAGATGTGGCAAGTAACTGACCCCTATCTAATGGAATGTAAGAGTCATGTGTTCCACCACCAGGCAAGCCACACATCCTTCCATGCTACTTCTTCCTTCTGGCTTACTGAGAGGGTGAGAACTCCCAGGACCCATGGAAGATACGTGTCGAAATGAAAGAGCTCTTTTCAGCCTGTGTCCCAGCCCAAAAATGACAGAATAATGAAGACTGCCCTGATCATCTGAAATAAATGTCTATTATATTGAGCAACTTGATGTTTGGGTTTATCATAGCCTAGTATACATTTTTAAAAGTAGGAAAAGACTTTCCTCCCATTCTTGTTGAGATAATTAGACATAGGCATCAAAAAATCCTCAACTAATGAGCTTGTTTGGTTATTTTTCAAAAATAACAAGTGTTATTAACGTGAGTAATAATCTTAATTATCCAGATCATTCTGCTATGCAGATTGGGTCCTCTCCTGTAAAATCACATACAGTAAACCACTTAGAAGAAGCTAATATACAGAAAGAAGTCCTGGGTTCTACTTCCTATTCTGTTAATCTTAGCAAAATAACTTCATTTCCCAGTGTGGTTTCCTAATCTGTGAAAATGGAATAACTCTCACCCTATCTATCTATACATATCAGATGAAATGGTTTCTATAAATGCCCTCTGCAAAGTACAAAGTACTATACAACTCTAAGATATTAGAAATGTATATTTGTTGCTACATCATAAGCATCCCCAAATCTACTGCCCTAATTCCCTTATTTTACCAGTAAAGAAACAGATGCTTACATAAGTAAAACAAAATAGTTGCTGGAAAACTCAGAACTTTACTATTTATCATATTACATCCTTCAGAATAAAAAATACTGACTTAGGCTTCCAAAACATGATCCAAGGAACAAAGTCTTTAAGAAATACCACTTATCATTATTAAGGCTTAAAAAACACAGTAATTATCACATATTTCAATCTGATGGTAGAATCAGATCCTCTCTTATACAAGTACACTATGTCTCTGTGATAACATTCACTAATGCCTGTGTGTATGTATTTATTAAAAAGACTTGATAGAAGAGACAGATACACATGACTAAACCTCGAAGAAGTCTCATAGACCACTTTCATAGACCTAAAGGTATCAGTGCCTACAAGAAAAAAAAAACAACAAACCCTCAAAATCAAAAGATAAGCAAACTAGGACAATATCTGCAATTTGTAACAGATGAAAGACTGATTTCAAAGAACTTTACCAATCCATATGATAAACAACTACTACCAATATAAAAATGGACAGAAGGCAGTTTGCAAATGGTTAATACACACAGAAAAGATGCTAGCTCACTGTAAGAAATACAGACCGAATAGGCATCTAATAAAGCAGGGACAGTAAAATGCTAATAATGATCAGATCTAGGTGTGGGGTACATGGGTATTCACTGTAATATTCTTTCAACTTTTCTGTATGATAATGACCATAAGAAAGTGTTGAAAAAATTAGCATTGGTGAGTATGTGAAGAAGCAGAATTCTTGTCCACTGTTATTCCTTTTCAAGAGCTATTAGAAACTAAAATCTAAATTAACAGTTGTATTCTTAGCAATTTTACTTCTAAGAACTTACCTGACAAAAATACAAAGAAACATGCACATAAAACATACAAAGCCACAGTGTAAAAAACATGCTTAAGAATGTTTTATGGTATGAAGTTTGTGGGAGCAAAAAAATTATCAATAATCCAAGTGCCCCCTAAAAGGATGCTGGTTAAATAAATTATGATATATCCATACAAAGGGATACTGTGCAGCCATTTAAAAGAAGTAGGTAGACTTCTTGTCCTAAAATAGTAGATGAGTATGTCACTTTCTCCTTCTCCTCATACGAGTAACCACCAAACAAGGAGAACAAGAAATATAGAAACACAAACTCCATAGTCAAAAACTAGGGGCCATGTTTAGCTTTACAACAAAATAATGAGGAAAGCCAACTAAATGAGATAAAAAACAAACAAGGGGGTGGAAAGACAGGAAGAATTCACCTGAGGCTGCACATCTCAGATTAAGCTTTTGCAAACCAGAAGTACATCCTGAGGGGCAAAACCAAGAATCCGTTGTCTGGAACACAGTAAAAGGGGTACAGGACTAGTGGCAGGGGTTCCTTGGACCCAGTTTGGCATCAAGGGGAAGTAGAGAGATGGGGACAAATAAAACAAAGGCAGGCACTCCTTTTCAGTAAGTAAAAAGTGAATGAGGCAGGGTAGAAGAGAAAGAATTCATTGTAAGTGGCCTTGTAGCTGTGGATTTTTGTTGGCAGGAAAGAAAAAGTAAAATAACTTACACAACTCCATGTTATAACAAACTTCACAGATTACCAGGAAGAATTCCTGCTACCCTGGGCCATAGTAACAACCATTCCCTCCCATCTCCTGCAAAGATGATTAATAGTAATAATAAACATCAGCACAGGAACTAAACAAAAATAAAAGAAAGAAAGAGACAGAAGAGCAGAGTACAACAATGAACCTGCCAAGAAACAAATGAAAACTGTGACCACAATTAATTAATAAAAGAAAATCTTAATATTGCATCCTACCACAAAATAAAAATCTCAAAGAATATACAGTAAGATCACAAAAGATGTTTCATGAGCCAGCAGAACTCAGCAAAGAGCTAGAAGGACATAAAGGCTTCATTGGAAGCAATACAAAGAATACACGTTGATTACCCTGTTAAAAAATGGATAAAAGGCTAAATAAAAAGAATTAGAGGGGCTTCCCTGGTGGCGCAGTGGTTGAGAGTCCACCTGCCAATGCAGGGGACATGGGTTCGTGCCCCCGTCCGGGAAGATCCCACATGCCGCATAGCAGCTGGGCCCGTGAGCCATGGCCACTAAGCCTGCACGTCCGGAGCCTGTGCTCCGCAACAGGAGAGGCCACAACAGTGAGAAGCCCGCGTACCGCAAAAAAAAAAACAAAAAAAAGAAAACAAAAAAACCATAATGGAAGAGAATAAGTTTCAGAAACAATTCTCAAAAATTTTCCAAAATAAAAGACATATTTATAAATTGAAAAGGTACACTATGTCTCAGGAAAAAATTATCAGAACTATCAATACTGGGATATATCCTAATAAAGTTATAAGACTTCAAGGTTAGGACTTCCCTGGTGGGGCCGTGGTTAAGAATCCGCCTGCCAATGCAGGGGACACTGTTTTGAGCCCTGGTCCAGGAAGATCCCACATGCCGCGGAGCAACAAAGCACGTGTGCCAGATACTGAGCCTGAGCTCCAGAGCCCGTGAGCCACAACTACTGAACCCATGTGCCACAAGTACTGAAGCCTGCACAGCTAGAGTCTGAGCTCCGAAACAAGAGAAGACACTGCAATGAGAAGCCCGTGCAACGCAATGAAGAGTAGCCCCCACTTGCGGCAACTAGAGAAAGCTCGTGCGCAGCAACGAAGACCCAACAATGAAGGCCCGACACAGCCAAAAAATAAATAAATAAATAAATAAAAAGAAGACTTCAAAGTTAAAGAGACATTCCTTTGGGTAAAAAGAAAAATCACCTATCAAAGGAAAAAAAGTAGGCCAGCATCAGGTCTCTCCCCAGCACTTAATGCTGAAATAAGAGTTCTCTAGGCAAGAAATACTGATCAAAAAATTTTATACTCTGCCAAACTGTTAAAATTTAAAGGCAGCTGAAAAAACCCAGACTTACAAAGAAACAAGAATTCAAATTTTGTCCAACCATGAAACAAATGGAAAAATTGTAGTCAAGGGACTGCCAGTGGGCATGACTCCATTTTACTAGGTCTAAGGCTAATACAAATACTGGATTTATGGTTATAGAAAAGAATACGAACATTATAAATCCTGAAAATGTAGAAATCAAAGCACCAAAAGCTGGTTGGAAGTGGGAGCAAAGATGAAAGATAATATATAAACATACTGATATTCAAAGTATTTCAGTTCGAAGCTGATAATTCAAGTTATAGAGATACAGATATATTCAGAGATACAGCAATGATAAAACATATAATGAAAAAAAAAACCAGTAGTACATCAATACATCATTTTAAAGTCATCAAAAAGATTGTGGCAGCTCTATTAATGTCTTAAATTGACATTCTCAAGATATAATAATATGTGAAATATTAAAAAAATATTCTAGGAACATAGTTGTGTGTATGAAGGTACTTTAGAATGAAAGAAAAGTTCTTTGGAAAAGAAAAAGTTTGGTGCTAGCTTAAAACTTAAGAACAGATATGTTAATCGCTTTTATTCCAATTCATATACTCACCAGTATAAATAGAGGCTTCTCTAGCAGCAACAGGCATATTAGAGGTATTGGCTACCAATGCTGTCCTCTTCATGATTGACTCTACCTTACCATCAACTTCCATCGTGAGCTAGAGGCAAACAATCTATCAGTGATCCCCAGAACATTTCAGTCCCCTTTTCATAACTTGTTTATATTTAATCCCTCTTATAATCTGTATTCCCAAAGCCATATTCCCATCACTCCAACCTCTTCCCTCTATCCCACTGTGCTGTAAAGAAAACAGCCAGTATTTCCATTTCATAAATGAAGCCCATTATTTTATGGAAAAAGCAATATTACTACAGTAACCTAGTAGATCATATAAAGGCTATGTAAAGTTCACACCTATAAATATTTTGCCTATTGTACCTTTCTCCCAATAACTGAAAACCACCAGACCACAAAAAGAAACTTTCAAGTGTTTGACTGAAAAATTCAAATTCCTCTCCTTGAGTATACAAACTGAATCACAGATATAATTAGAAAATTCCTTAAAAGATCCTTGACAAATGAGAACACTGCTCCAGATCCAACACAAAGCTTTATTAATTGCCAATTAAAGTTGATTAGTGGTATTTTCTCTAGAATAGTATTGGAAGCTTTATAGATACAGACCTCTGGGAAGTCCCGGAGGACTTCAGACATCTCATTTCCTCTCTCACCACATCCTACGTAGATGATCACATCACTGTTGGAATACTTGGATAGAGACTGCGATATCACGGTCTTTCCACAGCCAAAAGCCCCAGGGATTGCAGTAGTTCCTCCCTGTACACATCTATACAAATAAAACAAGCACGGATTACTTTACTCGCTAATACATACCAATAAATAACGTAGGTAAGTGACACAGAAATACAAGTTAAAGAACGAAAGCACTTTATAATACTGTCATCTGTATCTATATATATACTTAAAAAGATAGATATACAGATAGATATATAACAATTGCTCCCCTAGTTTCCACCTAGAGTAGTATATGTTGTTTATTATAAATTAATCATTTCTATCATCTTTAATGGCAAAAAGTGAAAGTATATTCCATAAGGTAACTGGGGAAGAGGAATATGAAAATAAATAAAATAGTACTAATGATATTCTGAATGCTTAAATAAATTAGTTTAGGGAAGGACAATATAAGAATTAAAGCTGAAAGAAAAATATAAACGCTTTGAAAGTTATCTTCTGAGGTAAAAAATAAGATCTAAGAAATTCCTATCTTGTTACAGAGGTTAATAAACGAAGACTTTTGTTAAGGTGTTAAGTCAATCCCCTTTTACCCATTCAATAGCGATTTATGAGGTACTTCCAAGGTACTACAAACTATGCTTGAGATGCTGGAGAGACAACAGCGGAGAAAATAGCTATGTTTCTGTATTCAAAGAGCTCACATTCCAGTGGAGTAAACTGGAGAGTCAGCTTGTGATAACAGTACCATTTAGCAACCACGTTCAAACTTTCCCTAAAAGGTGTCAGTGGAGAGTGAAATACCATTAAGGGCAGAGGGAAGTGAATGTCACAGGTGTATGTGTGCGTGCGGGTGAGTGTGTGTGTCAGGCAGGAGTGTCTGGGCAGGAGAAATGAGACATCATGCTAAGGGAAATTCCTTGGTAATAGTGTGTTTTATCATAAAATTCACACAAACACTGCATCCTTAATAACAGACTTTTCTCATATGAAACTAATACGCATTAAAATGTTTTCTCCTTCAAACCTTTCAGTGACTCTGATACACTAAGAAGGCATGTCCATTCCGCCTATGGCTTTGTATACGTCTTTCAAATCACCTTTAAGCCAGGGTGGGGAGGCAAGGCTGGGTGTGCCCCACTTTAGAAGTTCAACAATCCAATGTGGAAAGTGCTATCATAGAGACCATCCAAGGTTTGTGGGAGTACACAGGAAGGAGTACAAAGTCTGACACTGGATGGGAGTGGGGTTAGGAAATTCTTTCCAAAAGAAGCTAAGACCTGAAAGAAAATAGAAATTAGCCAGATACAAGGAAATAACATTCCACATAGAGGGAATAGAATGCCCAAAGGTCCAGGGGCAAGAGGGAGCATTGCTTGAAGAATTAAAAGTCCATTAAACCTGGAAGATGGTGTATAAGGAAGCAGTTGGGCAGGCAAGTGGCTGAGACAATACTGGAAGGTAAGCAATAGTCAGATCATGGGTGGCTTTGTAAGGAGTTAAGGAGTGTGTGTTTGTCTTGAGAGCAATAAAGAGCTCTGAAGGGTTTCAAGCAAAATTGTGCAGGATCACATATGTGTTTTAGCTGGATCACTATGTAATATGGACAACCACTTGGAAAGAAGGCAAAACTGAAGATGGGAAGTCTGATTAAATGTGTTTATTACAGGAATTAGGGTAAGATCCTTAATTATAGTCATGGAGTAGAGATGACAGATGCAGATAAAAATATTTAGGGAATAGAATAACAGCATTAGTTCACTAATTAGATGTGGGAGGGTAAAAATGATACTTGAGAGAAGTCATAGATTTTAGATTAGGCATTTACTGGATGTATGATAATGACATTGGTTGAGAGAGACAGCAAAGTTTCAAGGAAAGGAGTGGTGATTAAGATGATGATTAGTTTTAAACATACTGACTTTGAGGCACCTATAAGATATTCAAAAGGAGAGGTATAATCAGAAGTGGATATATGAGTCTGGAACTCAGAAGAGATCTGGGATGAAGATACAGGTTTAGAAATCATCATATATAGATGAACGTTTAAGTCTCGAGAGAGAATGAAGTCATCCACAGAGGGTAAGACATATAATGAGGAAAGAAAAGGGAAAACCTCCAAAAAATATCAAAATTAAGGGAGAAGGAACCTGCAACAGAGAATAAGCAATAGCTTCCTGTAGACAGAAGCTTACTGGAAAAGCAAAGAAAGAGGGTGTTTCAAAGAGGAAGGAGTAGAAAGCAATATCCAATATCCAAAGTTGTAGGAATTAAGAAAACACTAAAATGTACTTATTGAATTGGGAGTGACTGATGATGTTAGTGAGAGTAGTTTCGGTTGAGGGGTGGCACCACGGGCAGAGCAGTACAGTGAATTAGAGTGGGAAAAGTGGAGACAACTAATTTACTTTTTTAAAGAGGTTTGGCTGTGAAGATAGGGAGAAAAGTAGTGGAAGGTAGAAAGGGGAAAAGGGTCGAAGGTAGATGTCTTCTCATTAGATGGGAGATAAAGAGAATATCACTTAATGGGAGGTCTTTGAGGAAACATGAGGTGGGATAAACTCCAGAAAAAGGAGAGAAGTAAGGGATGGATGGGAATATGTACATTAACTGATGGAGTTCCAAATCTCATGGCCTCTCATTTGTCTGTGAAGGATCTAGCATGATCATTTGTTGAGAATGAAGGAGAAAGAAGACTGGAGTTGAAGCTCTGAGGCAAGTGGAGAGGTTTGAAATAGTCACTGAGGAGAGCAGGAGAATGATAATTAGGGAAATGCTGAACGACTGTGCCACAGTGGTGAGATACCAACTTGCACTTATTTATTTTTCTCAGCAGCCTGTGTGTAGACTTGGGAGAAGGAGATAGCAGGACTGATTCACAGTTGATATTTTGCCAGGTGGGCGTGACAGAAGACAAAGGAACCAAGAAAATTTAATATACTGACAGATGTTAGTAAAAGTGATAGACTATTAAATTTAAACTGGATAGTGAAGGATATGGAAACAGGAGGTACTGACTAAATAAGAAGAGTCCAAGTAATGAAGATCTTATGAGAGAGTAATAGTGAGAACAACGCACAGAGTAGGTTTAAAGGTAAGAGGCTGAAGAGTAAGTCATACATGGGTTGGTGATCAGAAGTTGAAAGAATTACTACATCACTGCTTCAGTCTTTTCTGTGAATTAAATGATGAAGTTATTTGTTAAAAGTAAAGCAGGGTAGGGCTTCCCTGGTGGCACAGTGGTTGAGAGTCCGCCTGCCAATGCAGGGGACACGGGTTCATGCCCCGGTCTGGGAAGATCCCACATGCCACGGAGCGGCTGGGCCCGTGAGCCATGGCCGCTGAGCCTGCACGTCCGGAGCCTGTGCTCCGCAACGGGAGAGGCCACAACAGTGAGAGGCCCGTGTACCGCAAAAGAAAAAAAAAAAAAAAAGTAAAGCAGGGTATGGTGATGCCTAAGATTTAAAGAGAAAGGAGGTTTTTAAGCAGGTGATGAAGAAAATGGCAAAGAGCAGACTACAAAGTAAGAAAGATTGCTGGGTAGCATAGAGAACCCAGTTGATGTTAGAACCCAGTTGATGTTAGAAGTCATCAATTTATAGTGACACCAATCTACTAATTCTGGGATAACTTAAGAAAAATAGTTATATTGTTTTGGCACAGATTTCCTTCTGGAAATTTCATTTTTTCAGAAAGTTTTAGAAATAATGCTTTCCTTTTGCAACTGTGAAAAAATAAATTTTCTTCAACAGTTTAATTCTCTAAATAAGCACTGGTAAAATACATTACTCTAGATAAAATGTATTACAGGATTAGCACATAAAATCTTTATCTATAAGGAAGTGAAACAATAAGCACATATAATAACTCTGAGGGAAAACCATGGGACACAAATCAAACTTACGGAAAAAGAGCATCAAGGACTCTCTGGCCAGTCAACAGAGGATGATTAGCTGGCAACTTCTCAGTGACAGGCCGAACCTGACGTACAGGCCATACTTGGACCATGCTGAACTTCTCCTTTATACCTTCAAATTCAAGCTCCAACACAACATCCTACAAAAATACAGCAGGACTTTAAGTACATTATAAACATTTCTTCCTCTAAAATCAAAGTAATGTCAGATTTCTCTTGGGGGGTTAGGGAGGTGGTATGTGGAAGTGGGGAGGGAGATTTACACTTTTTTATTGTAAATCTTTACATACTGTTCTAATTTTTTTTAAGTGAGTTTGTTTTTATTTAAACAAAGGCTTGATTATCACAGTAACTAAGAGAGTCACAAATAAAAGTACATTCAGTAGCCATAGTTTTCATAACTGAGGATCTAAAATTAATGTGCAAATGGAAAAAAGTTGACTGTTCCCAAAGGGCTATTTCTGGCCACATAGATTGTACACAGGGTAGCCATCTTTAAGATCAAATAATGTGCCCAGATGTGTGAACCTTGTAGTGAGTTTTAACATTTTGATTCTAGAACATATGCATCAAGAAGTGAATTCTACATCAAGTATAAGTTAGAATGATTCTTGAATATCTTCGTACTGGTAAGAAAATGATGTTAAATTCCAAAAATTTACCAAGCTATTAAAGAAATTTTTTTTTAAGTTAGTTCAATGTACATCTATGTAATATGTAGGACTACTTAGCTTATCATAAATGTAAAGGCAAATTACACTGTTTAATGTTCAACAAGAAGTAAAAGGCAACATGAAAAATGAAAAATCGGGCTTCCCTGGTGGCGCAGTGGTTGAGAATCTGCCTGCCAATGCAGGGGACACGGGTTCGAGCCCTGGTCTGGGAAGATTCCACATGCCACGGAGCAACTGGACCCGTGAGCCACAACTACTGAGCCTGCGCGTCTGAAGCCTGTGCTCCGCAATAAGAGAGGCCACAACAGTGAGAGGCCTGCGCACCGCGATGAAGAGTGGACCCCACTCGCCGCAACTAGAGAAAGCCCTCACACAGAAACGAAGACCCAACACAGCCAAAGATAATAAATAAATAAATAAATAAATGTGACACCTTTAAAAAAAAAAAAAGAAAAATGAAAAATCTATAAAAAATGAAAAATCCAAGGGGAAAAAAATCACAATCTCACTCTAGAGTAGACTTGTGAATAAATTCTGATCCAATTTAGTTTAGGAAGTATGAGAACCAGTATGCAGTCTGCCTTTTGGAAGTAGCAGTAGAAAGTTCATACAGGTAAAATGCACACACAAGTGAAGATTAATAACATTTTACATGTTAGTTGTGGTTCCTCAATTTCTACCAACAGCTGTTGGAACCCCTCCACTTATATAGCCCACAGTTCGAAGAGCCCCACCCTAAACTCATCACCTCCTGAACCCACACAGGGAGTGTTCTCTGTCACAGGCACTTAGGTTAGATATCTAGATGTCGACTCACTGTTCTTCTTCACCCTCTTGACCCAACTGTCCATCAAGTCATGTTGACAATACCAGAATCTCGTTTTCTTCATCCCTGCCACAATCACAGATCAGATTACCATTAACACTCGTCGAATAATGTCTTTGAAAGTGTGGTCAAACATGCCAACTTTTTTCAATAGCCTGTATTCTCGTGGAATGCTTGATTCAGAATTTGATAATAAAAATGGTCTGGTGCCAATCCTATGACCACAGCATTAGGATCACTTGTTTGTATTCCTTTAAAATCAGGTAGGGCCCGATCATCAACCAGCAGCATGGGTCGGACTTGTTTCTGCTCTACCAAGTTTCCGGCTGCAGTCATCTTCAGAGATAGCAAACTCCAATTTTTTCAATCTTTCCAAGAGGTCTTTCCTGCTCTCTTTGGTTGTATTGGTCACAAACCTAACCATTACAGAAGTAGCAAGTAACCTTTGAAGAGCTTCCTGTGCGCCTGGCACAGCTGTATCTTCAATGTGAAGTGTGCCACTGAGATCCACCAAAACAGCTTTTAATGCACGGCGTGCTGCCATCCTTCATTCCCGGGCTCCGCACGCTGTCCTCAGCAAAGGCAAACGCCCCGCTAGCAGAGAAGTCAGCACAGAAGCTCCGCTCCGCAGTGTCCTTGGCGGGGAAAAAGGTGCCGGGGCGGCTGCCTGAGGACGCCGGCTGTTCTAATTTTTTTTAAACTAGGTGCATTATTACTATTTTAATGATTTAAAAAAAAAAGCTTAGAAGTTTTGGAGAAAGGAGTATCTCAAGTAATAGAGGGATAGTTAAATAAATTACATGAATATGCATAGGAAAAATTCTTGAAGGGTACAGAAGGTACTCCTGGGACTGAGGGAGGGAAGAAATGAAAGCTTTCATAATTTATTTTCCATTCTTTATTTTGCTTACTTTATTATAATGCTCTTATACTGCTTTCATGAAAAATAGTGATCTATTAAGAACCCTAACATATTTAATAAAGTTAAATATTTTAAATTACTTACAAAAGCAAAAAGATAACGAGTAATACTCTAACATTTGTGAACACTGAGATGGTTTTAACTATTCACAAACAATCTCAAAGTCCATAGACCTATAGAAATCTGTAATCTTGTTGATGCATGAATCTGAATTGTCTACTTCAGGGTTTTCTTTCAAGTATAGGTGAGTCTCTAAGCTAGTGAGTAAGGTGAGCTGACTGACCAGAATCCCGATCTTAATTCTTTTGTTCTGTATATGTTGTAGAGCACAGACTGATTCTTGTGAAATGATTAGAAAATTATTATCTTTTATCATATTTTATTGGGAAAAACTTATATGCTACAATGATCTTCTCAATAAAGCTATCTTCATACCCACAAAGATTATCATTCATCTACTGTATTTGGTATGATGTGACTATCAATAACATTAAAGGACTAAGTTTTAAGTGGCTCACCCGGAGTAAGAACTTATATAATCCATTCTACAATTCATTATGTGAATAGAGATTGACAAAAAGATCAAAGTCTATTCTATGCCTAAAGAATCAGAGGTTTAAATAATGTAGCATAAGTTAAGAAGGTAGGAAAATACTATACTAGCTATTTCTCTTCAAAAAGAAATAATATATTTTGCTTTTTGTATTCCCAAGCTCAAGGTTTAAAGAAAAAAATCTTAAATTAAAAAGTAATTATGGGAGTAACTTAAAACATACACATTAAATATGAATTCTGTAACTACTCAGAGTACTAAAACTGGGCAACTATCACATATAAATGGGGCCACTCTTGTAAGATAAAGTTTACATGATACTTACAGAGGTATCGTAATTTCCAGGTGGAGCAATGTAAGTAACAGTTCCTCTGTTTCGTGGGGGCAACATGATTTTGTGTTTGATGAGTGAGTTCTCGTTGACAATCCCATAAATATCTCCACCAGTGATGTGACTACCAACCTAGAGAACAAATGCACTTGTTTAATGTTCAAATAAATGTCAAGCCATTTAATGTTCAAGAAACGTCAAGCAGACTCACCCTTGCTATTATTTAAATCATTTGCTTCATTTATCAATAGAACACATTTGTTCTATAATCCTTCTAGTGGAGCTAAAAAAAAGATGTAAACTATGCTTCTGTGGTCTATTTTTATTTTGACTAAGAGTACAAAATAGTTCAGTAAACACTCTTTTCACATGCTTTCACCAATTTTAGAAGTTTAGGTTACAAAGACATACCCGTAGGTTTTTGCAAGGTGTGAAATCCCATTTGACATCTCTGCTAAGAGCAGACACATTTACTCCTCTGGGAATGTAAATACTTTGAGTCTGACTGCTGATATCCGACAAAGGTCTTTGAATACCATCAAAAATGGCTCCCATAATGCCAGGACCAAGCTCTACTGAGAGGGGTTTACCAGTGCGGAGTACAGGATCTCCAACAGACACACCAGCTGGAAACAGCAGTTGAGAAAAACTCACTATGAAAGATTAGAGATACTATAAAAAGGAAATACCACAGTTTAACAGGAAATGATACATAAGACGCTAAACCTGAGATTCTCAAACTTTTAGTCCACAGCATCCTTAGTGTTTCAGTAACTTTTTCATAGTGACCTACAACAAAAGATATATATGTGTGTGTGTGTGTATATATATATAAAAATAATTCCATCTATTAAATAATTATGTCCAAACATCTTAATATATGTGTATGTCCTAACAACTAAGTGGTACTTCGAAAAATATACATAAATTGAAAGAAAAAAGAACATTTTAATTTCATTTTAAAATAACCTCGGGCTTCCCTGGTGGCGCAGTGGTTGAGAGTCCGCCTGCCGATGCAGGGGACACAGGTTTGTGCCCTGGTCCGGCAGGATCCCACATGCCGCGGAGCGGCTGGGCCCGTGAGCCATGGCCGCTGGGCCTGCGTGTCCGGAGCCTGTGCTCTGCAACGGGGAGGCCGCAACAGTGAGAGGCCCACGTACCGCAAAAAAAAAAAAAAAAAAAAAAGTAATCTCAATTCTTACAAATGGGATTTATGTGCCTGTTGGGTATTCTACAATTTCTAAACCTTGGAGTCACACTGAATACTCATCCCACATCATTTTTGTATCCCACTTGGTTTTTGGCTTAGCAATTGCCAAAACTCAGCTTCACAAAGATATGATATCATCGACAAGAATATAGTACAGTCAAATAATAAAAGTGTTTATTATCTCAAGCTACTAGTTCTCATGGTGTCTGACAAAATGTCTAATATTCCCGTGTTTACCGTAAAACCTTAAAATATCCTGGAGCACCCACATGAGTTTGCTGCAGCTGCCCAGAGTGCCCTGGTGCACAGTTTGGGAACCACAGGCTTAAAAATAGAAGCAAAAGCCTCTCCATCATACTTTGTTTCAACTACACAGGTGAGGAATATCAGTTCCCTAAAAAGGATATTAGCACCTGGACAAAAACTTAAACTCTTAAGACTAAGAAACAACCAAAAAAATCTTTAGACTTAACAATCATTAAGGGATTTATTAATAAATGTTGCTATATTCATAAGCTGGAAATCTATGTAGCTGTAAAAAAGACTAGGCACTTCTATGAATTTTTCAAGAAAGATCTCCAAAATATATTTTCACTTCCAATATTTGATTATGAAATATTTCAAACCTACAGCAAAGCTGAAAGAATTTTTACAGTGATCTACCATAAACACTGTACTATATTTATCACATATTTATCCATCTTCCACCATACATATATTTTTAAGTGAAAAAAACAAGGTGCAGAACAGTGCATATAATATGCTATCTTTGGGGGAAAAAAAGGAAATAAAAATAAAAAAATATATTTATATCGGTTCATGTAACAAACTAGAAGGATACAAAATAAATGGAACTAACAAAATGGGCTGCATGAATGCATGTCTGTTTTGAAAATTGGCCAAATACATGATAACAAAGGCAGAGCGGGTTCTCACTATACACATGGTCATTTGTTTATTTTAAATCTTCAAACCATGTAGAAGACTAAATAAAAGATAAACCTAACAATAGAAAAAAATCCTTTTGATTAGTGATTATTTCATAGCTATGAAGACTCTTAATTTTATTAAAAATTTCAAATTAAAAATTTTAATTTTATTAAAAATTTTCAGATTTTGTTTAGAATTAGCACTCCAATACTGACAGAGAGAACAGGTACCATAAGCATATATTTTAGTATGGCAAAAAACCTGTACCAAATAAAACTTAATTAAGTAGCCAAAGAAGTAATGCTGATCTTGAGAATAAGAGCAATGAAATATTAAGAGCAATGAAAGGTCAGGAGATAATACTAATTTCTTAAAATAAGAGCACTAATTCTTAGGACCTTTCTTCAATAAACTCCTACATATCAGGTTTCTTCAAAACACCAATATTCCACGTTTCTGATACCATTGGTGCTACTTCTACCTTTGCCATAAATCTTTCAATTCTGATTTACAGAAAATGGCTAGAAATTGAACCAAAAAGGATACAGGTTTCTTCATACACCTGGATAGTGGCCATGTCACCCTCCAATCGGATAATCTCTCCAACCAACTCACTGTGGCCCACTCTCACCAGTTCATACATGGCTGCACCTGCCATGTCACAAGCTGTAACCACTGAAAAGAACAAATGAGTATTAAGATAATTAAAACATCCAATAAATCCTATAATACACTTCTCTCATATATTCATAGGAAAAATAAAATCCCTACTATGGAACACACTATCTCATAAAAAGACAGTTTTAAAAAGTTATACTTGATTTAAAATACTGTGTTAGCCGCAGAAATACAAAGCATCCTAAGATTCTACTACAAGCCACTCTATGCCAATAAAATGGACAACCTGGAAGAAATGGACAAATTCTTAGAAAGGTATAACCTTCCAAGACTGAACCAGGAAGAAATAGAAAATATGAACAGACGAATCACAAGTAATGAAATTGAAACTCTGATTAAAAATCTTCCAACAGGGCTTCCCTGGTGGCGCAGTGGCTGAGAGTTTGTCTGCCGATGCAGGGGATACGGGTTTGTGCCCTGTTCCGGGAAGATCCCACATGCCTCGGAGCGGCTAGGCCCGTGAGCCATGGACACTGAGCCTGCGTGTTCGGAGCCTGTTGCTCTGCAACGGGAGAGGCCACAACAGTGAGAGGCCCGTGTACCGTAGAAAAAAAACTTCCAACAAACAAAAATCCAGGACAGATGGCTTCACAGGTGAATTCTATCAAACATTTAGAGAAGAGCTAACACTCATCCTTCTCAAACTATTCCAAAAAAGTGCAGAGGAAGGAATACTCCCAAACTCATTCTATGAGGCCACCATCACCCCGATACCAAAACAAGACAAAGATACTACAAAAAAAGAAAATTACAGGCCAATATCACTGATGAATATAGATGCAAAAATCCTCAACAAAATAGTAGCAAACAGAATCCAACAACACATTAAAAGGATCATACACCATGATCAAGTGGGATTTATCCCAGGGATGCAAGGATTCTTCAATATATGAAAATCAATCAAGGTGCTACACCATAGTAACAAACTGAAGCATAAAAACCATATTTTCATCTCAATAGATGCAGAAAAAGCTTCTGACAAAATTCAACACCTATTCATGATAAAAACTCTCCAGAAAGTGGGCATAGAGGGAACCTACCTCAACATAATAAAGGCCATATACGACAAACCCACAGCAAACATCATTCTCAATGGTGAAAAACGGAAAGCATTTCCTTTAAGATCAGGAACAAGACAAGGATGTCCACTATCACCACCATTATTCAACACAGTTTTGGAAGTCCTAGCCATGGCAATCAGAGAAGAAAAAGAAATAAAACGAATACAAATCGGAAAAGAAGAAGTAAAACTGTCACTGCTTGCAGGTGACATAATACTATACATAGTGAATCCTAAAGATGCCACCAGAAAACTACTAGAGCTAATCAATTAATCTGGTAAAGTTGCAGGATACAAAATTAATGCACAGAAATCTCTTGCACTCCTATACAGTAACAGTGAAAGATCAGAAAGAGAAATTAAGGAAACAATCCCATTCACCACTGCAACAAAAAGAATAAAATACCTAGGAATAAACCTACCTAAGGAGGCAAAAGACCTGTATGCAGAAAACTATAAGACACTGATGAAAGAAATCAAACATGACACGAACAGATAGAGAGATATACCATGTTCTTGGATTGGAAAAATCAATCCTGTGAAAATGTCTATACTACCCAAAGCAATCTAAAGATTCAATGCAATCCCTATCAAATTACCAGTGGCATTTTTTACAGAACTAGAACAAAAAATCTTAAAATTGGTATGGAGACTCCGAATAGCCAAAGCAGTCTTGAGGGAAAAAAACAGAGCTGGAGAAATAAGACTCCCTGACATCAGACTATACTACAAAGCTACAGTAATCAAGGCAATATGGTACTGGCACAAAAACAGAAATATAGATCAATGGAACAGGATAGAAAGCCCAGAGATAAACCCACGCACCTACAGTCAACTTATCTATGACAAAGGACGCAAGGATATACAATGGAGAAAAGACAGTCTCTTCAGTAAGTGGTGCTGGGAAAACTGGACAGCTACATGTAAAAGAATGAAATTAGAACACTCCCTAACACCATACACAAAAATAAACTCAAAGTGGATTAGAGACCTAAATGTAAGACCAGACACTATAAAACTCTTGGAGGAAAACATAGGAAGACCATTCTTTGACATAAATCACAGCAAGGTCTATTTTGATCCACCTCCTAGAGTAATGGAGATAAAAACAAAAATAAACAAATGGGACCTAATGAAAGTTAAAATCTTTTGCAAAGCAAAGGAAACCATAAACAAGATGAAAAGACCACCCTCAGAATGGGAGAAAATATTTGCAAACGAATCAATGGACAAAGGATTAATCTCCAAGATATATGAACAGCTTATGCAGCTCAATATTAAAAAAACAAACAACCCAATGAAAAAATGGGCAGAAGACCTAAATAGACATTTCTCCAAAGAAAACATACAGATGCCCAAGAAGCACATGGAAAGCTGCTCAACATCACTAATTATCAGAGAAATTCAAATGAAAACTACAATGAGGTACCACCTCACACCAGTCAGAATGGACCTCATCAGAAAATCTACAAACAACAAATGCTGGAGAGGGTGTGGAGAAAAGGGAACCCTCTTGCACTGTTGGTGGGAATGTAAATACAGCCACTATGGAGAACAGTACGGAGGTTCCTTAAAAAACTAAAAATAGGGCTTCCCTGGTGGCGCAGTGGTTGAGAGTCCGCCTGCCGATGCAGGGGACACGGGTTCGTGCCCCGGTCTGGGAAGATCCCACATGCCGCGGAGCGGCTAGGCCCGTGAGCCATGGCCGCTGAGCCTGTGCGTCCGGAGCCTGTGCTCCGCAAGGGGAGAGGCCACAACAGTGAGAGGCCCACGTAACAAAAAAAAAAAAAAAAAAAAAAAAACTAAAAATAGAATTACCATATGACCTAGCAATCCCACTACTGGGCAAATACCCAGAGAAAACCATAATTCAAAAAGACACATGCACCCCAATGTTCATTGTAGCACTATTTACAATAGCCAGGTCATGGAAGCAACCTAAATGCCCATAGACAGATGAGTGGATAAAGAAGATATGGTACATATATACAATGGAATATTACTCAGCCATAAAAAGGAATGAAATTGGGTCATTTGTAGAGACGTGGATGGATCTAGAGGCTGTCATACAGAGTGAAGTAAGTCAGAAAGAGAAGAACAAGTATCATATATTAATGCATTTATGTGGAACCTAGAAAAATGGTACAGATGAACCAGTTTTCAGGGCAGAAATAGAGACACAGATGTAGAGAACAAACGTATGGACACCAAGGGGCTAAAGTGGGGGGTGTGGGGTGGAGGTGGTGGTGGGATGAATTGGGAGATTGGGACTGACATGTATACACTGATGTGTATAAAATGCATGACTAATAAGAACCTGCTGTATAAAAAAATAAAAAACATTCAAAAATTCAAAAAAATATATTAAAAAATAAAATACTGTGTTAGTTTCAGGTGTACAGCAAATGATTCAGTTATATACATTTCTTTCAGATTATTTTCCATTTATAGATTATTACAATATATGGAATATAATTCCCTGTGCTATACAGTAAATCCTTGTTGCTTATCTATTTCATGCACAATAGTTTGTATCTGTTAATCCCATACTCCTAATTTGTCCCCTCCTGCTTCCCTCTCCCTTTTGGTAACCATAGATTTGTTTTCTATGTCTGTGGGTCTGTTTCTGTTTCATATACAGATTTATTTGTATTATTTTTTAGATTCCACATATAAGTGATATCATACAATATTTGTCTTTGACTTACTTCACTAAGTATAATATTCTCTAGGTTCATCCATGTTGCTGCAAATGGCAATATTTCATTCTTTTTATGGCCGAGTAATATTCCATTGTATATATATACCATATCTTCTTAAGCCAGTCATCTGTTGATGGGTACTTAGTTTGCTTCTACGTCTTGCCTACTGTAAACAGTGATGCTATGAACGTTGGGGTAGATGCATCTTTCGAATTAAGAGTTTTCCTCTTTGCTGGACATATACCCAGAAGAAGGATTGCTGAATAATATGGTAGCTCTATTTTCATTTTTTAAGGAACATCCATATTGCTTTCCATAGTAGCTACACCAATTTACATTCTCACCAATAGTGTAGGAGGGTTCGCTTTTCTCCACGTCCCCTTCAGCATTTATTATTTGCAGACTTTTTTGATGACAGCCATTCTAACTGCTTTGAGAAGATACCTCACTGTGGTTTTGATCTGCATTTCTCTAATAATTAGTGATGTCGAACATCTTTTTATATGCCTGTTCGTCAGCTGTGTGCCTTCTTTGGTAAAATGTCTATTTAGGTCTTCTGCCCATTTTTTGATTGGGTTGTTTGTTTTTTCAATATTGAGTTGCATGAGCTGCGTGTATATTTTGGATATTAACCCTTTGTCAGTCACATCATCTGCAAATAGTTTCATCCATTCCATATGTTGTCTTTTTGTTTTGTTGATCAAAAGACACATTTTTAGGGACTTCCCTGGTGGCTCAGTGTTTAAGAATCTGCCTGCCAATGCAGGGGACACAGGTTCAATCCCTGGTCTGGGAAGATCCCACATGCCATGGAGCAACTAAGCCCATGCGCCACAACTACTGAGCCTGCACTCTAGAGCCCACGTGCTGCAACTACTGAGCCCACGTGCTGCAACTACTGAAGCCTGTGCTCTGCAACAGGAGAAGCCACTGCAATGAGAAGCCTGTGTACCACAACAAAGAGTAGTCCCCGCACGCTGCAACTATAGGAAGCCCGCACGCAGCAATGAAGACCCAATGCAGCCAAAAAAAAAAAAAAAAAAAGACATTTTTAGCATATGACATAGGGTAAACAATAAAATTTGTTAGGCTAAAGATTACTTATTTACATAATATACATGAAAACTATATTCATTTTGAAGTTCTATATGACAAACTCTTACCTAGTAGCATTGAGGCAAGTTTTGATCAACCTAGGTTGCTATAATATATGGAATGATGGGTTTTGGAACAATAGTAATAAAAAAAACCTTTAAAACTAAAATGAGAACAAGAGCTTTAGCTAGTTGCATGATAGAATGCCACACAATTATCAGTTTGCTGTGTTGTCACCATCATTTTGAGAAATATTATATAAAACAACATCTTTACTTTCTAACACTTTATACCAGTGCTTCTTAAAACTCTTCTGGAACAAAGACTCTTGATAAACTAATGACAGATCTATCTAGAAAACCTCCCATTTGCATCAAAAATTTTTTTCATATCCCATAGGATGTTTATTTCATATCCCATAGGATGTTTATAATCAGTCATCACCACTGGGTGAAATCCTAATTAAAAATCCCTATTTCTTATAAATACTGAACTAAAATTTACACTTATTATTTTGGTTTATTTGTTTGTTTGTTTATTTATTTATGGCTGAGTTGGGTCTTCGTTGCTGTGCGCCGGCTTTCTCTAGTTGCGGTGAGCAGGGACTACTCTTCGTTGCGGTGTGCAGGCTTCTCATTGCAGCGGCTTGTCTTTGTTGCGGAGCACAGGCTCTAGGGTATGCAGGCTTCAGTAGTTGTGGCACATGGGCTCAGCAGTTGTGGCGCATGGGCTTAGTTGCTCCATGGCATGTGGGATCTTCCGGGACCAGGGATGGAACCTGTGTCCCCTGCATTGGCAGGCACATTTTTAAACACTGCACCACCAGGGAAGTCCTGATCATGTTGTCTAGTAAGCAAAAATTACTTTTCTGGAAGGAGGGGAATGTTGTACATTTTCAGATATGTAGAAATAAGTCTTTTTTTTTTAATTAAGGAATCCACTTTTACGACTGTCATGAAGCCCAGGCTGAGTTAACAGTGACAAGTTATGGAAGTAACAACATCCCACTCTGGACTTGCTGGTTATAACCACTGTCTTCTCTCTCTAACCTCAACCTCTCTACCTCTACCTCTCTCTGTCTCTCTACCAGACTCATGAGGCCTCAATTCCTGCCCTCCTATTCCTGGAAGATGCCAAAGCCAGCTATGTAAAAGGCCTTTTCAGGAGAAGACGACTTCTGTCTTCCCAGAAGACAAAGCCTCTACTATGCTTTATGAGGCGGATAGCATCCCCAAACCACAGACAGGTTGGGACCTGCGCAGGCCTCAATGGAATAAGTCTATTTTAATATTTAGCCTTCTGATACAATTAATTAGAACTATGAATTAGGTAATATTTGAGTGAAAACTATTAAGGTATTAATATTTATTTAACATTGAACAATGGAAATTTATTAATTTTATAAATACTTACCTCTGAACCTATATATAAGAATAGTTAAGATGCACCAAAATACCAGAGATCACTAAAGTTTTAAATCATATTTCATAAACAAAAGTATGCCATTTTTCTACTATCTCATTAAGTACTTAAAAATTATAAATAGGTTCCAAGAGCAGTTAACTATAAGTTTCAGAAAAATATTTTTACCTAAACTCTTTTGATAGTGTTCTTTTGCCTTTTCCCTAAGAGTTCTTGTGTATAGCCTCTTTCCTGAAGACCTTACAATCCTCAAGGGGAAAAATTGTTTCTCCGAATGGCAAAAAGAGATTGAAAACAGTGAAATATATTATCTGCTAATAAGTTCAAGCTCAAACACCAATTTCTAAGCGGTAGAAGCTTCTTAGGGAGAAATAGGCACAGTGACTGACAGTGTTTTCTTTGCATTAACACCAAAAAAGGGTCATCACCTCTTCTGTGATTAGAACAAGAAAAAGACTACAACATGACTTTGTAAAAAGATATAAGGAAAAATGAAGTTCCATGGCACTAAAGATACAAATCAATGAGCAGCTTTACCTATGGAAACTATGAACCACATTTTGCAACAGAAGTGTGGAATAACAAAATGAATACTAAAACAAAATTTATTATTTAAAATGCAGTACCCCAAGTGTGGGCAGAACAAACATAAACTGCTTTCCATTCTCATTATCATGTCATAAGACTATTTTCCTACAGGTAGCTTACGTGATATCTGAATAACCATTCAGAAGGATTTATACATGCAAAGAGCCAAGGTTGATATTTCTGAGAAATGCTCTGAAAGCAATTATTAAAATTCAAATCCAATTAATAGACATCTAGGCATCACATACAAAAACCTATAAACTTTATAGTCTTTTAACCTCACGTTTAACAAAAAAATTAAGACATATAACACCAACTATACATTTATACAATAGACAGGATATCACAAATTAGTATCTCAATAATTATCAAATTTAGATAATAAATGTTACAGTAGCCCTTATGATGGAGGTATTACCTCAGTCTTACAGCAGCTATGAAATCTTTTAAAGACAGAATTTATGTAGGTGAACAGAAACTTGTGTATTTCTGCCTCAAACACCTTGAAAAGACATTAATTGATGTTAGGAATTTTTACTATTGAGATTATTATGTATTACTTACCAGGTCCTGAGACCCCATGCACATAACCAAACGTGCTTTCTTTATCTTCATCACGTATTTTGGGTAGCTTGGAGAAATCCATCATGTTAACTCACCTATGGTAAAAAAAAAAAAAAATTAAGTTATAATTACAAACTTTAAAGCAAAAGAACCAATATAGGTAGTGAACTTTGGTGTATTCTTGAGTTATTACCACTTCTTCAAAGTAAAATATAAAATTCTTAAGATTTGGTTAAAAGTACCTAATTCTTGGATAGTCTACAGTTACTAAAACTCAGAATTAGATAGCCGTATGCAAGACATTCAATAGAAAATACCCCATGGAATGTAACAGACTGTGAATTCTTTCCAACCTCTTATCTAGCCTGCCAACATCTTGCCCTCCCATTATTTCTCTGACCTCCTCTCTAACTACTCTTCCCCTTAATTAGGCCGCATAAACACTGAACTCTGCCATTACTCAAAGCACATACACATTCTGCCTCGGGGTCTTTGTACATGTTGTTCCCACTGTCTGGAGTACTCTTCTGCCAGACGTCCGCTTCTATATACCTCCTTCAGGTCTTTACTCAAATGTCCCCTTCTCTGAGAGGCTTCTCTGCCTATCTGCCCATCTATTTAAAATACCTCCCCTCCTTCCCTGCTTTATTTTTTTTTATCATCTAACAAGTTATATCTTACATTTAAAAAAATGTTTAAATGTAAAATCTACCTTTAAAATATTTCTGGGATCATTTTTCCCTTTTTTCTTTTTTTAGCAGAACACAGAATAGTGTAAGAAATTTAGTTCAACTTCTTTACTTTAGAGGTGTGCAATCTGAAAAACCCAAACAATGAACTACTCAAGTCCAAATAGAAAACTGGTTACAGATCCCAAAGTAGAAAGTTTCTATGTAACTGCTGGTCTAACTTATTACTGACAATTTAATAAAGAAGATAAAATATATGTACATTTAAAAAGCTAAATAATGTCTCCAAACAACCATAAAGTAAAGGTCACAGGTCAATATGTAATAAAGTATCAAATAATACACACTTATTTACTAAAAGTTCAAAGATTAGAATGTTTGGGGAAAACATCTTGAAGGTCAGGTAGAATTAGCATAGGAAAAGGAGAGCAAAAGGCATTTCAGGTGGGGAAATAACGAGAACAAAAGAAGGGAAATAAAATTTTCAGGAACAGTTAACAGACCAGCCAGACTGGAATAAAAGGTTTATGTTATGGCAACAGTGAGAAATAAGGATTAGAGAGACTAATTTGTGGGTCTTGAAATGAATGCCTAGTGGGCTTTATCCTACAAACAATAGGAAATAACCGAAGATTGAGGGAGAACTGTTACAGAGAAGAATGATGTTTAACCAATCTAATGTTAAGTAGGGGAAGGGATGCAGGCATGAAGAGAAGTTGAAAAGCTCCGGAAATAGTTATGGGTTGAGTGTCAATGTTACCAGAGTTGTCACCAGACCCTTGCTCAAAACCCACCAGTCCCTCCTTGGAATAGGAACTAACATATATATTTAATCACAGGGTCTGGACACAAAGAAAGGAAGCTATAGGAAGAGAAAAACAAAAACCGGATAGAACCAGCTGAAACCAAGATGGCGATGAATCTTAACTCCAAGGGACCCCGAGTCTCTTTCTACACTGATTTTACTACATTAGTGTACTAAATGACACACCTACTGGCAGCCGTGACTGGAAGTCACTGACCAGAAAAGGACAGAAAAGTGGTGGCATCCCATTTCCAGGAAACCTGCCTCTTTCCCAGAAAACTAATGCATATGCATCCCCATCACTAGTCTCACTCCTTCCCCCTATTGTCCTTATTCCTTAAAAGCAAATCCGACTTGCCATTAAGGCAAGAACTTGATTTGTGAACTAAGTTCCCACTTATCCATTCTGTGGCCATTGAATAAAGCTTCTGTTCCTTCAATTTCTGCTTTGGTTTCATTTTTTGGCTGCTGGAACCCGAATGGAAAAAACCTTCTCTGTGGAGGCAGAGGGTCTCAGTGGGCTAGGGCCTGAGCAGGGGTCCATACAACTTAACTGGTAACAAATGGACTCAATTTATTAAATGTTTACTGAGCTCCTACCAAGGAAAAGGTACTGTGTTAAACTTAGGGAATAAAAACTATGAATAGAAGGAGATTTCACTGGTTTTAAACAACTGTACCATAAAACAAAATTACTTAAGTGTTCAAAATGACAACACATTGGGAGCAAAGGAGAAATTGATTCAGATGTGGGAAAAGTGTAAACCAATGGGGATGAGTTAGGGGAACAGATAAGAACTGGAAAGTAAGGTTCAAGGCTGAGTTGAGTCCAGATAGAAAGAATACAGAAAGGGAGAAAAATCAAACCCTGAGGCTTAGGTATTAATTCAGGCAGGGTAGAGTGGTGTTTTTCAGTCTTTCTGGAGTCATTGAAGGATGGCTACAGAACCCTACACTCCTTGGAATACAATTTGTAATCCATTAACCAAGGTATCAAAGAATTCGGGAGGGGTGTGTAACAATAAAGTCATTAACAGTGGATTTCTGGTTTGATACACTTAGTGCCTTCAGAAGGGGGACGGTGTACAGGGTTAACAGGGAAGAATTAAAGAGTGATTAAAGAAACAAGCAAGAGTAAAAACAATTAAAGATCAAAACCATATGGCGATTCACTTTGTTATACAGCAGAAACTAACACAACATTGTAAAGCAATTATACTCCAATAAAGATGTTAAAAAACAAAAAAAACCCCAAAACACCACATGGAGATATGGGAGACTTTCCAAGTGAGAAGAATATGATCAAAGGGGCAAGAAAAGTACCAATACCTTAAAGATGGTATCAGTGATAAGGTAGAGACTATCATCACTTTGGTCATTTATTGATAAAGATGAAGTTAGTGTATAAGTCCTTAGAAATCATGGAAAAATAATAATAAATCTGATATTACAGTCACAAATGTCAATGTAAAGGAGGCAAGGATTTTGGTGTCAGTAGGAAAATTGGAGGAAGGGCAGTTGAGGGAGGAAGTAAAGAAAAGGGGAAACTGGTTTATTAGGATTTTCCAGCCTCCTAAAGATGCAGGAGGGAACTGTTAAGTAGGAGTGGGACTGCAAAAGATTAGAATATAAAAAGTTTTTCTAGAAACTACTTAGATAACAAGGGAAAAAACAAAGTTTAAAGATAAGCATTTATTTGGGAAATGGGTTGGGCAAAGTCTTCAAAGAAGTACTAAACAAGCAAAGGAGGTCAAATTTTAATCTCCAGAAAATCAAAGATTTTCAAAGTCAGAAGAGAACTTTTTAATAATACAGTCTAACTTCTTCCCCAAATATGGGTATTTCCTATGATACATGATCATCTGCCTATTAAAGTGGAAATATCATGAAATATTGAGTCAGCAGGCTTAGGAAATATCCTGATTCTACAAGTGACACTCTGCAGGAGATCTTGGACGAATCAAAATCTCTTAATATCTTCATTTGAAAATCGCAAGTACCACCTACCCTGGGGCTATGATTAAATTACAGTTTGTCAAAATGTTCCTTGTGAGATGTAAAATGCTCACAAAAAATTCATCTGTAATACCTACCATTTAAACAGGGCTTCAGTTTTGAAAAAGCCATTCTATTTTTAGAAATCGCCTCTTAGAGAGTTGTTTTGTATCCAACCTAAATCTACTTCCCCAACTTCTACCCTCTGGCTGTTTCTTCCAACTACTGTAGCCACACAGAGTATCTTCCCTCCCTGAGGAATTCTCTTTGGTGTCAACTGTCCCTCAAAGGATGGCCTTTTTCAGATCTTTCTCCCCTGAGGCTACCCTCTTCCGGAAGTATATCACAATGTCAATGTTTCTTTTAAAACAGAGCAAACAAAATTAAAAACTGTATTCTAAATGTCATATGAGTAAGTTCTGAAGAGTACCACTTTCATCTATCTGTTCTGGCTGCTTTCTTTTTATTGAGAAATAGAGACCAAGGCTTTGAGTCAGACAGATGGAGTCTGAAATTATAAATTGTGCCCTTGAGCAAATCAAATTCTTTTAACCTTTTGAGACTCATTTCATCTGTAAAATCTACTGGGATTGTTGTGAAGCACCTAACAGTAAGCCTAACAGAAAAGTATTACTGACGACTACTAACTTTCTTCTGTTAGTACAAGCTAATATTGCCTATATTTCTAAAAAGAACCTAACATATTCTTATCTTCTTGTTATATGAACCAAATCTAGTCAAGTGGCTAGTTTTTTTCTAAGCTATTATGTGTATTTTACCATAACTTTATTTTCTAAAACTAAGTAGATTTTAAGCATCAATGATATGCCAGGTGCTGTATCATAGATTGAAAATACAGTGGAGTAAGAATAGTTATAATAGGGTAACAAATGTGCTCTCATAGAGCAGTGCAGAGTGATTTAGAAGAGGCATCTAACCTTGACTTGGGCAGGACAAGAGTGACTTAGAGGAGGCTAAGCTGAAACTTGAAAGATGAGGAGGCATTAGAGTATACAGTAGAACTTTCTTACAGATGCTTTAAATCTCCTAGGGTTCATGAAGGTGTTCTAGAATGTTCATGAGGCATAATAGTATCTGTTCTGATTTTTAAACAGGTGTTTACATACTTTCCCTTTTAAACAACAATAAGAGCCTCCAAATGTATGAGCAATAATTAGTGGAAATCAAATGAGTTTGTTCATGATTCAGCTGCCTTGTGGATTTATCACTCAGCTGGATAGTCCTAGCCACCATAGGAAACTGATGATTCTACAGTTTTAAACCTTATTTTTAGGCATATATTGTTTAATTTATGCCAAAGGCAGCAGGCATTAGGAACAGTGATATCAAACTAATAAGTGAACCAAGAGCCTAAGTGATAATTCTATAAATTCACTTAAATACGCTTTTCACCAGATCCACAAATTTCCATTCATCTGATTAATATTCTTATAACAAATCAAGATGATTCTACTTTTTAAAAAGTCAGTGTTTACAACAGCCAAGACATGGAAGCAACCTAAATACCCATCAATAGATGACTAGGTAAAGAAGATGTGGTATACAAATATAATGGAATATTTCCCAGTTGTAAAAAAGAATGAAATCTTGCCATTTTCAACAACATGGACCTAGAGGGTATCATGCTTAGTGAAATAAGTCAGACAGAAAAGGACAAATACTGCATGAGTTCACTTAAATGTGTAATCTAAAAAGCAAAACAGGACTTCCCTGGTGGCCCAGTGGTTAAGACTCCGCACTTCCACTGCAAGGGTGCACAGGTTCCATTCCTGGTCGGGGAACTAAGATCCCGCCTGATGCAATGCGCAGCCAAAAGAAAAACAAAACAAATGAAGAAACATAACAAAACACAAACAGAGTCATGGGTACAGAGAACAAACAGGTGGTTGCCAGAGGGGAAAGAGGTGGGGGAAGGAAAGAAATGCGAGATTAAGAGGTACAAACTTCCAGTTGCAAAATGAATGAGTCACAGGCATGAATGTACAGTGCGGGGAATACAGTCAATAAGTATAAAACTGGAAGGAAAAAAAAAGTCAATGTTAAGAGGAGAAAAACATGATGATGGTCACAAGTAATTTAGCTTTTTGTACACCACTGTATGATATGCAGAGAAGTGGTTACAAATACATTCAAAAACCAGCTCTTAACACATCTTTCATGATAAAATAAGGAAATTATGAAAACAACAGTTTTTAAAGTATAAAGTGTAGGAATTCCAAGCACTTTTGTCCATTTTTGATGCTTCAACATGTTAAATTTTAATCTCGGCTTCAACTCAGACCTTTATATTTGCTGTGCCCTGCCTAGAATGTCTTTTCCTCACTCTCATGAAATAGTCCCTTTCTTCCCATTGTCATCCTCGATGCTCTTACCCGGCTTTTCTTCATAGAACTTTTAACTACCTGAAAGAATATTTTTTCTTTTTAATTTACTTGTTTACTGTGGTTAGTATAAGCATCTGTATCACTCCCTAGAATACTTAGTTTCATGAGGGTAAAGAAAACAGTGCCTGGGCAAAGAAAATAAGCACTCAGTGAAGAGTTATTGAATACCTTCATACCCCCTAATACCATCTCCATTTTACAAATGTGGAAACTAAAGGATGGAGATGTAAGTAACTTTGCCCAAGATCACAAAACCAGCAAACAGTAAAGGTGGGATTATGAACCGAGGCAGTCTGACTCCAAAGCCTATGCTCTTTAAGCACTGCACTCTGCCTCCTCAGTTAACTAGGCTGATTTCTACTGTATACATCTAAACAATCCTACGTGGTACAGAGGACAACAGTCTCTACCTCAAGACTATATGTTTTATCTTATTAGACACAGAGCTGCAACATTCAGATTCCACTTCAAGGTAGTGGATAGCCAACAGCTGTCAGCCCTTCAGGGTCGGCCTCAGGTGCAGAGAGCTGCCTTGCCCACATTCACACCCTTCACAGAGCAACCTGCACCGAGTGACTGAGCAAAGTGGAGGTATAAAGAAAGGCCCAGCCCTATCAGCCCAATGTGGGACGTCACAAGCAATAAATGCTCACTCCAGATCTCCCACCTGGTCAGCTGAGGCTTTGTCGGGCTTGCATTGCATTTGCACTTCTTCCCCAGACCAACTCTGTTTCCGTCCCCTTCCTTTCACATGTGTTGATCCTTAAGAAAATCTTATACACCAGACTCCTTTTTTAGACATCTGATTCCAGAGAACCCAAAATACTTACAATGAACAAACTGAATAATTACTTCCTGGATAACTGAAACTTAGACTCACACTTGAAGCACTACAATTTTGGGCCTGTTTTCTGTCTTAGTAATCTTGTAATTGGTTACTTTGTGAAATGGAAAAAACAATACAAAAGTGGGTTTAGAAAGCACGGCCCAATAGGCAATTCTCCGGCTAAGGTTCCCATACAACGAAAGCCTTAGTTTCTGAAAGGAACTTGCTCCTCCTCCTTCAGCATAAACCTTAGATACAGCCCATCACCACCAGTCACAGGAAAAGAAGTCTAAAGTACTATTTTCTGATATTGGAAAATATGTTTTCCTGGTCCATAAGTTTCAGGCTCCAACCTCTTAACAGGTAAACACTTTGAGAAACTTCCAAGCATCAGTCCAAGGTACTAGGCTTTCTTGAACATTAAAATTTGCAATTCCCACAGCACTGATATAAGGACACACACACACACACACACACACACACACATAGATAATATACTTCTAAAGCTTTTTCATCAAAGCACCCCAATTGCAGAAGAACAAGTAAGCACTAAAGTAATAAATACCTCCCCACCACTTCCCCAGAATCTTGACAGACAACAGGATGTTACAGCAGTCTACTGTAAGCAGCCAAGTTTCTTTGTCTGCTCCTGTATACCCTCTTAATCCAAACAAGTTTTGCCCTCTACATCATCATACACAATGTGTTTTACAAGAAAAATATGGAAGTGTTTCCTCCCCACAAATAAAATAAAAATGATAAATTAGGTAGACATATTATATTGACAACCACTGAATAGGGCAAAGCATATAGCAGTTTGATAGACATGGTCATACAACATACTAATTTGTATCCATTAACCACCCTTCATTGTTATCTATGAAAAGAGTGAAAATAAAAATACCCCACTAGAATCTTCTGCTTCACTACTGAATGCTTATGTATCTATGTGAAAAAGTATAGGCTTTTTTTTTTTTGGCCGCGCGAGCAGCTTACGGGATCTCAGTTCCCCACCCAGGGACTCAACCCATGCCCTCGGCAGTGAAATCGTGGAGTTCTAGCCACTGGACTGCCAAGGAACTCCCAACGTAGGCTTTCAAAAATGTTAAGACAACAACCTCCCAAAACAGTTTAACTTGCTATAAGCAAATGATACTGCAGGTCAGATTATACGGAAAGTTAATCTCATGCCAAATCTCCATAAGATCCAAACTATCATGATATGATTTAATCCTACATGAAGTTTTATGTGTTATGTAATAACTCCTTTCTAATACGATATGCAGCTATTATTGTTGCTTTCAATCGTTTAAAAAATAAAAGCATGATATTTACTTTAAAAACAGTTGCTTTCGCTAAAACAATGTGTTATATGTACCTGCGCTTGTAGAGAAATCAACTCGATTATATTTTTCAAATTGGCTTTAGCTGTTGGACTCCTCGTTTAAGGATAAAAAGTAAATGCAATTAAAACCAAGCTTCTGGGGACTTCCCTGGTGGCACAGTGGTTAAGAATCTGCCTGCCAATGCAGGGGACACAGGTTCGATCCCTGGTCTAGGAAGATCCCACATGCCACCGAGCAACTAAACCTGTGCGCCACAACTACTGAGGCTGCGCTCTAAAGCCTGCGAACCACAACTACTGAAACCCACGCGCCGCAACTACTGAAGCCCGCTCTCCACAACAAGAAGCCACTGCAATGAGA
Source organism: Mesoplodon bidens (assembly GCF_964165515.1). Taxonomy (NCBI): domain Eukaryota; kingdom Metazoa; phylum Chordata; class Mammalia; order Artiodactyla; family Ziphiidae; genus Mesoplodon; species Mesoplodon bidens. The sequence goes on along the minus strand of NC_138161.1, from coordinate 60,678,250 downwards.
AGCATGCAAACTGCAAAGATGAATAGCCCCCACTCACTGCAACTAGAGAAAAGCCCACACACATAGCAATGAAGACCCAATGCAGCCAAAAAACCCCCAAAAAACAAAAAAAATCCAAAATTCTAATAGTCACAAACTGTAACCACCCCCCATATTTGTGAAATTAAGAAAAACCCAAGAAACAAAAACCCTGCTGTAGAAGGGGAAAAATCCCGATAGCACAGGCAACCATCAGGTCTAATGAGTCACCAGTCTCTCCCCCAAACACTGCAGAACGCTGCAGAGGCAAATTACACCAGAGGCCCACTTTTGTTCCTTCTATTTTACAAGATCCCTTACAAATTGCTATTGGTTAATGAAATTACCTAGTAATTTCATTACTCGAGAAATGTTTTCACTACCAGTCTTGGATGATACAATTGTTGGAGGCAAGGGTAGGTGTTATGTAAAAGCTAAATACCAAGGTTCTAAGACAAGATTTATTTACATACAAAATCCTTAATTGATACTGGGGCACTTCATTGATACTTAACATAACACTTGGAAATATACATCCTATCCAACTGACTGAAGACTATCTTTGGAAATAATAGATTTTTTTTTTTAAGATGAAGAACAATCTAGTTGATTAAAAGCAAATACTTATTTTCATACACAGTTTACCTTCTTGGAGAAAGGCATCAAGAATCTGTCTAATATTTTTATGCTTGCTATAAATTATAACCAAAGTTATAGAACTGGTAGAATTCCAGCTAATAGCACTACCTTATATTCATAGAGTATAGTACACAATCATTTTGTGAGGTACTTTTCTATTCGTTTTATTTAACCTACCTCCCTAGCAACACCATTAGAAAGGCTTATGTGGCAGATTAGCATAACTAGTTCCCCCTTTTTACCTTGTTAGCAAAACCCTAAATTGGTTCAAATTTTGGTAGACACATCAAGGTAATTCCAGGTCCCCTGTCAATGACTGGTTTGGAAATGAGCATGTTATGATGTTCTGACCAATAAGAGGTAAGGCAAAGTCTACTGGGAAGCTTCTGGGAATGATTTCTTTGCTCTTTTAAAATATACAGGCCATGAAAAACACCTTTTCCCTTGGGATCTGGTCATCTGCGTGGGACATGCAGCCATCTTGGGACCTTTAAAGAAGCAAATCTAAGCAGACAGGCCATCTTGCTAAGGACAGCAAAACTGAAAGACAGAAAGCATCTGGGTCCCTGTTGCCTTTATAACAAAACAGAAAGGAGAGGATTTCAAGAATAAATATTTTTATATGGTATACATATTTCATAGTGTTATTTTTTTAAAGGACAGGTCAAAAGGTTAAGAATAAAGGCATCTCTAAGGTCATTACTTAAGTAGTTCACAAAAAATTACTTGAGATGAACTACAAGGAAATATGCAGACAAAAGTGGGAATCAGAGTAGAGAAGTATAGAAAGATCACAGATGGCAAACTGGACTAACAGAATCAGAAAAAATTTATTCCTACTACAATAAAATTTTTTGAGGGCACACACAGATAACACCCTTTCACTTATTAAAATACAACTAATCCTGTAAAAGAGATAGTAAAGATAAAAAGCTAGGGTGGACAATTAAGCTGGGAATAGAATTCAAATCTTATTGGCTACATATTCTTATGCTTTGATGACAAGCTTATCCATAAACAATTTTGATAGCATTTCTAGAAATAAACAATCACAGATTCCTTTTACTTCAAAATTTTATAAATAAAATTGGGTTATACTGAGGTGATAATCCAAAGTATTAACCAGAATAACAAAATACTGTATTTAGTGTATAAGTTCTATGGTTTGAAATTTATAGGCTAGAAGTCTATGACCAATGGTAGAACTGTCATATGAACAGACTCATGTATCCCTGCCTTCAAGGGGCATAAATTTATCATTTTCTTACTCTCTTCCCTCCACATAGCATGGAGCCTTGCACAGCAGTAACTCAATAAAATGTTCTGATATTAAAAACAGATAAACTACTACTTGTTAAGCACATATCACACTCCAGGCATTATGTTAAAAAAATAAACACATCCCATTTAACCCTTAACAACAGTCCTAGGAGGCAGGTATTGTTTGATTACGAAATAGGTTTTGAGACTTTAAGCAACCCACTCAAGATTAGAGCTATGGAGTGGAGAAGCCCAAATTTAGTCTGATTTTAACATCTAAGCATTTATAATAATAATAAATAACTCAAAAGACCTTATTTAGCCAGTAGCTTTAACCTCTATTACCTTAAAAAAAAAAAAAAAAAAAAAGCCCAGGATGCCTCTTTTCCATTATTAACTGACTCTATGTTAGAATGGCAAAGAATAATATGCAGGCAAAAGGGAGAAGATGAAAAAGAGATGACATAACAGGTCATTCACAAACTAAAGAGCAAGTAGTATAACAACCAAGAATTGACTGTTCCTAGAATATCCATCTCCTAAAGAACTAAGATTTTTAAAGAACAACACACAATGCTGTGTTTTATTAATGCCTAGCTTTGTAACACAAACATAAATAATTGATACTAATAGTAAAAATAAATTTAACTGTGAAGTAAATGGGCATATTTGGAACTAATAAGAATATTAATGAAAACAGACCCAATACAATTTTGCTACAGGGAATAGTAGTAGAAAATTTCTGGTTAATAGACTGTCATAAATTTGGAATAATAAATTTACCTGAAACACTATCTGAGAAATTCCTCTTATTTTTCTTATCTCTAAGACAAAACTTATTAAAGAGTTAAAAGTTATAGTGAAGCTAACATTAATATCCCATAAGACTTCTATGTGAATTTTTAGAATATTTCTTGATTTCAGGTTACAAAGAAAAAAACGAGTTACTGATTTTATATTTTAACTTACCAAGAATGTAAACAGCCAAAAAGATAGCTAAATGATACAAACAGTAAAGAAAATAAGCATTTGTTACATACTTCTGCTTAAAATTTACTTTCAGAAGCAATATGCTTATAATTTTAAAAATACCCAAAGGAAAGTCTCACAACTTGAATACTGTTGACTTTGATGTTATTTCCTCACAATTTTTTATATAATTGTAATCAATACTACAATACAACTTTACATATTTTTAATAAGTATCATCTTTTTTTTTTGCGGTACGTGGGCCCCTCACTGTTGAGGCCTCTCCCGTTGCGGAGCACAGGCTCTGGACGCACAGGCTCAGCCGCCATGGCTCACGGGCCCAGCCGCTCCGCGGACGGGGCACGAACCCGTGTCCCCTGCATCAGCAGGTGGACTCTCAACCACTGTGCCACCAGGGAAGCCCAATAAGTATCATCTTAAACAGTATGATATTCCATTAAATGGATACCATAGTTTATGTAATAATTCTCTTTACAGTACCCCACTTTTTGTTATTTATATGTTTTACGGCTTCCCATTTTTTGCTATTTTTATTTTCTATGTTTTGCTAGTATACTTTCATTCACTTTAACTTACGGACTAGGTGAAGCCAAGGTAAGGCAACCAACTAAGGATCCATATGAATCCTCTTATGCTGCTGTCTCACAAGAGCAATTCTTACACACACTCTCCTACCTAGAAGTACTACCGTATTTCATCTAATGTAAGATACCATCAATTATAACATATTCCGTTATTTGATGTACTACTAAGAGGAAAACCAACATATTAAACTAAGACAGTCCAGAAACTGCAGGACAGACATTAATTTCAAAGGTATGAGATATGGGGGAAAAAAAGTGTATCCTAGAAACGATAATATATGGTATAAGAACTAAATACAGCACAATAATGTTTATATATAAAGTGGTCAGACTTGCCAACCTTTATTGGAATAAAGACCTAAGAAACAGAAAAACAAGACCTCTGAACTGCTAGCATGACAGTCTTAAAGCTTCTGCACATTGCAAGAGAACTTTCTATAGTCTTATTGACTCAATTTATGCACAATTAAAAATTATTACCTAATATTTTAGACCACTGCAGATTTAAAGTAACAAATCGTTAAAGAGCTACACTCAAAGAATAAATAGAAGAGACAAGGAAATATTTTATGAATTGATAAATGGCCATGAGAAGGACCTATAAGCATCAAAGAAAGGTCAATTTGGGTTTATTATTTTGTAAGAAATGTGGGAAGCAATTTGGCAATACACAAGGCCTTTAAAAATATTCAAACCTTTTGATTTGTAAATTGTACTTCTGGAATATATCTGACATGTGGATAAGGATTTATTTATATATGTGTTATTTATTTATTTATTTATTTATTTATTTATTTATTTATTTATTTATTTATTTCTGCCTGCCTGCCTGCCTGCACTGCATGGCTTGTGGGATCTTAGTTCCCCAACCAGGGATTGAACCCGAGCCCTCAGCAGTGAGAGCATGGAGTCCTAACCACTGGACTGCCAGGGAATTACCTATGTGTTTATTTTAACATTACAATAGTGAAAAACTAGAAATATCTTTAAAATCCAATAATGATAAAGAATGAAGTATTAGTTTATTTCAAATCCTACAGTCTTCCCCCCAAAAAGTATTTAATAATAACAATAACAATAATAATAATGAAATTTCTTGGGTTAAACACTCTATAACTCCAGGTTCACAGTGCCGAGGACTGTCCTTAACAAATTTTCTTCTGAGAGGATCCTTACTCTTCATGGGCTCTGAGCATTGCAATGGCTCTTCGGCTTTTGGACAGGTTTTCTCAGATAAACTGTCTATGAGTTGCCTTTAATTATTTTTTTTAAATGCCAACAGTCTTGTATGACAACTATCCCTTTCAAAAGCAGTCAACCCAGAAATTTTACAACTACTTAAAAAAAAACCTATTGCTCAAAATACCTAGAAACTTCTCTTGAAAACTGCCTACAATTACCATACCACTCTTTTGAATGTTAATTAATGAGAAACTTCCTTGATTGCTTTGCCAAGAAAATACATCATGAGCAGGCCAAACACAAGCAATGCATGTATTTGAGAATGATATACACAGAAGAGTCAGCGTCAGCAGTGTTGCGGTAAAAATGCTACTACACCTTGTGTTATAAAATCATGCTTACATATTCAAATGGATCTGTCCTGTCATTTATTTCATGGATGGGAAAGAAAAGAAAGAAGATTCACAAACTGTGTGAAGGCTTATTAACTCAGTGTTTAAAAGGAACCATCACCCTAACTAGGTTTACCTCCAACTAAGGAATTCATAAAATCTCTGCCATAAAATAAAAAGATGACGTAAAGCATAAACTGGAGACAAAAGAGGAAAAGAACCCTGCTTAATATATATAGGTGAAAAAACACCTCACAATCTGGATTTAAAGATATGACTTCAGTCAAAGTCCACAGACTGAATTCAGAGGGCAAGAAATTTGAGTTTCTAACAGTCTGCCTAGTATTCTATGATTAATAACAACCAGGGTTTATTTAACTAAATTGGCTGTGGGGAGAGAAGGACTTAATCACAGATGGAGGTTTTCAATAGTATGGTTTGCTAAGGAATTAACTTCCAGTTCCCCCTGGTATGTGCTCACAGCCTTCAATATTGTTCTACTGTAGCATTTACCACTGCTGTAATTAAAAATCTGAGAACAGAATTTTTCAGTGTCTGTTTCTACTGCCAGACTTTAAGTGTGAGGAAAACAGGGACCACACCTGCTTTCTCCAATGAGTACCCCAATTAGATAGTAAAGCGTCTTGACACATAGTAGGCAATTACTAAATATTGCTCAGAGACAGTCTGGCAAAGGTGTGTGGGAAATAGGCATACGCCTTCACTGACTGAAAACTGAGACAACCCCTTTGAAGTGCACTGAATACACATTCTGGCCTAATGCCCAACAGCCAAGGTTTTAAAAATCAGTATTTACCTGAGGCCAAAGCTGAAGCCAAATATTACCATCATAGAATGACCTTTTGATTTAAAAGAATAAAAATGTTTGTTAAAAGTTTAAAATGTTAAAGTTTTAGTGGTTATTTTATTTATTTATTTATTTATTTATTTATTTATTTATTTGCAGTACGCGGGCCTCTCACTGCTGTGGCCTCTCCCGTTGCGGAGCACAGGCTCCGGACGCGCAGGCTCAGCGGCCATGGCTCACGGGCCCAGCCGCCCCGCGGCATGTGGGATCTTCCCGGACCAGGGCACAAACCCGTGTCCCCTGCATCGGCAGGCGGACTGTCAACCACTGCGCCACCAGGGAAGCCCTTAGTGGTTATTTTGTTTGATGTTATCAATGCTAGAACACCAAATAATTATACAAAGAATAGATAAAATCTTATCTCCATTATTCTGCCTGGTATTATTATTTAAAATTTTACAAACAAATATTAGCTCAAAAAGGCTATACAGGGACTTCCCTGGTGGTGTGGTGGTTAAGGATCTGCCTGCCAGTGCAGGGGACACGGGTTTGAGCCCTGGTCCAGGAAGATCCCACATGCCGCAGAGCAACTGAGCCTGTGTACCACAACTACTGAGCCTGCACTCTAGAGCCTGAGTACCCCAACTGCTGAGCCCACGAGCCACAACTATTGAAGCCCACGTGCCTAGAGCCCGTGCTCCGCAACAAGAGAAGCCACCACAATGAGAGGCCTGCACACTGCAACGAAGGGTAGCCCCCACTCGCCACAACCAGAGAAAGCCCGTGCGCAGCAACGAAGACCCAGTGCAGCCAAAAATATAAAAATAAATTTATTTTTTTTAAAAAAAGGCTATACAACCACACACAGAAATGGACAACTGACTAAAATGGAGACTTTTACACAATTAAAATGATGGGCAAGAGATCTGAAGATATACTGCACAAAGAAGATCCATGAATGGCAAATAAATACATGAAAATATGCTTAATATTAGGAAAATGCAAAGGAAAACCACAATGAAATGCCACTCTATAACTAGCGGGGCTAAAATTTTAAAAGACTGACCACAGGAAGTGTTGGTAAGGATGTAGAACTAGAACTCTCACTGGCAGTTTCTTAGAGAGTTAAGCATACACCTATCATATGACCCAGTCATTCTACTCCTTGGTATTTACCCATGAGAAATGAAAGCTTATGTCCAAACAAAGACTTTTACATGGATGTTCATAGCAGCTTTATTCGTAACAGCCAAAAAGCAGAAATACAACCCAAATATCTATCAACAAGTGAAGGGATAGACAAATTGTGGCATTTGTGGTATACAGTGAATACTCAGCAATAAAAAGAAATGCATCATAGAAACATGTAAAAGTAAGAGGTATGTCCCCCCGCCCCAGGGAAAGGGTTCCATTTATATAAAACTCTAGAAAATACAAACTAACCTACAGTGATAAAAAAGAGATCAGTGGTTCCTTGGGGATGGGCAGTGGGGAGGTATAGAAGGAAGGGATTACAAAGAGGCATGAGGAAATTTCTTTTGAGGGTGATGGATATGTTCACTATATTGACTGTAGTGATGGTTTCATGGGTGTATACATATATCAAAATGTTGAACAGTACACTTGAAATGTTTGCAATTATGTCAATTATACCTCAAAACTTTTTTTAAAAAGTACAATGTATTGACAATATGACTCCTGTAAGGGCATAATGCTTACACAGAATACATCATATTCACTTTTATTTTTACTGGTCATCTAACAGTTACAGAAGACTACATGATGCTATGTATGCCTATGATGCTAATAAGAGAAACTTAACCCTAGGAATATTGTAGGAGGAACAGCTGAAAACCACCACACAGGCTTTTGTCTGTTTAGAATGAACTAATGTGGCTCTTGATAAGGCTGTATGGGCACCCACTTGTCCAGTCAAGTTTGGCAAATCCTGAGAATTTCCACAGTCCCTTAACAGCTCAGGAGTATATTACTCAGAAATGCCTCTAAAGTACTTACTCATCTTTGTTTCAGAACAGGGCTTAATGGCAGTATCTTGTGTGAGGATTTAGGAATATTATCTTGAACTGTTGAGCCATGAGGCATGAGGCATAGAAGGGTTTGTCCTCCAAGATTCAGGCTCAGCTCTAATATTTTAGGTATCAAAGTTGCTATGGTGCAATGATTCATTTGGAGGGTGAAGGTAGAGGGAGTTATTGTCTGTTGTTTTATTCTTCTCTGAGGTAGAAATAGTTTACAATAAAGAATTAATAGTCTTTATCATTGCCTATTTTTAGGTACTTCCCCCACCCTCCTTATCCAACAGCATCTTTGGGTGAGGATGAGATCATATTTAAAACACACACACACCACTGAACAATAGCAGGTACTATAAATCTACATTCAAGCACTGCAGGTGTACCAAGTTGGGACCTGAGCATTCTGTATTTTAAGTGTCTGCTTTGGATCACACTGAAGAGTTTGGGTGTCACTTAGCCTATTCTTTGGATTAATAAGAGATACTTTTCTTTCTTGAAACAAGTATTTTGGCAAAATACTGAGGACAGAACAGAAGTATGTTATATTCAAAATAATCTGTGGATATTGTAACTCATCTTAATAAAGTCCCTCACTGTCTGATTCTGCATTACCTAAGACTAGGACTTATAGAGTGACAACCCATTTTTCACAAGATACAGTTATTCTTACATTTAGCTAGCTATCACACTCTCAATGTTCGTATTAATTGGCAATCTGATTCCCTATGTATTATTTGAGAGCTCTAACATAATTGTTTTGGTACATAAAATCAGCAACTTTCACAAGTATTAACAACTGTAATATTTTACTTTTAATAATTTACATTCAAACTTCAATTGACAGAATTTCAGTGTATGAGTCACATAAACAGCACTTCAAGTTATATCTAGAATGTTTATTATTATTTTAAAGTAACAAAAAGTCATGACATTTGTCAGACCTTGTCCTCATACTGACACTATTATATACTGATTAGATATGGGGTAACCTATGCTATCACATGACGGGAGATCACACGTAATTCAGGGATGCTAGAAATGTTAAAGGCATTCAGCTATTCAGCTTCCCGAAGACTCAAGCTAAATGGGCAGATTTTGGCAAAATACTGAGGACAAACCTGACCGTCAGTGCGTCCCTAAATTGGAAAATAATTTGGCAATACCCACCAAAATTCAAAATCCTTTGATCCACTTCTTCCATTTTTAGGAATTTACTTTATGTGTACAAAATGTGCTATTAACAAAATAATCTATTACAGCACTGTTTCTTACAGCAAAAGACTGGAATGTCCAATAATATGGAGACTACGCAGTTAAATAACTTTTGGTAGTCTGAGAGCTGTGGTGTTAAGATAGTAATCTCTGGAAAAAGACTCTCTGGGTTCAACTCCAGTGTCCTATTACTTATGAACTGTGTGACATTGGTGGGCATTTAACCACTCAAAGCCTAAACTGCCTCATCTGTTAAATGGGGATAAAAATAAGACCTATTTCATAAGGTTGTTGAGAGCCTTGAATGACTTAATTCAAGAAAAGTGCCTGATACAGGAGTAAACTCTCAAAAAATTGTTGTGTAGGATGATGATGGTACATTAGTACAACTGAATACTAGACTATTATTTAAAAGAATGTGGCATCTTTAAATGTATCAATGTGGAAAAATCTCCAAGGTAACACTGTTAAATGAAAAATGTAAGGCCTGAGAATAACATGACAAGATGCTACCTTTGTGAACAAATACATGAGAAAAAAGGGTAAGGATGGAGAGAGGGGGAGAAAACGCACACATGTATGAATATAAAAATTTTACTGTATTTGTACATGTATTATCCGTTCAACTTAGTTAAAAATATTGAGTGATTCGATGAGTGCTAAAGCAATTAAGCCAAGTGATAAAATTACTATATATAACTAATTAACTGAGCAAAGAGCATAGTAACTAAATAATAATGGCAAATATGTACATGGCTCTTATTATGTAACAGTCGTTGTTCTAATTACTTTTCTTATATTTTTCATTTAATCCTCACAACACTTAATGAAATAAATATACTCTTAATATCCTTATTTTAAAGCTGAGAAAAATGCAATACAGAAACAAAAGAAACTTCCCCAAAGTCACACTGCTAAGAAGTAACAGAGCCAGCGTTTGAGCCAGTCTGGCTCCAGTACCTACACCCCTAACCTCCTTGCTTGCTATGTTGCCTCTCAATACTACTCTAAAATTACTTTTTATTTACATATATCCCAACTCTTTTCAAAAGGAATTTGTACATTCCTCAAATAATGAAAAACAGAACTCCCATATGATCCAGCAATTCCACTCCTGGGTATTTATTTAAAGGAAACAAAAACACTAACTAGAAAAGATATATGTACCCCACTAAGTTCACTGCAGTATTATTGACAATAGCCCAGATATGGAAGCAACCTAAGTGTCCATCAGCAGAAAAATGGATAAAGATGATGCGGTGTGTGCATACAATGGAACATTAGCTGTAAAAAAGAATGAAATCTTTCCATTTGCAACAACAGAGATGGACCTATAGGGTTTTAGTGAAATAAGTCAGAGAAAGACAAATACTGTATGATTTCAGTTATATGTGGAATTTAAAAAACAAATGAACAAACAAAACAGAAACAAAGTCATAGATACAGAGAACAAACAGGTGGTTGCCAGAGGGAAGGGGACTGAGGGAGGAAAGAAACATGTGAGGGAGATTAAGAGGTACAAACTTCCAGTTGCAAAATAAATGAGTCACAGGTATGAAATGTATAGTGCGGGGAATGTAGTCAATAAGTATGTAATATCTTTGTATGGTGACATGTCGTAACTAGACTTATTGTGATTATTTTAAAACGTATAGAAATATCGAATCACTATGTTGTATAGCAGGAACTAACATAGTATTTGCTTTAAGTCAATTATACTTCGAAAACAAACAAATTCATAGAAAAAGAGATCAGATTTGTGGTTACTAGAAATAAGGGAGCAGGGGAAGGGGTAACCGGATGAAGGTGGTCAAAAGGTACAAACTTCCAGTTACAAATAAGTGCTAGGGATGTACTGTATAACATGATATATAATTACATTACTGAATGTTAAATATGAAAGTTGTTGAGAGTAAATCCTAAGAGTCTTCATCACAAGAAAAAAAATTTGTTTAACTTTCCTTAATTTTGTATCTATATGAGACGATGGATGTTTACTAAACTTACTGTGGTCATCATTTCATGATGTATGTAAGTCAAGTCATTATGCTGTACACCTTAAACTTATACAGTGCTGTATGTCAATTATATCTCAATAAAACTGGAGGAGAAAAATGTGTACAGTTTACAGTAAAGAACATATACATAATTAAGTTAGTAAAACTGATAAGGAAAAGGGGGGAAACAAAAAATATCAACATGAGAAACAAATACAAATTCTTTAAGCATGCAACAAATTTCACTCTAAAGCAGGGGTCCCTAACCCCTAAGAACCCGGCTGCACAGCAGGAGGTGAGTGGCAACAGGCAAGCGAGCGAAGCTTCATCTGCCACTCCCCATTACCGCCTGAACCCTCCCCCCCAACACCTGCCGCCACCCACCCCATCTTCGGAAAAACTGTCTTCCATGAAACCAGTGTGGGATGCCAGAAAGGTTGGGGACCGCTGCTCTAAAGCATCTGTTATTTTCTATTACGGCTTTGAATGATATATTAATTTTAGATTCTTAAAAGGACTGAAATCAAGTACTAAATAACTTAATTTTGCTTCTTTACAGGCATTCTTATTTGAAGCTTTCTACGGAGAGTTAACGTTGTATCTAGTTTTTTTATTCATCAAAACCCAAATGTGGACTTTCCCTTATGCTGACCGTCAAACGATTATGTCAGGCAATAGACTCCATAATTGTACATTATGCTCTATTATCTCCAAGGCAGAAAACATTTCTGGAGGACTTAATATCCATACCAAAAATAAAATTTGTAACCCTATCTGGTAATGCCTATCACTTTTCTGTACATTTTTAATGACAACTTCTTATTGGAGGCCCATGGGTTATCACATACACAAAAAAATTAAGGAGAATTTATGGAATTAGCAGGGTAATTTATACACTTTCCCCTCAGATACCTAAGTAATTAAGACAAAAAAAATTTCAGACAATTGCCATTTCTGGCCATTTCAAATGGAATCCTTCCTTTTGTTAATTCCTTCTTTGCCCTAAGAGATCTTTTACTTTTAATTAATTAATTAACTTATTAATTAATTAATTTCTGGCTGTGTTGGGTCTTCATTGCTGTGCGCGGGCTTTCTCTAGTTGCTGCGAGTGGGGGGCTTCTCTTCCTCGCGGTGCGCGGGCTTCTGCTGCAGAGCACAGGCTCCAGGCGTGTGGGCTCAGTAGTGGTGGCTCGCCGGTTCCAGAATGCAGGCTCAGTAGTTTTGGCACACGGGCTTAGTTGCTTCGTGGCATGTGGGATCTTCCCGGACCAGGGCTCGAACCCGTGTCCCCTGCATTGGCAGGTGGATTCTTAACCACTGTGCCACCAAGGAAGTCCCTTCTTTTTAAAAAAGGTAGTTTTTTCTAATTACAGAAACACTACATGTTCATTGTAAAAATAAAAACACATAATACAGAAAAGGGTAAGAAAATAAAAACCACCTAAAATGCCCATCCATGTAGTGAGGTAACCACTAAACCTACACTTTGGTGACTATCCTTTCTGCAATTCAACTTGTACACATATGCACAAACATATAGTTTTATGCATGTGTTATTGTGAATACCCTGCCTTTTTTCCTTTGTCTGTTTTCTTTTGCTTACTTCCTCCTTCCAGTGTTGACAATCATATAGGCATATACAAAACTCATGGTGTTTTTCATCCGTTTAACAAAAATGGGATCTCGTTACATATATTTCTCTAAACTTTGCCTTTCTCACTTAAGATATATGATGGATCCTTTTAGGATGTATTTGGAAATCCTTTCGATTCACCAGTATGGATTTAACTCCTACTTTTTTTTTTAACTCCTACTTTTAATGGACTTTAAAAACATAAAATCTATAAGTTATATATCAATACCCCCACTGGCAGGCATTCCCTTTGTTCCCAAGTTTTTGCTACTTCAAACACTGCTTTAATCGACATTCATGTGAACACTTGCTACTTACTGGTGTTTTTATTCTAAGGAAGAGTCCATACGGTGGGAATGTTGGATGGAAGAATATGTATTTTTAATATTAACAGATATTGCCTGATTGTTTACGAAAAAAACTAACAATTTACATCTCCACTAGCATTTTATGAGAAAATCCTTTACCACACATCCCTGCTAGCGGTAGGTTTACCACTTAATTTCTGCTAATCAGAAAAAAATTTTCATTGTTAGTATATTGATTACTGGTGAAGTTATACATCTTTTCGTAAGTTTGTTGAATGTTTGGATTTCTCTTGAAGTTCTGGTCATATGCTTTACCAATGTTTCTACTGTGTGGACTTTTTCTTAATATGTAAAAGTTCTGACAAGTGTTAACTCTATCTGTTATACATATTTCAATTTTTTTTCAATCTGATTTTTGCCCTCTATTTTTGCCATTGAAAAATTCTTCATTTCTATGTGTTCTCATACACCTATGTTTACTTTTATGACTTTCAGATTTCCTATCTTGGTTTAAAAGGTCATCACTACATCTAGATTGTATATATAAAAAAATTTTAGGAATTAATATTTTTAATATTTTATTTTAAATATTTAAGTTTTTAATCCATCTTGAAACTAGTTGGTGCATATGCTGCAAAGTACTGGCTCAAGTTAATTTCTTCCAGACAGACAAGCTGTGTCAGTTACATTTACTATATATGTCCCCGTTTTACCCACTGGATTCAAATATCACTTCACCATGTATTAAATTCTTTTATATGCTGGGATTTACTTCTGCTTTTTAAAATTCTGCTGAGCTTACAGAGGCCTAAAAACATACCTGCACCTATAAACTTAAATAACGTATTCAGTTATCTGGATAAGTCAAAACATTTTCACTTAGGATATCCAAGTAATTAAGAAGAAATCATCATTTAAATGCCGAATTCTCCATACCAAAGTAAAAAATTATTGCCCAAAGCAATAAATAGTTTTTGTAGGAACTCAAATATAAATTTTAAAACTTTCTTAAATCTCCTAATCTAAGATGACTTATTTTGATGCATTTCTGTCCATCTTTTTCAATATGTATACACAATCATTACCACACATACAGTTTCTATATCATGCCCTTTCTTCAATTTTATGTTTTCTAATTTAGTCTTCTCTATTTTATTTTTAAATAAACACTTAAAAGAATTAAACTAAGAAATAACTAAAACAAAACAAAGTCTGGTTGTTTTTCATTGCTCAAACACATGAGGAGCTCTTCTGCATTATATCATGCATTACCCACTTTATTTTCAATGAAATAAGCTTAACTATTTTTCAGAAAAGAAATAAAACATGGCATATTGTTGATATAATTTTTAAAAAGGTTTGTCAACGGAAGAACAACCGTTTCTACAGATAGCATTAAGATTCAGAAAAACACTGAAAATTTTATTGTAGTAGCTAGTCATAGTATTGACACCAAAAAAATAGCAACAAAAAAAACATGGGTTAAATCTCAAAATATCTATGAAATACCACCAATTTTGAAGGCTAAGTGCAGTTGTGAAATTTATTAAACAGAGCGAACTACGAACAAATATAAAGGGGCGTTTCAAAAAAATTAATCATTAAATAATTTTATTCACAGCAGTAACTAATTCTAAAGATGACTTTAATAGTTACAGGTAAAAATAAAGATTTATTACTATGAAAATATACATCTATTTCAGCTATCTTTATAAACACACACAATGTATATTATTTACTATACATATAATATGTATATACTATATATATATAAAATAATACACTTATATAAACCGAAGTCACTTTCAGTTCACAACAGGAAACAAAGAAAATAGTAAACTTTTAAAGTCTCTACAGAAAAATTAAATGGAAAATATGGTTATTGATCATAATTTATTTCACTATAACAGAAAACTTGACATTAAAGACACTAAAGAGAATATTCAATAATCTCAATAAAATCTTTCCTTAGAACAAATGAGTTATTTTTTTCAGGACTAAGGTGAAACATAAACTCATGATAGCTACACTTCAATTATTGTTTAATTTACTGATATTTTCCAATACAAAACCACTAAACCTTGTGAATCATCAACCTAGGAAGGGAAAAATTTTACTCTAGTTCACGTCTCCATTGTGTTCTCTATATTCCTATGTCTACTTCAAATGAGGATAAAAATAAGGCATAAAAACATTTAGAATAAAAGCCAGAAATTTTAAATATAAGCTAAACTCAAAAGTTCCACCTCTATAGGGTGGTATAATTTTAATATATTTCTATAATCCATTGTAGGGATAATAATTTAGAAATACAATACTTCCTTAAATTGATTCCACATATGAATGATCACGAGCTCTGGAAAGTCTTTATATAGAAAATATTAAGTCACTGCAGTTGCCAAAATAATAGACTTTATGTTGATATTTCTTAGCTCCTATTAATAAATATATTTTAGAATCTTTGCTAGAAGTACATTTTTCTTGCTATTTTTTGGTAATAAGCCTCATTTCAAATTCTACTCCTTACTCCATACCCCAAACTTGTTGCTCAATTTTATAGGATATCTAAAAGTCTCCTTTAGAAATTAGGTATATAAAATCAAACTAGATATCAGCAAAGTTAATTTTTTAAATGTACAAAGTATGTACTAGGTCCTCTGCATCATGATCTAATTTAATAGTATCTGTGGCATAGATTTAAACACAAGGAAATTTAAGCTTAGATTAAGTAAATTGTCCAAGGTCACACAGCTTAAATAAGTGGTAAGGCCAGACTTGAACCCAGGTCTATAGATCAGGAAATACCACTTAGTTTAAAAAATACTTTCACATAGATTACCTAGGGTTTATCTCACTTGAAATCATAATACCCTTGATAGAAAGGTTCCTAAGTATCAAACCATAAGCCCCCATCCCCAACTTTACTTAAAAGCATATAGCTAAAGTGGCAGTACTTAATGATTTTCTGACTTTTAGTCTAGTGCTATATCACGTGTAGCCTGTACAGTGCCTCTTTCTTCAATAAGCACAACTCACTCCTCTTCCCTTCCCTATCATGCAAACACATATGTTGTGAAAATAAGTTGATCACTACATTAATAAAGTCCATCTGAGGTTTATATCTATTCTATTGACCATGATTTGGATGGTTACTATTAACAATTTATATTTGAAAGCTAATACCTAGTGCATAAACTCAGTAGGAGCTATGATCTGCAAGAACTTTAAAAGTAGTTTAATCTCCCTGTCCAACTGTCAAGCACTCATTCAATAAACAATTTATTGAATGCTTATCAAGTACTTCTGCATCCTGGTGCTAAAGACACAACTGTAGAGACACTGTCCTTGAATTCCTAGGAGCTTTACAGTTTACTAAGGAACAGCCCAGCAAACAGTAATTAAATACAACGTACTAGAAATGAAAATAGAAGAATAGAAAATACTGTGTAGTAGTCTATAGAAGTGAGTGCCTAGTTCTGCCCACAGAGGAAGAAAGGATCTTGGTGGTGGCCATAATCTACAAAGGCAGTGACATATAAGAAAGACCTCAGAGTAAGCACATAAGACATGTCAGGGACCTGAACACAAAAACCCCCGTGTGCCCTTTAATGTTGGACTACAGCATAATTCTCTAATGAATGTTAAGATTTCTACATATAGGGAATTCCCTGGTGGCCCAGTGGTTGGGACTTCGCACTTTCACTGCCGGGGGCCGGGGTGGGGAAGGGGGGTGCCGGTTCAGTTCCTGGTCAGTGGTCAGTGAACTAAGAACTAAGATCCCATGAGCCACGTGGCATGGCCAAAAAAAAAAAAAAAAGATTTCTGCATATAATACTCATAGATGGATAAAAAGCTCATCTCAGAAATGGTTTCCACACTTCACATCACTTGTTTGTGCGTGTAAATCGTGTATAACATCAAAGCTCTTTTTCAAATTCAACTTTAGTAGCAATTTAGTCACTAATTCCTGCTGCCAATCTTCCAGATTTCATTAGTGGTCTAAATTATTGCTTTTGCAAGTTCCCTAAAATCAGAGGAATTGTGAAGTAAAATTGCAAACTCATTCAACCTCTTTCACATTGACATTTTCTCCTCTAGTACTCAATCCTTTTTAGCCTGTTTTCTCTATTCCATTTTGGTCTCACCCAGACAGGACTGGTTTGGACTTCAAGAATTCCTCTTATTTGGTGGAATGTTACCTGGTCAATGAAGCAACACTGCTTACATTTTTCTCTCCTCTAGTGATCAGGGAACCTCACTCTGGAGCAAACTAATGGATAAAACTATATTTATATCGGTAGCAAGCATACCGATACATAAACATAAACAAATTAGTGCTTTTGTCCAATATAGGTTATATGCACAAAATGCTAAAACTGTAAATCATAACAGTGGCCTTCGTCATTACTCAGAGAAAGCAAGAAAGATCTTTAAGGTTATGTTTTCTAGTAATGAGCATCAATAAGCAAGTTTCTCTATTTTGAACTTACTATAAAACATTTTGTTAAACTGATATTACTCTAGAATTTTAACTTCCCCCTTAACAAAATAAGACCAGTTTATTGCAGAGAATTTGGAAGATACCAGAAAAACAAAAATAAGCCAGTCATACCCACCACTCAAAGATAATGATTCCATCTTCCTCATTTTTCAGCTGTCTTTTTAATGGATTCTTCAATGACATGGGTTAGAAAACTCTAAGGCTTAACTAAGAATATAATTTTTTCAGATTAAGAAAAAGTAATTTAAATTTTAAAAATCAAATTTGTAATTTCTGTAAGGCCTTTCAATTTAAAAGAACCAAGGGACTTTCTGAGTTTGCAGTACAAACAAGAGTTTAACCCCAAACAGAAAAACACTCTTCCCTAAGGCACATTGTTTGGGGTCAAAACATTGGTTACTATATTACATGTGAAAAGGGAGTACACTGGGTTGGGCAAAAACCTAAACAATCCTTTCTGCACTTTCAGAAAACACTGTTCATCAAAATCTGAAGAGGTCACCTGGAGCTTTACAAATGGGGAAAGCTAAGGAGGGATACAAATGCTACTTAACATAAATTTACCACTAGTCAAGGAATTGACTGGGAGTGGCAATTAAGTAGGATTTTAGGGAGAAATGGCAAGAGGATGTCAAAGGCAGAAAATATGAAGTCAGCAACATCTCGACTTAACCTCCTTACCTTTAAGTTTATGGTTAAACACATTAGTTTAATTATCTTTCCAGCCCAATTAGTTTCTGAAGAATTACTTCCCTTTCAGGGAGGTCACTTTTCCATAAGCTAGCCTGGGTCTCCTGCAGATCATGACATCGCAACACCATCTTTCAACGCCTCCCCATTCAATCTAGACTGTCGCATTACCAACACCTCCTGTTTTGAAAGTAGTATATATTTATTCTTTCAACTGTCCTCTCCTTTTCTGCACCATTAAGTCAGAGAAGAGAAAGGTAAACGGCCACCTTTTACCCTTCCAGATCCATTCAAAGCTTGTGGACATCTATAAAACGCCTCTCGCAGGGATGTCAGATAATAACTAAGAATTAACTGAGAATGCACATTCGGAAGCAAGCTTTACAGTGACTCCGCAGTGAGGGCCACATCGGTGACATTCTCTCCTAAGCCTGTCTCACAGGAGACGCCTCTGCCTCCGGGGTTTTTCCTATCTCCCTGCTCCCCAGCCCGAGGCTGAAGGTAAAGACCTTACAAGGCCTCTGCCAAAGAACAGGGGATTGAGACCTGGAGGCTACTGAAGACCCCGAAGAATGCCTGAACCAACCACTACCCGAAGCCCCAAAGACTCGAAAGGGGAACCATAATGGCGGCACTCACCCCCAGCCCCGGGAAAGGTGGACATGTGAACTCCTAGGTTGCAGGGGCGACCACAGTGGGGGAGCGGGTGTCAAGATAACTGGAGAAATTAGATCGCCGGTGCAGGATGACAGCGAGGGGAAGCCCGGGACAGCAGAGGCCACCATTCACACTCTCTCTTCTCTTCCTCCTCCCACCTCTTCTCTTCTATCCCAGCCAGCCTCCGGTCACCGGTCGCCACTCACCTGCCGGGGCGCGAGGTCCAGAAACTCTGCCGATCACCTACCCAGAGGCTCTGTCACTGTGGGAGGGGAAGTCTTCAGCTGCAGAGGGGGGGGCGGGTCTAGACAGTCACGTGACCCCGGGCTCCGCCCTGTTCTCCCCAACCGGGCTTGCTGCATCTCCAGCGGCTGTATTTTTGCAGATCGTTTGAACATTAATTTTCTTGCGATTAGATTTTAGGAGAACAAAAACAAAACAAAAATGTCCGCAAAGATTATGTTGTAAAGTGCAACGTAGAAGGCGTGGGTGGAACGGGCTAAAGTGCATTGCTAAGGAAGTGACGTTCACGCCGTGGTCTAGGGGCCGGAAATGGAGATGGAGTTCCGCCCCCCTGGGGCCCGCCGGCAAAAATCCCAGGCTTACGGGTTTGGGGCCATCACGTGATATCGAAACCGAAACGTGCTGGACGGAAGCCAAGTTATCCGGCCAATTGTTAATTACACCTATTTGTCTTAAAAGCACTAATTTACTTAAGTCTCCCACAGGCTTCTTTACATTTAGAGGAACCAGCTTTATAAAATCTTATTAGGAGACAGGAGCGTTTGAAGGTCATACTGGAGACTACCAGCTGGGAGGACCAGGGCCGGGGAAGACTGATCTTGTTGAAGTGGGAGACGTGAGGGAGGGGTGGAAAAATCTGGCTTTTACCACCAAGGCCTACCCGGCAAGCCCCACAAATTGCGTCGTAAGATATGGGAGGAGGAAGATGACGCCAGAAGGCAGAGCCCAGTAGAAAGATGGAAGTCCTCAAGTGGAGGGGGAAGGGTACTCGGAGGCCTGCAGTGCGGCTGCGCGCCGGGCTGCCGACGCGCCGGCGCGCAGAGGGGGCGGGGTGAAAGGTCACAGCGCGGCGGCGGGTCTGGCTGGCGGCTGCGGTGGCGGAGGGCGGGAGGCGAGTGCCCCGTGTGCACGTGTGGAGAAGCGGCGGCACCAGCGCGGCGGCGGGAGGCACCCCCGCCCCCTCTGGAGACGCAGGGCCGCGCTCGACTCTCGCGGCCTCCGTCACCCCCTCACCTCCCTGCCGTAAGCGAGGAGGCCGGCTTGCGGGGTGGAGTGGCCCAAGCTGAGGGCGCGGAGAGCTCAGGGCGGCGACGACAACGGCGTTGATATCGGTGGTAACAACGGCCTCAGCAGGCGGGGAAGATGAAAGGGTGAGGAAGGGCAGCCGGGCAGGGCCCGACCGGAGGGGGAGAGGGGCTGCGAAGGAAGAGAGAGACTCCGGGCGAAGACCCGGCGGAGGGAGGTTTCTGGGCTTCTCTGCTCATGGAGGGGGCGGAGGCTCGGCTCCGGCTGTTGGCGGGCGAGACCCGGGGAACCTAGGGTTTGGGCCTGGAGGACGAGTGCGGGTTTAGTGCACACCAGCTGCTGAGTGGGGCGGCGGGGAAAAGCTGTCGTGAGGCGCCTGGGGCCTCCTGCCCGGGAGCGGACGGCGGAGCCACCCCCGGCCCACCCCTCCGGGTGAAGCGGTCTGGTTGTCCTCTTCAGATACCGGCTCGACACTGAGAACTGTGGTCTTTGACACCTTTCGGGCTTATTCACACTTGGAAACGGTGCAGAACCTTCTGGAGGGAGCAGGAATTGGAATAAAGAGCACGGAAAGGAGTATTAAGAGCTAGTGACTCAACTGGATTTGGGTTGGGTCAGAGCGAGTGGAGGAGGGGGAGAGAGCGTGAGCACTGAAGACTTGGGGTGCCAAAATGTTTAAGGAAGTATTGCTGATCAGTAGGTGGAGCTATTGCTCCAGCCGTTCACTGTTGCCCCAGCCGTTCACTGTTGCCCTTGTTCCGCGAGGGGGTCTGGGTTCCTAGTGAAGCTTTCTTCAGGGGTTTGGCAAAGTGAATATTCTTTCACAGGTTCCCTCTTGGACAAAGTTAGGGATTATTTTGGTTCGACTATTTCCATTTGGATAAGATGTCATCTTACTATTAAATTGCATACTGTTGAAGTATTAATTACCTAACACGGTGTTTTAACATATTGACGGAGTGAGCCGTTTTGAAGCTTGCCTTTACCCTCCTTAAAGAACGAAATGGAATCTTAATCAGTGTTAAAAGCTTTCTGAGGTGCTGAGTGTTTTCTACGATAGCAAGTCAATTAAAGAATTGTAACTGTTTTGAGTTAGCGAAGCCTTTCAGACTGTTTAGCAGCCCTTTTGAAGATGTAGAAGTCATTGTTCGAAGTAATCTCATACTGCCTAAAACAAGGGTCTATATTACTTCGGTGTGTATATGTGTTTGAGGTCGCAGAAGAGGTCCAAGAAAGTTTAATTTGAAGGTCTGTAGCGTGATTCTTTACTCTGATTTTGCTTTAAATATTGAGAATCCACTGTAATGTCGAATTGCGTGTTTTGTATCAAGTTTAGAAATCATGAAGAAATTTTCACAGTACCTGCATTAATTCACATCAAGTTCTAAAGAGTTCCAATCAGGATACTAATTGAGGGGTATTTGAAGTATGTGCTGCACTTGAATCATGATCTAGGAAGTTTGGCTGTTTTGTATATGATCCAATATAACTTGGCGAGATTTATCTCTTTTTTCCTTGAGTATGGATGCTGTCTCTTACTTGTTTTTGTGTTCTCATTGGCACTCAGTGCTTATTTGTCTTTGTTAAAGTAATAAAAATGAGGCTGAAGAGTTCTTGGTTTTGAGATTGTGCATGGATTTATAAAGGAGTGCCTCCAAGGAATTATTCTGGATGTTTAGATCCAAAATGTTTTGGTCTAGCTCAGTCTGCCTAGGATGTAATGTGCTTCCTGATACTAACTTGGCAATAGAAGTAATCTACCTTCAGTTAACCTACTCATGAGGCAATTATCTTTTTATTTAAAATGGTTATTTTATATGTAACAAACTGATGGAGGCCAATCTCCAGAAATGAGTAACTGGTCAAATTTAGAGGAAATTATAGTTATTGAACCTGTACCTTATGCCAGCAACTATGCCTAAAATGTAGAGTCCTTAAGTCTAGTTCCTATCACCTCTTACTTACTATTGGGAGCTTAAGATCATGTTCTTAATGGTAAACTTTTAAGATGATTTCAGAGGAACTTCTAAGGTGAACTAACTCCCAGGTAAGATGGGACTGTAAAATTTTTTTCATTTGTTAGTCTTGCCCTTAAGGCACTGAACAAATGAAGACAGTGGATATTATTTAAAAGATTTTAAGGTTCTTGAGTTCAAAGATTTGTATCACCGTGTACAATGTAGTCAGTGTTATAGTCCTGACTCTTGGTTTATGAAGGCCTGTGAAAATGAAACAGTGGTCCTGATTATGTGGTTTTTGTACGAAATTTTATTTGCTAAGTGTTTTATTGTATATTGAGCTAATTGAACTGTAAGTTGAATACAAATATCTAAAATTGAAAACATGCAGAACTCCTCACTCTGAATCAGTCTACTGTTTCAATATTTTACATCGTTGCCTATACTGTCTATCATTTTGAAACTTTTAAAACTTAACTATTTTACCTGGCTTTTTCTTCATATTTTTACTTAGTTTTTTATTAGTAGCAGTAGGACATTCCGTGGTATTGGCATGTATTTGCCTTTCCTCCATAGTAGATAAACTTCCAGTTGTTAATTACTGCGTGCATTTATATGCATGGCTTAGAAATTTGAAGTATATTATGAGGTGTTACTTCCCTTGTACTGAGGTTGCTTGCTTTTATGAACCAGGGACATTATAGGTTGAATTTGTGGATGGTAAGCTGATTATTTTTATCTGTTCCCCTCTAGGGAGGGCGATATTCAAGCAAGAAGGTATGCTATACACAGCCGTGACTGAAATGAGACGGCAGTGTAATTAGTCGATATAATAGAAAGTAAAACTGAATCCATTTGCCCTTCAATTGTAGCAAAGAGGTGTAAATTCTAATAAAGATGTCTTTAACTAGATGTGAACAAAGTAAAGATGACAGCAATAATATAGTATATAGAACAGTGTAGTTTCCTAATTGAAGTGTTAAAATATAAGATTCTGCAAGTAGAAATGAGTCTATGTTGAAGAACTCAGAAAATAATTGTTACCTCTGACAGTTTATGGACTGGGAAAGGGCACAGATAACTTTACTGAGGTGCTAGAGACATTCTGTATCTTTACCTTGGGTATTGGTTGCAGAGGTGTATACATATGTATAAAGTCATTGAGCTGTAACAAGATTTGTGCTCTTTACCGAGTGTATCTTACACGTCAATAAAAGTTTTTCTTTTTAAGGTTTTATTGCAGGGAAAAACAAAAACAAAAAAAGAAAACCAGTAAGGCTGAAGTATATAGAATTCGGGAACTTTTGTAAAACTGCAATTCATACTCCTTGCTTCTGTGAAGCCAGTGATTTGTGGGATGTTGATTAAGTTACTGGATTTTAACAAATACTTTGTAACGTTCCCTTGCTTTGTTCAGATGAATTCATATAAAATATAACCTGTCTGTACCATAATTTTAAAAAATCAATATCCTAACTAATATAAAGGAGAATAAAAGGAAAGTAAACTGCAGTAAGATATCTATTTCAGTATGCAGATGAGCAGGTACAATAACACCATAAATCATAAGATCAGGTGTTTGCATCTATCTGTAAATATAATCAACTGTATAATTTAAAAAGTATATCTGCTACCAGTACAGATGTGTGCATTGGTGAGTAACACTGTGTTGCCATCAGTGTTGTGATTTCTTCCCCAAATTGTGGACAGCTGTTGGTAAAGTTCTGAACAAAATGCACAATAATCAAGAACTGTGGGTTGGAAAAGATTTTTAAAAGGCACTCATAAAGCATTATCTTTCAAAGCCAGTGCTTTTGCCAGACCAAACTAATATCTATATTAAATTTCACTTTGCTAAATCCTCTCTTTTGGTCTGTAGAAATTCTTTTGACTCCTGATTTTCTCTTCTAGGTATTAGCTATGGCTTCCAGCTTTGTGCCATCTGGAAAGATACACCTTCTCAATTATTTAAATGGCTGTCCTTTTTTCTTTTTTTAAAAGTGCAGCCTACAGAAACCGTTAGAATACCAGTACTAATCAATAGAAACATCCTTTGCATCATAGAAATGAGAATTGTATGACTATAGTTTAATAACTACAAAAGTGTATAATTGTGCTATCACAGAACACTCCTTTCTCTTGAGCTGTTCTCTTCCATCATCTGCTGTTTACATTCATTCAGTGCCTGACTTATTAGCAGAACGTTAGTCCTGTCTTGTCTAGTACAGTAGTGACTAGCTATGGTTGGCTGTGGAGCAGTTGAAATGTGTCTTGTGTTACTGAGGAGCTGAATTAAAATGTCAGTTGTTGGACAATTCTTATGTTTCGAACAACTTGGGTATGTGAATCCACTGTAAATTTTATGAAATATAAGTACAGATAAAACATTTCCAAGGAAAATTACCATCTGAATTGAGACGTGCCGTAAGTGTAATGTGCACTGGATTTAAAGACTTAGTATGAAAAAAAGATTTTTTTAAAAGGTCATTAATTTTATTTTGATTACATGTTGCAATGATTTCAGCTGTTTCTTTTTGGCTTGTTAGTGTAGATATTAGGGGAAAAAAGTGTTTTTTTAACAGGGATTTGAACCCTGGACCTAGAAATTTTTAAATTACGTATGTGACTCGAATTATATTTCTGTTGGACTGTGCTGTGCTAGACCCTGAAAAAAACAAAATTGTCTAAAATATGATCTCTTCCCTTAGGATCTAGTTCCTGGATGGTAAATGTTTCAAATGTGGCACAACACATCGTGTGTGGCTGTTTATACCTCTGTGGTAACCACTCCTGGTTTTCAATTAAGATATTATAATCCAGTCATATCCTCTGGGTAAATGAAGGGGTAATTGGAAGTATGTATTTGCCTTGCCTGAGCTAGTACAACCTGTATTCTACCTCTGTCATTGCTGAAGCTGTTCTTAAGGGAAAACCTTGTTTCCCAAGTTCAGACTTCTCCTCTCAGTCTTCGGTAGAGTAGAATGCTTGCTTGTATAACTACTGGACACACATCCTTAATTATTTCTTTTGGATAATTCACTAGAGGAGAATTTTTTGGATCAGAAAGTACTGCCATTTTTAAAGCTCCGATATTTGTTGCCAACTGACCTCCAGAAAGATAGTAACAATTTATACTGCCAGCAGTGTATGAGAGTGCTCTTCTCTTCTTCAAGGGCTGGTGGAGAAAGGGAGGAGCACTTGCAGAAACTTAAAGGAAAATGGAGGAAGACATTGTGGCTGCCATTTCAGTGATGGGTGGTGTAAATTACCTTTGTCTGCGATGAGTGGCATACATTGAGCATTTCTAAAATGATAGAAATAACTAATAGTTTCTTGACAAGTTGGTTTTGAGGACATATACACATATACCCTTAATTCTAATTTTACTTTGCTGATTAGGTGATAAATGGCCTTTCTTTCTTCCTTTCTTGTTGATTACTTGGTGTGGAGTTGGACATTTCCCACTTTTACTGGCCATTTGTATGCATTTTAAATATTTCTTATTTCTCCTTCCAGAAAACTAAGATATATTTAAGGAAATATTTGGATGCCCCCCAACCCCCAGAATGTAGAGTTTGTTAGTTGTAGCATAATTTATCTTCAAAAAGGAGGCTTACTATAATGCAAAAGGCATTTGGACAAAAAGCAACCACATTTTATAGTTCAGTGTGCCACCAATAATAGTTAGCAGTAGTAGGGACACTGACTAATAAGTTTCTTGGCTTCTGGGCCCTCATTTCTTTGTCTCTTTTGCAGCTTGTGGGATCTTTAGTTCCCCAACCAGGGATTGAACCCAGGCCCCGGCAGTGAAATCACTGAGTCCTAACCACTGGACCACCAGGAATTCCCTCATTTCTTTGTCTTTAAAGAGAACAGCTTGAACCTGAATAGGAAAGGCCAAAGGTTTGAGTTCTTGTGCCAGTTCTAATCTGTTGATAGTATCTTATCAGTATTATATTTAGTCTGTTGATAGCTTTGATGAGTTCTTAGACTGTGGGGAAAACAAGTGATGTCATTGATTATTAATGGCACGTGTGTTGCATGTTTGCCATTCCTGGTCTCTGTCAGCTCTAGCTTTCTATGATACCAAGAAACAAAACTTTGGAATCATATTTGAATTGTTCTCTTTTAAGCTGCACTCTTCATTTTGCTCTTGTGTTTGCTTTTTGGGACCTGCTCTCCCATCCTTTCCCCATGCCACTATTACCTTTTACGGAGGAGGCACTGTTAAGGCAATATGCCAGGCAATAGTCTCATTTAATCCTCACAGTAGCTCTAAGATAGTATTCATAGTCTACTAATGTATCTATAAATATGGTATAAAACAAATATAGAGGTGGGCCAAGAAGGGAAGAAAGCTTGTTGGGTGGTGGGGTTTTTGAGTAGTTTTATATGGGCAAAAAACAATGGGGGGTTGTTGGGGAGAAGGCTAGGCCAGTGGCCACAGCTAGGTGATGAAGGGCTACTTGAATTTTATTTGGTAGATTATGCACAACTTTTTTGAAAGATTTTATGAAGAGAAGTAAAGTGGTCAGATTTGTGTTTTAGAAGGATTATTCTGACTGCATTGTGATGGCTTTGTCTCCTTGGCTCTAGTCTTATTCCCCTTTATTAGGCTATTAAAATATGTGTTGAAATGAGGGGTTGAAATGATGGCCTGAACCATGCTGCTCAGAGAAAGGGTATAGGAACAGGTTATAAAGTTAGTTGGGAGGCAGAATTACCAGGGATTAAAATGGGATGTTAGAGTACATCTAAAGCTCAGTGTCTGTATTGGATGAATGATGGAGCTGTTCGTAAAGGTAGAGAACAGATTTCCTATGGAGAACGATGAGTTCAGTTTTTGATGTGTTGAATTTGTGATTCCTGTAGAGATAGCCAGTAAGCCGTTGGAAATATGTGCTTGAATTCAGAGATTTGTAAGTAAAAACATCAGTGTTTAGGTAGTAGTAGGGGAAGAGCCGTAGCTGGGAAGGGGCTCTCCTAATTGAACATGTAACGATGGAAAAATTTTTCAAAGGATGATTTTATTCTTTTTTAGGTTATAACCTTGAGTATATTGTGTCCCTGTGTGTGTTTAGCATTTCTAGTACCCAACCAAATAATTACTGAGATTTTTACACACCTGATACTTGCAGTCACACAACTTGGAGGACTGATTCACCCACCACTGCTTTTTTGATACTACTAAACCTCTAGAACAGTGACTCTGAACCAGCGGTACACCTCCCACCCCACTCCGGACATCTGATAATGTCTGGAGACATTTTTAGTTGTCACAGTGGGGTGGGATGGTTACTGACATCTAGTGGGTAAGGCTAGCAATGCTGCTAAAACATCCCAAGGTGCTCTGGGAAACCCCTCACAAAAAAATTATCAAGCCCTAAATATCAGTAGTACCAAGATTGAGAAACTGCTCTAAAATCTAGATGAGATGAAAGAGAGCTCATCCGTTTTACTAAGGTCCTAGAGATTCTTAGATTTACTAAAAGTAATTTAGCAATCCTTGAAATAGTTGAGGTTCTGCCCTAAGTCTTGTAGTTCAGTAGAAGAGGTAAGGTTCGAAAACAGACGCTTATAGCAGTGCAGAAGTTCTGTGCCTTGGAAGAGTACAACTAATATAGTTTAAATGAGGTGGAAATCTCAGCAGGATGACAGGTTAAGGCCTCATGAGCAGTTAGTATTTAAGCTGTGCTTTGATAAATGCTGAATGGACTTACTTTTAGGTTGAAAGAATTTATACTTTAGAGGAATCACTCTTTCATGTAATTTACTTGAAGGCAAGAGTTTAGAACCAGATTGCTGCTAGCTAAGAAAAAATTATCTCGCTTAAGCCCCTTGAAATTTTTAATCAAAGGACCATGGGCATACTTTGATCCTTGCTAAAAGACTTAAATTTTATACAAAAGTCCTTTATCAGTACACCTTAGATAAATGTTGGGTATTTCTCTCTCTCTTAACCTTGAGAAGTAAAGATGACTCCTTTGAGGGAAGTCATATGGTGTGGCTAATCTTGCAGTATAATGGAATTCGTAGACATAAGCCTGATTCTGGCTTTATTGATAATTGACTGTATACTACAGGCACATCTGTCTCTGGGCTTCAGTTCTATCTGCAAAATGAAGGGGAAGAGAGCCAGTGGTTCTAAGGTCCCTTCCAGATCAAACACTCTTCATAAGAAGTGACCAGACAGTTAAAATTTTGTGCCAGGGTGCACTTAAATACCCATCTAAAGTATAAAGGCTTTAAGCTTTCTCTGTACATCATTTCCTCTTTTTTCTATGTAACTTTAGCAGTCAGACTTTGCACAAGAAAGACCCATTTTTGTGTAGTCGTATCTCCATCTTGTGGCCTTTCAGAATATTGCCACTAAATTTTGTTTTTGTAATTATGGCCATAATTGACATTACCCTTAAAAGCCAGAAACATTTGAATGCTTATTATCTGATGTTGCTGTACTAAATAGTTTTCCCATTTTATCATACCACTTGTTTTTTAAGCCAAGGGTAAAGGTTTCCTACTACCATATTCTAAGTGCAAAGATTATCTGAGATTTGACTGAGTAACAGGCTAATCTTGTGCTACTCTCTAAAAGTAGGAGGCAAGTAGATGTGTTTTCCAGATCTAAGGACTTGGTTCACATTTCTGTGGATGCTTGTGCTGTATGAGTCTGTCCCCCCCTCTTAGATCTTAGTCTCAAAACTTTGGTATGAAGATGCGTTAGAGTTTGTTATGGATTTGAAAAACAAGAAAAAATAACATGTCACGTGAATTTACTTGAGCCAAGAGAATAATTTAGTTACTTTAATAACTACTGTCTTCAGTTTTTTAGTTAGCGTTGTGAACTCTAGTGCCAACAGGAACCTAGGACCTGGACCAAGCAGATAAGGTAAATGAGTAAAACAAGAAACGTAGGCTTTATGTAAAATCTTCTGATTTAAGTATTAGCAACCAAGTTAATTTGGAAAAACAAAAAATTGTTGAGTCAAGTAGATGTGGCCACATGGCTGATTTGACTTTTAGGCCAGGAATTTGGGGCTTATCTACAGAACAGAGGTCTTGAACCAATAAATTAAAAATAGTCTATATTGTTAAATTATATTGAAATCTTACCTGAAGTAAGCAGTCAGTGTAGTGATTTTAAAAACCCAGCTTTCAGAGTTAGGCTGATTTGAGTTTGAGTCACAGTTCCTCAATAACAGTTATGTCACATACATTAAAGCTATAGTGTAACATACTGTACTGCTTGCATAAGGGAAATGATTGACATTTTATGGGGAAATGATTAACATTTTATGGAAACCCACTCTGATCATATAGTGTTTTTTTTTTTTTTTTTTTTTTTTTTTTTGCGGTAGGCGGGCCTCTCACTGTTGTGGCCTCTCCCCCTGCAGAGCACAGGCTCCGGACGCGCAGGCTCAGCAGCCATGGCTCACGGGCCCAGCCGCTCCGCGGCATGTGGGATCCTCCCAGACCGGGGCACGAACCCGTGTCCCCTGCATCGGCAGGCGGACTCTCAACCACTGCGCCACCAGGGAAGCCCCATATAGTGTATTTTTTTTGCAGTGGTCTATTCCACTTCCCTGTGCCTGTCTTTAGTCTCTGTTTCCCTTACCAGGCTCCTTGGATTTAGAAATTTACACACATGCAGTAGGAAGTTTCTTGATTAAAGTGGGTGTTTAATTTGTATGGTTAAAAGAACAAGCTTTGTTACAGAAGTAAAGATTCCAAGGTAGGATGTGGGAATTTGAATTTGTAACCGGCAGAATGATTCTGGTGTATAGCCAGGTTTGGAACCCAATCTTGGATTTTACGACACTGCTTCTCCAGATTTATCCCTACTCTCTTGAACATTGTTTCTCAGACATCTTTATGGGCTCCTACTCTTTTACTTCTGAAATGAGATTATCACTTCACACCACTAGAATAGCTATAAACAGAAAGGCAGTAAAAAGTATTGGTGAGGATGTGGAGAAACTGGAACCTTAAAACATAGCTAATGGAAATGTAAATGGTCTGGCCACTTAGGGAAACAGTTGAGCAACATGTTAGTTTTCCCCTACTACTGTAACAAACTACAAATTTAGTGGCTTAAACAACACAAATGTATCATCTTTGTTCTTGAGACCGAAAGTCTGAAAGGGGTTTCACTCTGTTAAAATCAAGATGATGGTAGGTATAGTGGCTCCTGTCTACCTGAAATTTTAGCATGTGACCTTATTTAGAAATAGGGTCTTTGCAAATGTAATTAAGATGAGGTCATACTCAATTGGGGTGGACCCTAAATGACTAATGTCCTTATAAAAGAAGAGAGCATACATACACACAGAAGACCATGTGAAGATAGAGGCAGACATTAGAGTTATGCTGCCACAAGCCAAGAAACACCTGAGGCCACCAGAAGCTGGCAAAGGCAAGGAAATATTCTGCTCCAGAGCCTAGAGGGCATGGCCCTGCCGACATTCTGATTTTGGACTTCCAGCCTCCAGTACTTCGAGAGAATACATTTCTGTTGTTTTAAGCCACTGAGTTTGTGGTAATTTGTTAAGGCAGCTCCGGGAAACTGATACAACAGGACTGTGTTTCTTCTAGAGGCTCAAGATGATAATATGTTTCCTTGCCTTTTCAGCTTCTAAGACCACTTGCATTCCTTGGTTCATGAGCCTTCATCTTCAAAGCCAGCAGCATAGCATCTTTAAGTCTCTCGTGTCTGTGCTCTTAATCACAACTTCTCTGACTCGTAAGGACCTGTGTGATTACAGGGGGCCCACCCAGATAATCCTGGTTAATTTTCCCATCTCAGGGTCTTACATCTGCAAAGTCCTCTTTTCATGTAAAATAACATATTAAAGGTTCCTGAGATTAGAACATGGACAGCCTCTGGGGGCCATTATTCTGCCTACCACAGGCAGTTTCTTTAAAAAGTAAAACATGTACCCCAGTGTTCATTGCAGCACTATTTATAATAGCCAGGACATGGAAACAACTTAAATGTCCAATGACAGATGAATGGAAAAGAAGATGTGGCACATATATACAATGGAATATTACTCAGCCATAAAAAAGGAATGAAATGGGGTCATTTCTAGAGATGTGGATGGACCTAGAGTCTGTCATACAGAGTGAAGTAAGCCAGAAAAAGAAAAATATCATATATTAACACATATACGTGGAATCTAGAAAAATGGTGCAGATGAACCTATTTGCAGGGCAGGAATAGAGACGTAGACATAGAGGACAGACATGTGGACACGGGGCAGGGGAGAGGAGGGTGGGATGAAAGTGAAACATATTTGCCATACGACCAAGCAGTCCCACTTCTAGGTATCTACCAGAAAAAAACTAAAGCCTATGTCTGCACACATACTTGTATGCAGTAATCATAGCAGCATTGTTTATAATAACCAGGAAGTAAATACAGTTAAAATGCCCATCAAGTGGTAAATGGATAAACAAAATGTGGTATATTCATACAGTGGAGTACTGTTCCACTATGACACAAATTGCAATATGGATGAACCTCAAAAACATTATGCTGTGTGAAGGAAGTCTAGTCCAAAAGATCACATTTATTGTATGAAATGTTCAGAAATGGCAAGTCTTTAGAAAGAAGGTAGATTTAGTGGCTGGCTTGGAGTAGGTAAGGGGATTTATCTCAGCTGTGCACAAGGGATTTTGGGGGTGTGATGTGAGTACTCTAAAGCTGAATTGAGGTGATGATTTCACAACCCTATAAATAGTTTAAAACCATTGAGTTGTACACTTAAAATAGGTGAATTTTATAGTATGTAAATAATACCTCAAGAGGGCTGTTTAAGATAAAAATAAATGAGAGGGATGTAAGGGGATAGGCTCATACACCTAAATGTAATAAAACTTCTAGAAGAAAGCAAAAATCTAAATGTTAGTGGTCTTGGGTTAGGCAAAGATTTGTTAGATATTACCCTGAAAAGCATGATCCACAAAAGAAATTCATCAAAATGTATAACTTCTGCTGTATGAAAAACACTGTTGAGAAAATGAAAAAAGCCACAGACTGGGAGAAATCCTCTGCAACATACATAACTCGCAAAGGACATGTATTCATAGTAACTTAAATCTCAATAATTGGAACCCAGGATTTTTTTAAGAGCAAAAGATTTCAACAGCACCTTTACCAACAAAGATAATATGGGTAGCAAAGAAGTACATGAAAAGATGTTCACCATTATTTAGGGATATGTAAATTAGAACTGCAGTGCAATGTCAGTACACATCTATTAGAATGGCATAAATTTTAAAAGTTGATAGTGCCAAACACTGGTTTGGATGCAGAACACCTGAAACTCTTGTACACTTAACTAATGATCCAGTATCCCCTCTCCTACGTATTTATTCAAGGGAAAGAAAAACTTATGTTCACACAAGAACCTGTACAGAAATTGTTTGTGGCAGCTTTATTCATAATCTCCAAAAACTGGAAACACCCAAATGCCCTTCAACAAAAGTATAAACCATGGTACATCCATACAATGGAGTACTACTCAGCAATAGCAAGGAATGAAGTTGATACAGTAGTGTGGTGAATCTCAAAGGCATTGTGCTGAATGAAAGAAGCCAAGAAAATGGGAATGTATTGTGTGATTCCATTTATGTGGTATTCTTGAAAAGGCAAAACTATGGGAAACAGAAAACATTAATGGTTCCCTGGGAGTGGTGGTAGAGCTGAACTACAAAGGGTCATGTGGGAGACTTTTGGGGTGATAGAACCATTGTGTTTCTTGATAATTGTGGTCGTTAGGTGACTATACGTATTTGTCAAAACTCAGAACTATATGCCTGAAGTTAGTTTTATATAGGGAATTCCTTGGCGGTCCAGTGGTTAGGACTTGGTGCTTTCGCTGCTGTGGGTCTGGGTTCGATCCCTGGGTAGGGAACTAAGATCCCACAAGCCATGCAGCCAAAAAAAAAAAAAAAGAAAAAGAATTAAAAAAAGTTTATGTGAACTTTTAAGTTTTTTTTGTTTTGTTTTAGCTAAGGAAAATTTTTTTTCCCTAAGAAAGTAAATTGACCCCCCAAAACGGCTGGAAAATAAAGGAGCAACTAATAGTTGATACAAATTAGAAAACTGCAAGCTGGTGGACTTGAATACACTATGACAATGATTATATTAAATCTGAACAGACTAAATACTCTGATTACCAAATTAAAGGAACAAGACTCTTATGCATTTGCTGTTTATAAAAAGACACTTTAAATATAAGGTCACAGAAGTTCAAAGTAAAGGGTGGTAGAAGATACACCATGCAACATTGATTAGAAGAAAACAGTGTGTCTATATTGATAAAGTAGATTTTAAGGCAAGGAATATTACAGCAAAGAGGGACATTTCAAAATGATAAAAGGATCAATTCATCAACTCATAACAGTCCCCAATATTTATGCTGTTAATAACATAACTTGAAAATACAGAAGCAAGCATTGACAGAACTGAAGAGCAAGAAGAAACACTTCCAAACTTTCTTTGAGGCCAACAAACCTTATTGATAAGAAAACCTATCAAGAATATTATAAGGGAAAAAAAGGGTGTGTTAGAGTAAGACTTCCTGACATATCGTTTGAACACACCTAAAGGAGGTGAGAGTACACTTGCAGCCAAGAATGGAAAGGCCACCAACTGAGATAGGGAAAGCTACAGGTGAAGCACATTTTGTGGGGAAAATCAGATAGCTAGTTTTGGATATGTTTAATTTGAGCTGTCTACTAGAGATGCTTTGGCATTTAGGAGTGATTTCTAGGCTAGAGACAGAAATTTGGGAGTTGGCAGCATTAAATCCATAAGATTATATATAGATTGAGGTCACCTAGAGAATGTAGAGAAGACAATGAAGTACCATCTTGATGTGCAAGGCCCTCCTCTCCAACCCCGGCTTCCACATTTACACAAAGCATACTTTGTTTTACCATAGCAAACTGCCTGTGGTTTGGGAAATCATGAATGTAAACTCCTTTGCATTCCAGGTGTTAGCACATAGGTGTTGAAATATTTATTGAAATAGAACTGATTTGTGCTTTGAATAGGCAACTATTATGTTCATAAGAACTATAGAAAATTTTAGATTCACGATGGAATTCTTAAAATATTATTTAATTTTCTAATCAAGTTCTTTTAACTTCTAAAAGCTTTT
Organism: Mesoplodon bidens; assembly: GCF_964165515.1. Classification (NCBI taxonomy): domain Eukaryota; kingdom Metazoa; phylum Chordata; class Mammalia; order Artiodactyla; family Ziphiidae; genus Mesoplodon; species Mesoplodon bidens. Next base: position 60,643,949 of record NC_138161.1, on the reverse strand, counting down.
TGGTTGTTTACAGTCAAATGATGTTCTAATTTACTTGATATTTCTACATAACTCTATGTTTATGCCTTTGGTACTACACGTTCTTTACTGAATTATATTTACAAGTTGATGATATTACTCTGATATATTTAGAATATCCACATCTTAGAATAATTTGGAGCTAAGTGATCAGGATTACAGAAGTGTTCCATTTCAATCAGACATATCATGTTCAGGAGAGTTAAACTGTATCTGAAGGTGAATTTTGCTGACAAAGTTATATTTAATAGACATTTTAAAATTCTGTTTCTAGCATATGCTGACAGTCTGGTAATAATAAAAATTGATTATAAACAGCAAGGTCCTACTGTATAGCACAGGGAACTATATGCAGTCTCCTGGGATAAACCATAATGGAAAAGAATATTAAACAAAGAATGCATATATATGTATAAAGCGGAGTCACTTTGCTGTACAGCAGAGATTGGCACAATATTGTAAATCAACTGTACTTCAATTTAAAAAATCAAACTTGATTAATTTCTTTCTTAAACAGCTACCGAACCATACTCACAGTATTCTAATTCAGTTTTAAAACTTGTCAGTATATATGTGCATAGAAGAATATTGGAAGACTGTATATGTCTAACTCGTTTCTGTGGTGTTGGGTTTGTTTTTGTTTTGTTTTTAATCAAGACACTTTTTTAAAATTAGGCATGGAAAGATTAAGCTGCTTATTCCCTAATGATTCAATATTATATTCTGTATTTAGTCTTGATCTGCCCACCCTAATGGAATTTTTTTTAGTAGTTACCTTTTATTAGTTTCAGTCTACCACACTGCACCATGACCACCTTTTCCTTCTGTATGAAGTCATGAAATACCTGGTTATTATCCTTTTAAAACTTATACATATACTTGAAGCATGGTAATTACCTAGAAATTATTCTTAAACTCTTAAAAACTCAAGTTATTTCACTTATTATCTAGAAGCTTAACTTCCTAAATTCTGAAGTTTTTCTTTATTGTTGTTTACTATTAGATTTCATAATGTAATTTTTCAATCACTATTAAAATACAGAGACTGGCTTTTAAGTGCAGTGGAGTAATTTTTTTTTTTTCCATGTGGCATGTGGGATCTTAGCTCCCCAACCAGGGATCAATCCCGTGCCCCCTACAGTGGAAGCGAGGAGTCCTAACCACTGGACCGCCAGGGAATTCCCCTGGATTAATTTTTAAATGGTGTGTTCTAAATATAATCAATATAATAAGCTATCTTATATTTAAAATAAATTACAGCACCCAATCTGTGGTACAATACTAAAGAGTAGCATTAGGCTGAGTGAAGTAAGCCAGATAGAGAAAGACAAATACTGCATAGTATTACTTGTATGTGGAATCTTAAAAAAAAAAAAAAAAAAAAAAGTTAAGCTCATAGAAACAGAGAGTAGAAAAGTGGTTTCCAGGTGGGGAAGATAGGGAAAGGTTGGTTAAAGGGTACAAACTTTCAGCGATAAGGTGAATAAGTTTGGAGAATCTAAAGTATAACATATTTGATAACACCGTATCGTATAATTTAAATTTGCTAAGAGAGTAGAACTTAAATGTTCTTACCAAAAAAAAAAAAAAAGGTAGGTGATGGATGTATTGATTAAGTGGGAGGAATCCTTTTTACAAAAAAAGAAGAAGAGACTGTGCAGGTAAGATGTGATCCCTGTATTTTAAGGTGAAATGTCATTTACCTCAGCCTTAAAGAAGAGAAAGCCAGGGTGTGCTTTAATGAAAAGGGAAGTTTTTCTGTGAATGAGATGTAACCTAGTAAAGAAGACATGACTCAGTACTTCCCTGGTGGCGCAGTGGTTAAGAATCCGTCTGCTGATGCAGGGGACACGGGTTTGATCCCTGGTCCAGGAAGATCCCACATGCCATGGAGTAACTAAGCCCATGCACCGCAACTACTGAGCCCACGTGCCACCATTATAGAAGCTCTCGCGCCTTGAGCCTGTGCACCTCAACAAGAGAAGCCACCGCAGTGAGAAAGCTGCACACTGCGAAGCCTGTGCACAGCAACAAAGAGTAGCCCCCGCTCGTGGCAACTAGAGAAAGCCCACGCGCAGCAACCAAGAGCCAATGCAGCCAAAGATAAATACAAATTAAATAAATAATTTTTTTAAAAAAAGAGACATGAGTCATGAAGGGAATTCATTTTAGTCAAATACTTGGGAAGAAGGCCATATTTACTTCATATTTACTCATGTGGCTAGAAATTGAAAGAGAATATAACAAATCTATTTTTTACTAAGATGCCTGCATCTTAAAATTTTGTGTGGCTGCTAAGAAACTCAGTGTGCTTACATTTTAAGAAAACATGCAAGATATACACAAGGGTGGTCGGTCACAGTAATGAATAATGAAAAACAGTAGCATACAAATGAAATAATTGAGGCAGGAAGGCTAAAGTTCCAAATGAATATAATGGTCTGTAATCAGGTTTTTTTGTTCTTTAAGAACTGTAATACATTCTGGAGGTTTCTGATTATCTTATTAACATTTCAGAGAATATTGTTATAAAAATTATCCACAAACCACACATTGTTTGAATGTGCTTTTAAACATTTTTCTGTATGTTAACAAAAGTTGGAGATACATATATATATCCCCAGGAAACAATATATCAATGTCTTTCTAATATAAATGTATCATGCTTTATTTAATTAACCAGTCCCCTAATGGTGGACACTCAGATTTTTTTCTTTTCCTTTTTTTTTTAACCATTATAAAAGTGATGATTAGCTTTCTTGTTTAGTCATTTCTGTAACAGAGAGCTTTCAAAACCTCTGTGCATATGATGTAAATGGTTAATTAGGGTGCATTGTTTGTATTTTCCTGCTATTGACTAATGCAGTTGTGATGTGGAACTAGCACCTAGTGGTAGGACATATGTCATTTTCTAGCTGCTTGGTTGGCATCAGATTGTTTTATTTTTGAACTCATTTTTAGTTTGATTTGACAATTTTTTTATAAGATACTATTTTTTTAATTTATATTTTGGCTGCGTTGGGTCTTTGTTGCTGCGCCCAGGTTTTCTCTAGTTGCGGCTAGCGGGGACTTCTGTTCGTTGCAATGTGCGGGCTTCTTATTGTGCTGGCTTCTCTTGTTGCGGAGCACAGGTTCTAGGTACGCGGGCTTCAGTAGCTGTGGTGCGTGGGCTCAATAGTTGGGGCGCCTGGTGGGATCTTCCCGGACCAGGGATTGAACCTGTGTCCCCTGCAGTGGCAGGCGGATGACATTGTTTTCTTTAAATGTTTTTATGACCCACTGTTAAGAGATTTTTTTTTTAATTTTTTTAAACTTTTTATTTTATATTGGAGTTTAGTTGATTAACAATGTTGTGTTAGTTTCAGGTGTGTTAAGGTTTTTAAGAAGGCAAATAGTGTATATAAGCAACTCTACAAATGATAGTGCTGGTGATAATAGGAAGAAAAATTGTGTAGATGCTGTTTTTCAGGTTTGTCTTGTCACTTTTGATCAACCTTTAGCATGTGGTGGTGAGATTGATTTGAGTGCTTAAAAATTTGTTGACAGCTCTGTAGGCAAATCAACTTCATTACCATGAGTGAAACTTTTTAGTGGTTATCCCTTTTCCGGTGGAACCGATTGTTTTGGTTAAGTATGGTTACTCAGCAATGCTACTGTTGTGTTCTTGATAAGTAGTTTTCAAGCTGGGGTTTGTTTTGTTTGCTTGGTTGGTTTTGTTTTGTTTCTGAAATGTAGATTCCCATGTTCCATTTCCAGAGACTGCTTCTGAAGGGGGTGGGGGTGGGGCGTCCAGGAATCTCGATTTGGTCGCCACCCTCTGTGACTCTGGTGTATGTGGTTCCTGTGTCCAGTGACCAGAATACACGTGATTCTTGCATATTTTGATTATTTTCTTAGAATAAATTCCTAGAGTGGGGATACTTTGACAAAGGAGGTGTACTTTTTAGGCTTTTTAGTACATAGTTGTAGATTGTCTTCCAGAGATATTGTATCTATTTACATCCCTGCCAGCAGAGTATAAATATCTTACTTGCCACCCCTTTGCCAATTAGGTATCATCAGTCTTTTTGATCAGTAATAGATGTCTTTAAATTTTTCTGAAAATTTCAACATTTATATGTAGATTATTATTATTATTGTTTACTGTATTTGTCTCTAAATGTATACAATTGTATGAAAGCTAGCAGTTGGAACCTGGATGGAATGACTGGCAAAATCTGCTTATAAATGGTGATCTTCATAGGAGTGTAAGGTTACTGTGAAAGGGTTGGATTTATCAGTCATGTAAAAAAGACTTGGTACCCTTTTAATATGTCCATCTTAACAAATGAAGCTAATTATATTTTATTGAGTACATTTTGGTTTGTTCCAGTAGCCGGATCGAGCTGGGAGATGTGACACCACACAATATTAAGCAGTTGAAGAGATTAAACCAGGTGATCTTTCCAGTCAGCTACAATGACAAGTTCTATAAAGATGTGCTGGAGGTTGGCGAGCTAGCAAAACTTGGTATGATATGGTTTTCTTCTTCCCTTCATTTGTTTATTCATGTTCTTGACCTCTAGTTTTTAATATCAGGGCAAAAAAAGAGTTAACTGATTTAATCTCCTTGTTTTACAAGTGAGGAAATGGGGGTGATCCAGGTTCTGAGAAAAATCAAGATAAAATAAAATACTTGAATTTCAAAAGGAAATGCTAAATATCTTTTCTTATTTAGGCTGTGTCTGTGTTTTCACATATTTAAGAGGGGTCTTAAATTCTTAAGGTATAGGATATTTTTGAGGCTATTGATACTCAGAGTACCTGATAAAATTTAATTAATGCTAATAACAATTTAGTCGTTGTACAAGGGGAGGGAAAGATTCAGTAAAATGTGTTATTCTGTCTGCTAAACTTTGTATCTTTATATTTTCCGTGGCAGCCTATTTCAATGATATTGCAGTAGGGGCAGTATGCTGTAGGGTGGATCATTCACAGAATCAGAAGAGACTTTACATCATGACACTAGGATGTCTGGCACCATACCGAAGGCTAGGAATAGGTAAAATTATTTGTGGTTTTTGGTTTTGTTTTTTTCTTTAAAGAAGCATAAATACATTGGTACTGTTCCTGACCCCACTAAGGCAATATTTCTTCTAGGAATACTGGGAAAGGGTTACTGAATTATATAAAGTAAGGTGGAAAAGAACTATTTTATATGTCAATTGAACATAATTCAGTTGAAAGCCCTATATATAAATAGATTTGTTACTGATACCCCTTTTGCTTTTTCTGTTTTCCTTCTTCCTGGAAGGGCTGTATATAAAGATTGCTTGTCTGCTAGCAGTTTTAAACACAGTAGGTAGTGTAGAGAGAAAAAAATTGTGGAAAATCAGGATGTCTGGTGTTTACCTCAAATTCTGTTAGGACTCAGTAAGATGTTTAGTTTAAAGATTGATTTTTATGAGATTACTTATTTGTTGTTTGTCTTGTTAATAGGAACTAAAATGTTAAATCATGTCTTAAACATCTGTGAAAAAGATGGCACTTTTGACAACATCTATCTGTAAGTAAAGTCATATTTAATGATCTTATCTAAAGAATTTAATAAATTGGCAATAGAAATCTTTACTAGAAAATTTAAAATCTGGTCACTTATTGTCTTTGGGAAATACCATGGAAGTGGTAGTTATGAAGTTTGTTTTAATAATAGATGAGGAGCCTGTGATAAAACATTCTTGTTTTGCTTTATTACATTGGGGTGGGAGCTCCAAAGTCACATATGTGAAACCAAGATTAAAACTCAAATCTTCAGAATTTAAGAAATTAAATACCATTAATATTACTTTTATCATGCCATCTGTTTGCACTCTGAGTTTTGTTCAAGGCTCTCAGTGACATGCTCATTAGTAGTAGAATATAATCATCAAAATCAGAGAGTACCTAGCTGATTTATACTTGAATCTTAAGAGTAAAGCTAAGGTGGCAACTATGGATTCTTTTTCTTTTTTTTTTCATTGAAGTATAGTTGATTTACAATGCTGTGCCAATCTGCTGTACAGCAAAGTGACTTATACACATACATACATTCTTTTTTTTTTTTTTTTGCGGTACGCAGGCCTCTCACGGTTGTGGCCTCTCCCGTTGCAGAGCACAGGCTCCAGACGCGCAGGCTCAGCGGCCATGGCTCACGGGCCCAGCCGCCCCGCGGCATGCGGGATCCTCCTGGACTGGGGCACGAACCCGTGTCCCCTGCATCAGCAGGTGGACTCTCTACCACTGCGCCACCAGGGAAGCCCCCATACGTTCTTTTTAAATATTCTTTTCCATTATAGTTTATCCCAGGAGATTGAATATAGTTCCCTATGTGGATTATTTATAATACAGATATTGAGATTATTCTCATTTTCACTTTGGCATTGGGAGAGATTAAATTATATAATGCTGTTTTGAGGAGTAATTGAGAAAGCACAAATTATTTTCAAAAGCTAACATGCTTTTTATCAGTCAGAAAGATATATTCAGGCATTTGAGACCCTAGGTTTTGTTCGTTTATTTTTTAATGTGTTACTATGGTCTTTGAATCATCCCTGTAGTTACTTATGCACTTTTAATTACAGGAACCTTTTCTCCTCTTGAAATAAAAAATGTTATGATACTTTAACCTTTGTTGATTTTAAGAATAAACGCTGTTCCTGCATCTCCTAATCTCAGCTAGCTGTCTTCCAAATGTTAGATTAAGAGTTAGGTTAGAGGGCTTCCCTGGTGGCGCAGTGGTTGAGAGTCCGCCTGCCGATGCAGGGGACACGGGTTCGTGCCCCGGTCCGGGAAGATCCCACATGCCACGGAGCGGCTGGGCCCGTGAGCCATGGCCGCTGAGCCTGTGCGTCTGGAGCCTGTGCTCCGCAATGGGAGAGACCACAACAGCGAGAGGCCCGCGTACCGCAAAAAAAAAGAGTTAGTTTAGAAGTATAAATTTGTCATCAAAAGTTTCTCTGAAATGAATACCTAATCTTTGTTGATAACTAGTAATTGTAAAGAGAGTCTAACAAATGTCTGCAGTATTCCAGCTCCAACCAACAGCTATCTGTGGAGGACACATAAAAGCTGATGGAATCTTAATTTTTTTTTTCCCAATACCCTCTTGTATCTCAGGCATGTCCAGATCAGCAATGAGTCTGCAATTGACTTCTACAGAAAGTTTGGCTTTGAGATTATTGAGACAAAGAAGAACTACTATAAGAGGATAGAGCCCGCTGATGCTCATGTGCTGCAGAAAAACCTCAAAGTCCCTTCTGGCCAGAACGCAGATGTGCAAAAGACAGACAACTGAACAAATTACAGATGAACTTTCTTGCACTTGCTTGTCGCCAAATAAAAGAGAGGCCCATTGATTCCCCCCCCCTTTTCTTTTAAACCTTTCCCCCTTCCTTGTTCTTGTGTTTCCTCCTTTCAAAACTTCCTTCCCTTTCCTCTAAAAGTTTTAAACTTTTAAGGACTTATTAATCATGTTTGGATTGTTTTAGTTTTCTTATTTTTGTGAGGTGGTTTGATTGTAGGAAGGAGAAGGTATAGATCTGTTTAGTTTCACAGTTAAGATATATGGTCCCAAAAACTTGAGTGTCAATTTCATTTTTTTTTTTAATGTCCTGCTTTCACATTGAAGGGCAGAGCCTACAAAATATTGTATATTTCAAAGGACAAGAAGCAGCAGCAGCAATATCTTGTTCTCTGACTCATAGACAAGTTTAGTGTGTTTGTGGTACTTTGGGGTTTTCAAGATTTTGTGGGATACTAATCCCTATACATTGCCTTCACTCCACCTTTTGTCCTTCTGAGTATTATCTCAGGAGTTGGACCATTGTTATCCTTGTAAGAAATACTAAGTTTATTTTGTTCTGTTAAGCAGTTATTTCTTCCTTCCTCGCTGGTGGCTGATGGTGGTTGGGACAGTCTGAGTAGGTAGTATTATACTTTGGTCTCAGCATTTGAGTTAAACTGCTTTTTGCTAATGGGTGGGCTGGTTGTTAGCAGGTTTATTTTTCCTGCTGTTGATTGTTAGAAGTGGCATTAACTTTAGGAGTGTGGGCTGGTGAGATTAATTTTTTTTAATATCCCAGCTAGAGATAATGGCCTTTAACTGACCTAAAGAGGTTTGTTGTGATTTGCTTTTTTTCTCCTGTCCTTTTTCTTCAGTAAATCCACAATAGTTAGTCAGACCTTAAAAATGGAGTTGATGTCCTTATAGGTCAATGCCCCTAAATAAAACTGAAGCAGGTGTTGTCTCTTGGACATATTAAAAAATACCTAAAAGGAAGCTTAGATGGACTTGTGGCACAATAAATGCATTTAATGTCAGCTAATGCAGACGGTTAGAAGTGTGGCCACTGAGCATTTGATTTTAGAGGAAGGAATATCTAGACAGTATTTTTGAGAATAACATAGCTGTGCTAATTGCTTATCTGTTGGAGAACATCCCAGATTTGCTTACATTCTGTGCCTGTGATACTGAGTTTAAGGATTTGGGGGTGGGGGAATTATTAAACATATTGCTTCTATTCTTGGAAAAAGTAGGAGTCTAGAAGTGTTAATAACGCAAATGTCACTGTGACCTCCTCTACTGACAGGACTGGTTTATGCCAGATCGTTTCCTGGCACATAGGGAGTGGCTTTGACGAGTCGATAACTTTTTGTAAGATAGAAGACATCTGAAATTTTCATGTTTTCCTCCATAATCCCATCTTCAATATTTAAAATTTTCTACATTGCCAATACTGGTGGCCCAAGAAATGTTTTCATTAGACTTTAAAACAATGCACAGAGCTTGAATTTTCTGTCATTTGACTTTAAAAGGAAGATTGATTCATAATATTTATCCTCTTATGTAAATTCTGGCATAAAATTTTCATCTCTTCAAATATGTTGAATGACACAATTATTTTACACAATGTTTATGCACATTTTATAATCTTAAGTTCTTATTTGAGAATGTAAAAATACAAGGTACAATAGACTTCAGCAGTCTTAGTTGAGTGCCAAGAATAATATAGAAAAGGAAGATAGTTGATAAATGAGTTTATAGGGTTATAATCTTAAGATAGTAAAAATGTAGAAAGACCATGCTGGTTTCTTGGGTATCAGTTTCTTAAGCAGTCCAAATCTAAGCTTAGAAGAAGTTTAGCATTAAGCACCTTTACCTTCATGGATAAGCTTCAGCTTGCTCTTGCCAAGAGAAGAGTGCTTGAGTTACAGAAGGCATAATTAGTTTGAAGATTCAGCCTTTTTGTAAACTTCGCATATCAGAATAGATTTTGATATATAAATGAGTTTTGTGAGATGACACTGCCTCTATTTCTATAACCATTTCACCTGGACTATCTTATCAGTCCTATGAATGTATCCCTGAATGTGGTTAATGAAAACCGAATAGCTGCCTCATGACAATTAAGTACATATTATTTATGGAGGAAAAAATATTAAATTTTGAATTGAGTGTGTAGGCTCCCTATCATTTTAGTGTTTCTTTTTCCACAGTAGTCACTGACTTTAACCTAAATTGTAAGTGTTTGTAAAGGGTGAATTGTCCTACATCAAACTTACATGAAATAATTCCATCCACTTATGGAGGAGGAGGAGGATGTAGAAGAGGTAGAAGCTGGGCACTAGTTCGTGTGCCTGTGAGTCAGTAAAGACTGAAATAATGTCCCATGTTCAGTTGGTTATTTTGATAAAAATTATTATTGAGGTAAAACAATTCTATTAACTGGAAGATCACAGGATATATCCATCATATTTTTCAGGGCAGATAGTTTTTTTCTGTAGGGCAAATAGATAAACATTATATTGTATGGTAATTGCATTTAGGTTCTAAAGAAAAGAATCTGCAGAGAAATCTATGCAATATATAATTTGTCCAGATTAGTTTTCATTTGGGGAAAGAAGTTCTGAGATATCCCCAAAGTGGCTTACTCATCAATTGAAAGTCCTCCAAAAATAGAATTATTGGGAAACCATGACATACGGGGTGGAAAAGAAAAGCTCCCTCAGTTTTTTGGAGGGAATAACTTTAAAAATACTTAAATAGCTGAGTTTACTTGGTGCAGTTAAGATTTAAATTTGTTGATTTTAACATTGCTGTTACATCTGAAATAAACTTACATGATGTTCTGGTAGTAATCTGTGATGTCTGGTAAATGTCAAAGAAATGTAAATGCATTGTGTTGAATTCTGAGATCAGCAGCTATATGTAGTTATTGTTTACTGTTGCCCATACTGGTTTATGTACTTTCACTTTTCTTTAAGACCTAACTTAAAACTAATTAAAATAGGCCAAGTGTAATCAAGGCCTCCTAATTCAGACCTTTTGGAACTTGCTAGAAACACTGCCTGGTATCTGCAGTTCAGTCCCAATGAGAGAAAAAATAAGATCTGAAGAGCTGTCTTACTGTTACTATATTTTGAATGCAATTGTTAAAAGCACCTGACACTTTAGGCTGTAAGCTAATTAGCAGTGTGCATTGACTAGAGAGAACATATATTAAGATTTTTTTCTTTCCGTTAACAGTGAGGAAGGCGTTTAGTTGAGTGAGTTGGGAATTGCTTTTTAAGTTTTTTCTGAGTACCAAACAAAGATGAATTTAGAATTTTGTCTTTAACAAAATTAACTCAATATCTTAATCAAAAGTGTTAGGATTTTGCTTATTCCATTCAAGAAACAATGGGTGATCTTTGCCCAATGTGTCTTAATCATATCATCCCCAAATTTAACAGCTTAAAACAATGAACATGCATCATCACCCAGTTTCTGAGTCAGGAATCCAAGGGCAGCTTAGTTACATGGTTCTGGCTTAAGGTCTCATCGGGTTAAAGGACTGTCAGCCAGGGCTGGAGAAGCCACTTCTGAGATGACTGACTCACTTGGTTGTTGGAGGGATTCAGTTCCTCACTATGTGGGTGTCTCTACAGGGCTGCCTGAGTGACAGCTGGCAGCTGACTTGCCCCAGAGTGAGTGATCCAAGAGAGTAAGCAGAAGCCATACTCCTGTATGACCTACCTTCAGAGTGACATACCTATTACTTCTGCATATTGCATTGGTCACACAGACCAGCCATTGTACTAGCCTGGTAGTATGGGAGGGGAATAGACAAGGATATTAATACCAGGAGGTGGGAATCAGTGGACCTGGCTACCATGTCATGTTTGGAGGAAATGTCAGACTTTATTGACAACCAACACAGGGAAGTTGGAAAGGTTCTGTTAATCTTACTCTTTGAAGGGCTTAATTTCCTAAATGAGGGTTAGAAAACATTGCACTTTACCGTTATTCAGAATGTTAAAGAAGGGACTTCCCTGGTGGTCCAGTGGCTAAGATTCTGTGCTCCCAGTGCAGGGGGCCCAGGTTCGATCCCTGGTCAGGGAACTAGATCCCGCGTGCCACAACTAAGACTCGGCGCAGCCTAATTAATTAATTAATTAATTTTGGGAAAAAAAGAATGTTAAATAGGAAGTGGACCTAAAAGTTCTGCTCTTATGGTTGGGTTTTCAACTGCATGGGCTCACTAATCTGTCTCCCAGGTTGGTGCTTTTCTAGTTGTGTGATCTGAACATTCCTGGGAAGTTGAGTACTATGGGCATGAGTAGGAGTGATGAGCCTTTGAGAATTTTTCAGGGAATAAACCATATGACAGAGGGTCCTGAATGCTGTACTACAGGAATTTAGTCCTAGTTTAAGATACAGCCAAGTAGCATAGCCATATGGAAAAAAAGGCTTGAGTCAGATTTTTAAATGTATCGATAGGTATAGCTATCTTGATAGAACGTTGAGGAATGTAAAGAGAATACGTAATCTGTTACTGGGGCAGAAGTCCTCAACCTTTTCAATTCTCTAAAACAATTCGGTAAAAAGTATCTAGAATCAAAGCCTACTCCAAGAATAACTGGGAGCATAACGCTAATATGAAACAGTCACCGCTTAAACAGGCTGGAATTTAAATCTCAAAGACTTATAGCCTGTTTTTATATTAATTTGTGACGGAAGCTTAAATCCAACGTTTGGGAGAATAGTCTTGTGCAGGGATATTTGGAGTGAGTGAACTTGGAATTAGTTATTCCTGATATACTGAAACTAATCTGCCACATAGCTGAGGGGAGCCTCTTCGTCCTGATTTTTACTCTTATTTATTTACTGTCTTCAAGAACTCAAGACATACTTGGGACTTCCCTGGTGGCGCAGTGGGTAAGACTCTCCGCTCCCAATGCAGGGGGCCCAGGTACGTTCCCTGGTCAGGGAAGTGGATCCCATACGCATGCTGCAACTAAGAGTTCGCATGCTGCAACTAAGGAGCCTGCCCACCTGCCGCTACTAAGACCTGGTGCAACCAAATATTTTTAAAAACCCTCAAGACATCCTTTATAAAGGAATCTAAGTAGTATAAATTAAATCACGTTAAATGGCTGTACCCTCAAGAAGATAACTGATTATAATGTTTTCCTTTGTTTCTTTGACCAAACTTAGTTCATCTTTTATAAACCGTACTGGCAATATCAAAAGTTCTCTATAAAGATTTAAACAATCTTAAATCCTATCTGTCACTAGTAATCTCTATACTAAAGTGAAAACTGTATACTAAAAACAGGTACCACAAGTATAACTGCTTATGCAGGTGCAATTTGAATATACAACTTGAAATAATTAGTATATAGAGCAGTAAAATCTGGTAAGATGAAGGCTTTCTTATAGCAGTCTAAAAGCAGTTTAATGACTATCCTTACCATCTTCCAATGTGAGAAAGTTATCTGCCTTTCGTGGTATAAATGCTGAAAATTGTTTTTGCAAATTTATTGAACACCTACTATTGTAAGCTTTAGGGATATGTCAATGAACTAGGCAGATAAAAATCATAGTCTCTTGAAAGGGAAGTAAAATTCTAATTAATTTACATAGAATTCATGTCTAAGTAGAGGCCAGCTTCTTTACTAAAACAACCAGAGCCTCCAAGGACCTTGACTTTACCTTAACTTTGGAAGGAACTTGGTGGAGAGGAATATTCCTTATGCTGACTTGCTTTCTTTAACATTGGTTTGAGTATAAACAAAAAGCCTAATTCCCATAGAAGAGCTGAGACTAAAAATATGAAAGGGAGTGCAAAAGGGATACAAATTCAGAATTTATACAACAGAAACCATCTAAGTTACATTTTGTAGAGTTTCTGCTTGTCCTCCAGTTCTCGGCCTATCCCATCCTAAACTGCCTTGAGGAAGCTACAATTTAGAAACAGCAGACTAGCTCAACTGGCATATTAGCTGGAGATTATACTATTAGCCAAATTAAGAATGACCTTTGGGCTTCCCTGGCGGCGCAGTGCTTGAGAGTCCGCCTGCCGAGGCAGGGGACGCAGGTTCGTGCCCCGGTCCGGGAGGATCCCACATGCCGCAGAGCGGCTGGGCCCGTGAGCCATGGCCGCTGAGCCTGCGCGTCTGGAGCCTGTGCTCTGCGGCGGGAGAGGCCACAACCGTGAGAGGCCCGCGTACCGAAAAAAAAATAATAATAATAATGACCTACAAAATTTGACCTTTTGCCTCAAAATCCAAAGAAAACTTCTACCTCCCTATGTCTTCCTTCGTCATTGGTTTCTCTTCTCTAACATTTCTTCTGATGACAGACACTAGGAAAGACCACCTGTTAGGGACTTGATTCATTTGTTTTACGTATAAGTAAATCTATATGACCTTTGTTCATACTGTGCAGGTTTCATCAGACGTCTTAATTAGTTGGTTATAGTTGAGACACTGATAACTTGCAATTTTTTTTAAAGTTTCTTTTTTGTCTGCGTTGGGTCTTCGTTGCTGTATGCAGGCTGTCTCTAGTTTCAGCGAGCGGGGGCTACTCGTCGTTGCATTGTGTGGGCTTCTCATTGCAGTGGCTTCTCTTGTTTCGGAGCCCTGGCTCTTGGCGCGTGGGCTCAGTAGTTGTGGCTCGCAGGCTCAGTAGTTGTGGCGCACGGGCTTAGTTGCTCCGTGGTATGTAGGATCTTCCCAGACCAGGGCTCGAACCCGTGTCCCCTGCATTGGCAGGTGGATTGTTAACCACTGAGCCACCAGAGAAGCCCACTCCTGCAATTTTAACTGCAATACCATATACTAAAAGCTTCCCCTTCTCTTGCAAAACCCTCTTTTCCTACATAAAATTGTCTAGTGTCTCTTCACTCCAAATTGAAATCCAGCTAGTAATATGTAACCTGGGACAAATTTAGAGCATGGTTCCTGGATTATTGCCAGTCCTTAAAGTTATTTTTTTTAAAAAAATGTTCTTGTAACTTGTGGGACTTAGTACAGAGATAAGGTCAAAGAACGTACCCACAATGGTTCAGGCACTGGTGATACAACAGTGAAAAAGATAGGCATAGACCAGCCCTGGTGATCTTAACAGGGAACAAACATTACATTATTTCAATTGCCATGAGGTACTGTGTTGGAGTGGTAGGTGTAATACATTTTACAGAATTTTGGAGAAAACATTTCAGTCAATTTTTACTTTGGTTCTCAATACAAAATGAATAATTGTTAATGTTTTTATACCTAAGAGTGGGGGGGGGGGAAAGAGAGTGAATGATCATTGTAAAACTTTGGAATTGAAAAGCCCAAGTTATCTCAACATTTCAATACAGAACCAACTAAGTTTAATAAAAGCTAGACACAAGTATCAGGAGCATACTGTCAGCACTCACCAGCTAGATAATGGGAAACTAACCCATTCACAGTGATCACAGAGGAGAGAGATTAACTTAGTAAAAGCTATAGTTTATACAAAATATGAAGTTCCTTTGAAACTGAATGAATTAATGGAAGAGATAAAGTGGTGATATACCACATTCGTGGATGTGAAGAATATAAAATGCCTGTAAAAACGTCTGAAAGAGTGAAGTTTTAAAAAATTCTAATAGGCATATCCTCCAGGGAAGTTACAAAAACCATAAAGTTTTAAAAATATGGCCAGATTTAACAGTTACAAATAAGTGTATTAGAAAGGGGACTGCAAAATTTTGCATTAACACAGTTTTTCTGTCTAAAGAGCTCATACCTAAGAAAAACATTGAGATCTTTTGATGGTGAAAGGACATAATTCACAAAGGAAATACAATTAATGGAAAAGGAAACTAATAAGGCAGCTTACAAAAGTATGGCCTTATTTTTGCCTAAATGATGAGAATTTGAAAATACGTGCATCCTCACGGCCTAACCCCACTGTCTGGCACTGAATTCATTCATTACTATAACACTTACTGAACCATGTGGCAAGCACTTTGATTGATGCTCTCACTGAATTCACACAACAGTCTTGTGGTAAGAACTTTCATTAGCTCCATTTTACAGTTTCAGAAACAGGCTTAGAGAAGGTAACTTTCTCAAGGTCACAATTAGTTAAGGGGCTGAGCTGTATAATATGCTTACAATAAACATGATAAAATATGATATCTCAGTATTACCCAGCTTTTAAAAACTAACAATATGATTAAAGTGGAAGAAGGCAAGGTATAAAATGTACACAACAAAGAATAGATGAGACAAATAGAAAACAAATGGCAAGATGGAAACTTCAAATACAACCATATTGATCCTAACATTGAATGTAAATAGTCTAAACACACCAATTAAAAGGTGGAGATTTTTCATACTGAATTAAACCAAACAACATGCTACCTATAAGAAACCCACTTTAAATACAAGTGAACCAGAAGAGGGGTGGAAAAGATACACCATGTAAACACAAATGAAAGGGAAGTTGGAGTGGCTAAATTAATACCAAAGTAGATTTTGGAACAAAATATATTTCCAGGGATAAAAGGGGGATATTTACGATAAAGGAATCCACCAAGAGTATATAATCTTAAATGAATATGAACCTGATAATAAGAGAAAACTGACAAGAGAAATAGACAAATCTGTTATAGAGATTTTGAACTCTTGGTAAGTATGTCACAATATATTAAAGAGGACTGATACTATGCAAACCACATCCTTTAACCACACCAGAACTAAACAAGAAATCAGTAAATCTGGAAAATCCCCCAAATATTTGGAAATTAAACAACATTCTTCTAAATACTCATGTGTCTAAAAAGAAATTGCAAGTTAGAAAAAAATTGAATAGAAGGAAACTGAAAATAACGTCAAAGCTGTAGGCTTAAATGCTTAAAAGAATTTATAGCATTAAATGTGTATATGAGATCTTTTTTTCTTCCTTGAAGTATAGTTGATTTAGAATATTGTGTTTTAGGTGCACAGCAAAGTAATTCAGTTATTTATTTCAGATTATTTTCTATTATAGTTTATTACAAGATATTGAATCTAGTTACCTGTGCTGTACGGTAAATCTTTGTTGCTTGTATATGAAATCTTGAATCAAAGATCTAAGATTTTACCTTAAGAAACTAGAAAAAGAGCCAATTAAACCTAAAGTAGGCTGAAGGAAGGAAATAATAAAGAGCAGAAAGCCATCAAATTGAAAACAGTAAGAGTAGGAAAATTAAATGAAACTAAAAGCTACTTCTTCGAAAAACTAAAATTGATAGACCTCTCCTCTAGCCAGACTGACCACTCCCCCCGGCCCCCTACACAGAAGACACAGATTACCAACATCAGCAAAGAGAGGACATCACTATAGAACTTACAATAAAAAGATAAGGAATATTGCAAACCACTTTATTCAACAAATTCAACAAATAACATGGACAAATTTTTTGAAAGACACAAGTCACTCAGGTCACCCAAAAAGAAATAGAGTTTGGCAGTTCTTCAAAAGGTTGAACATATGACTCAGCAGTTCCACTCTTAGGTATGTAAGTATATAATTGCAAGAGAAATTAAAACGTCCACGCAAAAACTTGTACATGAGTGGTCATAGCAGTGTTATTCATCGTTAGCCAAAGAGTTGATGCAACCCAAATGTTCATTAACTGATGAATGGATAAATAAAATGTTTCATATGTGTATAATGGAATATTATTGAACCATAATGGGTGAATTGTAAGGTATGTGAATTATATCTCAATAAAGCTGATACCAAAAGAAAAAAGTCAAATATTAGAAAAAAATAAAGAATAGGTAACTTGAATAGCCTTATATGTATGAAAGAAATTGAATTTGTAGTCAAAATCCTTCCTGCAAAGAAATTTTCAGGCCTAAATGGCTTCCCTTGTGAATTCTAAAAAATATTTAAGGAAGAAATAATACCAATTCTACATTCTTTCAGAAATAGTAGAAAAAAGAATATTGCCTAACTCATGTTATGAGAACAGCATTCTACAAGTACCAAAACCAGACAAAGACATTACAAGAAAACAGTAGACCAATATCCCTAATGATTATCTCAGTAGATGCAGAAAAATTCAGTACTCATTCACAATAAAAACTTTCAATGACAAAGGAATAAAAAGAAAATTAACTTGGAAAGGGTATCTGTAAAAACCCTACAGCTGCCATCATACTTAATAGTGAAAAACTGGATGCTTTGTATGTAAGATTGTGAAAAAGGCAAGGATGACTGCTCTCACCACTTCTATACAATATTGCCCTGGAGCCCTAGCCAGTCCAGTAAGACAAGAAAAAGAAATAATAAGCCTGTAGGTAGATTGGATAGAAAGAAAGAAAATTGTCTTTATTTGCAGATAATATGATGTGGTAGAAAATGCTAAGATAACTTAAAAAAAAAAAACAACTAGGACTAATAAGTGAGTGTAACAAGTCCACAAGATACAAATATCAATCGTATATCCAGCTATTAAAATTAGAAATTTAATAACATTTACAATAGCATAAACGTGATATTTAGAGATAAATTTAGCAAAATATATGCAAGACCTGTATACATAAAGCTATAAAATACTCCTCAGAGGAAAATTTAAAAGACCCAAATAAATGGAGAGAGAGAACACATTCATGAATCCAAAGACTCAATATTAAGTTGTAATATCTTCCCAAATTGAATTATAAATCCCACTCAAAATTTTAGCAGGCTTTTTTTTTTTTCTTCTTAACTTCACAAGCTTAGGTCTATATGGAAATGCGAAAGACCTAGAATAGTTAAGACAATTTTTTAAAGAACAAGAAAATTGGAGGACTTACATACACTACCTGACTTCAAGACTTATAAAGCTGCAGTGAATTAAAAAAAAAAAAAGCTGCAGTGATTAAAACAGTGTGATATTGGTGTCAAGATCAACAAATAAATCAATGGAACAGAATAGAGTCCAGAAATAACAACCACACATATATGGTGAACTGATTTTTGCCCAAGGTACAAATACATCTCAGTGGAAGAAGGATGGTCTTTACAGTTGGTGCTTGAGTACTTACCTGGTGGTCCAGTGGTTAGGACTCCATGTTTCCATTGCAGGGGGCATGGGTTGTGTTCAATACCTGGTTGGGGAAGTTCCACATGCTGTGCTGTGCAGCCAGAAAGAAAAACAAACAAACAAAAAAACCACAATTGGTGCTTGAAAAACTGGACTTCCCAATACAAAAGAATTTTTCACCCATAGTTCTGTGATATACAGCAATTAATTTGAAATGCACCATGGATCTAAATATGACATGAAACTAATACTTCTAGAAGAAAAATAGAAAAATCTGTGTGACTTCGTGTTAGTCAAAGATTTCTTAGATATCACCCCATAAGCATAATTCATAAAAGCCATAATTGAATAAATTGGACTTAAAATTAAGAACAACTATTTGAAAAACACAGGAGAATGAAAAGACAACCCAGAACTGGGAGAATATATTGTATATCACACATCTGATAACGGCTATGTAGCCAAAATCCATAAAGAACTCTTAAAACTCCATAAATAACAAATGACCCAATAAAAATGGGCAAAAGCTTTAAACAGAACTTCATAAAAGATACACAAATGGCTAATAAGTACATGAAAAATGCTCAGTATCACTAGTCATTATGGAAATGCAAATTAAGGTCACAAGGAAATACCTCTACACCTATTAGAATGACTAAAATTTTAAAAGATTGACCATATTAAGTGTTGATAAGGCTATGGTACAATTCAGATCCTCAGAGTCTACTAGTGAGAATATAAAATAGTATAACAACTTTGGGAAACAATATGGCAGTTTTTTTAAAAAGGTACACTTAGCATCTGACTCAGCCATTCCACTGGATATTTACCAAATTGTTACCCAAGGAAAATGAAAGCAAATGTCCATGCAAAAATTTATACACAAATGTTCTAGCATCTTTATTTGTAATAGTCAAAAATTGCAAACAATCTAACTGTCCACCAACGTGAATATATGTTATATCCATATGATGGAATACTACTTAGCAACGAAAGCTAATGAATTATTGATACACACAACAAAGTGGATGAGCCTCTCCCCGCCCCATGCTGAATGAAAGAAGATAGACAAAAAAAAAAAAAAAGTATAAACAAAGATTCCATTTATATACAATTCTAGAAAATGAAACGAATGTATAGTGACAGAAAGCAGTGGTTGCCTGGAGAACAGGATGAGGGCAAGAGGAAGGAGTGAATAAGGAGGATGAGGAAAACTGAGGGCAGGCTAGATATGTTCATTTTTTATTGTGGAGATGGTTTCACAGGTGCTTACAAACTTCAAAACCTGCCATGTTGTACATTTTAAATATGTTCAGTTTATTGAAGATTCCTTAAGAAAGTGATCTTGGTTTTGTCCCCCTCCCCCCCAGGATACAGACTAGGTGAAAATATTTGCACAACGTATATCTGAGAAAGAACTTTTATCCAGAGGGTACAAAGAGCTTTTACAACTCAATAACTAGACAAGCATCCTGCTTTTAAAATGGGCTAAAGATTTGAACACTTTACCAAAGAAGATGTGTATCTGTCCAATAAACATGGAACATATGCTCAACATCAGTAGTAATTAGTGAAGTGCAAATTAAAATCACGAGAGACCACTTCACACTCACCATAGGGCTACAATGAAAAGGACTGACCATATCAAGGGCTGTCGATGTGGAGTACCTGGAATCCGCATACATTGCTGTTGACAATGCGAAATACCACAACCATCCGGGAAAACAATTGACCATTCGCTTGTACCGCTGCCATTCATCTCCGAAAGCTTCTAAAAAGAACACGCAAGCTTGGAGCCTCTCTAGCCCTCCACGCATCTGGGGATAGGGGCCCAGCGTGAGCCCCCGCGGGCCTGGCATCCTGCGACGCGGGGCGCCCGGGGGTTGGATAGAAGAAGGGCGCGCGCACCCCCATTCTCGTGCCCCACCTGGCTCCGCACGCAGGGGCCCCCCGCGAGGAGGCACACTCTGCGCGGCCCCCTCCTCTGGGAGCAGGGAGGTGTTGGGTAGAGCAGAGCCCAGAGAGCCCCTCCGTCCCCTAGTCTTTCATCCCCAGGAACAGGAAAAAAGAGGTGTCAGGAAATGAAACTGGGGAGGCAAGCAAGGGGCTTGTAAGTCATGCAGAGCGTCTTTTAGAGCCACTGAAGTATCTTAAGTACGTAGGTGAAAATCAGATTTACTCCAGTGGTGTGAAAAATGGATTTGGCCTAGAGGCAGGGAGACCAGTTTCACTTGGCCACCGTATTTTATTATCAGTGTAGGCACTAAAAGCACATGTCAGCTAGCCGGGAATTGGACTGGTGCGATATTCTGATGTCATCCTCTCATCTAGAGCTGTAAACCAACGTTGAATAGGCAAAGCCAACGAAGAGATCTATGATTGGGACTTGGGCTTCAGTCAGGAATGAGGATTAAATTAAAAAGCGAACATTCAGACCTTTCTGTTGTTGTTGTTGTTTTTAATTTTTTATTGAAGTATGGCTGATTTACGTTTCAGGGGTACAGCAAAGTGATTAAGATCCTTTTCCATTATAGGTTATTACAAGATATTGAATATGGTTCCCTGTAGTATACAGTAGGTCCTCGTTGTTTTTTATATAGTTTGTATCTGTTAATCCCAAATTCCCAATTTACCACCCCCACCTTTTACCAAATAGAAATTTAACATTTCTCGGGTATTCATGTATGTTTTCAATGGTGGTCCAAAGAAACTCTTAACAACTGTTTTCTGAACTGTCAGAACTATTTGTGTTATTTTACTTTAGGCTTGATGCATTGCAGTTGCTTAGAAAATCATACATACCCGAGATACGATGTTTATTAACCAGAATAATTTTTAACAAGAATACCTTATATTCTGGTCACAATGGAAATTACTTCCTACAGCTGGACATACTAACTAATACTATACAATTTCAGGCGCTATATTAGCATTACTATTAGGCTCTGAATCCTAGGGTCTTTCTTATCTGCAGCTTTGATTTGGGTATGCTAAATGCATTCAGAGGCTAGAACTTTATATGCTGAGATGCAAGAGTTAAAGAAAATTTCCAGGCTGTTTATCATGCCATAGTTTACAAGTAACACTAAAGGCCTTCTGTTTCATCATAGCTTTTAAACTGCTGTACAAACATAAGGTGTGGTTACTGTTTAACTTTACACCTTTTCCCAATACGAGGTCAGCTTCCTCTGTACACAGGCTCAGGTAATTCCCACTATGCCATGCCCTGTGTGCACCTTCTGGAAGTTGCCTGGTCTAGCCCCTGGACATGTAAGATCTGGGACATTTCCGAACCTGGTGGTGGAAGCGCTTGGAAATCTTTCACCACCTCTAGGTGGAGGACACCTGTTTCAGGGGAGGAGGGGTTATGAAATAGGAAGTAAAACCAGGAAAAGAGAGTTGTGACCACGGTTCCAGGGCCCCAAACCCATCTTGGAATTAGTGGACCCTCAAGTCTCCATGCCATCACCCGCGGCTCTGTACCTCCCAGATCTAGGTCTATAAGAACCCAAGCTTGAAGTTCCACATCCCATCCCCGAATGTCACATATTCGCTTCCCCCAGCTAGGAGGCCCCCAGGACATTTCTGAACACTTGTCATCTCCAGTTCGCAGGAATCCGCCTTTGTGGCTAACGCAAAATGACAGATGACCACAGCCAACAAATTTGAGCAGCGTCAAGTCTGCAACGATCTTCCAGTGAAATGGCAGCCGGAGACGTCTGCATTCTCTTTTTTCTTCCCCACCTCCTGTGTTACAGAGGCATTATCCCGCCTTCCTGCCCTCTAGGCTAAGAGGATCTCTCTAATCGTTTCTGAAAGCCTTCCGTGCCCTCCTTCTTTCCAGTTTTTCCACTTCCAAACTCCTACCGAAGACGTGTAAAGCAGAACAGAGACCATGATACAAAGAAGTTTCTTAAAACACCTCCTTTTCTAGGTTCTCAAGGCGTCCCCTTTAAGGAACCAGGCCCACCTCTTTCCCATTCACCTACTGGCTTTCCGTCCTGCCCATCACTCTACCTTTAAGAATATTTCCTGTTCCTTCAACCCAACTTGCACACCTCCGCCCCCCGGCCCTCCTCATTGGGCCGCCAGAGGCCCGTTCACTCTTCACTTTTCCCTCCACCTCCTCCCGCCCTCTAGCAGAGCGCAACGGCGTCTCGGGTTCTGATCGGCTACCACTGCAGCCTCCCCGGGGTCGGATTGGTGCCGTGAGTGGCAGAGGCGGGACCGCGGTGCACCCAGGATAGGCTGTTCGCGAGCCGAGCGGCGGCCGCGGGAGGGGCGGGAGGAGGGGTGGGGAGGGGCGGGGGGAGGGGGGCTGGGAAAGTTGAGGCCGTGCTGCCGCCGGGTCTCCGGCCTTGAAGGCTCGGGCTTGCAGCTGCGGCAGTGGCCGCAGGAAGAGGCGGCGGGGGCGGGGGGAGAGGAGGGCCTGGGCCCGCGCTCCCCCAGCCCCAGAGGAGCAAGCGGCGGCCGCAGACTGAGAGATTCGCCCGGGCGGTCGGACAACCCTGTGGAACCCGCTTGGGATCATGACCCAGGCTGGGGTCGCCGCCGCCGCCGCGGCCGAGCCCACGCAGCCCCGGGGTGAGTGACTGCTGGAGGGGGCCGCTGACAGCCGGGGCGGGGGGCGGGGGCCGGGGCTGCGGGGGCGGCTCCGGGGGGCGGCTCCGGGCTCTGCTCCACCCACCCCTTCCCCGCTCCCGGAGGCAAGGGCTGCTCAAAGTGTGTCTTCCTCCTGGGGACCCCTGCGTGCGGAGCCTAGTGGGGCACGAGCGCCGAAGGTGCGCGCACCCCTCTTCTCCCCGACCTCCCGGCACCCCGCGTCCCCTGGTGCCAGGCCCGTGGGGGGCTCGCGCTGCGTCCCGACCCCCGACATGCGCGCGGGGCGAGAAGGGCTCCACGCTGCCCCGGGTGCATAAAGAGCTGGGCATTCAGGTTCATACCGGATGGCCTTTGCCCGCCTCCTTCACCTTTTCCTGTTTCCTTCATTCCCTCTTCTTTCCTTGCCCTCCGAATTTCCTTCGGACCCACTGGTCAGACTCCTGTGACTTGCTTTTTAACTCTGACACCTGTGTCGGAGAGTTAGGCTTGCGTCTTCTTTTTAGAAGCCTTTCTTTTCCTTTCTGAATAGGAACGATTCTCCCATACCCGCTGTCCCCTTCCCCCTCCCCCCACTGCGGTTACAGTGGGATACGGTCCTTCGAATTTATTAACTTTATCTGGAGATAAGAGAATGCATAAACCTATATGTGGGATCCCAGATAATGACTTCCAGCTTACGTTCTCATGCTGTTTTTACTATTAAGTAGATATATTGACCTAACACCACACAAAACTAGACAGTTGTGGCTAACTTAAGTTTGCGGAAAAAAGACAGTTGCTTACTTATCAAAGTACAGATTTCTTGAATAAACCCTTCCGCGAGTAACATAGATTCTGAAACATATTTGTACCTTTGCTTTTTCTTAAAAAGCAATCAAGCAAACAAGCAAACCTGCTTTTTGAAGGATCAACAGGCTGTCATGCACTCTAATCACTTTGATGACTTTTTCCTCCTACACAGGACGCGTGTTTAATGTAGTACAGAGTTGCTGTATGGGATGCATTTGGTGTTTCCCTTTATTTGTGAAGTACTTTAAAAGTAATTGTTACAAAATAAGCAAAATACTTTGTAATGATTGCACTAATGAAACCAGGAACAGTATCCTGTCTCAGGAACAGTGTGTAAAGAAGAACTTAATCTCACGTTTTGCTCTAATCTAAGCAGTATGACTTTTTTATACATAGGTATTACATTCTCTCTATATTTAAAAAAGAAGTTTTATAAAATCCAGACATGCATGCAGCCTAGAACATTCTTTGGAATAAAAGCACCTCATTGCAGGGCTTCAGGGGAGCATAGGATTGAAATGCTATAAATAAAATTCCATGGAATTTTAAATTTTAAATTTTAAATAAAATGTCATGGAAATAAAATTCTAAAGTTGCAGACTGTGCAGTCAGTGAAATAGGCAGGTAAGAGAAATTGATCTGCTGTTTTCCTATTTTCAGACCTTAGCATTGTCAACAAGGGAAAAGAAACATAAGAAAACTGAGAATGTTTAACTCAAGTTAGGAGATAGGCTTCAACAGGCAATCAGCTCAAAATTGTTGCTTATAAACAGAGACTGAATCAAGCTTGGGTCTTAACCATATCTTTCATGTCTTACCTCTTCATCCTCTAACCCAGTGGTTCTCAGTCTGGACTGTACAGTAGAATCATCTTATGTACTTTTACATTTTAATGCCCAGACTGCTAGCCCCAGAGAGTCTCTTACTTTTGATGTGGGGTTAACCTCAGCTGTAGGTGTAGTTTTTAAAGCTCCCCAGGTGTTTCTATTCAGCAGTCAGGGTTGAGAACTACTATGTGTCTAGAACAATGTCCAATCTACTAGGCTTGCCTTCCAGGCTCTTCTAAATTAGGCCTTCACTCATGTGTCCAGCTTTCCCCCCACTACTTCCCAACATGAGCCGCCTTGTGGTCCCACAGATACGCAGTTCAGATCCCTGCTTTTGTTAATGACATTGGTCTTTCTCAGCATATGGATGCCCCTCCCTGTGCGCCCTCTCCCCAGTGACAACAGTTCTAACCCTAAACTTTAATGAAGGTTTTCCTGGACAGCCCTTTCTCTTTAGTGACTGGCTCCCTTTGAACTTTTAATCCACATGTTGTTTAAAACACTCCCTTTGTGGTTACATCATGTGGTGGCTTAACTTTCTTTTTCTTTAATAAATTTATTTATAACTTCTTTTGTATATGTGTTTCATTATTCTCAAACTTAACAGCAAGGAGTATTTTATTTTTCGCTCTTCTACAACAGTTTGCTGTGAGTTGGATTGATTTGCTTTGAAACCTCCCCACTCTGCCTGCAACCATAATTTCAGGTTTGATTCCATCCCAGATGTTTCTGTCGTCGTAGCTTCCTCACACCTTAACTCACATTGAATTCATGTATGGATGTCAGTTTCTTCCATGTATTTTCCTGACTTCTTCAGTAGGTTGATTATTTTCTGTGGCCCCATAACAGCTTGTACTTATTTCTGTGTTAACACTAATCACATTGCCGTTGAGTATGTGTTTATCCACCTTCTCCATGAGCCTGCTACCCCTAGAGCATCCACATTGAGAGCTCCAGGAGGTACGATTCATATTCTTAAATACCATTGCAGCCTGTGGAGCTAGAACCCCGTGAACATAGCAACTGTGTTCTCTTCATCTTTGTACTTCTGGGACCTAACATAGCACTTATTAGTAGGCACTCAAAGAATGTTTGTGAAATGAGTAAATGACTGTTGTGTTATGTATTATGCAAAGATAACCATATACATCTTTAGCATAGGTTGATTTGGCATTAACTGATTTCACTATTAAATATTTTTATGTCCTAGACTCCTATTATGGATTTATTAAGGATTAGTGGAATTTAAGTAATTATGGTTATGATAGATCGCTTAAACATGTAATCATCCTTCCAATATGTATGGAAATATATGCCTTGAGTCTTTTATTCTGAGCTCTGGAAGTCGACTCTTGTTATCTGTAAACAAGATATCTGTGGAACTCTAAGAGAAAAGCTGTTAACTGTCCAATTAGATAATTTTTCTTTTTCTCATTAAATTTTCCATATGGGTACAATTGCACTACTTCAGAAGTCCAGATCTTTTAATTAGATCAGTAGGGCATAATAAGTTGCTCCTATTAATGTGCTAATATCCTGTTTTTAATTCAGTTCATCAAGTATTTATTGAGTGCTTACCATGTGTCCAATACTCTTAGGTGCTAAAGAGAATACAGAAGCAGTAAATGGTGTGGACTGAGCTCTCAAGAAGTTTTTAGACTTATTGTGAGGATTGGAGAGCATCATATCAAATAAGGGACTGAACACAACATTCATTAGCTAATTTAAACGTAAGTACTCAAAATTGATGATGCAGTCATTAATACCATGTAAAATTAAGAAAGACCAGATATTCCTTCAATAGACATTTATTACTCCCATACTGAATACTACTTGTTGAGCATACAAATATGGAAGTTGTGGTGTCTACCATTTAGAAGCTTACGGTCTAGTGGGAATGGCCAATAAGCATATAGAGTGTATTTCCTGTTAAGATACTGTGGAGTATGTATTATGTCAGGATGTCTGGGACTAACCTCTAGGGATCAGAGAAAGTTTCAAAGAGAATAATTAGGAGTTCCCAGTTGGAAAGTTGATATGAGCATTCCAAACAAAGTGATAGGTGCAAAGGCATGGAAATGAGAGAGGGCATTTCTTGATTAAGGAGCTACAAGTAGATTGTCATGGTAGAAAGTGGTATGTTAAAGAGCATGGACGTTGGGGTCAGACGTGTGAAGTCAGACATGCAAACTTTTATTCCTGAGAGGTCTGAGCCCTGGCAGACCTTGTCTGTGTAATGTAGCAGCAGTGTGGTAATTTTGCTGCTAGTATTAGTAAATAGAGGTGCCCCAGGGTTCTCCCAGTTCCCACCTATGCTCCTTGTGACTTCCCTTTTGTCTATTACCTGGCTGCATGAGGAGCCCCAGACAGCCTTCCCTCCAAATTAGTGAAGCCATTATTGGGTCCCTTGGCAAAAGCAGTCTCCCCTTAGCTACTATAATTTCTTAAACAGCAGAAGCCTATAGTGAAGGTGACAGGGAGAAGAAATTTGTAGTGTAACCATGAGAGGTACCACTTCTACCTCTACTCCACTTGCAGGATTAATTTCTCTTTGGTTAGAGCAGCAGAAATTGTCTTTGGCTAACTTAAGCAAAAAAGGGGGATTTATGGATAGATACTGGTAAGTTCATGGAAGTGAAGGAATGTAGAACAGTGAAGCCTTGGGAAGACCAGAGAAAGCAGCTTCTAGGATCACATGGGTCTGTGGGGCTAACTCAGCCTCAGCCAGTTCTCCTCCTTGTGCACCGAGTCTTGTTGGTCAGCCCTGTGCCCACCCCAGAGGTGAGCCCATGTTTGATAGTCATATCAGACCTCAGGAATCAGACAGAGAAGCTGTCCAAAGGAAGAGCGACGTGGTATTGCCAGAAGGCCAAAAACAAGATATTTCCTACAGAGTTCATAGGATCTGTCAGTGTGGAGATCTTGATGTGTGAGCTTGATGTAAACAGTTTTAGGAATAAAAGCCATGTAACAGGGAGTTGAAGAGTGAATGGGAAGTGAGGAAGAAAGGACAGTGAGTATAAACTACTTGTTCAGGGAGCCTGATGGTGGGAAGGGAGAAGAGAATAGGAACATCTAGAATCTGTGGCAAGGTCAGAAAAGGGAAAAAAAAAATTTTTAATCTTTTAAATAGGAAAAAAATGAATAATATATTTTGATGTAAAAGCACTAATGGGGAAGGAGAGATTAATAATATATGAGAGAAAGGATATATTTTTGTAACAAAATTGCTAAGAAGTGGCAGTGAGAGAGTCCAGAACAAAGGTAGAAGGTTTAGTGTTAGCTGGAAATATTAGGGAAGGTTTTATAGAAGAGGACATATTTGCACTGGGCTCTTTTTTTTTTTTTTTTTTTTTTTGCACTGGGCTTTAAAGAGTTAATAGGATTTGGATAAGCAGAGCAAAGTGGAAAGGTTGTGTCAGTGGGAAAATAGCATAGATTTAGCAAAAAATAAACTAGCTGATAAGGAGCACAGGAAAACATCTGTCTGAATTGGGGAGGAGGGAAGAGTAGATGATGTGATCAGCTATATAACCCTGCTCCTCTGTGCGTTGTACTAGGTAGAAATGGATGAGTGAGCCCTGCAATAAAGAAGTCAGTGTGAGGTAGAGTCATGAAAGGTAGGACCCAAGAGTTTGGATTTGATACAGTAGATGTTGGAAAATGGTACTGTAGATTCTGGAGCAGGACAGGCATGTGATGGGATACAGTGCAATGGAAAGATGAATGAGACATTGGAGTATAAAACCATTGAAAAATAGGGAAGAGACTGGGAGCAAAAAAGAGCCAGACCTGTGTAAAATGGGGACTCATCTAAGGTGGTAGTAACAAACATGAGAAGAACACTGTGAAACAAATTAATAGGATTCGGTGAGAAGATCTGAAGGTTACTTTTGAGTTTAAAGCCATGTTAAAATTTTGGTGTCGTTGATAAAATGGAGAAATTGGAAATAGGTCTCTTAAGAGGCAAGGCCATTTGACATGTTGCAAACAGACTGTTGTTTACTGGTTTTGAAATGAATTGCTCTGAAGAGAGCTTTGCCTAACCAAAGATTTGGAACAAGATCAGTGTTGAAATGTAGCTTTATTGTAGAAAACATAACAGCTTTTACACAGAAACAATTTGAAACTTTGCAGGGAAAAAGCAAATAGAAAAAAGCATTCAGCCTCGGAAGTCAAAGTGAGAGAAAGACAAGGATTCATGTTAGAGAAAGATGATGCATAATTGGAGAGAGGAAGACAGCCTGGGAGAGAGAATTTCAAGAAAAGGCGGAGATCAGCAGCCTCAAATCCTGCAGAGACGAGAAGACCTTTGACTTGGTGAAAAATAGTCCCTGACCTCTAAGGAAGCAGTTTTGGCTAGCAGGAGCAATCAGAAGGCGTACTGCCATGGGGTTTTTAGAAGAGACTGGCCAGTGAAGGAAAGGTGAGACGTTTCGTAGAAAAGGAGGAAAGAAACGGAATGATAGACAGAAAAGGCAGTAAATTCCAGTTTAATATGAGGAAACTCTGTATTTTGGAAACAAGAGAGAAATGGTTAAGGAGGGAATATAGTACTAAAGAGGAAAGAACCAAGTATAGAATCTCTCTCCACCGGTGGTGGAATTAGCTTTAGGTTGTTCTGGTAGCCTGAAAGGACAGATGTATAGACAGAGGTCTGTTACCATAAATGTAGGATCCAGTTAAGGAACGTGAACCAGATGACCTTCATCTTCTCAGTGAATTCGGGGGGAAATGGAAGAAAGGCAAGTAAAGTGTCTTTAGCTCTTGCTACATACCAGACACTTTGCTTGATCCATTAAACGTATTATCATGTAAACTCCTAAGAGTTCTTTGAGGGGTTGGTGATAATCTCCCAATTTTTTTTTCCCCCCTGGTACGCGGGCCTCTCACTGCTGTGGCCTCTCCCGTTGCGGAGCACAGGCTCCGGATGCGCAGGCTCAGCGGCCATGGCTCACGGGCCCAGCCGCTCCGCGGCATGTGGCATCTTCCCGGACCGGGACACGAACCCGTGTCCCTTGCATCGGCAGGCGGACTCTCAACCACTGCGCCACCAGGGAAGCCCTAATCTCCCAATTTTAAATGTGAGGATGCTAAGACTTCCAGGAATACTTACTTTTAAAACCAAATAGCTAGTAAATGTCAACTTTGAGATTTGATCCTCTGATATCAAAGGCTAGTCTCATTCCACTCTACCATTCATTCATTAATGTGAGGTGAAGAATATGGGGAACTTGAGGGCATCTGTATTACTGATTACAGTGGCAGTGCCTCAGAGTCACTTGAGGAACTTTAAAAAGCTCCTGCACCTTACTGATTACCCACTATATTAGTCAGACTTCTCCAGAGAAACAACAGGATATATGTCACAAGATGAGTCTGGAGCATCTTACAGTGCCAAAAAGTGAGAAAGTACTAACGAGTGTTAATAGGAAATTTGAGGAGGACAGTTGGTGGAGAAGACTACTACTTTTACAACTTAAATCCTTCAGAATGATTGGAGTAGTTTAATATAAGGGTGTTTTATTTGTAT
The DNA here is from genome assembly GCF_964165515.1 of Mesoplodon bidens. Lineage (NCBI taxonomy): Eukaryota > Metazoa > Chordata > Mammalia > Artiodactyla > Ziphiidae > Mesoplodon > Mesoplodon bidens. Next base: position 60,613,848 of record NC_138161.1, on the reverse strand, counting down.
AATGAAAAAATCCAGTTAAATAACAAGAATAAGAAAATGGGAGAATAAGGACACATCCTTATTAGTGTTGAAAAGCTGGGAAAGGTGTCATCTAAAGATGAAAAACATTGAGGACTTTAGGAGAAATGAAAAGCATATAGGAGCAGGTTGATGACAAACCTTATAGCATTGAGAAATCTGCAACCTGATACAGGCTTAAAGCAGAAACACTAGAAAAGTGAGTTTTGCCAACACAATTGTGGAAAACCCCAATTCTCAGAGACTTTGAAAAATTGAGGTTGGCTATCTTAGTCCATTTTGGTTGTTACAACAAAATACCATAGACTGGGTGGCTTATAAACAGCTGAAATTTATTTCTCACAGTTCTGGAGGCTGGGAGTCCAGATCAGGGTGCCAGCATGGTTGGATTCTGGTGAAGGCCTTCTTCTGAGTTAGGCCTTCTTCTAAATAAAAAACGGCCTACTTCTTGCTGCATCCTCACAAGGTGGAAGGGGCAAGCGACTTCTCTGGGCCTTGTTTTATAAGGGCACCAATCCCATTCATGAGGGCTCTGCCCTCATGACCTAATCATCTCCTAAAGGTCCCACCTCTTAATACTGTCACCTTAGGGATTAGGATTTCAGCATATGAATTTGGGGGAGTGGAATGCAAATATTCAGATGGTAACAATGGTCAAAAGGTAATTAGTTACTGGATTTTAGAACAACTGTACTAGGCCTAATTAGAATAGCTAATTACAGTGTTTACTCTCGGGCTAAGCTACTAGAACTTATTTATATAAATTGGGTGTATCTCCATCTTGGGCTTGAGGGCCAGAGAGAGAATCAGGGTTATGCCTCAGAGAACTTCTAATTGCCCCTGTGACTGTAGGGCTCCTTCCTTCAGAAGTTACCCATCTAGCTGCTCCTCTCCATCTCTGCATGATACTCTGGATAGCCAGCACTCTCATAATCAGCATACACTTGCATGATGGGGAGAAGAGTGATATTCACATATATTAAAGCAGTGGTTGTTAGTGGTGCATGCCCATTAAAAGCACCTAGGGAGCTTTTCTTTCTTTTTTTTTTTTTTTAAGATGATTTCTACAGTGCATCCAGAGTTGAGAACCACTGTGCTGGGGAAACCAACTTTAGCTATCAGTTCTATTAACCAAGACTAACTAAATATTTAAGGAAAATCAAGAGGGTGAAAGAGGGATACCAAGCTGAACAAACAGAGGAATTGATTTTTGAGAAAACAAATTGAATATAATAGATAAAAGATAATATTTGTTATTCAAAAAAATCCTGAAAGGTTTTAGGGGATGTAATTTCCATAAAATAACAATGGGGTGCTATGAAAAAGAACAAGACAGTTTTTGGAAATTGAAAACATGTTTTCTGAAATAAAAACTTTAATAGCAGGCTGAATAGCAGCATGGTTGTAATAGATGACTGAATTAATGAACTAGAAGATCAGACCAAGGAGTTCTTCCAAAATGTGGTACGAAAGAACAAAGAAGGAAACTATGAGCTGTTGGACATGACATATATATCTAGGAGGAGAACTAATACTCTAGAACTAAAATTCTGCACAATTTCAGTAAGTCTTTGGCAGAGGGGAGATGGTGGGCATTTGGTGGGTAAGAATTAGAGGGTGTTAAAACTTCTGTAGTGGTAGAAGAGGAGACCATAGATACTGTTTTTAATAGGAAGAAAATTTGTTTAAATTTAATATTAGTATATCTTAAGTTATTGATATGTGATTCCTTTTCTGTCAGCTTTATCCTCTCAGCTTTGCTTTTCTTTGTGTGTCAGTTTCATCCTCAGACTGGCTTCCCTCTTTTGCAAGATGTCTGCAAGTTCAGTATTTAGAATTACCTGCTTTCTCTTTAAATTGGAGAGAGAAAGGGCACAGCTACCCACATCATCAAAGAAAAGTTCTGAGCTTTGCTTTGATTGGATAGGTCAGAGACCAGTCACTGTTGTCAGAAAAAAAACCATTTGCCAAGACCTGCCAAGGCCTACTACTGAAGCACAAGGGCTGTGCTGGGGAGGGGTACATACCTAAGTGAGAATTGGAGAAGTTCATGGAGTGGAGAGGAGAAAATGTCTAACAAATGTCCACTACAGTATGCTTCTTAAAATTGTTAAGGATATTTATGAATAGAATAGATATAGAAGGAAAGAAGATATTGAGGAAAATAAACAAAAAGCCAGCCAAGGAAAAGTAAAAACTTAGTGGAGGAGGGAAGAGAAAAAAGCAAAATATGACCAAATGTAGCAATAGTTACAATAAATGTGACTGTAATACATTCTCATTTTTTTTAAAAAAGCTCTTAAATTATGTAGAAACAAATCTCCAGATTTGTGTTATTTTAGACAAATATAAACAAAATAATGCAGAAAGGTTGAAAATAAAATACACACATACATACTCCAGGCAAATGTTGAATGGAAGAAAATGCATAGTAATTTGTTATCAAAATTTAATTCCAGGCAACAAACATTTAATTTAGAATAGTTGATAAAAATTTATACCTAAGGAGCTAAAAATACACACTCTTCTCAAATACTCATATAACACTTAACAAAAATATATCATGTAACAGGGCTACACAGAAAATCTCAAATTCTGAAAATTGAAAATTTTTTATTGCCAGTTGTAATGCAAGGAAATAGTTCTCTCTCTCTCTCTGTGAGAACACACACACACACACACCACACACACACACACACTCTTAACAAATGTGGAACCAAAAAAGAAGAAATATAACTTCTTGGAAAGCTTTTTACTTTACCTAAGTTTGAAGAGGATATAAAAGTTGAAATTACAAGGAAGAAAAAGTCAGGGTAATAAAAACAAGCAAATCATGGAAAAAAGAAATATAAATGATTTATAATATGTGAAAGGGTATTCAGCCTCATTAGTCCTCGAGATGCAAGTTAAGCAATAATAAGATATTTTGTGTTGCTTTGGACTGAAAAATTTAAAAGATGTTGATTGTACCCGTTTTTTGTCAGCATTGTTTTTAATAGCAAACAAAACAAAACAAAACCCAGAAGTAAAAAAGCAAGAGGGATAACAACATTGTAAATCAACTATACCCCAATAAAAATTAAAAAAAAAAATTTTTTTTTTAAATAAAATAAATAAAAAAGAAAGAGGGATAAAGAGTATTCATCAATGGGTAACAGCTAAATAAATGATGACTCATCCATGTTACACAATGCTATGCAGGTATTAAAAAGAGTAAGTTAAATTGATATGTACTTACTGGAAAGATGTCCACAGTGTATTTCTAAGTAAAAATAAAGCAGATTTCAGAGTGACATAGAGCATGATTTAATTTTTATTAAAAAAGTTGTGCATGTGATAATACATATATGTAAATAACTCTGTAGAAAGATCAAGAAAATTGATGTCAAATTGATTACCAACTGGGAGAGTGTAGAATGAATAGGTGGTAATGGGGACTTTGATTTTCCTCCTTGAAAAAAGGGATGTGGTTAGGGGTAATGTTTATTTTTTTGATTTTCAGTATAGCATTTAAAAAATAATATTTAAGTGAAACTGTATACTATTTAGAAATTAATAACTTGAAAATATTACCTATCAAAATTTATGGGCTGTGGACAAAGTTGTACCTTGAGGAAATATTATAGCCTTAAATGCATTTATTAGAAAGACAAAAAATTAATTCATAATGCATACATGTGGCAAAAATTAAAATTGCATTTGAAGATATACACTAGGTCTCCTGTGTACTGTGTCCCCCATTTCCCTTCCTCAAAGGCAGTCCTTCCAGAGAAATTCTGTGCATCATTTATTAACATATGTTCTCCTCCCCATCCCAAAGGATAGGTATTATATACAAGTTTACTTGTAACATTTATTTATTTATCAATATTTATTATTTATTTATTTACTTATTTGCTAGGGCTGCCATAACAAAATACACAGGCTGGATAGCTTAAACAAGAAAAATCAATTTTCTTAAAAGTTCTTGAGGCTCAAAATCCAAGATTAAGGTGTCAGCAGGTTTAATTTCTTCTGAAGCCTCTCCTTGGCTTGTAGATGGTTGCTTTCTCCTCACGTGGTCCTCCCTATGTCTGTGTGGTCTGCATTCTAGTCTCCTTTTCTTATAAGGACACCAGTCATCTTGGATTAGGGCCTACCCTAATGACCCCATTTTAACTTAATTACCTCTTTAAAGATCCTATCCTCAAATACAGTCACATGCTGAAGTATTGGGCATTAGGACTTCAACATGTGGATTTGAGGGAGATACAATACAGCCCATAACAAATAAATAGGTAAATAAATAAATAGATAAATAAATAAAATTGATTATCAGTACTTATAACTACATTGTATGGGTGGAGCTATTAGGTTGATCCGTCTGAAATTGTAGTTTCTAGAGGCAGAAAATATCGCATATGGGCAGTTTCAGGGGTTCAACATGATACTGTGACATATTTAATCAGTCTCCTTTTGATGAGCATTTCCGTGTCTTTGGTTACTTGAATATCCTTGAGTAAATGTCTCTGCCACATACATACTTGTGGTAAATTTCTAGGAGTTGTTGCATTAAAGAGGTATGTGTTTCTGTGGACCAGGTGTGGGTCCACATTATGTCAGGAGGGAGTTGGTCTGGGCACTGTGCTACAGGCCTTCCTGACAGGGGCAAGGGCACCTCAGCAGAAAGAGACTGGAGCTGTAAGGACAGAGGCAGAAGGCAGGTGGGGAGAGTGCAAGAGATTGTGTGGCGGGAGGCATTACCTCCATTAAAGGGACTGTACTGATACATTCTCAATGGATTATTTTGTGACTAGAAATGACTAGAGGATTTTTATTATGTAATTGTGACCAGTAGAGTCATGGGATCTGCCCTAAATTTTATCCAAGGAGCAGGATCACCCAACAGAGGAGATTTGAACTGGGACTGGAAGATATTTTATACTATTTGCATTTTATGTGTCCTGCTCTTTCACTATAACAGTTACTCATATGTACATAAATAATTGCTTGGACATACATAGGAAAAATACCTGGAATTGATACCACCAGACTGTTAAGAGCAGAAGGGCACTGGTACTTCATATACATCTGTGCTGTTTAAAATTTTTACAAAGAGCAAGGATTATTTTTGCAACTGAATTAAAAAAAAAAAAGAAGCTTTAAAGCATGGAATTCTCTTTGAATTTAATTATGATATAGTTTCTGAGCCAGAAGTATCAATATTTGTAGTTTGTATGGGCAAGAGCAAGGAAAAGGTCTGAAAAATGCCGAACTGTTTACAGTGGTTATTCCTGAAGAGTGCAGTTATAGAGCTAAATAACTTTTCCATTTAACTTTATACATTTCTAGACTCTTCAAAAATGATTTTTTAAATGATACTGTAGGGGCTTCCCTGGTGGCGCAGTGGTTGAGAGTCTGCCTGCTGATGCGGGGGATACGGGTTCGTGCCCCGGTCCGGGAAGATCCCACATGCCGCGGAGCGGCTGGGCCCATGAGCCACGGCCGCTGAGCCTGCGCGTCCGGAGCCTGTGCTCCGCGGCGGGAGAGGCCACAACAGTGAGAGACCCACCTACCACACACACAAAAAAAAGAATAAATAAATAAATAAAATTTAAAAATAAAATAATACTGTATTGAATATTTGGAAGTTGCTAAGAGAGTAGATGTTAAAACTTCTCATCACAAGAAAAAAATTTTGTAACTATGTGTGGTGATGGATGTCAACTAGACTTATTGTGGTGAGCATTTTGCAATATATGCAAATATCAAATCATTATGTTGTATACTTGAAACTAATGTTATATGTCAATTATATCTCAATAAAAACATTCTTTATACAAACAGGTTGCTTGTGTAGCTTAAAAATAAAAATTTAAAACTGCATTCAGCAAATTACCATGCCCTTGGCTTATTTCTTTTTCTTGAGATATAGTTTCACTCAACGGCCCAGTAAAAGCAGGACTTCATTTCATATTCTTATATATGTCATAGCATCTCAAGGTTGGCATTTATGAAAACTCCATGACTAATTGCACCCAACATGATTGTGGGAGCCAACAGACATTGTTAAAGGACGTAATATTTCTTTAACGGCAGAGAAAATTAGAACTTCTGATAGCAGTTACAGAAAGCAGAAGACAACACAGCACACTCATAAGCAGCTCCTCAAGTTCCCACCAAGATGGAAAGCAGCTGCTGAAACCACATGCATAGAGGAAGGATTCTTTTGGGTATGAAAAGCACCCCTGTGCTATTCCCACTATTAATATATATATGCCAGATTTCAAGATTTAATGAATTGAACCCCGTAGACCAGGTAGGAGGTTATTAACCTAAAATGCTGGAGAAGATAAATGCAAATAGTAGCTCATCTAGCAAAATACAGAGATCAAAGCTGCCTCAAAGCACTAAATAAGATGATAGCGTACGTATATCCAAGAAACTAAACATAAATGCTGTAATCACAATTTTGAATGACATGGAGAAATGCTCACCTTAAGTAAAAAAACAGAATATAGCATTGCCTATGGCCTAACATTTTAATGACTGTGACCCAGACCAGGAATTAATGCTTAATTGCGTTGTAATTTCCATGGATCATATTCTAGTTCAGTAGTGTAAATCATTTTGATTGGAGAGGACTAAGGATTTATTATAGATCTCATAAAGAAATGGAACATTTTTTTTGTCATATATATATACAGATAGAGAGAGAGAGAACGAGAGATAACCTATCACAGTCTACCCATATCACCTCTACCATTTCAAGTGAAGTGTAGAAACTCTTACATCCATATAGGTTCCTTTACTCCTGTGCTTGTCAAATATAATTGGCTTAAGTATTTCCTGTATATACATTGAGTGGCACATAAACAGGTAGGGTTATAATTTTTGTTTCAACCATGTATTTCTAAAAGCATGTGTGTGCGTGCATGTGTGTATATAAAGAGATTTTGATTGAAGTATAGTTGATTTACAATATTAGTTTTAGGTGTACAGAGTAATGATTCAATATTTTTATAGATTATACTCCATTTAAGCTTATTACAAAATAATGGCTATATTTCTCTGTGCTGTGCAGTAAGTATATCCTTTTTGCTTATTTATTGTATAAATAGTAGTTTGTATCTCTTAATCCCCTATCCCTCTCTGGTCCCTCCCCCTTCCCTCTCCCCACTGGTAACCACTAGTTGTTCTCTATATCTATGAGTCTGTTTCTATTTTGTTATATACATTTGTTTGTTTTATTTTTTAGATACCACCATAAGTGCTAACCTAGGGTATTTGTCTTTCTCTGACTTACTTATTTCACTAAGCATAATACCCTCTAGGTCCATCCACATTGCTGCAAATGGCAACATTTCATTTTTTATGGCCAAGTAATACTCTATGTTTTGGTATAATTCACCTGTGAATCTGTCTGGTCCTGGACTTTTGTTTGCTGGGAATTTTTTAATAACAAATTCAGTTTCACTACTAGTAATCAGTCTGTTCATATTGTCTATTTCTTCCTTATTCAGTCTTGGGAGGTTGTATGTTTCTTCAGGTTTGGGAAGTTTTCAGCCATAATTTCATCAAATACATTTTCAACCATTTTCTCTCTCTCTTCTCCTTCCAGGACCCCTATAATGTGAATTTTGGTATACTTGATATTATCTTAGAGGTCTATTAAAGTATTCTCATTTTTAAAATTTGTTTTTCTTTTTGCCATTCTGTTTGGGTGATTTCCATTATTTTATTTTATTTTAAAATCTTTATTGGAGTATAATTGCTTTACAATGGTGTGTTAGTTTCTGCTTTATAACAAAGTGAATCAGTTATACATATACGTATGTTCCCATATCTCTTCCCTTTTGCGTCTCCCTCCCTCCCACCCTCCCAATCCCACCACTCTAGGTGGTCACAAAGCACCAAGCTGATCTCCCTGTGCTATGCGGCTGCTTCCCACTAGCTATCTATTTTATGTTTGGTAGTGTATGTATGCCCATGCCACTCTCTCACTTTGTCACAGCTTACCCTTCCCCCTCCCCATATCCTCAAGTCCATTCTCTAGTAGGTCTATGTCTTTATTCCTGTCTTACCCCTAGGTTCTTCATGACATTTTTTTTCTTAAATTCCATATATATGTGTTAGCATACAGTATTTGTCTTTCTCTTTCTGACTTACTTCACTCTGTATGACAGACTCTAGGTCCATCCACCTCACTACGAATAGCTCAATTTCGTTTCATTTTATGGCTGAGTAATATTCCATTGTATATATGTGCCACATCTTCTTTATCCATTCATCCGATGATGGACACTTAGGTTGTTTCCATCTCCGGGCTATTGTAAATAGGGCTGCAATGAACATTTTGGTACATGACTCTTTTTGAATTATGGTTTTCTCAGGGTATATGCCCAGTAATGGGATTGCTGGGTCATATGGTAGTTCTATTTGTAGTTTTTTAAGGAACCTCCATACCGTTCTCCATAGTGGCTGTACCAATTCACATTCCCACCAGCAGTGCAAGAGTGTTCCCTTTTCTCCACACCCTCTCCAGCATTTATTGTTTGTACATTTTTTGATGATGGCCATTCTGACTGGTGTGAGATGATATCTCATTGTAGTTTTGATTTGCATTTCTCTAATGATTAATGATGTTGAGCATTCTTTCATGTGTTTCTTGGCAGTCTGTATATCTTCTTTGGAGAAATGTCTATTTAGGTCTTCTGCCCATTTTTGGATTGGGTTGTTTGTTTTTTTGTTATTGAGCTGCATGAGCTGCTTGTAAATTTTGGAGATTAATCCTTTGTCAGTTGCTTCATTTGCAAATATTTTCTCCCATTCTGAGGGTTGCCTTTTGGTCTTGTTTATGGTTTCCTTTGCTGTGCAAAAGCTTTGACGTTTCATTAGGTCCCATGTGTTTATTTTTGTTTTTATTTCCATTTCTCTAGGAGGTGGGTCCAAAAGGATCTTGCTGTGACTTATGTCATAGAGTGTTCTGCCTATGTTTTCCTCTAAGAGTTTGATAGTGTCTGGCCTTACATTTAGGTCTTTAATCCATTTTGAGCTTATTTTTGTGTATGGTGTTAGGGAGTGATCTAATCTCATACTTTTACATGTACCTGTTCAGTTTTCCCAGCACCACTTATTGAAGAGGCTGTCCTTTCTCCACTGTACATTCCTGCCTCCTTTATCAAAGATAAGGTGACCATATGTGCGTGGGTTTATCTCTGGGCTTTCTCTCCTGTTCCATTGATCTATCTTTCTGTTTTTGTGCCAGTACCATACTGTCTTGATTACTGTAGCTTTGTAGTATAGTCTGAAGTCAGGGAGCCTGATTCCTCCAGCTCCGTTTTTCATTCTCAAGATGGAACATATTTTAAAATTGCATATCTACGTAGCCACTGTTAAAACATTTTAAGTAATTGTAAAATGCTTAGGAATGCGTTAAACAGCAGCAAGACAAATACAGAGATTGGAAAGATCTTTCTCAACCCATGGACAAATGATGTTTAAGCAATGTGCCATAAAATATTTTTAATTAAGACACTTTAATTCCAACTTGAAATTTTTATAAGAATTAGGTTTTTCTCTTCATAGTATCTAAAGACACAATTACAATTAACCTTTACCACTAATTTGCTTCTCGATGGGAAGAAGATGCAACTTGCCACTGAACGTTAAACTAACTCTTCTCTTAAATAAATGCCAGTACTTTTTGGTGGCTTCACATTTTCCTTGTATTAGGGAAATTGGGGGTGACTGGTAACTAAGTAGAATTTTGAAATTATATGCTGAAAGAAAGCAGATGTACAAAGTGACGAAAAAGATGAATGGGTGGAGAGTTTCAAATTACCCAGAGACTTCTATCAAACAGTTTTTTTTTAATTTAAGATCTTGATTGAGATTAATTCACATACCATGAAGTTTACCATTTAAAGAGTAATTCAGTGGTTTTTAGTATGTTTACGGAGTTGTGCAGCAATCACCATTATCTAATTTTAGAACATTTCATCATCCCCCAAAGACCCCCCCCCCTTCCTCATTAGCATTCACTCCCCATCCTTTTCAACCCCTGGCAACCACTTTCTTTCTCTATGGGTTTACCTGTTATGGACATTTCTTATAAATGGAATATATAAAGGTCACAATATGTGACGTTTTGTGTCAGACTTCTTTCATTTAATATAATGTTTATAATAAGGATCACCCATGCGGTAGCATGTATCAGTACTTCATGTCTTTTTATTGCTGAATAATATTCCACTGTGTGGATATATCACATTTTATTTACTTGTCACCTGAGGACATTTCGCTTGTTCCAACTCTTAAACTATTATGAACATTGCTGCTACAAATATCCATGTACAAGTTTTTGTGTGAGCATGTATTTTCAACTCTCTTGGGTATATACCTAGGTGGAATTGCTGGATTATATGGCAGCTCTGTGTTTAACTATTTGAGGAACTGCCAGACTGTTTTCCAAAGTGACCACACCATTTTACATTCCCACCAGCAATGTGTGAGGTAGTAGCACATTTCTGAATATATACATACATTTTTTCCAGCTTTATTGAGGTATGATTGACAAATAAAAAGTATATATATTTAAGGTGTATAACATAATGCTTTGATATAAGTATACATTGTGAAATGATTACCACAGGCAAGCTAATTAACACACCTGTCACCTCACATAGCTACCATTTGTGGTGAGAACAATTAAGATTTTCTCTCAGCAAATTTCAAATATACAATACCTTATATTAACTATAGTCACCATGCTGTACATTAGGTCTTCAGAACTTTCTCAATGTATAACTGATTGTACACTTTGACCATTTCCTCCACCCCCTGGCCCCTGGTAACAACAATTTTACCCTCTGTTACTGTGAGTTCGACTCTTTTAGTTTCCACATATAAGTGAGATCATACAGTGTTTGTTTGTCTGTGTCTGGCTTATTTCATTTAGCATAATGTCCTTCAGGCTGATCCATGTTGTTACAAGTGTCAGGATTTCCCTTTTTTTAAGGCCGAATGATATATACATACACATATATATATATCACATACAATATACAAAATAATACATTCATATAGTACAGTATTTTCTTAACCCATTCATCTGTCAGTGGGCACTTAGGTTGTTTCCATATCTTGGCTACTGTGGATGATGCTGCAATGAATGGAGTACAGATATTTCTTTGAGATAGTGATTTATTTCCTTTGGATATATACCCAGAAGTGTGATGCTGGAACATATGGTAGTTCTATTTTTAATTTTTTGAGGAACCTCCATGCTGTTTTCCATAATGGCTGTACGAGTTTATGTTCCCACCAACAGTGCAGGAGGGTTCCCTTATCTCCACACCTTCACCTGACACTTATCTTTCAACTTTTTGATAATAGCCATTCTAACAGGTGTGAAGTGAGATCTCTTTGTGGTTTTGATTTGCATTGACCTGATGATTAGATGTTGAGCATCTTTTCACATACCTGTTGGTCATTTGTATGTCTTCTTTGGAAATATATATTCTTCTTTGAATATACATATATATATATATTTATTTATTTATTTTATTTTTTGATATGGACCATTTTTCAAGTCTTTATTGAATTTGTTACAGTAGTGCTTCTCTTTTATGTTTTGGTTTTCTGGCCACAGGCATGTGGGATCTTAGCTCCCCGACCAGGGATTGAGCCTGCACCCCCTGCATCGCAAGGCGAAGTCTTAACCACCGGACTGCCAGGGAAGCCCCTGAATATATACTTTTAAAAGAAACTTCAGGGAATTAAGTGGCAGTGACCTCGAAAGAGCCTTTTGAGATGCTGGTAATGTTCTATATATTGATCAGAGTGGTGGTTACATGATTGTATTCATGTATAAAAATGCATGAGGGGGCTTCCCTGGTGGCGCAGAGGTTGAGAGTCTGCCTGCCGATGCAGGGGACACCGGTTCATGCCCCGGTCCGGGAAGATCCCACATGCCACGGAGCGGCTGGGCCCGTGAGCCATGGCCGCTGAGCCTGCGCGTCCGGAGCCTGTGCTCCGCAACGGGAGAGGCCACAACAGTGAGAGGCCCGCGTACCGCAAAAAAAAAAAAAAAAAAAAAAAAAAATGCATGAGGAGTTCCCTGGTGGCCTAGTGGTTAGGATCACGGGCTTTCACTGCCGTGGCCTGCAAAAAAGCATGGAGCAGTGAACTTAAGTTAGTGACTTACTGTACGTAAGTTATATTACCAGTAAAAAAAAAAATATCCTAACTGCATTGTCCTTTTTTCTATTTCACTGTAGACCGGGGGACTTCATTTTACTTCAGACCAGTGGTGCTAGGCTAGTTTCTCGGATTGCTAGTCAAGAACCACTGATTTTAAGATAAGACCTGAACACATTCATTAGGCATAGAAAATTCCTTTACAGTCTGGTCCAGGTTCTCTTTCTGCCCTCCACACCCCTGGCCCTCAGTAGTGAATGTGCAGGGTCCTAACCACTGGACCACCAGGGAATTCCCTAAATTTGCTTTTAAAAACTTTTTATTTTTAAAATAATTATAGACTCAGAGGAAGATACAAACACAGTACAAAGAGTCCATGTGCTCTTCACCCCTCTTCACCCAAAGGTGACATCTTTTATAACTGTAGGACAATACCAGAACCAGGAAGCTGACATTCATTAACCTATCTTTTAATTCATCTTTCACCTTTTAACTTATTTTTTACATTCCCTGTGTTGTCCAGTACAGTAGCCACTAGCCACAAGTAGCTATTTAAATTACTTAAGAATATATAAAATGAAAAATTTAATTCCATGGTCTCACTAGCCCCATTTCAAGCACTTAATAGCCACGTGTGACTAGTGGTGACCATATGGAAAGTAGATTTTCCACTGCACAAAGCTTTTTTGGAAAGCCCTGATCTAGACTGTATTCATCTTTATTTCTGCAATTGCTAGGCAGTGTACGTACTCAATCCATACTTGAACAGTTGAGTCTAGACCTACCCTCTTCTTTTGCACATGAAAAAACTTAGGCCCTGCGTTATGGTAAATAAAATGGACTATAGCTATTGAGTAGCAAATCTGAGACAGAGCTCAGGTTTCCTAAATCCAAGTTCACTGGTCTTTTCAAGTGGACCCTAATTTGTAAGCTCACCAATTTGTATCAGTTTTAGAGGAAGGAGTGTTAAAGTAATGTAATACATTCTAACTTTGGGGTGTATAAGAATCAACTAGGAAGCTTGTTAGAACTGCGTATTCCTGGACCTCTCCCTCCCATGATTCTGATACATTAGGTCTGGGGTGGGGTGTAGGAATCTATATTTTAAACATAAGCTTAATCAAGACTGTGTGGTGATAATATAAGGATAGATCAGAATATAGAGCAACAGAATAGAGAGCCTAGAAACGGAACTGCACTGTTACAGATGTTTGACTTTTAACAAAGATGCCATTGAAGAAAGGAAATCTTTTCAAGCAGTGGTGTTGGATCAATTAAATATCCGTATGAAAAACAAATAACTTTGACCCCTACCTCATGCCATAAATAATATGGATCATTGACCTAAATATTATTATTAATTAGTAATTAATTTATAATTAATTATAAACTTTCTAGAAGCAACCATAGGAGAATATCTTTGGGATGGGTAAAGTCTTTTTGGACAGGATACAAAAAGAAATAATCATAAAAGAAAAAATTGACAAGAAAAAGTGATGTTATATTTTCATCAAGAACTTTTGCTCACCAAAAGGCACATTTAAGAAAATGCATAGGCAGGGACTTCCCTGGCAGTCTAGTGGTTAAGACTCCTTGCTTCCTGTGCAGGGGGCACAGGTTCCATCCCTGGGTGGGAAACTAAGGTCCCATGTGCCCTGAGGTGGAGCCAAAAAATCAATTCAAATCAGAGAATCAATGAACTTGAAGAGAGAAAATAAGAAAATAAGAAAAAGCATAGGCAAGCCATGTAATAGGAGAAAGTATTTGCAAAATATATTTCAGACAAAGGACAGGTGTCCAGAAGATATGTCAGTTAATAACTCAGAATATATAAAGACTTCCTATAAATCAATAATAAAAAGATAAACAGTCCAATTAAAAAACTGGTTAAAGATATGAACAGACAAAAGAAGATCTACAAATGGTCTTAATAGGCACATAAAAAGCATTCAAGGGAATTCGTGGCAGTCCAGTGGTTCAGACTCTACGCTTCCACTACAGGGGGCATGGGCTGGATCCCTGGTTGGGGAACTGAGGTGCCGCAAGCTGCATGACGCAGAAAAAAAAAAAAAAGCATTCAATATCATTAGTCATGATACCGCTGTATACTCACCAGCATGGCTAAAATTAACAGGCTGACAAAACCCAGTACTGGTGAGGCTGTGGAGCAACCAGCAATTCTTCTACATCGCGGGCGGTGTAAAATGGTACTACCACTCTGGAGAAAGTGTGACATCTCTTGGGTAGATACCTAGGAGTGGAACTTAAGGGGACGTGATAAACAATTATACTTGTAGGTATTTACCAAGAGAAATGAAAGACTATATCCACAAAGAGACTTACGCAACAGTGTTCTTGGGTAGCAGCTTTATTCATAGTAGCCAAAACATGGAAACAATCCAGGCGTCCGTGAACAGAAAAATGAATGAACAAATTGGGTTATAAATTCACACACAATTATATATTCGTACTCAGGAGTAAAGAGGAACAAACTACAAATGAATTTTAACAACATGTTGAGTAAAAGTTTGAAACAGCATTCTCAGTTAATACATTATAAAGCTCTGTGGTGAAAAAAATGAGAAGGCTGGTCACCTCTCTGGGAGTAGGGGGAAGGCCCTGAGTAGGAAGGGTCATGAGAGAACTTTCTCTGATGATAATAATGTTCCATAGCTTGCTAGGGGTTGTGTCACACAGGTGTATGCATTTGTCAGAACTCTCTGAATGTTACACTAAAATCTGTGCATTTGACTAATATGTAAGCTTTACCCTGAGGGGGAAAAAGTTTTAAAAGATGTAATTTTGATGCAGGTGATCTGAAGGCCACACTTTGAGAACCACTGGGTTTGACCGATTTCAGAAATAATTCTTTCTTACCATGAAAAATAGTAATCCATAGATTACTAATGTAACGTTTTGACAATTTTCAAAAATTCATGGCACCTTAAATATTTTAAAGGGTATATTTGTATTTAGTTACATAAATATTGTATTAAAAGTGCCATTTCCTTATTAGTAGGTTAATTAATAAGTGGACAAGGATTTATGACAATATTATATAGTTCTTCATTCCAGTAAATGTTCTTTTTTAGTGTCAGGAATGCAATTTTAATATCAGGAGGTAATGGACATGGAAATAATTTTGCACTGAATTAGATTAATTGAATTGGTTAAAATGTGCTTTGAGATGGATATTTATAGTGACATTTGGTAAACTGGATCATTTTGATTCGCCGTTATATTCCTCTTTCAGTAAACTACTGGCTTTCACCACAGTGAAGTTTATTGAATGTGTTTACTTATGTGATAAGCCTCTAGTGTCATTTACTTTAAGATTCTAGGTGTTAAAAAAAATTAAAACTTTTACTTCATGTATCTTAATTGTAACATGAATCTGCAAACTTGCAAAAGGGCTACAGGGGAACAACTGGAACTGTGATATTAATGACCAAATGCTGACTCATGTGGGTATGAGGCAAATCTGACCTTACTGGTTTATAGGTAAAATTATCAGGTCAACTCTCATACCACATCACAAATAATCTCTCCTACAGTAGAGTATTGGTCAGGTCCCTGAAATTTCACCAAGATATCTGCCTGTGCTTTCAAATTGTCCTGATAAGAACCACCTGGGGGCACTCATTAAATTTCAGGTCCCTCCCTCAGAGATTTGAATTCCTTCCTTAGAGACTGATTCAGTGGGTCTGGGATGGGCTGAGAACCTGTATTTTTAAACTAGTACCTTCAGATTATCAGGAACGTTTAGGAAATATTGCCCTAAAGAGGAGCTAAGTTTGTCCAAAAAAAAAAAAGAAGAAGAAAAGAAAAAGAAAAAAATAATCACCCAGAGACCTTGTTGAAAATACAGATTCCTGGGCCCTACCTAGCACTTCTCATTTGTCTGGGATGAAGCCCCCATATATCTGCTTTTTTTTTTTTTTGGCCATGCTGCAAGGCTTGTGGGCTCTTCGTTCCTCAACCAGGGACTGAACCCAGGCCCTGGCAGTGAAAGCGCCGAGTCCTAACCACTGGATCACCAGGAAATTCCGCCCCCCCCCCATATTTGCATTTTTTAAGAGCACAGACAATGCGCAGATCTGAGGGCTGTCTTCCTGGTGCCTTAGTGGTAGGTCCTTGAGTAAGTTTTCAGTCATTCGCACAAGAGAGAATGGGGAAGTAGGAGATTGAAGGAAAGATAATTTTAGAATTGAGGACAGCGGAGGGCAAGGAAAACTGAGCATGCATGAGAAAGGGGAGAATCACCTTCTGGAGACTGTCCAGTGGCTGCTGTGCTACCATCTTTGTGCAGGGTGGAGCACTCATAACCCACGGGGAAGTGACTTTTGAAAGCAACCAGGTTTATTAACTTTTGAGAGGTGGGGAGAATTCAGGATCATTTGTATGCCATGGAAAATCTGCCTGCCTGCTCTAGGTTGCTAGTCCTTGTTTTCCACGCTGCTAATGGAAACCTATAAACATTCACTGATTTTTCTCTTGTGTAGTAAGAAGAAAACACAACTTATAGACCATCTTCTGGCAGAAGATGATAGATTTGGATCAGAAACGGGAGGCGTTGGAAGCCAGGAATCAAAAGTGAAGAAATTCTGCAAGCCCTTGGGTGAGAAAGGTGACAGGGATTGATTTATTTACTCACGTGTCCCACATTGTCATTCTATGGTTATCTAATGTGAACTTGTTTTTTAGGCTGATCTGGACCTTCATAAATGTTAGGGAGAAGGTGGAATAAGCTGCTGGAAATGGGTCTAGAGCACACATTTCTCCTCAGGCTGCTTCAGTTAGTACTTTTCTGTCAGCACCTTGTCTGCATCTACTTCTTCTTTCCCAGGACCCTTCCCCCTCCTTTCTAGAGCTAAAGGCTTAACCTGAAATACCTCATTAATATCCATGGCTAATGTTGATTAAATTCTTACTACAGCTAGGCACCATGCTGTTGTCCTCTCCCTGCATTATTTCATCATTCCTTTCTTGAAACAGCCCAATAATCTAGATACTGTGATTATGATCCACTTTCGAGATGAAGCATCTGAGAGGTTCCAAGACGTTACATAACTTGCCCAGGACCTCACAGCTAGGAAATGGCAGAACCAGATTTTAAACTCACGCTGACTTCAGTTCCTTACTTGCTGCCTTCTTTTTTTCTTAAAGAGAAAATAGGAAACTGCTCTTGCAACCTCCTCCAGTGTATCAGAACAGGTATCCCAACTTGACAGACCTCCTTTGAAAAGTTGTCAATCCCTGGGATTTAAAAGCATTAAGGTTGTCATTACAAAATTCTTAAAAATCAGAAAAGAGAAAGAAGTCACCTATAATATTCCTGGCCTTATATAACTGTGATTAATATTTTAATGTATTTGCTTTCAGGCTTTTTTGGCATAGGTGTATATTTCCATATTGTACATATATTATTTAGTATCATGATATTTTAAATATAAATAGGATTTTCACACTCAAACTCAGATTTTAATGATTCTCAAGTGGTAATGTGTAAGACTTCTAGCAGTTTGAAATGAAAGAAGCCTGGCAAATGAGTGAATGAATAAATGAATGAATGCTTGCTTCCATGTATGGAATATTATATATTTGTGTACTTGTCACTTTTGTTTTTTCTGCGTTCAGAGAGGAGGACCATTGTTTTAAATTTTGTGTCATGAACAAACAGTATCATGAACAAAGAACGTACTCTCCCAACAAGTGTGTTTTACCTGTCTTTTCAGGTCTTGCTCAAATCTACACCCCCTTTAGGCTTTTCTTGATTTCCAGACCTATAATGACCTTTCTCTCCTCCAATCTTCTCAAGCACTTTCTGGCTATACCTCACATATGACATTTACCATGTTCTCCACCTGCTGGTTATAATAATTTTTGTCCTATCTTCTTATACTTATCTACAACACCTAATCCAGTGCTTTTTCATGATGTCACTTTTATTTCTCAGCATCTTGGTATTCAAACCAAATTGCTATTAATCAGTTTCTCCAAGATACTAGAATGCCTTTAGACTTTCTGACATGTCTTTCCATGCCTTGTAGGTTCCTATCACTGTAACCATGCCAGAAATGACAGAGAATGAGACTCCTACAAAAAAGCAGCACAGGTATGAAGACACAATCCAAAAATAATACAGTTTGGCAGATAAGAGACAGAATTAGTCCCCACTTTGCTAAATAGTAGTCCTTTAGGGAACTTTCATTTGGATGCCTAGAAAACCATTACTCTTCAAAAATAGGTGTGGATAAATATAAATAGATTTACTGAAAGGGGTACATAATTAAAATTTACCTGTCCTTTAAATTCTACTAGCAGTGTAAGAAATAAAATGACTATCAGTAGTTAAAATAGTATAATACCTAATCTATGCTAAATGTTTAGTTTCTCCTGAAATTTCTACTTGCATTCAATATTAGTCTTTGTGGTGGACACTAAGTTCACTTAGGCAGCAGTCAGTTTGAACCGACATTTTGTGACATTACAAACCATTAATGCCAATATGCACATTAGTACACTATTAGTTCTGATTCTTTGTATAATACCTCCTTCAAAATTTCTAGCATTTTGGGCAATGTTTCTGCTTAGAATTGCATGGCCAATGCTTCCATTATTAAATATTAAAATCATTATTTTCTTTCCTTACCAAATAGCTATTAGAGAATTCTTATGTACTGAGTAATTGTACATAAAAGGGAAAATTGGTGTTTTTAGTAGATTAGCTTTTAAGAAAATGTAAGAGTTTGGATAACCTAAGGTACATAAATGCAAAAGATGGCTCAGATGCCAGTTGTTAGTGCATGAGTGCTAGTGACTACCACACTTCCCTCCCTGGGGATTACAAGGTTCTTCTGTACCATTGCTTGTTTTCTGTACATACTCATCCCTACCCCTGGCCAGGTGCCAGAGCAAACATCAGAAATCACCTACAGGGACTTGCCTGGTGGTGCAGTGGTTAAGAATCCACCTGCCAATGCAGGGGACATGGGTTCAAGCCCTGGTCTGGGAAGATCCCACATGCCCCAGAGCAACTAAGCCCGTACGCCACAACTACTGAGCCTGCACTCTAGAGCCTGTGAGCCACAACTGCTGAGCCTGCGAGCTGCAACTACTGAAGCCCGCATGCCTAGAGCCCGTGCTCCGCAACAAGAGAAGCCACTGCAATGAGAAGCCCCTGCACTGCAACAAAGAGTAGCCCCCGCTCACCGCAACTAGAAAAAGCCCACGTGCAGCAATGAAGACCCAATGCAGACAAAAATAAATAAATAAATAAAAATAAATTTATAAAAAAAAATCACCAACAGTTGACCCTTGAACAGCGTGTAGCTACGGGTATAGCCAGACCTCCTATTCACAGTTCTCCATATCCACGGTTCCATATCCATGGATTCAACCAACTGCGGATCCTGTGGTACTGTAGTATTTACTGTTGAAGAAAATACAAGTATAAGTGGATCCGTGTAGTTCAAACCCCTGTTGTTCAAGGGGCAGCTGTACTTGGCACATCACTTAGAGAGCTGACTAGCCCCTTAAGTACATTTTTCAAATAGGTAAGATTTTCAATGATTGACTTACTTCCCAACCAATGACTTCTGGGTATGGAAAAATGGAGAATTGTAGTTACTTTGAGAAATTGTGAATTCTAAGTTTATATTGATGTATCTGCAGTTAGGTTTTTATACCATAATATATTATTAAGAAAATTTTCCTTCAAATGGCTTCTCATTGATACAACAAATACAAATTCATAAAATTAATTTTTATAGTTCTCAAAATATAAAGTAAAATGTTTTCCTATTATTTTCATGTTCCTTTTATCTGTACTTTTTGTTTCAGAAAGAAAAATCGGGAGACACACAATGCAGGTAGAAACAGCAATTTAAGTTTTATTTGTTAGCATTTTTTGTATTCAAAATGAAATTATACTGCAGTTGATTGTGTTTTTATGTTATAAGCACAGAATCATTATTAATTACATTTTAGGAAAGTGTTCCTTCATTGTTTGGGTTATTTTTTTTGCATTTTTTATGTTGAAGTATACTTGTGCAATGTTTTATACATTACAGGTGTATGACATAGTGATTCAAACTTTTAAAGGTTATATTCCATTTATAGTTATTATAAAATATTGACTGTATTCCCTGTGTTGTACAATATACCCTTGTATCTTACTTATTTTATATAAAATAATTTGTTTTATATTGTTTTTAGTTGACAAAATACTCCCTAAGTCTCATGAAGATGGCTTATCACTTTCTAATTCACAGCCTATTAAATAATTTAAGGATTAATATACCCCTGGAGCTAGTGTTTTAAGTGATTTCACCCACTGAGAATTCCAGATATACTCTTCCTGAATAGAGTGAAGAGTATGTACCTCTGCAGAAATTCTAGAGTGGGCTAGCTGCCTACAGTAGGGAAGAAATGGGGAGCAGGCTGTAGATCTTAAAGGTACTTGAAATGTGAACAGTCTTAAACTAAGCTGTGGAGTTCTCAATTATAAGAAGAAATGTAGAAAAAAATATTTGATTTTTATCTCAAACATCAAAATTATAGGCCACAGCCAGGTAAACATTTATAGAAGTAATTATGCATACGTTGACAATTTGGTACATTTTTAACATTTTATTTTCCATCAGGGACTACAGTCAGATCTAAAAATATATATTTTAGACTCAATTTCTATTACTCTATAAATAATCTCTTCCCTTCCCTAAGGAAAGGACCCTGGGGAAAACTTTATCTATGGAAAGATGTGTTGGACACTGGTAGGATATTGCTGTTCCCCAGAATGGGAGTTTACTACCTTTAAATTCCCTTTTATCACTGTGGATAGAGCCTTAATGTTGTTGTTCTTGTTGTTTTATCTACACACATTAAAAAATATGCTCTTAGATAACAGCAAATACTATTGTTAGAGAATTCAGAAAAAAGGTGAGCTATAGTTTATTGCTTTGTGGGTTTTTTTTTTTTTGGCCACATCAATAAATCTGATTTTTTTGGCCATATGAACTAAATCTTTTTATTAGAATCAGATGTCACATGGGACCATAAATATGTCCTGATAGTAATTTATTAAGAGAGAGTAAATGGATGTCATTTAAAGGATGTTCTTACTGCTAGATTATGAAGCAAAAAGTATATATCTTGAAAAACAAGACCTACTTATGCTATATCTGAAAGATCATCCTCTTAGAAGCGCTGAAGTCCTTTGTTAAAAGGAAGGTTTTAGAAAACTAACAGAAAGTAGACTGATTTTTCTATTTACAGTGTCTTATAGAAAAACTGTTTAGATCATCGCTTGTATCTTCTTGCCCCTTTCATACAACTTTTAAAGTTGTAGCACGTAAGCCTGGAACATTTCTCAGTTAATTGAGAAGTTGTCAGTTGTTCAGCTTCTTAGATGGGCCAAAGTGAACAGCACAGACCCCACAGAAAAAAATAAACCACTGCCTTTTCTTGTCTATTTTAAGTCACAACTAATAGCCATTTCTATTCCAAAAATGCCTTCTAGTCAGCCTAAAAGGTGTGTTAAAGTTCTTTAATCTGTCTAAAAAGGTCTAATTTGCCCATTTTGCTATAAAGAAGCAGCTTTCTAGTAACATAGCTAGTGGGTTCTTGTAATTTAGTTATCATTAAAATCTCTAATAATTACTTGAAATATAATAATGGCCTAAGAGTAATGTAGTATTAGCACTTTGTGTTTATAATTTGAATTTAATTATTATAGATTCCATTATTTTAAATCCTAATAAATGGTATGGCTTATATTGATTTCCATAACACTAAACCTAGAATATGACATTCTTAGAAATCTTATTGTAGTTATTTGTATTCAGTAGATACTATTTGATAAGACTTTCTTAGGTATTTCTTTACCTAAAATTTCTTTACTCAGGGAGAATGAGACACTTTGGCAGTAGTACTGTAAGGTTTGATAAATGAATTTTTCCTCTATCTAGTGGAGAGGCATAGAAAGAAGAAAATCAATGCTGGGATAAACAGAATAGGAGAGCTGATCCCATGCTCCCCTGCGCTGAAACAGGTAAGAAATCCACTCATACTTTTACCAATTGCTTGTGATCATATAATTCCCTAAGTTGTTTCTGTGCTCAGAATGATTATTTTTGTTCCCTGCCATTAATGGTTTTTTAGAGTTAATAATTGCCTCATTGTTTTTCATTTGCTCAATTTTCTATATACCTGCCTATCTTTAATTCTTTCCACACCTCCAGCAGTCTCTTACTACAGTTTCTATATGGTCAAATTGCCACATAATTTCCATTTTCCCAGTTTTTCCTTTGAACCTTCTGAACCTTTTTACTTCTGGAACCCTCTGCCCTTCCTTTTCAATCTCAATTAGTTGGTTTCTTTCAACTCTTCTGTTTTTAATTTCAGCTCTTATATTTTTAATTTCCAAGTCTTTTTTTCTTTTTCTCTTTGTTCCTTTTGTACATTTTTTATGGATATAATATCATCTCAGCTTTGAGAATATTATATAGGGTTTCGGGTTTTTTTAATGTTTCTTCTATTTTCTATATTGTCTTTGTTTCTTCTGATTTCCTTTTCCCCTCCTCTGTTTTGATGTTTTGTCTTTCTTTTTGGAGACATTCCTTAAATGTTTAATGATATTTAGCTGTTTTTTTCATATTTGAGAATGAGACATTAAAAAGCTGATTGAACAGGCTTGTGGTTTGGTGGTCCTAACTGTCTGGTGATTGGCTAGTGAGCTGATGTTGTTGTTATTGTTGCTGAACTAAACAATATCAGTATTTGTAGATTTCTTCTTTTGGGGTTAGCTATTAATTTTTATTTTCCGGAGAAGGAGCCTTCAGCACCCTACCTAGGAGTGGGAATGGTGGGAAAAGAACTATAAGGCTCATTGCCATTTTTCTGAGGGCTGGGATGGGGAAGGGGTGCTGGAGAGTCTCATGCTTTAGAAGGCAGGATTTTACTTTACCTCCCTGTTTTCGTTTAGGAGCCTCATCTTGTCCACTTCTGTGCCAAGTAAGTATCCTTGAGGCTGAAATCTTCTGGTTCAAATTTCACAGAAAATAAACTTGTCTCCTGTGGTTGGGGAAGAGGGGAAGTCATCCAGCTGCATAGGATGTGTGTGTGTGTGTGTGTGTGTGTGGTTCTTATTACTGCAAAATAAGAATCTTTCTATCAGTCCCCTCAGTTTTAACCCATGCCTCACCCCACCTTCTGGGGTAGCTGGAGCTTCCCAGTCCCAAACCATCCCAGGCTTTTGGTGGGGAGGGCCAGATCAATGTGTTCACTTCACAACACTGTCTCCCTCAGCAAGGTCTTACAATTCAGTTTCTTTCCATTCTCCCCTACAAGATGGTACCTAGTCTTGCATAAATGTGTTTTTTAGTCTTTTTAAAAAGATACTTTCTGTTTCCTTAACACACAGGCAAACTTAAGGGGAGGTACTATGTCTTCTGATTGTTTTTCTTTCTCCACATATCAATGTATAGTAGCTGCTCACTAAGCACTGGTGTTTGCCCCATAAAATGTTACTCCCCTTGGCTTCTATTCCTACAGGTTTCTCTGAAAGGAAACCATAATCATTTCTCTTTCTTGGTGTCCTAGAATGTGCAATGGAAGTCAGTATTTGGTCTCCAGAAGCTGAATAGATTTAGATTTTCTTGACTGTTGCCACATGTCCCCACCCCCATCTGCAGTAGAGAAGCAGTAGGTGGGCATTATCAGGTTCTGCCTTTGTCTCGACATTTGCTTTAAGAAAGGACACTATCTTAGTTTCTTTCTCTAAAGTACAGTGTTTCCTGGGTTATACTGGATTTCTGATGGGACCCAGCCTAAGGGACCCAAAATTGTAACTTGCTGAACCAAAGCCCTAAATCACCGACTCCTACATGAAGAGAGCTATCGGATAAAGTACTGGAGATATTTAATAGTATAAATACTGAGTAGAACTTAAACATTCACTGTAACATTTTTAAAAGCTGAAGAATAAAAAAAAGAAATTCCTCTTTCATAGCTTAAGTATTTATCAGTAATAGACTGGTAAACAAAATAAATACAGCCGTTTGAAAGTATAGCATAGACATAGATATATACACACACATATCACATCTTATTTATCCATTCATCTATTGATGAGGACTTAGGTTGTTTCCATATCTTGGCTATTGTAAATAATGCTGCAATGAACATAGGGATGCATATATCTTTAGGAATTAGTGTTTTTGTTTTCTTTGGATAAATATCCAGGAGTGGAATTACTTGATTGTATGGTCATTCTATGTTTAATTTTTTGAGGAGTCTCCATACTGTTTTCCATAGTGACTGCACCAATTTACATTTTCACCAACAGGACATGAAGTTTCCCTTTTCTTCACATCCTCGCCAACACTTCTTATTTGTTGTTTTTGGGTTCTGTTTGTTTTTTCTGTTTTTTAAATTTATTTATTTATTTATTTGGTTGCTCCAGGTCTTAGTTTTGGTACACGGGATCTTCGTTGTGGCATGCGTGACCTTTAGTTGCGGCATGCATACTCTTAGTTGTGGCATGCACGCAGGATCTAGTTCCCCAACCAGGGATCGAACCCAGGCCCCTGCACTGGGAGCACGGAGTTTTACCCACTGGATTACCAGGGAAGTCCCTGTTGTCTTTTTGATAACAGACATTCTGAAAGGTGGGAGGTGATATCTCATTGTAGTTTTGATTTGCATTTCCCTTATGATAATGATGTTGAGCATCTTTTCATGTGCCTGTTGGCCATCTACATTTCCTCTTTGGAAAAATGTCTATTCAGATCCTCTGCCCATTTTTTATTTGGGTTGTTTGGTTTTTGATATTTAGTTGTATGAGTTCTTTGTATATTTGGATATTAACTCCTTATTGGATATATCATTTGCAAATATCTTCTCCCATTCAGTAGGCAGCCTTTTTGTTTTGTTGATAGTTTCATTCACTGTGCAGTAGGTGGGCATTATCAGGTTCTGCCTTTGTCTCAACTTTTGCTTTATGAAAGGACACTGTCTTAGTTTTTGTTTGATGTAGTCCCTTTTGTTTATTTTTGCTATTGTTTCCCTTGCCTGAGGAGACAGACCCAAAAAAATATTGCTACAATGTATGTCAGACTGTTCTGCCTATATTTTCTTCTAGGAGTTTTATGGTTTTCAGTCTTACATTTAGGTCTTTAATCCATTTTGAGTTTATTTTTGTATATGGTCTGAGAAAATGTTTTAATTTCATTTTCTTACATGTAGCTGTCCAGTTTTCCCAGCACCACCTAATGAAGAGATTGTCTTTTTCCCCAAAGTATCCTTGCCTCCTTTGTCATAGATTAATTGGCCATAAGTGCATAGGTTTATTTCTGGGCTGTCTATTCTATTTCATTGCTCTATGTGTCTGTTTTTATGACAGTACCATACTGTTTGTTTGTTTATTTGGGGTTTTTTTTGCCGCACCACACGGCATGTGGGATCTTAGTTCCCCAATCAGGGATCGAACCCACATCCCCTGCATTGGAAGCACAGAGTCTTAACCACTGGACCACCAGGAAAGTCCCAGTACCATACTGTTTTGATTACTGTAGCTTTGCAGTATAATTTGAAATCATGCATGATACCTCCAGCTTTGTTCTTTTTCAAGATTGTTCTGGTTATTTGGGGTCTTTTGTGTTTCCATACAAATATTAAAATTATTTGTTCTAGTTCTGTGAAAAAAGCCATTGGTATTTTGATAGGGATTGCATTGAATCTGTAGACTGCCTTGGGTAGTATGCTCATTTTAACAGTATTAGTCCTTCCAATCCATGAGCACAAAAATTACAGGCCAGTATCACTGATGAACATAGATGCAAAAATCCTCAACAAAATGTTAGCAAGTTGAATTCAACAGTACATTAAAAGGATCGTAAACAATGATCAAAAAGGATTTATCCCTGGGATACAAGGATGGTTCACTATCTGCAGAGCAATCAGTGTGTTACACTATATCAACAAATTGAAGAATAAAAATCATATAATCATCTCAATAGATGCAGAAAAAGCTTTTGACAAAATTCAACATCCACTTAAGATAAAAACTCTCAACAAAGTGGGTTTAGAGAAAACATACCTCAGCATAATAAAGCCATATATGACAGCCCACAGTTACCATCATATTCAATGGTAAGAAGCTGAAAGTATTTCCTCTAAGAAGACAAGAATGCCCACTCTTGCCACTTTTACTCATCATAGTACTGGAAGTGCTAGCCACAGAAATCAGATAAGAAAAGCAAATAGAAAGAATCCAAATTGGAAAGGAAGAAGTAAAACTGTCACTGTTTGCAGAAGACATGGTACGCTTCATAGAAAATCCTAATGATGCCACCAGGAAACTACTAGAACTCATTAATGAATTTAGTAAAGTTGCAGGATACAAATTAATATACAGAAATCTGTTACGTTTCTATACACTAACAGCAAACTATCTGAAAAAGAAATTAAGAAAACAATCCCATTTACAGTCGTATCAAAAAGAATAAAATACCTAGGAATAAATCTAACTGAGGAGGTAAAAGACCTGTACTTGGAAAATTATAAGACACTGATGGAGGAAATTAAAGACAACACAAACAGATGGAAAGATATACCATGCTCAAGGATTCGAAGATCCATAAAATGACCATACCATCCAAGATATATAAATATATTTTTTAAATTAATTAATTTTATTTTTGGCTGCACTGGGTCTTTGTTGCTGCACGTGGGCTTTCTCTAGTTGCGGCAAACGGTGGCTACTCTTTGTTGCGGTGCGCAGGCTTCTCACTGCGGTGGCTTCTCTTGTGGAGCAGGGGCTCTAGGCATGCGGGCTTCAGTAGTTGTGGCACGTGGACTGTAGAGCGCAGGCTCAGTAGTTGTGGCGCACGGGCTTAGTTGCTCCACGGCACATAGGATCTTCCCCGACCAGGGATCGAACCTGTTTCCCTGCATTGGCAGGCGGATTCTTAACCACACACCACCAGGGAAGTCCCCAAAATATATTTTTGAAAATTAAAACAAAATAATGTAACATACTTAAGTTTTTTTTGTTGAAGTACAGTTGACTTACAATGTTGTGACAATCTCTGCTTATGGCAAAGTGACTCAGTTATACACATATATACATTCTTTTTTTTAAAAAATATTCTTTTCCATTATGGTTTATCCCAGGAGATTGGATATAGTTCCCTGTGCTGTACAATAGGACCTTATTGTTTATCCATTCTAAATGTAATAGTTTGCATCTACCAACCCCAAACTCCCAGTCCATCCCTCTCCCTCCCCGCCTCCCCCTTGGCAACCACAAGTCTGATCTCTATGTCTGTGAGTCTGTTTCTGTTTCATGGATAGGTTCATTTGTGCTGTATTTTAGATTCCACATATAAGTGATATCATATGGTATTTGTCTTTCTCTTTTTTTTTTTTGCGGTACGTGGGCCTCTCACTGTTGTGGCCTCTCCTGTTGAGGAGCACAGGCTCTGGATGCGCAGGCTCAGCGGCCATGGCTCACGGGCCCAGTCACTCCGCAGCATGTGGGATCTTCCCAGACCGGGGCACGAACCCGTGTTCCCTGCATCGGCAGGCGGACTGTCTTTCTCTTTTTGACTTACTTCAATTAGTATGATAATCTCTAGTTGCATCCATATAACATACTGTTTATAGTATCCTATCTGGGTTTTTTAAAAAAGATTTATATATATATATATATGTTTATATATATACACATATACATACATATATATACATACATATATATATATATATATATATATATATATATATGTATTGGCATAGAATATTTCTGGAAAGATACACAAGTAACTTACAGTTGTTGACTCCAGAAAGGGGTTTGGAGGGCTAAAGTCAAAAGGAATGTACTTTTCATTATATATCTCTTCATATTATTTACATTTTTTTGCCATATGCATATATTATATTTTCAATTTTAAAAATTTAAGTAAAGAATACAGGAACTTTGACATAAAATATGATCTTTTTGAGAAAGCTTAGGAATGGAATATATTGGGAGCATGACGCCAAAACTCAATCAAGTGACACTGTTATCTCAACCTACTATTTAGAATAGTTTGTAGTTGTGGTTGACAGAGTAAAGAATAACATTAAAATCTAAAATCTTTCCATGGTCTTGAGGGCTCTCTCTGGCCTCTCTCCTCTTACTGTTCCCAATATACTTGACTCTAGTCTCACTCACTTCCTTACTATTCCTCCAACATGCCAAACTCAGCCCCGCCTGAGGACCTTTGTCCTTGATGATCCTGATACCTGAGCCTTCTTCCTCCACATATCCACAGGGCATAATTTCTTGTACTCCCTTCAGATTTTTGCTTAAATATCACCTTACAGAGAGGCCTTCCCCAACCTCCCTATGTGAAATGGATTGTAGCAGAATGTCTTGGTCAGTTTGGGTTGCTATAAGAAAATTACCATAGACTGGGTGGCTTAAATAACAAAAATGTATTTCTCACAGTTCTGGAGGCTGCAAGTCCAAAATCAAGGTGTCAGCGGGTTCGGTTCCTGATGTGGGCTTTCTTCTTGGTTGTGTCCTCACATGACAGAGAGAATGATCACCTCTTTCATGTCTTCTAAGGACAGTGATCTCATCCATGAGGGATCTACCCTCATGACCTAATTACCTCCCAAAAGCCCCACCTTCAAATACCATCACATCAGGGATTAGGGCTTCAACATGAATTGTAGGGGGACACACACATTCAGTCCACAGCACAGAGTAACCTCTGCCATCTCTCTGGCCCCCTCCTTACCCTACTTTACTATTATTTTTTTTATATCTTACAATTTTATTTGTCAGTTATACCTCAATAAAGCTGAACAAATAAGGAATAACAATATAGTTCTTCTAATGAGTCCAAGAAATAATGCATTTGAAGTACTTAAAATAGGACCTGACACACAGTAGCTACAAGAAGCTAGCAATTATTAAGCACTTTCCATACCCCACTAACTGTGTTCTCAGAGTGTTACATTGCTCTCTCTATATTAAAGACTTTAATCCTTACCACACCCTTCAAGGTACGTACTTTTATTAGCCCCATTTTACAAATGAAAAACTGAGGTTTAGAAAGACTAAGTAACTTTCCCAAGTTACAGAAATGCTAAGTGGGGGAATCTGTGCTCCCATCCATTATGCTCTTCTGTGATCTGGAATAATAAAGCACACAGTAAATATCATAGTAAGAGGGGAATAATACCTACCATCTAGCCAAGAAAATATAGAGTGCTAGAACAGAGAGGCCCAGGGAAGAGTTCCTAGAGGAAGATGCATCTAAACTCAAACCTGGACCGGGCAAGGGAGGTGACTAGATTAACAGAAAGTGAAGTACCCTACTTGATTTTTCTTCATGATATTTATCACCACCTGATTTTATTTATAAATATAAATAGATATTAATATATAATAGTTCCTCATAAATAAATAATATTTCTCAAGGTCAGGAACTTTGTCCCTTTTGTTTATTACATCCCCAGTGCCTAGAACAGAACCTCAATAAATACTTACTAAATGAAAGAGGCACAGTAGAAGTTTTGAATATGGTGGCAGTTTTAAATTTTGAAAAGATACGTATCACATATATGTGATAAAACAAAAGCTTTAACTTTCTTCTGGCAAGTTCTTACCCTTCAGTGAAACTTTTAAATGGTTGATTTTCTTTGGCAGAGCAAGAATATGATCCTGGACCAAGCCTTTAAGTATATAACAGAATTGAAAAGGCAAAATGATGAACTCCTGCTTAATGGAGGAAACAATGAACAAGGTAAAGATGTTAAGATTCTTACTTTCTGTTGTTTTTTCAATGTTCAGGCCTTTGTGTCACAGTGCAACTTATATTAGGATACAGAAGGCTTTTTTTGCCCCAATACATTAAGATCATGCGTTGGGTGGGCCAGTGAGGATAGTGTTGCAAATAAATTCAACCTAGTTGACCCCTTTTCCCCCTTCTTTGAGCAACTCTAACCTTGTAGGCATACACAAGTTTGATTTTTTACTCTTCTTGTACTTCATGTTTGCTAAACTCATGATGCAAATAATACTGGATCTCCTTCCTTCCAGGTGGATCTTCCAGCTAGGGGAATCCCATAAGAGGATGCAGCGGGAGTCCTGCTCAGTGAAACTTAAAACAGATAAAGATATGCCTGTGCCAGGACTTAACTAGGAGTTAACTCAGAAGGCCAAAACATTCAGTTCATAATTGTTTATACTGCATGTAATGTGTGCATGAGACTGCCTGGTCATTTAATGACATTTGAGTTTTAGAGGTGACTTTTTTATGCTATCAGATGAGTTCTCTTTTCCCATCTGCATTGGAGAGAAGGTTTCCTTGTAACAGTTAAAAAGAAAAATACCCCAGGCAAGTAGAAAGCTCCGAGTGGTAGGCCAGTTTGAACTGTCTTTTATTTATGTCTCTGACAAGAGCAGAGAGAATCTCCTGTGACAACTCAGTAGATCACCTTAAAAGGAGACAGACCTCAGAATTTGCTGATGTGGGAGCAATGCTGGGCTGTGTTTATTGTAAGAAGTGAGAAGGATGCTGGAAAGCACATCCAGAAGGTCGGCATTCTGAATTCTTGTTTACTTTCAGTTAGCTGACAACTTACCCCTCCCCTCAGTCAGCTGTCTTTTATGGTCCAGGTCCTGTTTTATGATGCTGTCAGGCAATTAGATACATAATCAATATTTGGTAACCATTTTGAGGCACCCACGAAAGGGATAGTAAGGCTAGAGTGATGTATAGACTTTTCTAATGAGGACTCCTCTGGTTTCACAGCCCAGCATCTGAGGCAATCGAGTTACCCTGGGGAAAAGGGAAACTTGAAGAAATACAAGTTGCAGGCGGTTCAGGAAGAGCTGAACAGCCAGGCCAGGGGTTGGGGCAGCACCCGAGGCTTAAGTCCGACCGTGTTGTCATCGCGCTCATGATCCTTTCTTTGGTTCTTTTTTGTATCTGCTCTCTCTTCTTTTCCCAGCAGCTTCCTCCACATACTCACTGTCCACATGACAGTCTTGCACAGTGGCCACAGCAGTGGTCTTGGGAGTCAGGCCCACCTGGCTTTGAGTCTCGGCTTCCTTTGCTCACTCAGTACCTTTGGCCAGTTACTTAACCTCTCCAAGTGTCAGTTTCCCTGTCTTAAAATGAGGATAATCATAGCATCTATCTAGTCGACTTTAGGCAAATTATATAGCTACTCTGAACCTGTTTCTTACAGCTAAAAGTGATGATGACAAAGGTGGTTGTCCCATCTCGTGGTTATTATGAGGATTAAAAGAGATAACACAGGTAAAGCACTTAGAGTAAAGCGCAGCACAAGAGTAAATGCTTAATAAATGTTATCTGTTGTTGTTGTTAATTATTATTATCATTAAATGAGACAGTGAATGAAAAGTGCCAGGCATAGAGTAAGTGCACAATAAGTGAGAACCATCTTCTTTATTATTTGGTCCATGATAATTGTCCTTTAATTTCTAATGTCCATAGCACATTGGCATCTTTCTTCTGTGGCTCTTTCTTTAAATAGCTGAGAAAAACAATCTGATAGTCTCATCTTCTCCTTGTTGGGAAAGAACTTGTTACTTCAGGCTACCTTATAAGGTACTGGCCTTGAGGATCGGCTGCCTTTGGCGGAGAGAATGGGGGAGAATACCTACTATGGCAAGTCAGGTGGGGATGTATAGGGTCACAGAGCATACATACCAACAGCCAAGGCTGACCCTTAGTATCCATGGTTGAGGCTGTCTCCTTTAAAACAGTGTAGGGCATCACGGACATCTTCATTACTCACTAGCATACACACATTGGCCCTACCAAGGAAAAAGCAAGTTTCACTGGTGGTGCTTTCTTCAGCACTCTCCCATCTTATTTCTTACATGTTCTGCTTGGTCTCTATTGTTTCAAAGGGTAAAATAGAAACCAGTTTAAAGCCATTTATAAAAGAGACTGTCGGGAGTTCCCTGGTGGCCTAGTGGTTAGGATTCTGGGCTTTCATTGCCATGGTCCCAGGTTAAGTCCCTGGTTGGGGAACTGAGATCCTGAAAGTCGTGCAGAGGGGCCAAAAAAAAAAAAAGACTCTCTGTTACCACCATAAAGTAATGTTAGTTATTGCAACATTTAAATGCTATTATATTGATATTCAGTGTTATTTTCCTAGCATGTTACCATGATGTCTTTCCTTGCTGCCCTATTTTGAATTTTGAGATTTCTACATTATGAGTAATTTTTGACCTTTGAATTGTTGACCTTTAAAGATACATACTTTTCAAAGGATTAGGATAGAGATTTGAGATACCATTCTAAAAAGAAGAAAGAACTTATATTAGAAAAGAGCTGAAGCTTCTCAGTTGAGGTATTTAGAATGCTAAAATTAGTATTCAGTAGTTTAGTATACAGCTATTTCTTAAATTATTATAAATATTGACACTTAGAGATAATTTTTTCATTTTTGTTTTTGATATTATAGCTGAAGAAATTAAAAAGCTACGTAAACAACTGGAAGAAATTCAAAAAGAAAATGGCCGATATATTGAATTACTAAAAGCAAATGACATATGTTTATACGACGACCCCACAATCCACTGGAAAGGAAATCTTAAAAACTCAAAGGTCTCTGTTGTTATTCCCAGTGACCAGGTTCAAAAGAATATCATTGTTTATTCCAACGGGAGTCAGCCTGGTGGAAATAGCCAGGGAACAGCTGTTCAGGGGATAACCTTTAACGTTGGTCATAATTTACAGAAGCAAACTGCCAATGTGGTGCCAGTACAGAGGACTTGCAATCTTGTGACTCCTGTGTCTATTTCTGGAGTTTACCCTTCTGAAAACAAGCCATGGCATCAGACCACGGTTTCTGCATTGGCTGCCAACCAGCCTGTTCCTCTTTGTCTTCCTGCTACCATTTCTGCTCAAAATATTCTTGAGGTTTCCACCTCCGAAAGCGAGTCGAGTGTGCTTGGTGCCAGCAGTGGCTCACTGATCACTGTCCCTGTCGGGCCTGTACCACCCCAGCATCATTCATTGCACACATGTCTAAAGGATCAAAATTCTTCTGAAAATAAGAATGGGCAAGAGAGCCCCAAATCATTGAAGAAAACAGTCCCTTGTGCCACAAGCATCTCCTCCAGCTGCTCAGCAGCTGCCACTAAAGGGCACCAAGGAAGCAAGTCCTGCCTGAGCGTACAGGAGTGCCGAAGTGATTTTCAAACCAACTTTGTTGTTTCCGTTACCACGACAGTTTGCTCCCAGCCTCCAAGATCTGCAGGTGATTCTTGTCCAGCGAGCATTAGCAAGGGTGCAGACTTGACAAGTGTTACTGCGGTGGTGGCCCCATCTGCCCCTGGAGGAGGGGAGACCACCACCCCTGTGAGCACCCTTTCTGCAAACCCTGTGGACAGTGGTTGGACTCTTTCTTGTTCTTTGCCTTCTTCAGCTGTTAGTGCTTCAGATTTGAAAAACATTAATAGCCTTACCCGAATTTCCTCAGCTGGAAACACGCAGACGACGTGGACTACTTTGCAACTGGCGGGAAACACTATTCAGCCCTTAAGCCAGACACCATCTTCTGCTGTGACTCCGGTATTAAATGAGTCTGGTACTAGCCCCACCATGGCCAACCACAGTAGATGTGTGGCTACAGGCATCAACTTGAATAATTCCTTTCCAGCAGATGGGCAGCCAGTTGAGCAAGTAGTTGTAACCTTGCCTTCTTGTCCATCTTTACCTATGCAGTCACTGATTGCCCAGCCACAGGTTAAATCTCAGCCTCCAAAAAGTATCCTTCCATTGAATTCAGCAATGCAAGTGATTCAGATGGCTCAGCCAGTTGGGTCGGCTGTTAACGCAGCTCCTGCTAATCAAAACGTTATCATTCTTCAGCCACCCAGTACCACCCCGTGCCCAACAATGATGAGGGCAGAGGTTCCCAACCAAACAGTAGGTCAACAGATAGTCATCATACAGGCAGCTAATCAGAACCCTTTGCCACTCCTCTCTGCTCCACCTCCCGGTTCTGTTCGACTCCCTGTCAATGGAGCCAGTGCTATCATAGGTTCTAACAATTCAGTGCAAAATGTTTCGACCCCACAGAGTTTTGGAGGAAAGCACCTTGTCCACATATTACCAAGACCTTCATCTTTATCAGCATCTAATTCAACACAAACTTTTTCTGTAACCATGTCAAACCAACAACAGCCTCAAACCATTTCTTTAAATGGACAGCTCTTTGCTTTGCAGCCTGTGATGTCTTCATCAGCAACTACAAGTCAAACCCCTATGCAAATTATTCAACCCACCACCAGCGAAGATCCAAATACCAATGTTGCCCTGAATACATTTGGCGCTTTGGCCAGCCTCAATCAAAGCATATCGCAGATGGCTGGGCAAAGCTGTGTACAACTGTCTGTTAGCCAGCCTGCCAATCCTCAAACTGCTGCAAATAGTCAAACCACCACAGCTAACTGTGTTTCATTAACAACAGCTGTAGCATCTCCCATGACAAGGGAGAATTCAGCCACACTACCCAGTATGTATAATCTAGTGACCACTCCCTCAATGAACACTGTAGCTTGTTTGCCTAACATGAAGCCCAAAAGGCTGAATAAGAAGCCGAGTGTCAAGAAACACTTAGCCACTAATAAGTCAGCCTGCACTCTGAATCCAGCCAGAGATGTGGGTAAGTTAGACTGCCCCAGCACTGAAGGCTCCACAGAGCCATCGTGTAATGATGGACTTCTTGACGGCCTCCCTGGTGTGTTACCATCTGTCACTATGTCCCAGGCAAATAGTGTAAGTGTTTCTGGCTCACATTCTTTGGATGTTCTGAATTCTGAATCAGTGATAGCTGAGTCCATACCCAAATCTAAGTCAGCAGAAGAGTCTAGCTCATCCTCCCAAGAATCTGTAACAAGTGAACATTTTACAATGGCCCCAGCAAAATCCAAAGATTCTCTCCCCGTTTTCCAACGAGAGACATCTCAGGATAAGCCGCCAACTAGTTTGGCATTGCCAGATGCTGCCAAATCCTGCACTTCAGCCAATGTGTTGATTTCGTCTGCGAACGATCCCCACGTTTTGGTTTCTCAGGTTTCTGATTTGTCATCTGCCACGAGCACTGCAAGTAATGACTGTGTTTCTGAGGTAGAAGTCATTGCTGAACCTTGCAGGACTGAGCAAGATTCATCAGCTACAGTGCAAACCACAGGTCTCTTAAAGGGGCAGGGTTTAACTGCATTGCTATCTGATCTTGCTAAAGAAAAAGACCCTCAGAAATCATCTCTTTCAGTCCAGGTGGACCATCCTGACTTTTCTTCAGAAAATTCTAAAATAGTCCATTCAAGTGTTGATTTACATCCCAAACAGGAGCTATTACTGATGAGCAGTGATGACAGAGATCCAGGACAGCATCATTCCTGCATCCCTGATCAGGAGGTTATTAATGGTTCTTTGCTCACCAGTAGGCAGGCTGACTCCCCCATGTCAACCAGCTCTGGCAGTAGTCGTAGTTTCTCAGTTGCATCCATGCTTCCTGAAACAACTAGAGAGGATGTCACCAGCAATGCAACGACTAATACGTGTGACAGCTGTACCTTTGTAGAGCAAACTGATATAGTTGCTCTTGCAGCAAGAGCTATTTTTGACCAGGAGAACCTTGAGAAGGGAAGAGCTGGCACCCAGGCTGATATAAGGGAAGTTCCTTCAAAGCCTTCTGAAGCATCCTCTTTAGAGGGAGACCAGCCTTTCAAAACACAGATATCTAAAGAGAATGGCCCAGGACAGGCAGAAGCGACACCAAATGAATTTAATTCTCAGGATTCAATTGAAGCAACTGTGGGTCAGCCCCTTGAAAAACCAAGTTGTTCTATAGGAATGAAAACATCAACTGCCTCTTTACAGGTTTCGACTTCTCAGCCACCAAGCATCACCAGTTTAAGTGTGAATAATCTTATCCATCAGAGCAGCATCAGCCATCCTCTGGTCAGCTGCGCTGGTTTATCCCAAACTTCAGAGCAAACAGCTGTTCCTGCAACAGTTAATCTGACGGTTTCATCTAGCTCCTATGGCAGTCAGCCTCCTGGACCATCTCTGATGACCGAATACTCCCAAGAACAGCTAAATACTATGGCTGGTACCATACCAAATCCACAGATTCAAGAGCCACTCTTAAAGCCAAGTCATGAAAGCCGTAAAAACTCTGCTAAGCGTGCTGTCCAAGATGACCTTTTACTGTCTTCAGCTAAACGTCAAAAGCATTGTCAGCCGGCTCCCCTCCGGCTTGAAGGTCTGTCCCTGATGAGCCGAACTCCAGACAGCATTTCCGACCAAACTCAAATGATGGTTAGTCAAATCCCTCCCAACTCTTCAAACTCAGTTGTGCCTATTAGCAACCCAGCACATGGAGACGGCCTTATGCGGTTATTCCCACCTGGTAACAACTTTGTGGCCCCTGCGTTGAGGCAAACTGAGGTTCAGTGCAATTCACAGCCTTCCGTGGCTGAGCAGCAGCAAACGCAGGCCAGCCAACATCTGCAGGCCCTGCAGCAGCATGTGCCAGCTCAAGGGGTGCCTCACCTGCATAGTAACCATCTCTACTTAAAGCAGCAGCAGCAGCAAGTGGGGCAGTTAAGAGAGAGGCATCACTTATATCAACTGCAGCATCACGTACCTCACGCGGAGAGCTCTGTCCACTCTCAGCCCCACGTCCACCAACAGAGAGCCCTGCAACAGGAGGTTCAGATGCAGAAAAAGAGGACTCTCGTTCAGGGCACTCAGGCCTCTCAGCTTTCTCTACAACCCAAGCACCATGGAACTGACCAATCCCGACCCAAGAGCGGTCAGCCACACCCCCACCATCAGCAGATGCAGCAACAGATGCAGCAACACTTTGGAAGCTCCCAGCCAGAGAAGAGTCGTGAAAACCCTTCCACAAGCCGGAGTCACCATAACCATCTCAGTCAAGACATCATGCACCAGCAGGATGTGGGAAGCCGGCAACAAGGTGCGGGGCTTTCTTCTGAACACGTATCTGGGCATAATCCAATACAGAGGCTTCTGACATCAAGAGGCATAGAGCAGCAAATGGTGTCCCAACCGAGTATTGTGACGAGACCTTCAGACATGACTTGTACTCCACACAGGCCAGAGAGAAACAGAGTTTCAAGTTACTCTGCAGAGGCACTCATTGGAAAGTCATCTTCCAATTCAGAGCAGAGAATGGGTATATCGATTCAGGGCTCCAGAATTTCAGATCAGCTTGAAATGAGAAGCTACCTTGATGTTCCCAGAAATAAGAGTTTGGCCATTCATAATATGCAGGGTCGTGTGGACCATACTGTTACCTCAGATATCCGCCTTTCTGACTGTCAGACATTTAAGCCAAGCGGAGCCAGTCAGCAGCCCCAGAGTAATTTTGAAGTACAGTCTTCAAGAAATAATGAAATAGGTAACCCTGTGTCGTCCTTGAGGAGTATGCAGTCCCAGGCTTTTCGAATTAATCAAAACCCTGGTCCACCACCAATTGACCGCCAAAAGAGATTACCTTACCCACCAGTTCAGAGCATCCCAACAGGAAATGCTGTCCCACCAAGGGACAGTGAAAATACATGTCACCAAAGTTTCATGCAGAGTTTACTTGCCCCTCACCTGGGTGATCAGGTCATTGGGAGCCAGAGATCACTCCCAGAGCATCAGAGGAATACACAGTGTGGTCCCTCCTCTGCAATCGAATATAATTGTCCCCCAACTCATGAAAGTGTCCATATTAGAAGAGAGAGTGAGAGTCAGAATAGGGAGAGTTGTGACATGTCCCTGGGTGCAATTAACACCAGGAACAGCACTTTGAATATTCCATTTTCGAGTTCTTCTTCCTCGGGAGATATTCAAGGTCGAAACACAAGTCCCAACGTTTCTGTACAGAAGTCCAATCCCATGAGGATCACTGACAGTCACGGGACCAAGGGCCACATGAACCCTCCAGTCACAACCAACATGCACGGGGTTGCAAGGCCAGGTTTGCCGCATCCGTCTGTGTCTCACGGAAATGCTGACCAAGGGCCTCCTGTACGTCAGACTAGTTCTTCAGTTCCCCAGCGATCAAGGCATCCCTTGCAAGACAGCAGTGGTTCCAAAATTCGTCAACCTGAAAGGAATCGCTCTGGAAACCAAAGACACAGTAATGTCTTTGATCCAAGTCTTCCCCATCTTCCTCTGTCTACTAGTGGCAGTATGATTCTCGGACGCCAACAACCCACTACGGAAAAGAGAGGAAGTATTGTTCGTTTCATGCCTGATGGCCCACAAGTACCTAATGATAATTCAGCACCTGACCAGCATACACTATCACAAAATTTTGGTTTTCCATTTATTCCTGAGGGTGGCATGAATCCACCAATAAATGCTAATGCTTCTTTCATTCCACAGGTTACTCAGCCTAGTGCCACTCGAACTCCAGCCCTCATCCCTGTAGATCCCCAAAACACTCTCCCCTCCTTCTATCCCCCATACTCTCCTGCTCATCCTACACTGTCCAATGATATTTCAATCCCCTATTTTTCTAATCAAATGTTCTCGAATCCTAGCACAGAGAAGGTAAACAGTGGAAGTTTGAATAACCGATTTGGATCAATTTTATCTCCTCCCAGACCTGTTGGTTTTGCTCAACCAAGTTTTCCTCTTCTCCCTGACATGCCCCCAATGCACATGACCAACTCTCACTTATCCAATTTTAATATGACATCTTTGTTTCCAGAAATAGCTACAGCTCTCCCTGATGGCTCAGCAATGTCACCTTTGCTTACGATAGCAAACTCCTCTGCTTCGGACTCTTCCAAGCAGTCCTCAAACAGACCTGCCCACAACATAAGCCATATTTTAGGTCATGATTGCAGTTCAGCTGTTTAAATACTGACTGACTAAACATAAATGTAATGGGTGAGGTTACAAATGTATTTGTGTGTGTATTCACACATGTGCACAGGAAGAGAGAGATTGTGTGAATGTATCTCCTTGTGTTTGTATAATCAATTGTCAGTTATCTTCTGAATATAGGGAAGCCGTGTCAGAGATGAGGCAAATACTGGGTCGTCGAAAACAAATTATCTTTCATTTTTAACTGCATGGTGTACTTTTTAAATTTTCCAAGCAGATTTACATTTTCAAGTTTGATCTGTAATCTGACATGCCCTAGATATTAATCGGCTGGAAGTTGAGGGAGATCATCTTGGTGTGTCCTGGGTGGTAGGAAGGAACCTAGATTTTAAACTTGATTGTTGATAATTTGTAAAATAGATAGTTGAGCTGATTGAGTTGCTTTCCAAAAATACAGACAGTTCGATATAACACAATGGCTCATAACCAAGTATGGGCCAGTGTCAGCATCTAGAACAGTTTCTTACCCATGGCAGGTGTTGACTTAATGTAGAATGAATGTCCATGATTCAAGTCAAGCAGTTAGCAAATAAATGAGTTGTTTAATCAACCTGTATTCCCAAGGTTTGGTTTAGGTAGAGACTTCTTTCTTAATTATAACAATTCATAAATTATCTGAATGTCATGTCTTGTTCTCCAAATTAGGGAGCCATGTTATCCTTTAATGTGCCAAGATCCTGTAAAGCAAAGGTCTTCCTTAAACAAGTAGCCTTAAAAGTGGAAAGCTAAAAAGCAAAGTACATAGATGTTCTCCATTTTGTACTTGCATTTTGCATCAGGCCATAAGGATAAAAGCAGTGGCATTGTGGAGTTTTGCATGTGTTCAGTTAAAGATTGTTTCATTCATTGAGTTTTGTTGTAGAATTCTCTTCTATTTATTTGATCTTGAATTAAGTTTATATTTGTTTAATCATTACGGACTAATCAGTAAATAGCGTGTTTGGAATCTACACGGTTATTTGAGCCTTACTTTAAAAATATTTCTGAACAGAGTCTTAAGCTCTGTCAGTATTTTCATTACTGATATTTATATTTAAAATATGGCATTGTATATTGCATTATTACCCTTCATAGTAGAATTACAATGAGAAGATAAATTTGTTCATTATTTTTCCTGATGGTAGATGTGAAATGGTGCTTCAAAAAATTGTCTTTGCATATGTCCATGTTTGTGAGCGTGTGTGTACTCGGACATAGATTTTAAAGTATAAACTGGCTCTTTAAAAATAGGCCTGCCATCTGAAAATGAGGAATTGGGACCTGAGACCTGCTGAAGTGTAGAAGAACTTGATGTAGCGTTTTTTAAAATCCCCGCTGAAGTTAATAATGAATTTTAAAAATATATTCAAAATTCATGAATTGAATTTTGAAAATTTAATTAAAAATTAAGAAAACAATTATATGTACTCACATTCTCAAGCCCATTAGTTTTTGTTGTTGTTATAGTCTGCCAAAAATGGGATGGAGTGGGAGATATAAACTGTTCTGTCTACTCTGTTAGCAAAGTGAACCCACGGACCAGAATTTTTTTTTTTTTTTTCCTTAAAAAAAAGCCTCCTAAGGCTTGGTTAGAGCAGTTAACTCCAGTGAATACCTCTATTAAAGACTCAGCAAAAGGGTCATCTGTGCCTCTTCAACTGTTCTCACCAAATTTTCCCGTCTCTTCCTGCTGCCAGCTGAGGCAGCCTCCTGGGGGCAAAAAAAATAAGAAAAATGTTTGTATTTTCTCCCTTCAAAACGCTCGTGGGGAGGAATAGGAGAGCATCACGAATAAGTTACTTAAACAAGACAGCAGATAAACACAGTAGTCAATTGAGAAAAAATATGTGAGGTTTATAACTTAAAAAAAAAACTGAGTTTTAAGCTTTAACATTCAAGTTTTTCTTTGTTCTTGAAAGGTCCAGTCTGCTCATTTCAAGGACTGGTTTCAATGTGTTCAGCTATTCATTCTCCCTCCCTCCCTTCCTCCCTCTCTCTTTCTCACCTTGTCTTTCTCTCTGTCTCCCCGTCCTGCTCCTGTACCCGCCAACACACACACAGTGGCTATTGAGTTCTGAAGAACTGGAGACTGTTAGAATTGGAACTAAGGTAACAGGCTAAGAAGAAGCTCGATTTGAACATTCAGTGGAAAGGCCCCAAGCCTGGTACTTGCAGATATTTCTCTGTTGCCTCGATTGTATTTTTCTGCTCAGCTCTGTTCAGAGATAGCATTTACATTCCTCAGAGCTTTCATTCCAGGAATATAACACTTTGATCCCGAAAAGAGTCTCTACCCCCTAAGTAAGGCTT
Organism: Mesoplodon bidens; assembly: GCF_964165515.1. NCBI lineage: Eukaryota > Metazoa > Chordata > Mammalia > Artiodactyla > Ziphiidae > Mesoplodon > Mesoplodon bidens. Next base: position 60,572,407 of record NC_138161.1, on the reverse strand, counting down.
ATTTGACCATTGGAGGAAAGATAGACCATCTGCAAATAATTTGGCTCCTGCTTACATGTAGCTCTAATTATCTTACAGACATGTATGTATGTATGTAAGAGATCATTTTATACACAAACTCAATTCTGAAAATGCTCAGAGCACAGTAATCTTACTTGATTTATAAGCACGAGTATATGAGATTTTTGTTTGTTTGTTTTTGCGGTTCGCGGGCCTCTCACTGTTGTGGCCTCTCCCGTTGCGGAGCACAGGCTCCGGACGCGCAGGCTCAGCGGCCATGGCTCATGGGCCCAGCCGCTCCGCGGCATGTGGGATCCTCCCGGACCGGGGCACGAACCCGTGTCCCCGGCATCGGCAGGCAGACTGTCAACCACTGCGCCACTAGGGAAGCCCGAGTATATTGGATTTACCAGCAGTATTAAGTATTTGATAATTAGAGCTATATGATCTGGGGGAGGAAATTTATTATTTAATATCTAACGATCTCTGGGTATAATTTTTGGCAAAGGAATGGCAGAGAACATAGTCAATTTTTGTTATAGTAAATTTAATGTTACTTATGGCTTGCTAATATATGTCTAGAGAATGTAAAACCATTTCCACAGATAAATTTGTAATTTCTAGAAATACACTAACTTAGGTATGAGTCATAAGTGAGAGTCACTGATTAAATCATTTCTCTCTCGTAGTGTTATTGCTCACATAGAAACAGCTTCAGAAAGTGATTGATTCCTCTAAACATTTTACATAGCAACTTCTGATGTGAAAATTTTCAGATTTCTCATCATGTAAAAACTTCTAATGTGTCAATCATGGATAAAAGAAATCAACGTTGATGTCATTTCTTTTTCTTTTTGGTACATACAGGTTGTTTGGGGATGTTTTATACTGCTCCAGGAAGTTTATTTTTATTTTTATTTTAAGACCTTCGGGGTGTACCAGAGATGGCACCCTTTTTCTAAGTAAGGAGTGCAAATTCCAGAGTGATCATGATTTATAAAATGTATCAGAACTTTGGGAAGAGAAGAACGAGGAAGGAATGTTCTTTTTCAGTGATTTTCAGTCACATATCAGGGTGAATTGCAGTGAGGATCAACTTTTAAAAATCAGGCTTCTTGGGCTTCCCTGGTGGCACAGTGGTTGAGAGTCCGCCTGCCGATGCAGGGGACACGGGTTCGTGCCCTGGTCCGGGAAGATCCCACATGCCGCGGAGCGGCTGGGCCCATGAGCCATGGCCGCTGAGCCTGCGCGTCCGGAGCCTGTGCTCCGCAACGGGAGAGGCCACAAGAGTGAGAGGCCCGTGTACCGCAAAAAAAAAAAAAAAAAAAAAAAAAAAAAAAAAAAAAATCAGGCTTCTTAATATACAAAATTATTTAAACATTTTAAAGATAATTCGTTTTCCTTGCTCTTCTAACATTGGCCATTTCATGGAGAGGCTAAGATTTATACTCCAAAAAATGTAGAAATACATTTTAATGGGAGTGAAGTTTTTAAAATTTGAGAAATGGTAAAGACTCACTAATATGCATCTTCTTAGCTTTATCCTTCCTTTGATACATAAGTACTTAGGCTCTTATTTTCTTCCATCTGCTCCATGTCAAACAGGTGGCAGGGAATCTGGTCATTTCCTTAGAAGGATGATTACTCCTCTGCCTTGAAACATTTACTGGGTCCAGTGTCTATTGGATTGGTGTGTGATAGGGACTCATACTTCCAAATCAGTGATTCCCAAATGCCTGCCTTTGGAAGCCATTATATCTCTTATTCTATTAAGGGGCAACAAGAATTTCTCGAAACAAAAGTAGTTCACGACCGATTGAAAATGTTTAATGTGCCATATAGTTCTGTCCCTTGTTTGGGAGAGTTGTTTTTTTTTTCTTTCCCCCCATGGAGGAGTTAAGAAAGGGCAAAGGTGGTACAAAAATCAGATGGCTTTGGGTTGATATCCTTCGGAACCTGGAAGTCGTTGTTCTAGTTCTGCTGTCTCTCTAAATCTGCCTTTGCCCAGAGATAATGACCTATGGCTGTGTACTTCCAGAGGGCAATAATAATAAGTGATGATTTTATGATACCTTTATGCAAATTAACAGCCAGAAATTAGTTTCTTCTCCGATACCTTTTTGGCTGAAGGATACCATTTCTCCTTCCTCCAGAGTTCAACAGAAAAGGGTCCTTTTTTTACTTAACAATATTCTCCCTGCATTCTACACTTCCTGTGTGAGGCTAAGAGTGTTTCTACTAGAGTCTGTGGGGGACATCAGGTTCAGATTGAGGCAATCCAGGTGTTCTGGGAAGAAGTGTTGAGGAACTTCTTGGACACAGAGCTTCTACTTGTGCCCGCATGCCGCTACCCTGAGACTGCACTTTACCTGCAACTGTGCCTCTGGTCCTAGGACCAGCTATTGGAACATACTGCTCACTCACTCCTCTGTTACAGCAAAGAATCGGCCGGGATGGTACATGCTGTGTAATCAAACACCTAGATGACAAGTACAGCTGATGTTTCTCACTGTTGCCTTAACATTCTCTGAGCCATCTTTAAAGCCGATCTTGTAAAAAACTTACTAGTTAGATGCAAGACTCCCTTTAAACTCAGAGCTTGTATGTGGTGGCCATTCAACATTCTTCTTTCTAGATTTGCACAAACCCTGTCAACTGTAATCGTTTTCTGGCGCATGCCTGTGTTCAGATGCTTCATAAACATGAGCCAACCTGAGTTGATAATATTGGGGATAGTATCCAAATTGGTGTTATTTTGGATGACCGCATAATCTGTCACTAGGGATCTCATGAGACATAGAAGACAACTCTTCATTTGTTAACACTTTTTTGAAAAGATGATCATTAATTTTTTTCCCTCATTTGTGTGTACAGCTATACACCATACTATGTCATAGGAACTTAAAGTTTACTCCATGTCAGTACCCTCTTCACTTTTCTGGACCTCTGTTCCTCCATCCCCTAAGTCTTAAAACCGTTTTTCATCTGTGAGGCACTGGACATGACTATATTGGTAACTTTTAGGGGGAGTTGAACTGTTGATCTTCCAAGAAGAAAGGGACCAGACAGTGTTGCTTAAAATGCTGCAGTTGTGTTACTGTGAAGAAAAGATTTGCTTCCACTTTCAACAGGATATATATATATATATATATATATATATATATATATATATATATATATATATATCCATATACACATATATTCATTTCAGTAAAAGTGGGTGGAAAAATCTGAGAACATAGTTACCTTCACAAATTATTTATAGATACACTGGGTGAGAAGCTTACTGTAGGGCAGTCACCAGAAAAGATCTAACTGTAGTGCTTTCAGTAGTGTATGTAATATTTGTAACTATTCTCACGCCAGCAATGTCTGCTGTGCACTGTGTCCTATTACTGTAAATTACCTGGTTTATAATTCTAATGGGAGCTAATTTGTTTTGTAATAGAATCCAGAGCAGATATGTATAATATGGTCAGGATTGTCCTACAGTTGTAAATAAGAATAGGTCCTGTTTATTTTGACATCTTTTTACAAATGCATTGTATTAGGGTGTGAATATTCTGAACCATGCTCTTGTTTAAAGTTTTGAAATTTTTATTGGTAAATGTAACATTTTAATGGTTGTAATAATTATTTGTATAGATATGAATATAGTATTTTATTTAAGAAAATAAACTTTGCATTTTTGCATTGTGAATTCTGCCTTTTCTCATCATCAGTGGCCTGTGCTGCTTCAAACCTGGTATCAAAATGACTTGTCTTACATACTGAAGATTCATGTTCAGGTAATCTTTAAATTTTGCCAAAATGTCTGAAAATGACTCCATGACACATTTCCCATGGGGTTGTGTTTCTGATCAATGAGTCAACCTCAGATAAATCATAATTATGATTAGCACTATATTTTTGGAGTAAACTGTACACCTCTATATTTATTGTAAAAAGTAGAATTAGAATTTCAGATCTGGAGAGAATTGATAGACGATTCAATTTAAACTCTCCTCCTTGTGTATTTGTAGTGGTGGAAACTGAAGCACAAAACTTTGGGACAAGAATTAGGTCTTTCATTACAACTACCCACATCACCTTGTCACATCTCACAAGCATGAAGTTTGAGGGGAAAAATAGGTTGCCGAGGATCTTGTGCAGTATAAAGCTATGTAAAGTTTAAATACCTTTAAATCAAACAATTTATTCTTTGGGGATAGCCTACAGATGTGGGAAAAATGACAAATTGAGGGGAAATTTCCCAGCAGTCCAGTGGTTAGGACTCCACTTTCACTGCTGAGGGCCTAGGTTTGATCCCTGGTCAGAGAACTAAGATCCCACAAGCCACATGGTGTGGCCAAAAAACAAAAAACAATCAACAAAAATTATAAATTGAGGAAATGAGAAGCCCAAAATGCAGGATAATGGATACTTCTTAGGAAAGGAGGGAGGGAGAAGGTAACGAGAGGTACTTCTAAAACACTGGTAGGGGACTTCCCTGGTGGCCAATGGTGGCCAATGGCCAATTCTTAACAGTGGTTAAGAATCCGCCTGCCAATGCAGGGGACACAGGTTCAAGCCCTGGTCTGGGAAGATCCCACATGCCGCGGAGCAACTAAGCTTGTGCGCCGCAACTGCTGAGCCTGCGCTCTAGAGCCTGTGAGCCACAGCTACCGAGCCCATGTGCTGCAACTACTGAAGACTGCGCGCCTAGAGCCCGTGCTCCGCAACAAGAGACGCCACTATAATGAGAAGCCCGTGCACCGCAACGAAGAGTAGCCCCTGCTCGCTGCAACTAGAGAAAGCCCGCACACAGCAACGAAGACCCAATGCAGCCAAAAATAAATAAATTTATACAACCCCCCCCCCCAAACATTGGTAGGTTCTATTGAATCTGAGAGCAGATGCTCAGGTGTTCATCTCACTTACACCTGACATTTTTGTCTTATGAATGAGTAAAACATGTCCTAATATTAAAACAGGTAAAATGAGTTTAGAGAGCATTTATTTCACATGTTCTCCAGGAAATTAGTGCTCACTATTTTCCTGGTCTAGCGTTTTGCGAGTTCGGGTTAAAGCTCAGTATTCTGACTATCAAGGGTTTAGTGTTCTTTCTGCTGTTGCCCACTGCCTCTCATACAGAGGTCATAGATGTATCATATATTTTGGTTATACAAGGAACCCTAATATGCTGTAAAGTGCATACAACCTATAATAGTGCAACCACTGTGCATAGATTCAATATCCCTAAAATGAATGTGCAAGTTATAACAGCCATATATTTAACGTTTTGTTAGCTTTCCAGTTTAGTTAGATGTTTGAAGGAAAGTGATTTTAGTAACTTATATCTCTTTAAAAAGCTATCCAGGGAATTTTCACTTTTGGATAGAATGTAATAGCTAGTAGCATGTTATCAATCCCACTGCACCACTAGAACAAAGAATAAATTAGAAAATTATGTTTAAAAAGATACTAAAACCCATCAATATAAGAGGACAAAATTCCTCTGACTATATAAATAGATCTGAACAAAACAGAGAGAGAAAAGGCCTCCCTAGGTGAGGTGAGATCTCTGGCCTTTCTATTTAACCCCTGGGGACATTGGATGAGTATGGGTTGAAAAGGCATAGTGAAAGCTCCCACAGTTTTATGAAGCTTAGGAGACAAATTCCTGCTAGAAGAAGCAGTCTCACCTTCAAGACGGTGAAAACCAGAAGAGAACTGCCTCTAACTACAGCTGCATCCCCGTTCTCACCCAGCTCAACTCTCTAACAGAGGAAAAGCATGATTCCCTTCTGGTGAAAAATAATACAACTCCAATCTTTGCTGTTCGTTTATGTACAATATCCAGGAAATATGTATAATGTCCAGAAAAATGTGACCAATAAGCAGAAGAAAAGGCAGACATATGATAGAGAAAATCAGCAAACCCAAAAGTTGATTTTTGGTAAAGATTAAAAAGAAAACAAAAGAGCTCCTAAGAAAGACTGATCAGGGGTAAAAAGAAGATATAAATTACCAATAAAATGAATAGAAAAGGGGACTTCACAAAAGATCATACAAAAATTAAAATCATAAAAAGATCACTTACAACATTATGCCAATATTATTGACAACTGAGATGAAACGGACGAAATTCTTGAAAAACATGATTTACCGAAAGGAACACAAGAAGAAATAGAAAATCTTTATACCTCTATACCTGTTAGCCAAATTGAATCTATAATTAAAAACCTTCCTACTATGTATTATATAATTCCATTTCTATGAAATGTTCAGAATAGGCAGATCTAAAGAAACAGAAAGTGGATCTGTGGTTGCCTAAGGTTGGGGAGTTCTGGAGAAAGTGAGAGGTGGCTGATAGTGTGTGTGGGGTTTTTGATGGGGGATGATGAAAATGTTCTAAAATTGATTGTGGTGATGGCTGTACAGCTCTGTGAATACACTAAAAACTGTTGAATTGTACACTTTAAATGAGGGAATTCTCTGGTATGTGAATTATATCTCAATAGCTGTTTTGATTTTTTTAAAGGTCTTCCCATAAAAAACCCTCAAGCCCAAGAGATCTTAGGGGGGAATTCCTCTAAATGTTAAAGGAAGAAGTGATACCAATCTACCCAAACTCATGAGGAAGGGGGATCATTTCCAAACCTGTTTTAAGAAGTTAATATAACCTTGATACCAAATCTGTCACAACATTATAGTAAAAGAAAATTATAGCCCAATATCCCTAATAAACATAGTTGTGAAAATTCTTCTTTTTTTTTTTTTTTCTGGCTGCAGCATGGCTTGAGGGCCAGAGTTCCCAAAGAGGGGTGGAACCCAGGCCCACAGCAGTGAAAGTGCAGAGTTCTAACCACTGGACCCCCATGGAATTCCCTGAAAATTCTAAACAAAATGTCAGCAAATCAAATCTAGTAATATAAGAAAAGAATAGTACATCGTGACCAAATGTGGTTTATTTCAGGAATGCAAAGATGTTTTAACATTTTAAAATCAATTTATGCAGTTCATTGTATTGACAGAATAAAAGATAAAAAAATATGGTAACTCAATTGCCATATTTTTAAAATATGGTAACTTTTTAGTTGATAAAATTCAGCATCCATTTATGGTAAAAATTCTAAACAAAAGAGGAAGAGAAGGGAGCATTCTCAATCTGATAAAGCATTTCTGCCAAAAAAACCCCAGTAAACAAAACTACAGCTAATATCATACTTAATAATTTCTCCCAAGTTGGGATCAAGACAAAGATGATCAGTGGCAATTGCCACTGAAATCACTGCAGGGATTTTTTTTTGGGGGGGGGGGGCGGTGGAAATTGACAACCAGATTCTTACATTTATATAGTATTTAATATAATAATTATATAAATGTGAAAGTCCTAGAATAGTCTAGACTCTCTTACAAACAAAGTTAGAAGACTTAAACCACCAGATTTCAAAACTACTCTAGTAGGGTAGATCTTAAAAATCCTCATCACAAGAAAAAAAATTTTTTGTAATTATGTATGGTAAGAGATGTTAACTAGACTTATTGTGATGATGGCTTCACAATATATACAAATATCAAATTCTGTTGTACACCTGAAACCAATATAATGTTATATGTGAATTATACCTCAATAAATTTTTTAAAATTACTATAAAGCTCCAATAATTAAAACAGTGTGATATTGGCACAAGGATGGACAATAGACCAATGGAAGGGAGCAGAAAATTCAGAAATAGATTAGACACATATAGTCAACTTGATTGATGATAAAGGTGCCAATTCCATTTCAATGAGTAAAGGATGGTCTTTTCTGTAAATGGGCTGGAGCAAGTGGATATCAGTACGGAAGGGGAGGAAGCCCTAGACACCTGCCCCCCGCCACCACCTCACATGATAAACAAAAATTAATTTGAGTCGGGTCAAAGACCTAAGTGTAAAAGGTAAAACACTAAAGCTTCTAGAGTAGTGTTTCTTAAAATGTAGTCTCCAGCCTCCCTGGGTTTCTCTGAGACACTTTTAGGTCAAAATTATTTTTATGATAGAACCAAGATGTGACATGCCTATATACTGTGTTGACATATGCACTGATGGTGCAAAAGCAATGGTGGGTAAAACTGCTAGTATTTTAGCACAAATCAAGGCAGTGGCACTGACTACTGTGCTAGTAGTAATAGTCACTGTATTTTTAATCATCATAAAGTCATAGTAAAAAACCAAAACAAAACAACGTAGTTTAGAATCTCCTTGATGAAGCAACAGAAATTAACAATTTCATTCAATCTTAACTCTTGGGTATGCTTCCTTTTAATATCCTTTTTAAATATTGTGTGAGCACATGGGAAGCAAACATAAAGTACTTCTGTTGCAAGCCAGAGGATGGTGGTTTTCACAAGGAAAAGCACTGGTGTTAAATTACAGAATGAACTCCTGGTTTTCTTTATGGAATACTATTTTTAGCTGAGAGAATGACTAAAATCTATAGTTATTCAGACTTGGGTATTTGGCAGACATTTTCTCAAAAATGAATGAAATGTACATGCACTGTATCCACCACTGTGAGCTTAACAGGTTCCCATTAAGACCTCTCTGATGAGATCAGTAGTGATATAAATGAATAGTATATATATACATGTATATATAATTAATAATTATATAATTAAATTTGTAATGTTTGAAAGATTTGCACAATTCAGTGAGCCAATATTTTCCAAGTGACTGAGGCATGCTGTTACAAAACCATGCATGGGTAAAAAGATCCATTCAAATTGAAAGATAGACCAGTGGATTTTAGCTATTTAGCTATCTTTCATCTCCAATGAAAGGGATAAGCCTTAGATGACAGGGAATGAAAAAGAGGTAGGATAAAATCATGGAGTTTTTAAAAATTTAGTTCAGGAAAAATCATGAAAATTTCGAATATAGAGATATTCAGAAAGAACGCAGAGCTCCATTTCCCTAAGACTGGAGGAGCAAAGGGTAATTCTATGTCAACATTTGTCACCACTTAGCCCTCCTTGTACTTCAATAAGAATAGCAAGACCCTACTTCAGGAAAACCATATGATGAACTGCAAACCCCGCCCCCCTTGGAGTTCACAGGGGTCAAAAAAGTCTAAAAATTGGTTTCTTTTTGCAGAGGAATCCCGTCCAAGTGAAAACTCTATTACTATGGCCTTTTAGAAACTCATTGAGAAAGGCTGATCCACGACCCTCGCCAGCTTATTTGAATTCATGTGTGTTAAGGCCTAAGATTCAGCAGGCCATTAACCTTATTGACGATGGTGCCTTAATATTGAGGAGACATTTGAACTTAGCCACACAAATATATCTTGTCCCCGCCAAAACCGTGGGTAATTAGTCAAATCCATTTCCCCTGACTTCACTAATCAAAGTCATTTTAAGGCTTGCCTGTTCTCCAAAATGCACGTGGCCCAAACAAGAAACTGTTTGCCTGAGTTTCTTTCCAGGAATATGGAGCAGGTTGTATCTAGCACAGCTGAGCTGGTTGAAACCAGGTGGGACCACTGACCTTCCAACTGGGCATGCGCGAGTGTCACGACCTTTGGAACGCGCAGAGGCACGTAGCCTAGCTACGCCTGCGCAGTACGGTGATGACCGCACCTTTTCCCAATCGCCCTTCCCCACCTCGCCTGCTTCCCACACTCTCCGTGCCTCAGACAGCCGGCTTCTTCATTCCTCGTCCCATAAATACCCCCGCCTCTTATCTTCGGGCGGGACGATTTGAGATTTGTTCTCCCGTTTTCTCCTTCGGCTGCCTTGCGGATAAGCCGTGTCTTTGCTGTAGACGTCAGCGTCTCCGCGTTTTGGTTGCTGTGCTTCAGGTAAAATGAACCCGGTTCCCTAACACCACCAAACAGCATTTAAAAACAAAGCAAAAAAATGACTGTAGGGGCTTCCTTGGTGGCGCGGTGGTTGAGAGTCTGCCTGCCGATGCAGGGGACGCGGGTTTGTGCCCCGGTCTGGGAAGATCCCACGTGCCGCGGAGCGGCTGGGCCCGTGAGCCATGGCCGCTGAGCCTGCGCGTCCGGAGCCTGTGCTCCGCGGCGGGAGAGGCCACAACAGTGAGAGGCCCGCATACAAAAAAAAAAAAAAAAGACTGTAAGCTGGGCAAAATTATGGTAGACATAATTTTGGGTTTTACGTTGCTTTAGGCAGAGGCCAGTTGTATTTTCACTAATAATGCTTTTCCTTAGTTTCACCAGGGGACGTTAGAATCATTTCAAAACCAGAGCGACCCTCCCAGGCTTCCTCTGGGACCTGTTTTGTCATCCGTAGGCTGAAGTCCCTGTTCATCCAGGCTGAACATCCAGGCTTTCCCTACGGAACATTTGGTGATAAGGGTCGGGGGAAACGTTTGCAGCTGGCATCCCCTGGGCTGTAGTAGCTATAGATGCTGGAGCGAGGAGAAAGTCTAGGTTTTCTTTGAGATTCCCAGAGTAGAACTGGCAGTAATGAGGTGTGACTTTATACACAGCCAGACTTTCCACTTGGCCCCAGCTTTGGCAGCAAGTTTTTCATCTGCGTTGGAGTATTATGGGCCAAAGACAATGAAATACAGCAATTAAAGGGCAAGGAGGGGGGCTGGGGCTGTGAGGTGTGATAATTCTGGGCAGTTTCTCTGAAGGTGAAGAGGCCTCCCAGCCCCTTCAGGGCCTCCTGGAACTGAGGACCGGAAACAGCATAGCTGGTTTCAATGAGGGGCTCCCTTGGGCGAGAGGTGCCAGCCCAGCAGGGAGACCTGCTCTGGCCCTGCCACCCTACAGGATTCGAGAGGTGCAGGTGAGGACCTTCTCTCTGCGGGCACCGCTCCAGGTGCTCTACACAGCTCCACCTCTGTCACCTTCATGTAGCGTCATGTAGATGTGGCAATAAAGATCAGAGAGTTCCAGCAATTTGCACAAGGTCACACAGCAAGCAGGTGAACATATGTGGACTAAAGTCTGACTCAAGAATTTTTCTCGGATTCAACTGTTCCTTCTATGAAGAACGTTTCTCTTTGTTTTTCCCTTTTTCCCACGTTTTAGACAGACTGTCTCCCAGGAGGAGAAACATTTGGATATTATTTGTTTCCCTGACACATGCATTTTGCGACCCCCACAGGACATTCTGGTGGCTGCTTGGAGCTACAAAAGTAGAAGCTGCCACTCTCTTTACCCCAGGAGCTGACTCGGTGATCTCCTTCAACCATGGAAAGTCCCTTCCCCAGAGAGACTCTGGTTTTCCACTGGCTTCTCCTGCTGCTAAAATAAAACCGGGCTAATCCCTCAGCCATCCAATGTTAACAGGTGGGGCTGCCTCCCCAGCATTTGTCAGAGGTGTGAAGAGGCCTTTTTTATGTGTGGTTTTGCCCCTCTGGCTGCCACATCTCTGTCCTCCAAGGGAACTGCTCTTATTACCCTGGGCCTCTCTGCCAAGAGCCTCTTCTCAGTGGCTGGCTGGCTCCCGTTACCCTCCTGTTGGACTCGGCTTTCAGAGTCGCCTTCCCTTCTCTTGTAAAGAGAGAAGTGCATGAGGACAGACAAAAGTCACACGGGCCCGTGCTACATGTGGATGAAGGACCACTGTGAGTAACTGTGGCTGCCCCCTCCACCCCGCGTTCCTATCAACCCTACAGACGCAGCTGAACGACTTTCTTGTGGCCTCCAACCATGCACAAATCGGCACTATAGAAAAAGCTAGCAACAGGTACATTTAGAATTGATATTTATAAGAGCAGGTTTGGCCTGGGTTTTTAGTCCTGCTTCAGAGAACAGAACTGACCACAACGTGTGAGTTTGTAGCACAAGACAGACTTTGTCAGAAAACGGTCAAGAATACAGCAGCACAATCCACCATTTCTCTGGGGCCCCTTCCCCATTTCCATGGACATATTTCCCAGACAAGCTACCGAACAGGTAATGTGTCCTACAATTTATTCACTTCAGGCCACAGGGCTGCTTGAACAGACTTTGTCGTTTGCATTCTGCACCACCCCACACCCCTGCTTTTTTTTTGGATTTGAAAACTTTTAGTGCATTAAAAATAAAAGAATTAGGTCAAATCAGCCAAGTTAAACAGGTTCGAAATTTATTTTAAATGTTAGATTGATACAACCATTTAATAGGTGGCCTTCATATGGCCTATGGAAGCCAACAATTTTTAAGGAATTAAGAATAACAGAACACCAATTATGAATTTGGTGGCATTTTAGAAAAAAAATCATAATGTTTCATTGAAAGCATCTTTATGTTCTTAAAATCAGGGAAAGCTTGCCATTCAAACTTCCAAAATGTGTTTTTGAACATTATTTTAGAGAAAGAATTATATATATATATATATATATATATATATATATTTTAAAAAGAATGAAGGATCCTTCTAATGAAAGATCAAGAAAGCAGAGGTGAGAAGGTGACTTCAATTTCACCGGCAAATATATCTTTGTGTGCACATTTGCATGTAAATCTGATGATGTCATATCACAGGTAATACAGGAGTTTTGTCAAAATGGGACTTCCTGGGGGCAGAGCTGCTGGACAGTGAGAGAGTGAAGTGGGACACTGAGCATTTCAACACCATCCTGGGGAGTGAATGTGAATCAAGTGTGTCAGAGAGACAACTGCCCCGCCCCGAAACCGGCTGAGCTCTTTGCAACTGGAGAGGAGGCGTGAGATGCGTTCACCCTGAGAGTGGCCTCCAGAGAAACTCAGGAGAAAGTCTAAAGCCCCTGATCTGCATAAAGCAGCAGAGGAGGGGCTTGGCCGGTTGTACAGGAGCCTGAGAGCAGTGCCCCTGCTTAGAACACTTACTTCTTCCCCAAGGGTGATGCAGGCACGGAATGGAGCTGTTTGACTTGGAGGCCTAATTGCCTTCGCTGAATCTGCTCCAGGAGCCCAAGTCCTTAACGTGAGGCCTGAGTGCTTGATGCTTATGTCGCCAGTCTCCTAGTGCTGTTGGTCATTCCTCTTGCGCCTCCTGCTGCTGGAAGAGTTTTCCCATTTCCCCTTCCACCTTGGAGCTGGTCTGTGTAGAAGTGGCCTTCCCAAGAAGGTAGAGCCTGAGTCAGGGGGTCAACACACAGCAGTGAGATGAAGACACCAAGGAACAGGGAAGCACCCACACCTTGGTCTCAGGGACAGTTACCTGCCAGGAGCAGGTGACCCAGCCTGATGTAGAGTCCTCCTAATGCAGTTAGGAACCTGGGGGAAGCGTACAGCATTCCTTTGGTGGAGGTGACGAGCTGGTGCTACAAGACATCTGTCCCAGTTGGGTAGGGCCTTGGGGCCACCCCTCTACCAGACTCCAAGGAATAACATCATTCCAGGACTTCGGAGAAGTGGGCTGGTGTTTTGGGATGTCTAGAGCAGCAGATGTTACAGAGGTGCATGGGGGCCACCCTGGAGTTTCTGGGCGGGGAGGCAGCTGGAGGGCGGAGAGCAGCATGGTCCTCCCCGTGGCTGGCGAATCTCAGGTGAGGGTGGGAGTGGTCCCAAGGTCAACTTCGATGCAGCTTTTGTCCATGTCTAACTCAGAGTAGTGACAGAAGGGGATGGTGGGTGTTTTTCGACTCTGAAGGGCTTGACTCTGTCCACAGTTGCTGCCTCCCTTCTGCTTCCCTTCTTGCAGGTTTGGGTCCCCCTGTAGCTCCTCTCCTCCCTGCGGGAACGTGTACAGAGCCAACCCAACAGAGGGTGAGTGGAGCATTTGGCAGTGCTTACTTTGCTGCAGTCTCTGTATTTTTCATGAAACAGCACCAAGATTGGTTGCTCTCTCTCCCCGCTCTCCATGCTGGAGGCTTAAAAGACAGGGATCTGGTCTCTCCGAACCACATCCAGGTCATCATCCAGGGTTAACAAAACCTGAAATGAGAGAGGCAGAGAAATGAGAGGAACCCACAGTTGCAATAAGTCCCTGTTTTCTCTCAAAGACTCACAAGTGCCGTTACTTGTTTTCATGTCTTCTGCAGCTTTTTGCAACGCCGTGCTCTTAACAGGCACTTGTCGTAATTACATAGTTCATGTATTAATTCAGATATTTATCAAGGGTCTACTAAGTGCTATTCCAGGTGCTAGAGATATGGCTTAGAACAAAAGAGACAAAAATCCCTACCCTGGTGGGGCTTACATTTGAGAGAGGAGAGGGCTTCAGACATGAAGCAAATGCATGAGCAAAGTCAAGTATGTTAGCTAGTAACATGTACTAAGGATAATAATTAAACTGTGGTGGGGATATAGGAAGTGTGGGATGGGGTGAGGTCAAAAAATTTTTTTTGGTTAAAATTTTAGTTTTCTAAATTTTGTATTTTTATTTTATATTGGAGTACAGTTGATTAACAATGTTATGTTAGTTTCAGGTATACAGCAAAGTGATTCAGTTGTAAATGTATAAAATTTTGTTTTTCATTGGGTGGCCAGGGACATCATTACCACTTAGGAGGGGACATTTGGGTCGGGACCTAAAAGGAATGAAATCTTGTTGCATAGAATATTGCCATATAAGAATTGTACCCTAATCCTCCACTTTTAGTTCCCTCTACCATCACTCTCTCCACATGGAACCCTTAGCTCCACTTTTGTTGTCTCTGTCTCTCTAGGTAAGGTGACTATCAAAGATAAAAGCCTTCAGGAATGATGTTTACACAGACTGGTTAAACTTTCCAAACTGGCCACGAGGGGGTAGCCCTGCTCCACTCTTGAGGTTACATGGACAAGACTAAAGTAAGTGGGCAGCGTGAAACCAGGAGGCCTAACATTGGGCTGGCCAAAAGGTTCGTTCGGTTTTTTCCGTAAGATGGCTCGAGTAGCACTTAGTTGTCTTTAACTTCATTTGAAACAATTTTGTTAGATTGTGTGTGACAGCTGTCATATCAGCGTGCATTTAAAAAAAGACATCAAAATTGGTGAATTTTTGTGTAGCCATTTTAATACTGAAGATGGAAGGAAAAAAGCAACATTTTCGGCATATTATGCTTTATTATTTCAAGAAAGGTAAAAACAACTGAAACGCAAAAAAAAGATTTGTGCAGTGTATAGAGAAGGTGCTGTGACCGATGGAACATGTCAAAAGTGGTTTGTGAAGTTTTGTGCTGGAGATTTCTCGCTGGATGATGCTCCACAGTCGGGTAGACCAATTGAAGTTGATAGCGATCAAATCGAGACACTAATTGAGAACAATCAACGTTATACCACACGGGAGATAGCCGACATACTCAAAATATCTAAATCAAGTGTTGAAAATCATTTGCACTAGCTTGGTTATGTGAATCACTTTGATGTTTGGGTTTCACATTAAGTTAAGCGAAAAAAACCTTCTTGACTGTATTTCCGCATGTGATTCTCTACTTAAACGTAATGAAAACGTTCTGGTTTTGGGCTTCCCTGGTGCTGCAGTGCTTAAGAATCTGCCTGCTAATGCAGGGGACACGGGTTCGATCCCTGGACGGGGAAGATCCCACATGCCGCAGAGCAACTAAGCCCGTGCGCCACACCTACTGAGCCTGCGTGCCACAACTACTGAAGCCCGTGCACCTAGAACCCGTGCTCCGCAACGAGAAGCCATTGCAATGAGAAGCCCGTGCACTGCAATAAAGAGTAGCCCCCACTCGCCGCAACTAGAGGAAGCCCGTGCACAGCAACGAAGACCCAACACGGCCAAAAGTAAAAACAAACATAAAAAGTTCCGTTTTTAAAACAAATTGTGACAGGCAACGAAAAGTTGATACTGTACAATAAAGTGGAATGGAAGAGACCGTGGGGCAAGCGAAATGAACCACCACCAACCACACCAGAGTAAATGGTGGGATTGGAAGGGAGTCCTGTATTTTGAGCTAATTCCAGCAAATCAAATGATTAATTCCAACAAGTTCTGCTCCCAATCAGACCAACTGAAAGCAGCACTCGACGAAAAGCATCCAGAATTAGTCAGCAGAAAACGCATAATCTTCCATCAGGATAACGCAAGACTGCATGCTTCTTTGATGACCAGGCAAAAACTGTTACAGCTTGGCTGGGAAGTTCTGATTGATCAGCCGTATTCACCAGACATTGCACCTATGGATTTCCATTTATTTTGGTCTTTACAAAATTCTCTTAATGGAAAAAAAATCAATTCCCTGGAAGACTGTAAAAGGCACCTGGAACAGTTCTTTGCTCAAAAAGATAAAAAGTTTTGGGAAGATGGAATTATGAAGTTGCCTGAAAAGTGGCAGAAGGTAGTGGAACAAAAGGGTGAATACATTGTTCAATAAAGTTCTTGGTGAAAATGAAAAATGTCCTTTATTTTGGCTTAAAAACTGAAGGCACTTTTTGGCCAACCCAGTGTTATTTGTTAAATGACCTTGTGTACAGGCACCATGGGCTTTTATTTTGGAAAAGTCAAAATTAAGATGGAAGTAGGCTGGGAGTTCTCATCCTGGGTGGTTATAATATGCATGGCTTCTGGAAAGGTGTTTGGGCAAAAAATGGAGGGACTACTGGAGAGATTTGGAAGAGACTGGTTAGAAGGCAAAAAGAGGCCTGGCTGCTATCCTGAGCCACTCCAAGAACTTGTGAAATGTTTGTAAGACATGCAGTGGGACTGGAAGAGGGGGAGGAATGTGAGTATAGCCCAAGAAGGAATAACCTAGTGTGGCTGAGATTGTAGCCAATGCCAAAAGTGGTTCCCGGGGGATTCGGGCATGTGAGGTCTAATCAACAATTCAGTCCAAACATTGCACACCTGAAGGAAAATTATTTTATCACTCTGTGTCTTAAAGTATTGAAGAGTAAAAGGAGAATGAAAATAAAGATCTAACCGAAGGATACAGTGTAAAAAAAGAAATAAGATATTCTGTACATTGAATTATAATGAAGACTTGGAAAGGGAAATTAAAAATACAAAAGGGGATGTAAGAAAGAGGGGAAGAGAAAAAAAGGGGTACAGGATGTAAAACGAGAAGAAATGAAAAAAGTTTTTATGAACTCACCAAGAATGAGAAAAACAGGGCAGTAGCAGAGAGGAAGTGCCAGACGTCATGGTCATCAAAGAAATCCAGCAGGATACACTCTCGATTCTTCTCTCGGGATTCGGCTGGCGTTCCCTGGAAGAAGGTGAGGCAGGATATAGTGGGGGCATTCCCACAGTTCAACTCCTTAGAGAGCTGAGTATCCAGAAACCTAAAAAGTCACTACTAGATGCCTGGGTCAAAAAGTTAGCTTCCAAGAAAACATACGTCCACGCAAAAAATTGACCACAGTTGTTCACAGCAGCAACATTCATAAAAGCCAAGATGTCCATAGACTGATGAACGGGTAGATAAAATGAGGTATATCCATACAATGGAATATTCAGCAATAAAAACATGAAGTACTGATAACATCTACACATGGGTGGACCTAGGAACCATTATGAAGAGAAGCCAGAATCAAAGACCACATGTTATGTGATTCCATTTATATGAAATGTCCAGAATAGGTAGATCTGTAGAGACAAAAGATAGATGAGGGGTTGCCTAAGGCTAAGGGGTTAGGGAGAAATGATGATTGACGGCTAAGGGATGCAGGTTTTTTCCTGGGGTGATAAAAATGTTCTAAAGTTGCCTGTGGTGATTATGGTGACGGAGAGCTAAGACTTCTTCCCTGTTCTGTGCCTCAGATACATCACCAGTTTCCTAGGCCTCAGCTTTTCTATCTGTGAAATGGATTTATAAACACCTGCACCTGTGTATTTCTTTATGGACGGTGACTATGATAAGGTGGAGAAGATACACTAAGCAAGGTTTCTGTACATATTAAACATCCACTGGGAACAGGATCATAATCATAATATGACACATAATGAAGATCACATTTGCAGTGTCGGTAGAGCTTCGTTTTTAAGAGGTGCCACCCTGATAATGATGACCTGCCATTTATTGAGCAGTCACGTGTGGATATTTAAAACCATCCCCTTTAGAGAAAGCATTCATATCAGAGAACATAAAAAAGATAAACAGCAACAAGCACATGAAGAGAGGGAGGTAGGAAGGTCAGAAAGGCAAGATGGAGAGAGAATGTCATCCTGGAAAAGAAAACTGCCCTCTTACCTCCCAGCTGCTGAGATTCTGGAAGAAAAAATACAGGGCGGCGGCCCACACCGCAGCAGTGGCAACGATGCAGAAGAGCGGGATCAGGAGGATCTTCTCGGAGCTGCGAAGCTGTGGGTGAGAAGTGCTGCTGCCAAGCTGCACGCGTCACCCGAGGAGGGCCCGCGGTGCCCAGCTCCCAACCGCCACTCTTACCTTCATGATGACGTAAAAGGCCAGGTAGAGCAGCAGGTTACAGATGAAGATGCCCAGCATGTAGGAGGCAAAGTCCCTGGGTCGATAGATCAGTCCAAAGAGGGCACTGAGCACACAGAGGAATTATTTTGTAGCTATGAAGGTGGATTTGTAACATTATTGGCTTTTTCACTCCCACACCCCCATTTCTGGTGGGAGGGGAATTTAAAAATGTTGAACATATTATAAGTAACTTTCAATTCATTACATCTTCAGAACATTCATTTTTAACGATTGTGAGGTTCCTATCAGTGGATGTACCATAAGCAATCATCCTACCTCTCTAGTTGAAATGAAGAGTTTTCTCTTTGTCCGTCAGTTGTGCACTATTATTAAAAACTGCAATAAATACCTTCAGACATATTGTGCTTTTTTTTCTTTTTGCATTTAAGATGATTAGAATAGATTATTAGACATAGAATTATCTCAATACTTGGCTTGACACACATTACCAAATTTTTGCTAGCTGTCTAAATTAATAGTGAAGTTTATTTTGGTTGGGGTTTGGCCTTAATTTTCCTCCAAATTTCTATTCCGTTCTAACAAAAGTCTTTATTATACAGCCTTTCCTTATCTCCTGGTTTTGAAAGCTTGTTTTTAATACAGACACACCATGTACATATATATATATATAGTTGGATTTCTGGCCTCTTCATCCTGATTCACTAATTTATAATTTCTAGTTTTGGAGCAGTGGCTCATCGTGTTATTGTTGTTTTATAATATGTTAGATTATCTAACAAAGGTTAGGCTAGCTTGCACTATCCAATGTGGTAACCACATGTGGCTATTTAAATAAAAATTAATAAAAATTAAATAAAACTGAAAACTCATTTCCTAGGTCACACACCACATTTCAAGTGCTCAATAACCACAAGTGGCTAATAAACACATCATTCCAGAAAGTTCTACTGAATAATGCTGGGCTGTCACTATACACCTCTGCCCCTCCTTTCTCCGGTTAACCTTTTGCAGAGACCTTTGACAATTTTGTCTAACTAGGTAAATAATTTCAGAATAAAATCCTGTGAACTTCATTCCATTTCTAATTCTAAATTTTCACATTAACTTGAGAATTGATATCTTTACAATAGTTAATCTTCTCACCCAGGGCATGCCATCTTTCTTCATTTAGCTAAGTTTTCCTCTATGTCTCCTAATAAGGTAATTAAATTTTCTGCAGAAAGATTCCATACATCTCTCAAAGTTTATTCCTAAGTATTTCAAGTGGAAAGCTGTTATTAATGGACTGTTTTTGTTCATTTTTTAAAAATTTATTTTTTTATTGAAGTATAGTTGATTTACAATGTTATGTTAATTTCTGCTGTACAGCAAAATGACTCAGTTATACACATCTATACATTCTTTTTAATATTCTTGTCCATTATGATTTGTCCCAGGGTATTGAATATAGTTCCCAGTGCTATACAGTAAGACCTTGTTGTTTATCCATTCTATATGTAATAGTTTGCATCTACTAACCCCAAACTCCCAGTCCATCCCTCCTCTGCCCCCCTACACTTGGCAACCACAAGTCAGTTCTCTATGTCTGTGAATCTGTTTCTGTTTCGTGAATAGGTCCATTTGTGCCATATTTTAGATTCCACATGTAAGTGATATCATATGATATTTGTCTTCCTCTTTCTGACTTACTTACTTAGTATGATAATCTCTAGTTGCATCCATATTGCTGCAAACGGCATTATTTCAGTTTTTATGGCTGAGTAGTATTCCATTGTATATATGTACCACAACTTCTTTATTCATCTGTCAGTAAACATTTAGATTGTTTCCATGTCTTGGCTATTGTGAGTAGTGCTTCTATGAACATAGGGGTGCATGTATCTTTTTGAATTATAGTTTTCTCTGGATATATGCCCAGGAGTGGGATTGCTGGATTATATGGTAATTCTATTTTTAGTTTTCTGAGGAACCTCCATACAGTTTTCCATAGTGGCTGCACCAACTTACATTCCCACCAACAGTGTAGGAGGGTTCACTTTTCTCCACACCCTCTCTAGCATTAGTTATTTGTAGACTTTTTTTTTTTTTTTTTTTTTTTTTTTTTGCAGTACACGGGCCTCTCACTGTTGTGGCCTCTCCCGTTGCAGAGCACAGGCTCCGGACGCGCAGGTTCAGCGGCCATGGCTCACGGGCCCAGCCGCTCCGCGGCATGTGGGATCTTCCCAGACCGGGGCACGAACCCGTGTCCCCTGCATCGACAGGCGGACTCTCAACCACTGCACCACCAGGGAAGCCCTGTAGACTTTTTAATTATGGCCATTCTGACCATTGTGAGGTAGTTTTGATTTGCATTTCTCTAATAATTAGTGATGCTGAGTGCCTTTTCATGTGCCTGTTGGCCATCAGTATGTCTTCTTTGGAGAAAAGTCTATTTAGGTCTTCTGCCCATTTTTTGATTGGGTTGTCTTTTTGTTATTGAGTTGTATGAGCTGTTTATATACTTTGGAAATTAAGCCCTTTTGGGTCGCATTGTTTGCAAATATTTTCTCCCATTCCATAGGTTGTCTTTTTGTTTATGGTTTCCTTTGCTGTGCAAAAGCTTGTAAGTTTGATTAGGTCCCATTTGTTTACTTTTGTTTTTATTTCTATTGCCTTGGGAGACTGACCTAAGAAACTTTGGTATGATTTATATCAGAGAATGTTTTGCCTATAATCTTTTCTAGGAGTTTTATGGTGTCATATCTTATGTTTGTCTTTAAGCCATTTTGAGTTTATGTTTGTATATGGTGTGAGGGTGTGTTCTAACTTCATTGATTTACATGTGGCTGTCCAGTTTTCCCAACACCACTTACTGAAGAGACTGTCTTTTTCCCATTGTATATTTTTGCCTCCTTTGTCAAAGATTGATTGACCGTAGGTGTGTGTGTTTATTTCTGGGCTCTCTATTCTGTTCCATTGATTCATATGTCTGTTTTTGTGCCAGTACCCCACTGTTTTGATTACTGTAACTTTGTAGTATTGTCTGAAGTCTGGGAGGGTTATGCCTCCTGCTTTGTTCTTTTTCCTCAGGATTGCTTTGTATTTTATGGTTCCATACAAATTTTAGGATTATTTGTTCTAGTTCTGTGAAAAATGTCATGGGTAATTTGATAGGGATCACATTAAATCTGTAGATTGCTTTGTGTAGTATGGCTATTTTAACAACATTAATTCTTCCAATCCAAGAGCATGGGATATCTTTCTGTTGATTGTTAAGTCTGATTGCAGACTTGGGCTTGATTTTAGTTCTACTAGAGGCAAGGGACAAGCTAGGTGATTCTGACCCTGCAGACACTATCATCAGTTGTTCAGTATCGTATCTCCTATCAGCGCCCTCTGTCCTGTCTTACAGAGTCTCCAGGACTGTGGGGTCTTCCCTAAAAGGGTGGCTGAGAGAGCATCGCAGGTGACCACGGCCAAGAATCACCCATCCTGACGTGTCCCTGAATAAAGGACAGTCCTTCACAGGTATGGACCTTCCCCGAGGTAAACCCTGGGGCAACAATATTGTGGGAAGTTTCTTCCAAAAGCATGTGGCCCCGAAATAAGATTCAAATTCTCATGACTTGATTCTGGCTTTCCCTGATGGTGTGCTTCTTTCTTTGTATCTGGTATCTTAAAGGGAGGAGGAGTAGGGTGTCACCTTTCTATCAAAGGTCACTGACCCAGAGGAGCACATCAGCTAAGAACCACTAATAAAAGCAGCTCAACATACTTACTTTTTGAGGGATCAATAAAATATGTCACTCATTCATATTTTTAAGTTAAGAGTAAGTTGCAAAAAATAGATACATAAAATACAGCTAGCATAAATGTACTTCTGTTGCACTGTTCTACTTTGAGGTCATTTGAGGAAACAAGACCAAGGTGATAATGAGGGAAAAGAAAAGGAAGAAGAATGATAGAGGCAGAGTAGGAACATTGAGACCTGGAGGGAAAGAAAGAAATGAGAAAGAGAGAGAGAGAGAGACAGACACACACACACACACACACACACACACACACACACACTCTCTCTCTCTCTCTCTCTCTCTCTCTCTCTCTCTCTCTCTCTCTAAGAAAGAGAAATGCCTACTGGGTAGCCTTTATGGAAAGTTCTAAAAAGAGTTTAAAACTGTTGCATTTTTGCAGCTGCTGGCATAATTAATCTCTCTTTATATATATGTGTGTATGTGTGTATATGCATATATATCCAATCTAATTTATCCACCTAGATATAGCAAATTTGATGTTTGTCTTATTGAACAAATGAGCTCGAGGCATCAGTGTGTTGAACTCATTGCTTTAAGGGAGGCAACTATTGGTGCACAAGAGCTTCCTAGTGCATTCTTTGCAGGACAAAAAATAGCTTTCTTTCAAGTCACTAGAACAAGCACAGTCCTATGCTCTCCTTAATTTAAGACTTCTTTATAAAAATGACAGCCAAGGAAAGCTAAACCACGGTGTTACAGAGAAATTAATAATGAGAAAAACATGTTTTCCTAAGACTACTTACAAGGACCAGTTAACCAGATTCCCCACGATGAGCAATACCATTCTGTCCTGGAAAGGAGGAAAGAAAACATCAAATGAGGGGCCTTTTAAAAAAACTTACCATAGGGGAAGCATCAATTATGGGAAAACAATTGCCTTGGTGGAAACAATTTTTCTATAGTTTTAAGAGAGCTGTGCCTATGACCGGAAAGTTCTCTACGAGGACTAAATGGCAAAGCCTCTGACTGCAAACAGACGTGACCTCGTCCCTGTAAAAGTAAGCCTGGTGATAAAGCAGAAGTCTTGCTGTTTTCCCCCCAGATTTTTTTTTTTTTTTTTTTTTTTTTTTTTTTTGTGGCATGCGGGCCTCTCACTGTTGTGGCCTCTCCCATTGCAGAACACAGGCTCCGGACGTGCAGGCCCAGCGACCATGGCTCATGGGCCCAGCCACTCCGCGGCATGTGGGATCTTCCCGGACCGGGACACGAACCCATGTTCCCTGCATCGGCAGGCGGACTCTCTGCGCCACCAGGGAAGCCCTCCCCCCAGTTTTTAAAGGAGCTGGGCACCTGGGCCCACCTCTTGGTGGGAAGGCTGGTGGTATGTGCTGATTACTCAGTAGTTAAAAGAATTCTGCCACCGGTGTTCTGTAACCAAGGGCTCTTTCCCTGGGTTGTGTTAACTGGTGGGCCCTAAGGCAGCTCTTGGGATGCACCTGGAATTAGTTTCATTATTCTGGCTCCAAGGAGGTCCTGCAGCTCCCAGGCTCCTGGTTTCTAAACACATGGCCTTATTAAGATTAAAGTTATTGGTAGGGGAGAAAATAGAGAGGTAAGGTCCATCTCAAAGGACAATTACTCCGACAGAGATTTATTCACAATCCATTCCTGCTCCTTTGCCTACTACTTACAACTGTTAGGTGCTATCTAATTATACTTTAATTTGCATGGCCACTCATCTATTTAAAAGTAGTGATTCTCTTTGTGGGTGATCCGTTATATTTAAAGGAAATATCTTCCTTTTAAAAAAACGAATTCACCTACTAGAAAGGCCAAAATCCAAAACACTAACAGCACCAGTTGCTCGTGAGGATGTGGAACTCTCATTCATGGCTGGTGGGAACGCAGAATGGTCCAACCATTTCGGAAGACAGTTTGGCAGTTTCCTAGAAAACTAAACATACTTTTACCGTATGATCCAGCCGTTGTGCTCCTTGGTATTTACCCAAAGGAGCTGAAAACGTGCCTATACAAAAACCTGCCCACAAAATTTTATAGCAGCTTTATTCATAATTGCCAAAACTTGGAAGCAACCAAGATGTCCTTCAACAGGTGAACGGATAAATAAACTGTAGCACATCCAGACAGTGGAATATTAGGACTAAAAAGAAATGAGGGCTTCCCTGGTGGCACAGTGGTTGAGAGTCCGCCTGCCGATGCAGGGGAAACGGGTTCGTGCCCCGGTCCGGTAAGATCCCACATGCCGCGGAGCGGCTGGGTCCGTGAGCCATGGCCGCTGAGCCTGCGCGTCCGGAGCCTGTGCTCCGCAGCGGGAGAGGCCACAGCAGTGAGAGGCCCGCGTACCACAAAAAAAAGAAAAAAGAAAAAAGAAATGAGCTAGCAAGCCATGAAAAGACATGGAGGAAACATAAGTGCATATTATTTCAGCCAATCTGGAAAGGCCGCATACTATATTATTCCAACGATATGACGTTCTGGAAAAGGTAAGACTAAGGAGACACTGAAGAAGATCAGTGGCTGCCAGGGCTTGGGGAAGAGGGGCAGGTGGAAAGAATAGGTGGAGCACAGAGGATTTTTAGGGCAGGAAAACGACTCTTACCTTCTTTGATACTATAATGATGAATATATGTCATCACAAACTCATCAAGAAAACCATAGAATGTACAACACCAGGAGTGAATTGTAATGTAAAGTATAGACTTTGAGTGATTATGATGTGTTAACCTAGGTTCACTGACTAACAAATGCACCTCTCTGGTGAGGGTGTTGATATGGGGAAGCTGTGTCTGTGTGGCGGAGGGGCATACGGGAAATCTCTGTATTTTCTTCTCAATTTTTCAGTGAACCTAAAAAAACTAAAAACTCTAAAAATAGTCTGTTAAAAAAAAAAGACAGCCTGCATCAATTAATGTAAAAAAAACCAGAAACACTAATTTCCTCTTATGGTTCACAGCTGAGGCATTCTTATCTCTCCTAATACTCACAGGTCTTAATGGGCTTTTAAGTTCTCCCCTGAGTAAAACCCTCCAGCTTCAATTCCTTCAATTTTTAGTGCCTATAGCTCCTGCCCAAGCTCTACCGGGCTTAAAACATTCCCAGGTTCCTTTATGTAAAAATCCTTCTGATTATAAACTATCAGCAAGAATTTAGTGAATGCCTGTGTGCCACGCCCAAATGGCATCACTAGTTCTGATCACAGCACGGGGTAAAAGTTGGGGCAGTGGCTCAGAGGAGGTATGTAGCCTTCCCAAGGTCACTGGCCAGCAAGCCAAGGCAGCTGGGAGCAGGGCTGATCCCAGCTCAGTGTAGAAACTACACTGATCCCTCTGCTCAGTACAGAAATGTGCAATATATTGAAAACCCTACGGTAGAATTTTTAAAAGTGTATTTCTGCCATCAAGCAATAACTACAATTTTGAAAAAGCATTCGTGCTCATTGTAAAAGTCAAACAATGTATAAAAAGCAAACAAATGTATAATGTGGAAAGTTCCTAATGAAAGTGATTGGAGTGATCATATGTCCCTAGTTTGCTTGGGACAGTCCAGGTGTCATTTTTAATAGTGCCCTCTCTTCACTTTCACAAGTGAAATAATCATACCTCTTTGGATGATTATTTATAGGGACACCGTATCTTGATCCTCCCTCCCCCAGCGATCGTCACTTTAATAGTTTTGTGTGTGTATATACATACATATGTTCTTTATATACTAGCAATTTTTCATGTACAAAAAAGGAACCATCCCAGCGTGTCTTTTAAGAGTGAGAAGGGGGCTTCCCTGGTGGTGCAGTGGTTGAGAGTCCGCCTGCCGATGCAGGGGATACGGGTTCGTGCCCCGGTCCGGGAAGATCCCACATGCCGCAGAGCGGCTGGGCCCGTGAGCCATGGTCGCTGGGCCTGTGCGTCTGGAGCCTGTGCTCCACAATGGGAGAGGCCACAACAGTGAGAGGCCCGCGTACCACAAAAAAAAAAAAAAAAAAAAAAAAAGTGAGAAGGAGAAGCAAGATGCCTCTTCCCTCACTAACTGGACTTCAGCCACGCCAGGCCATCTGGCCCTCTTGGTTTGGGGAGCCTTGTGTGACTACCCCGAGCCTGCCCCTCCTGCTGTCCTCCTGTTGTCTGGGAGAAGGCCAAGGCACGCAGGAACACCCACTTACCATATAGAGAGGCCGGCTGCACTGCTGGATGCAGTCCGTGTAGAACACCATAGCGGCCCGTCGGAAAATTCCCAAATCTGCTGATGACACAATCGCATGGTGAGAAGGCTTGGTCAGAGATCATCCAAAACACTCCCCTTTGGCCCAAGCCTTTGCGGCCAGGATGATGTCGTCGTCACCTCATAAAAGCCATGCTTTGTACCTAATAGGTCAGCAATAAATGTTTGCTTTAAAAAACGCCACCCACAGCTGCCTGGGCTTTCGTGGCAGGTGTGCTCTATCCATGCAGCATCCCGCAGAAAGGCAGGCAAGATGGACACAAGGAACAAGCACTCGCAAACCATTTGGGGGGCTGGCCAACCCTCCTATGGTCTCCTTCAGCTAAGTTTCCCTCTGTTGATAGTTTACTCTAGTGGTGTTTTCTTTACAGCAGAGATGTATGGGGACTTTCAAAAGTCACCTTAAAACATCTGCTCTCTCTAGACCATGGGAAATCTTAGCTTATAAAAATTCGAATCTGTGTTTCTCAGTGTGGTTATAAGTCAGTAAGAATTGAACCAGGGGACAGTGGGATCTACTAAGCATGTTCAGAAAGCCTGTACGTATGATAATTGTTACATGAGCAGGGTCAGGGCCCCAGGTGGGGCTGTCATTCTGTGAGCCATCCACACAAAGATGTCACGGGCAAGGCTGGGTCTTCCCGAAGTGAGCATTTCAGTAAGGGTGGACCCCAGCTCTGCTGTGCTGCTGCTCCTCTTCAAGGCTACCCCTGGGGTCAATTTAAGCAGCGTTCGCTAGACTAGATACACTGGGGGTTGGGGGCGTGAGTGTGTCCATGCACTAGCCCAGAAGAGGCGTGTTACGGGCTGGGTTGGGGTGCATCCCTGCCTCTGAGCCTCTCTCGAAACCCCCTGCCCACCAAATCCTGCCCAATCTGGAAGAAGTGTTCAGAAAGCAGAGTTGGCAGGTCAGCCAGGCAGGTCTCTTTGTTAAGAAAACAATGTAGAAAACCCTGGGGGCGGTGGCTGAACGTTACCTGTGTCAGACACATCTGAATCAGTGGGAAGCAGAGAATTGAGGAGAGAAAAAAAAAGATTTGTAAGAAGGTAGCCAAACAGGTAAACTACTGGTCATTTTATTTTTCTCTCGAAACAGATGACCTTAATTTTGTTTTCTGATTACAAAAGTAATGTCTTCTCGTAAAGTACACAGGCTCCCTCTGCCTGTCTCAAACGTTCAGAAGTTCACTATTCTTCAAAGCGTGAATCAGACTTTGCTCTCTCCCTGTGTACTTTTGCGCACCACTTGCAACTTATAATCCATCCTCTGCCTGTGGTCCTTTTCGGGAAACAAGAGGCACGATGGTGACCTGGGCAGGCAGCTCTGCAGTTTTCTGTCCTGCTTATGAAATGCTCCGCCTCATTGCTCCTGCCTTTCCTCGTGTCCACATTTATTTTCCTGCGTGGCCCGAGGGCCCCAGAGAAAGGAGTCTGTGATTTGAGAAAGCAAAGGCAGCTTATGGAATGGGCAGAGAGGTTGGTGTTGCCTGAACCACCGTCCACTCACCCGACTTCCTGCCTTTGGACTGAATGTAGATGCAATTGTCACAGTGTTTTCCTTATGACTTTGGTAAATCCGTAACCACTTGGGGGAGACTCCCTAGGTCCAGAAAGTTTAAATATTGGGTTAAGTTGTGTGAAGGTTATCTTCCCTTTGCCCCTCCAGACTCACCTGCCATGTCTCTCTGTCCTCACCACGCCCGGGGAGGCTGACTGCAGGGACCACTCAATGGGTTCCCTCGCTCCCCTTGGATTTGGACAATGAGAAACGCCAGCAGGAGACTGGAGGGACAGAGGAAGGAGAGTGAGCCCCGAGTATTATCTGCCTGGTACCCTCCCTGTGAGGTTGCCTGTCTGTTAACCAAAGGTCACTGCTCCACGCTCATGGAGGAAGGTGACTTCCTGACTGTGATGCCCTCCTTCCATGTTTGGGTAACCACTTCCTCTGTGCCCTTTTGGGCTTGTGGGTAATAAAAGCTTCTCTGCTACTAACCCCAGGTTACTGTGCTACCCCTTTCATTCTTCGCCACCCCACCCCTGTCCTATGAAGAGTCCCTCTGTGAATAAATCTTTTTGTCTTTGTATGTGATAGCTTTTTCCTGTTGGAACCCTGACAAACTAGTACATGGTTATAATAGACGACCTTAAATTTCTCCTTTTTTAAAAAGGTAAATTAATTCGGTATTGCAAAGTTGCATGGGGCAAAGGTGGTATAAACATATTAAAAGCTCCTCTATGTATTAATGGTCACTACCATTACATATATCTGTATTCAAGTTTATTTTTCCAACTTGCAAAGCCCAGAGAAACAGTGCCTAACTTATTTTCCTTTTGAGAGTTTAGTTTGTATGACTTCATTCACCTTTGAGTGTGGAGGATGGAGCATGAACAGAGTGCTGTACCAAATGTTCTACCCAACCAGCTATTGATGCTTCCACTGGGGGAGTTGGAGGTATACTGGCTATGTTAACACCAAGAGTTAATCTACTGACCATGCCAAGAGGAAAAACTAAACTGCCAAAATGAGAGATTGTTTTATTTGGTCTTCTAGTCTTAAAGCCACTTGTTTATGTAGAATCGCGCTTAGATCTGGGCAACAGTGGTGCCATATTTTAAAGGCCCTCATTCCCCAATGAGTGAGGAGTCTGCAGGGCAAGGGGACTGCTTCTTCTAGGCCACATTCTGAATTCCTGGACCCAAGAATTCCCTGTCCTGATGGCCTTGAGCCCACTCTCAGAGCCTGCATAGGTCCTTTCCCTGGTTTGTCTTCCTGAGGGCAGATAGCACCACTAGAGTATGCACTTCTAGGGGCAAGGAATGGCCAGTTGGATGTTAGACAAGGGTGTTCATATGCATACCTGTGAGACCTCTTAAGATGCAGGACAGAGCCAGAGGTGAGAAGAAAAGAGGGGCAGGGGCTGGGGATCAGCTCTCCTGTACAGCTATGTTCTGGAGTACTCTTCCATGCACCTGAGAATTTTTTTTTTTTGCGGTATGTGGGCCTCTCACTGTTGTGGCCTCTCCCGTTGCGGAGCACAGGCTCTGGACACGCAGGCTCAGCGGCCATGGCTCACGGGCCTAGCCGCTCCACGGCATGTGGGATCTTCCTGGACCGGGGCACGAACCCTGCATCGGCAGGCAGACTCTCAACCACTGCGCCACCAGGGAAACCCGCACCTGAGAATTTTAAATTTGAACTTGTACCTTGTAGGTTGTAATGAAGGTGTATTTATCAGCTCGTTGGTCTTCCCTCTTTCTTCCTTCCTTTCTTCCACATATTTAATACTTTTTTACTCTGCTTTATAAATTAAACATTTTTATACATATGGTAAGTGGGCTTTTATTTACAATCTTGCCTTGGGCTCTGCAAATATTAGGGATGGGCCTAGTTTATATATATATTAGTTTTTCTTGAAATATACAAATGAATCTTTGAGTCTGACTTCCCCGACTTTAAAATGATGGGTGAAATTTAGATGCTCTAAAATGACTTGCACCTGCTCAAATGTATGCTGACTGACCCAAGAGCAGATCAGAAGCTGATTTCCACAGAACACTTGGCGATCTAATGTGATACGTTCATGCCGTCAGAGGGCGTTCGGCAGGTGTCCTGCCTCTAAGATTGGCAAGTTGGGCTCCAAAACTTCCAGCCCCAGAATTTGAATATAATATAGAATTTATTCCTGTTAACCATTTAGGATGGTTAGAGAAATGCTCCTTTTAAGTGCTATGAACTGAAAAACATTCTTCTCGGTGGAACTAGCGGTGTGATGATCATGCTGTTCTACAAACGCACTTTCAAAGTTTGGCGAATGGTAAAGCTTTTGGGACTTGGAGTTGGAAGGACGCCTCGGCTCTGAGCTAGCTTAGTGTCTCAGTTGAAAACAGAACTAGTGATAGTAGATTGTTGCTGTCTTATACAGGAGAGGAAGCTCTTGGAGAGAATATATGCTATTAAACACACAGAATTCAGAGCAAGCGTTCACGGTGACAAGTAACACTTCCGTTTAGGATAGGCAAGACAATCCTTTCTCAGGGTGAGTTAATCAGCATGTTTAGTATAGAGTAACAGGTGACTCACCTATCTTGAAACGACCCATGTAGTAGATCTGGGTGCTGAGGGCCAGAGAAGCCAGAATATGGATTGCAGAGAAGATGACCCAGAACAACCACAGGTCATTTTTCCCAAACACCTAGGAGTAAAGATGGAAGTTACCTTCATCTGGGTTTTTTTTTTTTTTTCTTTTTCCCAGAGAACTCACTAAAATTGTTTCATCTCTCGTGTATGCGTAAGGTGTCAGAAACCTCGCTGTGTGTGAATTTTGGGTTTTCCCCTTCTCTGATCTCACAGGGATCTTACTGCACAAAGGGCAGGAAGAAGAATGGCTACCTGGCCAAACGAAAAACAAAGAAATGGAAAAGGAAGCAGTGGGTGAGGCAGCTGAACAGCAGGTGAAGAGGCAGTAGGTCTAAAGCTGGGAGCTGATGCTCCTCACATGACAACAGAGGACTGACACACGCGCACGCACATGTAGAAAGTGGTTGTTGTCCTTCCAGGTCAGTCTCTCTCCCATCAGCCTGTGCATCTCTATTCCAGGCTCACCTGAGTCAGGTCTCAGCTTTGTATTAACACTATCCAGGGGCAGTGTTCCAGGGGCCTGTTACATTATGAAAAATTCTAGCTCAGTAACTAAAATGCTATGAACGGACCAATGATGAGAGTGTGTCATGAGCCAAGGACTATGGTTAGTTAAACCTGTTCACCTGAGGTCCAAAAACCAAAATACAAAGCCTCCCAAGAGGGCTGCCCGCGGTGGGGAGGGACGCACCACTCCAAGGACGGTGAGCGTGATGACCAGGGCGAAGGAGATGTAAGCAGCGTAGGCACTGGCGTTGATGTCTGGGTGGCGGGTCTGATAGAGCTTCAGCATGCAGAGGCCGGCGATTATGTACATGAACGAGGTGTCTGAGGAGAAGCCGAGACAATTGAGATCCAGTAGGTGGCAGATAGACCTCTCTTCAGCCTCAGAGAACCCCTCCCTTCAGGCCTTGGAGTATTTGCTGCCCTCTGACCGTGTGGTGACCTCCAACACGCCAGCCTCTCCAGGCACATTCTAGGTAAACCCTACACACTCCACCTCTTACCCCCTCCAAGAGGGGCGTTCCTAGCTCACAGAAGAAAAGTATCAGATGATATGATGAATAATTGCCCATCCCCACTCGCAGGGCTATGTGTGTATAAACACTTCTGTCTAACAATAAGAAAAGAAGCCCTAATGGGAACAGGGCAGTGTGACAATAAAGAGAATCCTACGTGGGTGCAGGAGGTCCTTCTCAGCGTACTGAAACGTAACCACATTGATTACTGCTCATATACAAGGCTTTCTAGCCTAGGGATGGAATACAGCTAGAAATTACATGTGGCTTAGCTGCATGGGGGTTAAGGAAATGCAAATTAAAACAGCAATGCAATGTCCCATGTTACTAAAAAATGTGGCAAAAGTGTAAATGTCTAATAATAACACATGTTAGTGATGATATGGGGGAAGTAGAAACTCTCACTCAGCCAGTGGGAGTGGAAATTAATATTCTGGGGAGAAAGTTGACTGTTTTTGGTAAAATGGAAGATGCATCATCCAGGACCAGGTGACCCCAAAATTCTCCTTCTAGGTATTCCAGGGAACCTCTCTTACATGTGCACAACAGGCATAGATGAGGCTAGTCATTGTTGCACTGTCTGTACTAGCAGAATATTGGCAACCTCTAAGTGTTGTTCAATAGAGGAATTGATAAATGTGGTATATTTTTATTACAGAATGACAATCTTTAAAAATGAATGAACTGGATATCCTTGATTTAATACCAATAAATCTTGAAAACATATTGTTGAACGAAAAAAGAAGGATGCCGAACAAAGTGTGATAAATTAATATTAATTTGTTACAAATGAAGAAAAACTATTAAAAACAAACTGGAAGGATAAATATAAAATTAATCACAGTTGTTGCTTCTAAGGAAGGGGAGAGTTGATAAGTTTAGAAAACAGTTCAAAATGGGACCTCAACTTTACACAGTTTTATTTCTTAAAGTAGATTTAAGGCAAATATTTTAAAGTGTTGGCATTTTTTCCTTCTGAGTGGTGAATGATATTGTTCTCTATAGTTTTCCTCTATTAAAAATGTCTTCTAATGTAAAAAAATTAAAACGTGACAGAGAATTTCTGTGGTGTTCTGAGTTAACAGCCAGAGGCTAGAACACAAACACAAAATAACTTTTCAAAAACCTCATCCTCGAGTGTGGAGGACATTGTTAATTGCCTTCTTCCAGCATCAGCTATTCCCTTTCTCCATCCTAACAGCATCTCGATACCAACTCAAATATCTCAGCCCCATTTTCTATTCAGAAATGCACACCCTCCCAGACCACTTGCTTTAGGAAAGCTAACCGCACCCCTGGTTCCAGGGAAGGGTCTCATTGGTCTAAAGGTAACCTCACCTCCTTTGCCACCGTGACTGGTGTAGCAATGCTGGCCCGAGCTAACCCTCACACAGAGAAAGATTCTGGAGTAAGCTCAGGGCTGTGTAAGCTGTTGAGGCATGAGGGGCTGTTATCTGGGGAGTTTGGGGAAAAGAAGTTTCCTGCTCTCAAATGAAGGCTCCTGGAAGCCAGCTCGCTGCTTTCTCTAGACATCATGGTGCGGAGACAGGAAGCCAAGACCTGCTGTAGCTATTTCTGCCACCACGAGGGAAGGCAGCCTGAGGAGACCACCAGTGTGCAGGCTGGGTGCAACCAAGGGGATCACAGAGAAGCGGAGCCAGAGCCACCAGACAGACTACCCACAAGGCCATTCCACCTGTACGTTCGGCTGGTGCGCTGATGAGTGTACTTATTATTTAATCCAATTTGAATTGGGTTTTCTATTACTTTCAACCTAAAGCAGGTAAACTGCTAAATTAAGCCAAGCTGCACTGATGATTGTACTTATTATTTAATCCAATTCGAATTGGGTTTTCGATTACTTTCAACCCAAAGCAGGCAAACTGCTAAATTGAGCCAAGCTACACTGAGGGAGATTTCTAGATGTCTGTTGGTGGTTTCCACCTGACCTGCTGCCTGACACTTAGCCCATTGCCCACCTGCAGATCTAGCCATGAGATCAGTACCGAGTGTTCACTCTTTTGTAGTCTATAAAAGGTGGTCAGAGAGAAAAAAACGGTACAATGTGGGGAAACCATGCCCTGTGGTGAGGTGCCCTCAGATCACTTCATGTAAAATGTCATTTAATTCTTGCAAGCACGACCTTGGCATTTCTGAGAGGGTCCCAGGATAAGACTCCTATAACTCAAAGCTGTGTAGCTGATGTAAATTCTAATTACCGAATTGGAAGTTGGAGTAGTTAGGACAGACATGGTAACAAGCACTGAGCACCCCTTCCGTCATCAGTGCGATGCCCATAGCATAGAAGAGACCGAAGTGTTTGGGAATCCCATACTCCTGAAAAAGCAGAAAGCTTGGTCAGTGGAAAGATACTCCTTAGTGACTCAGCCACAGAACCAGGATGCCCATGCTCTGGCCTCGTGTGGTCCATTACACATAATCCATCGTCACACTGTCTAGCCAGATGTCCCTCCTCTTTGCAGATCCCGTTTGGAACCATAACCCTTCCTAGCTCTCACCTCCCTCATCCCACCCTCTCCTCACCATGGCAAAGATGTCCTTGGCTTCCAGGGCTCTTCGATGGAGAATGTCCCGGCGCAAGACTATCAGCAGGAAGAGGCAGCCCAGGAGCATGTGGCCCAGGTTACTGAGAATGTTGTTGAAGGCACTAAGGGGATGACAGAGAGACCATGAGAGAGTCAAGGTACCAACGAGCTTTAGAGACTGAATGAGGCATGGATGAGCGAGTGAAATCAGCATTCAGTGTTTTCCACTGCCAACCTTTCCATGAGATTTCAGGACCGAGATCATCAGAAAGCGTCTTTAACCTAACGCCACGTTAGGATGCTTAGCCTGTGACAATGTGTCCGTTTCCTCTCAGGGATGCCTGCTTAGCTTCCCTAACACCCACTCAATCCTCCCTTGTGCTGATGGCACTGGTGGGGAATGAATCCCAGGAAAAAGAGTCGCTCCACAGATGGGCAGTTGGGCCAAGCGTTTCAGCTACACTGTGAGAGTGAATTCACATAGATGGATGGACCCACGTTATGTGTCCATACTCAGCTCTGTAACCATGAATTTCAGGATAAGTGTCATCTGGTCACAGCCAGCAGATTCATTTAAGGAAACTGAGACTAGTTCAGTTCTGGATCAAGAAGCCAGGCTCGCAACTCCCAGGCAAATGCTCCCTCCACTTCGCCGTGTTCTGGAGGCTGGAGCGTGGCCTTGGAGGCAGCAGGCCGTGGTGTGCGTCTCAGCATCACTAACAGCTGAGGGACCTTCCGCAAGGCCTTACCTTTCTAACTAAGCCTTAACATCTTCATCTAAAAACGGGGGTAAGAATAATCCTATCTATCTCATAAGGTTGTTTAACAGATTGAATGTACTAGTGGCTCATGCCCATGGATGAGGGTCATCACAGCTAGGGACCTGGTATTTTCAAACACATCTCTGGGGCTTCCCTGGTGGCGCAGTGGTTGAGAGTCTGCCTGCCGATGCAGGGGACACGGGTTCGTGCCCCGGTCCGGGAAGATCCCCCATGCCGTGGAGCGGCTGGGCCCGTGAGCCATGGCCGCTGAGCCTGCACGTCCGGAGCCTGTGCTCCACAACGGGAGAGGCCACAACAGTGAGAGGCCCGCGTACCCCCCAAAAAACCCCCCAAAAACCCACATCTCTGCCTTCTCCTCAGGACTGTTTCCTGAGGCCCCCATACAGGAATGGAAGAGGCATACCTGATCTCAACTTCCTGATTTCATTCCTCTTTACCCTTGATTGGGGGTGGTTTCCACAATTGTTTCTAGTATTTTTAAAAACTGAAATCGCCACATTACACAGAAAGGCATCTCTCATTGCCTCAGAGGACTGGGCTTACCTCAGGACACCCCAGGGGTGAGCACAGAGGAAGTTGTAGTAGCAGATGTCCTGGTTACCAGTGACATTGACTATCTGTAAAACCAAGAGTGAGAAGAGGAGATGCTGTTTTCCTCCTCCCCACCCCGAGCCTGAAATCACAAAACGTGGACAGTGCTCACAGCGATCAACTGTCAGTGATTTACAGTGTAGCCAGTGCTCCTTCTCAGCAGGGGATGGGTCATTATCTTCAGCCTTTACACAGTATAGACACATTTCCTTTAAATGCTGTCATCTTGCTTTGAATTGAAATATTCCGTGTCCCTCGTTATGTGGCCTCACGGCAGAATGCAACTGAGTATATTTCCTTCGTTCTCATTATAAAAGGATTTTGAGAGGATGCTAACATTGGGACCTGCCTATTAGGACGGTCATGGTACATCCTATTTTCTAGATGAATCCTGGGAGGGTAAGGAGCTGTTCCATCCTCTGTGTGGAAATGATAACCACAGGGCAGGTGGACATAAGGAGATGTGTGATCAGTTTTCCATAGTTATCACTCTCGCTATCATTAAGAACCTTCCTAGATCACAGCATAGCTGTATCTTCTGACAGAGCCCCAAAGTATTCAGAGAATATTTAGATTATAAATGGTGGTGCTCAAACCTTAGAAAGTCCTCATCCTCATCACGTATTAAGTATGGAATTGGTGAAATATGATTAAACTCCTGGCTCTCAAACTTGGCTGTACACTGGAATCACTGGGAGTTTCATCAATACTGATGCCTGATTCCACTCTGCTCTAACTGGTGTGGGGTACAGCTTGGACACTAGGATTTTTTAAAGTCCCCCAGATGATTTTAATGCAAAGTTTGAGAACCATTGCATTAGAAACACCTTTAGCCTGGTGCTATTCTAAATGGGCTTTTTCATGTGTAATAGATTCCAGACGAGATCACTTAAGTGACCTGGACCCTAGGGTTCTGTGAAGGTGCAGTGGGGATTCTCAAGCTATTTTAATTATTGTTTTTGTTTGTTTTTAAATTTATTTTATATTTTCTTTTAATATCTCATTAGTTTTGTGAAGCTGTTTTTACTTTTACAAAACATATTTACCCTCAGTGACAGGACACAGGCTAAATTAGACATCAGGTTTCTTTGTTTTGGTCTGGAACTTTACTCATCATCCCATGATGATCAGAAGTTCAGACTGGTAAAAAATAGACATAGCTGATAGATACCAAGA
Organism: Mesoplodon bidens; assembly: GCF_964165515.1. Lineage (NCBI taxonomy): Eukaryota > Metazoa > Chordata > Mammalia > Artiodactyla > Ziphiidae > Mesoplodon > Mesoplodon bidens. Next base: position 60,535,945 of record NC_138161.1, on the reverse strand, counting down.
CTAAATGAGTGCAAGGTAATAATTTCAGATTGGTAGTCAAAATAATACAAGAGGTCTGTGATAAAACAATTGGGAACTAGATTTAAAGGTCAAAGATGAACCAGTGGAGAAATCCAGTGGGAACCCAAATGGGGAATTAATTCTTGGACGGAGCTCAAGTTATACCTTTCTCTGTAAGTCACAGCAAAGATCTTTCCCTGCAGTATGAAAGGTGGGATTTTGGAGTTCGGGGCAGCACTTACTGTCTGGTAGGTGATAACCAGCTGGATCACAGGCAGCGCATAAAACACAGCAATGGTAATGATGTTCCTACGCAGGCAACGAATCAGAAATGGTTATTTCCAAAATAACAATGGAAACTTTGCCCTTTTATTTATTTATTTATTTTTTGGCGGTACGCGGGCCTCTCACTGTTGTGGCCTCTCCCGTTGCGGAGCACAGGCTCCGGACGCGCAGGCTCAGCGGCCATGGCTCACGGGCCCAGCTGCTCCGTGGCATGTGGGATCTTCCTGGACAGGGGCACGAACCCGTGTCCCCTGCATCGGCAGGAGGACTCCCAACCACTGCGCCACCAGGGAAGCCCTGCCTTTTTTTTTTTTTTTAAAAAAGAATCTTTCCACCCCATAACTCCCTAGTTAACTCAAAAAAGCAATTAGAAACTGATTATGTGGTTCCTGTTTCTCCAATCTTCCTCTCATACAGTTATTTGTAAAACAGTGTAAATAATGCTTGCTTCTGGTTTAACCAATTATTAATGAGGGCCTATCTATTTAGGATATTGTTAGATTAAAAGTGATCAGAGAGGGACTTCCCTGGTGGTGCAGTGGTTAAGAATCCGCCTGCCAATGCAGAGGACACAGGTTTGATCCCTGGTCTGGGAAGATCCCACATGCTGCAGAGCAACTAAGCCCATGCGCCACAACTACTGAGCTTATGCTCTAGAGCTCACGATCCACAACTGCTGAGCCCACGTGCCACAACTACTGAAGCCCACGCGCCTAGAGCCTGTGCTCCGCAACAAGAGAAGCCCACCGCAGTGAGAAGCCTGCACACTGCAATGAAGAGTAGCCTCTGCTCGACGCAACTAGCGAAAGCCTGCACACAGCAACAAAGACCCAACGCAACCAAAAATAAATAAATTAAAAAAATAAAAATAAGTTGTGACTTAAAAAAAATTTAAAAAAACAGTGATCCGAGAGTAGGTAATGGGTGATGGATCTCACAAAGGGATGTGGCTTTTTTAGATATCTCTTAGTTCCCAAATGATGGTCCTACTATGGAGTTCCATGTGGTCCCCACTGGCCCTTGTTTTCCTCTAATATCTGTATCCCAGTAAAAGGGTATCCTTCCAGAAAAAAGAATGGGAAGTGCTATCACAAGTGTCAGCTGGGGGTTTCTGAGAGGAAGGAGGGGACCCTGCCAGGCACCTCAGACTCTCTGCTTGTAGGAAGACTGCATCTGTGTCTGACCATTGCAGGTCTATTTATCATTGGCTGATGGTATCATCTTCACTCAGGGTGGTTTCCAGCTACTATGAGATGCTCTAGGCATCTCATCCCTCTAATCACTGGCTCTTCCAAGAGCAAGTCCTGGTGAGGAGAAGAGGGAAGGTGGTGACATTAATGTTATCGTTTCTGTATTTTCCTAGAAAAGGATTTAGTGTCTCCCTATGGGATTCCACTACTGTTCTTATTTAATACTTTGTATTTATTTAATTTAGGGCTGGTTGCCTTTGGTAGTTCATTTTTGTCTTTCCTATCGAATGTGTCATGAATCCTTTAAACACCTATACCTACCTGTGCCTCATTAAACACTGAAACCTGTGATTTGATTCACTTATATGAATCTCATAAGTGATTGTGGCTTTTACAAAGAAAACTTCAATTTTACTAGAGAGAACCATAGCCCTCCTGGTCATCTACTCACCAAAAATAAATCTTATATTTTTTGCTGACAATTCTCCGGTCCTTCCTGGACAGATCTGACAGGTAAAGGAACATCTGGGATGCCAAATAAAAAGAGAATGCAAAACTGTACTTGGATTTCTTGCATAAAATATAAAGGAGAGCTTTACACATTTCAATTCAATCACTCACTAGGGATTAAAATTATTTAACAAGACTTTTCTTTTAATTTTGCTTTTCTCAGGATGCCTTTAAAAATCCTAGTATTTCCCTTGGCTTTAGGGAAATTGGCTGATGTGGGAAACCTACTGGGAGTCTTGAATGCTTCTTAAATCTCAAGAATTGGTTTCCCAGTTTTCAGAGATGCCCATTGTGTGATTCTTGAATTCCGAGGTTGAAACGGTACGATTCACCTTTGTGTCCCTTATTGGATACAACACAATGTGATACATACAAGCCAGAAAGAAATGATCTTTTACTCCTGAAGGATTTTATGTATACAACCAGGGAGTTTTTCCAAGTACACCCTTCAAGTGAATCTTTTCCATCATTTGGTTGGATCCCTTCCTCATTTTTGTCTATGGTCAGCCACTTCAGACCCTGAGAGTGTTTTAGCACTCTGTTTTCTTTACTGCTCTCACTTTCTCCCTCCAGAAAGAAGTGTTAATTAACCAAGTATTGCTTTTAGTATGTAGCTAAGTTTTATCTAAAAATCCCCCTGAACATATATACACTACCAGATGTAAAATAGCTAGCTAGTGGGAAGCAGCTGCATATCACAGGGAGATCAGCTCGGTGCTTTGTGACCACCTAGAGGGGTGGGATAGGGAGGGTGGGAGGGAAATGCAGGAGGGAGGAGATATGGGATATATGTATATGTATAGCTGATTCACTTTGTTATACAGCAGAAACTAACACACCATTGTAAAGCAATTATACCCCAATAAAGATCTTTAAAAAATAAAAAAATAAAAAGTTCACTGAGAAATGTGACTCCCCCTGAAGAAAAAAAATATATAAAGGAAATTGAGGTATTGCTGAAGTTGTATTTGGCTCCTGAACTTTTCGCCCTCTCGAAGAGCACCACCAGGCAGAAGTACCTTGGTCCGGATGACGTTCTTATCGCTCTCAATGTCTGGCATGGTGTCGAAGTCACTCTCCTCCACGGAGCTGTCCGTGTCTGACTGGCCCGGCTGTCTGCCATTGGAGGAGGACATTTGCCTGCCAGGACTGGAGCTTGACTCATCTGAAACAGAGGAGACTCATCTGCCTTCCCAAGTCGAGAAGAACCCATGGAGTCCATCTTTCTCTGCAAAAAGCACAGTGCTGACTCATTCCTGAAAACGTTGTGTTGGTAAAAACCAACTCCTTACCCACAGCACATGTTCTTTCTCTCAATTCCTCCTCAATGGACTTCTAATTTTCCTCTCCTCCTATTTTTATATTTAAATCATCTCTTTCTAGGGCTGAATACATAATATAAAGACATCTGCTCTGTTAACTATTTGGATGCAAAAATAATATTATGCTTATATTTCATGTTTCATATTTTAAAATATGAGCACAAATGTATAAACATACACATGCACATAATTATGTATAGCATCTACCACATGTACATGTAAGTACTCACATGTCCAGCAGCTATACATTTCTCGTGGATAAAGTATTTGTACACCGAAATCCCCCACATGCCATATCTATGATTATATAATGGAAACAACATTCTCAGGAAGAAGAATCCTTGTGTTCCTGTGAATGTTTCCCAGAGCAGATGGGAATTTGCACAGCCTAATGAGCACATGAGCAGAGCCTACCTTCTGCTTTATTTCTTCTATTCAGATGGTTAAAAAAAAAACCAAACCCTGTTCATGCAGAGCCAGAAATAAGTCTCCAGCACTGAGCCCACATGCTTCTCGAAGTTACAGAATAACAGGGCAGGCATACAGGATTCCCAGCCCCTCTACGCTGACAGCTTAAGGTGCACCATTCATAGGCCCGCAAGCATCATGGAAGTGTGTGGAAGCGTCAATGCACGCCGACTCTAACAAGACAGGGATCAGAATTCTGTCCCCTTCAGGCCACTGAACGAGCCCTGGGGGTTGCCATGTGAATGACTGGGTGGCAGTGAGCAGGTTCATTTATGCAGTTAGCCCAAATGGAAGGTCGTTAGGCTTCAGCCGTGTTCACCTGCTGCACAGCCTGTCTTCTGATCGCCCTTACTCCACTGAAACCTGAGAATGAAACAACGGGTCAGTTGATGTCGGGCTCCCTGACGTCAGACTCTTGACGCGTCTTTCACGCCCTAAACTCAGGCTGGGTACGAAAAAATCCCCAAGGGAGTTGATGGCAACCATAGAAAATTCTGCTCAAGTGTGGCTAGCAGACCCAAGAAATGGATCAATAGAACCAGAGAAAATTAGAGCTGGAAGGAACCTTCCAGATCATCGAGCCAATTCATCTTATAAATAAAAGATAATCTTATACGATGACTGCCTTGCCCACTCTCACAGTTATTAGTGGCTGGAGGGCTCCTTGTATCCTATTCTTTGGAGAACCAGGAAACACTTCCATGAATGGACTCATTGTAGGAAATACCTATTGCCCCATAATTGCTTTCTTCAGGGGTGCTGGCAGCAATGGGATGTGACACCGACGTATTTCCAGAGCCTGTTAAAAAGAAAAGCAAAGAGGCAAACACTTTATGTCCAGTTGCCAAAATGAAAGAACATAACTCTAAATAGTTTGATTTTCTTTTCACTCTAATATAGGAGCCTGCAGGCCAATTTTATGGTCTGCAGACCAAATCTAGCCTGCCACCCATTTTTGTATGGCCCTTAAACTAAAAATGGTTTTAGTTTTTTTAAATGGTTAGGGAAAAATCAGAAGGCGAAGAGTATTTTATGGCAGGTAAAATTATAAATTTCAATATTTATATATGACGTTCTACTGAAACACAGCCACTCATTAAGTATGTCTATGGCTGCTTTTGGCTACAATGGCAGAGTGGAGCGGTTGCAACAGAGACTACATGGCCCACAGAGCCTAAAACATTTACCATTTGGCACTTTACAGAAAAAACATTGCTGATTCCTGCCTGACAGTATTGCAGAATCATAAGAACAAAGGAGCATGGGTCCTGGAATCACTGTGAGGAAGGCCACCACTGAACATAAACACCAGAACTAAACTTCTGTGATTAAGGGGCTATAATTCGGAGGTTTATTTGTCACAGTCATTAACAGTACCCTAACTATAGACAGGATGAGCCCTGACAGGATGGAAATTACTGCACTCCTTGGAGCAAAAAATAATGACAACATGAACTAAGGATGTGCAGGAATATGAGTTATTTGGGGGATAGTTCAGAGGTAGAATAGGCATGTCTGTTGCCAAATGGTTGTTGGCAGTGAGAGAAAAACATTCTCTAAGATGACGCGCCTCAAACTTTTCCAAATATTACATATTTGCATATTACATGTGCAAATAGTAAGCGAAGAATGATACTAAAATCGTAAACCCCAGAATTTTTGGCATTTTCTGTTCCTGGGAAGCCCCCTGGCATGGGAAGTAGACACATGCGTCGGAGAATGCTTGAGTTCTGCTGCAGCGGGGGGTTGAAATGGTCTGTAGGAGGCAAAGGGTTTTCGTGTGTGTGATCAAAAGAGAAAAAAAGGCAAAAACTAAAGTCAAAGCAAGTGAGCAAACAAAAACAATCACTGTTTTGTTAGGCGACAACTTCACTAAAAAGAAAAAGCCAGCTGTGTAGGTTTGTTCAGACTTCGATGATTTCTGCACTCTGCCTCGCAAACGAGCAGGACCTGGTTTGGATGTAGTCGCTAGTTCTTTTCACCCCGAGGCAACCACAACAACAATGGTTCTGTGATGGACAAGAGCATCGAGATTTTCATGAGCAGTGCACTTGTTTCAAATCTGTGCACTTCTATATGCACAATTAAATAGGAGATTGTTCAACACGGGATAACGGTATTCTGTTAACGTTTCTAATGTCTAAGACCTTCTTAGAATGCAAAAACCGAAGCATTACCTCCTAAACTTCAAACGTGATGGATGCGCCCAGAAGGCAAGCCATATTTCTATTTAACTGTATGGCATTTAGAAAGCAGAATTAAACACAAAATATCAGTTTATAGGACAGACCAAGATGTTCTGGCTGGGAATAAGCAAACATATAAAGTTGTAAATGAGCTCATCTTAACGGGGAAGCTTGTTCTGGTATGTTTTTCTCTGTGCGCGAGCCCTTTGCCATCTGTCTGCTTTACTAACTTAGAATAGGATATGCTTGCATGCTTGCCTTTTATATTAATTGCTCCATGTGAGGAGAAAAACTTCATTTCATTTTGAGCATGCTTGGCTCTTTCAGGGACGTCACATTTATAATTGTCCTGCCCCCTTCCGTCTCCAAACTCAGGAGGTTGGAAGCGGAAGAGGGAGTCAGCAACGCTGTGAACTAGCTGCCATGAGATTTCATTTTTATGCCAGTTGGCTACCTATCCCAATGAGTGTCATGATGTATCTCAAAAGTTGAGGAGAAAATGAAGAAAACCACTAATCTTTGCAGAAGGATGTAAAAGTAAAATTCCTCTAGAGGAAAAAACTGGGCAGGCAAAGTTGGGAAAAAGCAGAGTAGAGAGTCAGGACTAGGGTCTGAGACCCGTTGCCACAGAGCCTGAGGATGTCCTGTGCTCCCTGACCCCTCTGAACTCAGCACGCTGCTTGTCTTATCCCTTCTGGGCCCTGCTCTCTGCTGGGAGGCTGATTCAGTAATCGCTCCATCCAGGGAAGGATCTGATTGGCCATTTGGTTCTTAAATCTGCAAACTTGGCAAGTTCACCAAGCTCCCTCACTTGAGAAAGTACCCTCCTCTTAGGCTGCACCCAGGTTCGTGGTGACAGCTCATGTGGTCCCAGAGGCCTGTGAGTCACGTTTCATCTGTCTCTCTTTCAAGGTGGTAACTGAATTTCTGTATAGGCTCTTTAACAATGATGTGAAGTGTGGGTTTTTTCCACTGAGAGCCACTGGAGGACATGTTTTTAGAACACAGAGCCTTGCCCAGTGCCCCTTAGATTACCACAGAGGCCCCTGTCCTAAGTGCTAAGTGAGGAATAGAGAATACAGTGTGCATCCATTCACACTGCAGCAGTAAAGTCCCTTCACAGCCTGAAGCTACTCTTTACCAACACTATTTCCATTTCACCTGGGCTCCAGGCTCTTATCTCCTTCTTTATCCCATGAAGTATGAAAGAACTTCCTTTGCTTTTTTGTGTGTGTGTGTGTGTGGTACGCGGACCTCTCACTGTTGTGGCCTCTCCCGTTGCGGAGCACAGGCTCCGGACACGCAGGCTCAGCAGCCATGGCCCATGGGCCCAGCCGCTCCGCGGCATGTGGGATCTTCCCAGTCCGGGGCACGAACCCACGTCCCCTGCATCGGCAGGCGGACTCTCAACCACTGCGCCACCAGGGAAGCCCTTCCTTTGCTTTTTAGTTTAGTTGGAGCCAATGTCAACATTTTTCAAACACAACTTTAAAAACTGCAGGCAAATCAAAGAAAAACACATGCAGGGGAGCCGACGGATTTTCCAAATGCAGCCTTCCTATCATTACATAACTAAAACAGAGCTGCCGACAGTTTAGCAAATTGTAGGGACCTGGCTCCATTTCCTCCATCTCAGGCATACCTAGGGTGAAAGCCTCAGGCCAAGTTCCTCAGATATCCAGCTCCACGTTAATTGCAGCAGACAACATGCCAAATCTAGTGGGGTCCCCTTTCTCAAACGCTGCTCCTAGCATTTCTTCTAGGCACTAGCCCCCAGGGCATTTCCTGTAGCTCTAAGCTCCATTAAACTTCTTGTAGCCCCCGTGGGCACACTGATACTGGCCCTTGGAGACAAAGACATTTCTGTATCCTTGCTCCTCTCTAAAGGTTCCTCCCCTGAATCTTTCACATTAGCTTTCAGATAAGGTCCCTCACTTGCCTCTGTCTCTTGCTACAGGCTGGTTTCTCCGTGCTCTGTTTCATATGATTAAGAGTCACTAACTGGTTCCTCCCTAGGCTAGAGCTTATCTTCTCTGCTCTTGTTTGAAGAACCTAGGTCTTGTCTCACCAGTGGTCATGTGCCATCTTTCCCGGTAGCCTCTCAGCATTACATAGGTTCCTTACTTCCTCCTGATTTCAAAGCCCTTTGTGGTGAACATTCCTATTTCCTACTTCCTAACTAAGCTGGAATTTTGTTTGGGTATCCTCCCTCATCTGTGCCTGGCAGCCCATATTTTTAAGTCAGTGATTCTCGGTTGTGGGTAGGGGTGGGGGGGAACATTTTGCTCCCAAGAGGACGTTTGACAAGGTCTGGGCATAACTTTAGTTGTCACAGGGAGGGAGTGTATTACTGAATTCTAGTAGGTTGAGGTGAAGGATGTGGTTAAACATCCTATAATGTACAGGGCAGCTCCCAACAACAAAGAATCATCTGGCTGTAATGTCAATAATGTTGAGTTTGAGAAACCCTGGTCCTAGAAAAAGATGACCTCACCCTAATTCGATAAGCAGGCTTGATTGATCTGTAAGTAAATAGATTCCTTTGCGGTGACTGGTTTAGCAACAAGTATATGATCCTCTCTAGGCCAATGAAACATGAGAGAAGTTGCTAGGTGCTTCTGAAACAGTCCTTCCTTCTGGACATTGTCAGGTGAGGACCCATCTCACTACCAGCTCTGGGGGCAAAGCAGAGTCAAGGGAATGGCAGGAAAAAGGACCAGAGCCACTGGACTCAGTGAAACCTGAAGCCCACCCTTCTGCTCAACTTCCAGGGAGAGGAGACACTCTTTATAGTTTAGGTATGTTTGAGATAAACTTTGCTGTTACCTGCAGCCACATGAATCCAACGGATGCATCTTTATTTATTTTTTTGGTCACTCATTCATTTCTGCTTGTTATCTGAAGGGTACCTCTAGCTCTTAGCTAATTTTCAGAGCCTTCTTGATCTTGGACAGTGATTTGGCTCAAGTCCCGGCTCTGTCTACCAGTACTTCACTGTTCAGGAGACCCTTCTGAATACGAAATTCCTTTAATTGTCATTGCAGTGATAAAATGACTTCACTCATACAATAAAAATAACAGAGCATCCATTCACAGAGCACCTATCAGATCCAACCAATTAGGCTTTCTAAGTTTGACTAGGCCTAAATAAGAGCAAAACCTGGAGAGCATCAGAGGGAAAAGGCTGAGATCCAGAGAGAAGACATTTCATTTTAACATTTTATGAATAAAATAGAAAGTAGTACTTAGCATTTTAAAGACAATAGAGCAGGTGTTCTTTTATATTCCTTTACATTGGCTGTTGAATGTTATTAAAACCAATTGCCTGGATGCCTGGAAAAATAGACACGTTGACATTAAAGAAGACAAAAGTCAAAGGAAGGCAGGAGAAGCAGACCTCCAGCAGAGGGAGAGATACTCCTGCTGGGTGGGGTAGGGAGTCACTTTGTGTCTTTCTAACTTAACTGTAGAAAACACAGAACTAAACATCTGCTGCATACCTACTGTATAGCACAGCGAACTCTACTCAATCCTCTGCGGTGACCTAAATAGGAAGGAGATCCAAAAAAAGAGGGGATATATGTATATGTATAGCTGATTCACTTTGCTGTACAGTAGAAACTAACACAACATTGTAAAACAACTACACTCCAATAAAAATTAGAAAAAAAATCTGCTGCATGTGACTTAAAAATCAAGTCTCACTCCGTCATTCCTTTTCCAAATGATCATTCTATGCCAAGTAGCTTGTGAGCACTGAGTAACTCATGCTGATTTAGGCTTTTCAAAAAATAGGACACTTACAAAAGGTGCAAACTTCCAGTTATAAAATATAAGTAAGTCCTGGGGATGTAATGTACAACATGGTGACTAGAGTTAATAATACTGTATTGTATATTTGAAAATTGCTAAAAGAATAGATCTTAAAAGTTCTCATCACAAGAAAAAATAGTATAACTATGTGTGGTGATAGATGTTAATTAGATTTCTAGTGGTGAGCATTTTGCAATATATACAAATATAGAATCATGTACACCCAAAACTTATACAATGTTATATGTCAATTATATCTCAAGTTTTAAAAATAAGGACATTTATTTTTTTTTTAAAGATTTGATAAAAAGATCAAGCAACTGAATTCCTTTGTTCAAATCCTCCGAGTGGAGGAAAGGGCATATTACAATGGTTGGATAATCAATTACTCTGGATTTCCCAAAGTTATAAGACTCTATTATACTTGCTAGTCTCAAATACTTCAGTTTTCTAGATCCTTGAACAAAAAAACCCTCTATCTCAATTTGGGAAAAGTAAGCTCTGTATTAGATTTGACACAATAAATTCTTACCATTGTTCACAAGTCAGCTCTGTGATAAGACAGATATGAACAATTTATGTCCTAGAAAAGAGTAAACTCTTTAAAAAGATGAATTGCTGACAAATGGGCTGTGGACAACTACAAGGAACTCTCCGAACAAAGGCTCTTAGTGTGAGCTCCATATTTCAGTAATTATAAAGTGCATAAATTGGTTCTCACTGGCTCTGCTTTCTGTAGAAAGACTGCAGATTAGACCACTCTGTGTGTGTCTGTGGCGGGGCGGGGGCGGGGGCGTAGGAATCAATAGAGGGTTTGGGAAATTACAAAAGTCAGAGAGACAAAAGTACCAAATGGAATGTTGCCACATTCTTGACATCAGTTTGAATTGAAACCAGGGATTTTTCTTACCGTCATTGGAACCAAAGCTTCCATCAATGGACTTTCTCTGAAACCTGCAAACAAGCACATACACATGCTCCTAAGACTGCAGAAACATCAGCATTTTCCATTTGTTCCCTATAGACTTTGTTGCAGATTTGTCTGCTAGGATCTCTTAAAAATGGGCCTTTGGATGTGCAGAAATTGGAACTCTGATACATTGCCAGTGGGACTATAAAATGGAGCAGCCACTTTGAAAAACCATTTGACAGTTCCTTAAAAAGTTAAACCTAGAGACACCATATGACCCAGCAATTCCACACCTAGGCACATACAGGCATACATATATTAAATTCATTAATTTATTTCCATTTTCATTTATTTTCAGATAATTCACATGCCATAAAATTCACCCTTTAATTTGCACAAGTCAATGAATTTTAATATGTTCACAAAGTTGTGCAACCATCACTATTTTCTAGTTCCAGAACATTGTCATCATCACTCAAAGAAATCTCAGATCAATTGACCATAGCAGTTACTGCTCATTCTCTACTCCTTCCAGCCCTTGGCAATCACTAATCTACTCTCTGTCTCTATAAATTTGCCTATTCTGGACATTTCATATAAATGGGATTGTATTGCATGTGGTCTCTTTGTCTTCTTTCACTTAGCGTAATGCTTTCAAGGTTCATCTATGTGGTAGCATGAGTGAATACTTCAGTCTTTTTACGGCTGAATAATATTCCATCGTATGGATATATACCATGCTTAATTTATTTGTTTACACTTGATATACATTTTGATTGTGTCCACTTTTTAGCTATCATGAATAACACTGCTATGAATATTTGTGTACAAGTTTTTGTGTGGATATATGTGTTAAATTCTCTTGGGTATGACCTAGAAATGGAAGTGCTGAGTATAAGGTAACTCTGTGTTTAACATTTTTTTCTAAACTGTTTTCTACTGTAGCTCAATAGCAGGAACTAAATATTTTACATTCCTACTAGCAATGTACAAGTTTCTAATTTCTCCACATCCTTGCCAACTCTCGTTATTTTCATTTAAAAAATTTTATTATAGCCATCCTAGTGGATATGAAGTGATATCTCATTGTAGTTTTGATTTGCATTTCCCTGATGGCTAATGTTGTTGAACATCTTTTCACATGCTTATTAGCCATTTGCATATTTCTTTGGAGAAACATCTATTCAATTTAAAAAATGCCTATTTTTAAATGGGGATATTTTTCTTTTTATCTTTGGGTTGTAAGAATTCTTTACATAGTTTGGATACTAGACTCTTACTGGATATATGATTTACAAACATTTTCTCCAGTTTTGTATTTTCACTTCCTTGATAATGTCCTTTAAAAACACAAAAGTTTTAATTTTGATGAAGTCCAATTTACCTATTTTTTCTTTTTTTACTTGTGCTTTTGCTATCATATCTAAGAAACTATTACCTAATCTAAGGTCACTAAGATTTACACCTATGTTTTCTTCTAAGAGTTTTATAGATTTGGCTCTTTTATTTAGATCTTTGTTCTATTTAGAGTTAATTTTTTTTATATGTTGTAAGGTAGGGGTACAACTTCATTCTTTTTCATGTGGATACCCAAGTGTCCCAGCACCATTTGTTGAAAAGAATATCCTTGATCCATTGAATTGTCTTGTTACCCTTGTCAAAAATCAATTGGCCATAAATGTAAGTGTTTATTTCTGAACTCTCAATTCTGTTCCATTGATCTGTATGTCTTTCCTTATGTCAGGGCCAGAGTTTTGAATATTGTTGCTTTGTAGTTGGTTTTGACATCAGAAAGTGTAAGACCTCCAGCTTTGTGCTTTTTTTTTCATGATTTTTGTTCCTATTCTGGGTCCCTTGCATTTCCATATGAATTTTAGGATCAGTTTATCAATTTTTGGAAGAAAGTCAGTTGGGACTTTCATAGGGATTGTGTTGAATCTATAAATCAGTTAGGGGAGTATTACCATGTCTTTTAGTTTATATTGCTGCTGTAACAAATTATCACAGTCTTAGTGGTTTAGAACAATACAAATTTATTATCTTCAGTTCTGGATGTCAATTCTAAAATGAGTCTTATGTGGCTAAAATCAAGATATCAGCAGGGCTATATTCCTTCTGGAGAATCCAGGGGAGGATCCATTTCTTTGCCTTTTCCAACTTCTAGACGTGGCCTGCATCTAAGTCATGGCCCCTTCCCCCATCTTCAAATGTATTACTCCAACCTCTGCTTCCCTCATCACACCTCCTCCTGTCTTTGACTCTCTTGCCTCCCTCTTATAAGGACACTTGTGATTACATTATACCCACACAGATAATCCAGGATAATCTCCATAATTTTATCACATCTGCAAAATCTCTTTTGCCATGTAAAGTAACATATTCACAGGTTCTGAATATTAGAACATGAGCATTTTGGGGGGGGCATTATTCTGTCTATTATACCATCTTAATAATATTAAGTCTTTCAATCTATGAACACAGGGTGTCTTTTCATATATTTAGGTTCTCTTTAAGTTTTTTTCAAGGATGTTTTGTAGTTTTCAATGTACAAGTCTTATATTTAATTTCTTAAATTTTTTCTGAAGTACTTTACTATTTTTGATGCTATTGTTAATAGAATTATTTTCTTAATCTCGTGTTTGAACTGTGCACTGCCAGTGTATAGAAATACAATTGATTTCTGTATATTGATCTTGTATCCTATAATCTTGATAAACTCAGGGTTTCTTTTTGGAGATGATGAAAATTAGATAGTGGTGATGGTTGTGCAACTGTGAATATACTAAAACCACTGAATTTTTAAACGGGGGTGAATTTTATGGTCTATGAATTATGTCTTAATAAAGTCATTATTTAAAAAACCGGGTGTTGGGGCTTCCCTGGTGGCACAGTGGTTGAGAGTCCGCCTGCCGATGCAGGGGACACAGGTTCGTGCCCCGGTCCAGGAAGATCCCACATGCCGCGGAGCGGCTGGGCCCGTGAGCCTTGGCCACTAAGCCTGCGCGTCCGGAGCCTGTGCTCTGCAACGGGAGAGGCCACAACAGTGAGAGGCCCACATACCGCAAAAACAAACAACAACAACAAAAACAAAACAAAACAAAACAACAGAAAAAACGGGTGTATCAAATGTAATTGTCTATCAAAAATTAAAATGTGAATTCTCTCTTCCCCCCAAATGAGCCTCCCTTTTTTTTTTTTTTTTGCTGTACGCGGGCCCCTCACTGCTGTGGCCTCTCCCGTTGCAGAGCACAGGATCCGGACGCACAGGCCCAGCCGATCCGCGGCATGTGAGATCTTCCCGGACCGGGGCACGGACCCGTGTCCCCTGCATCGGCAGGCAGACTCTCAACCACTGCGCCACCAAGGAAGCCCGACCCTCCCTTTTGGATATGAGGTTGGAGTCGAGGGAGAAGGGAGAAAAGTTGGGGATTATATGTGCCTGTGCTTTGGTACATGTTCTTATTTACTTCCAAATGGGGGCTCTAGAAGTTGCACACCCCTGATCCTGGTATGTTTGGTGGAAGGACTTCTCTTCATACCTCTTTCGTTCCTAGACACAGCAAACCCATCCCTGCCTCAGGGCCTTTGCTCTTGTTCTCTGCCTGGGCCACTCTCTCCCCAAATCCTCACATGGCTGGCTCCTACTTGCCATTCAGGTCTTGGTCCTGAGAGGTCTTCCCTGCTGAACAAATCAAATCTAAAGTAGCTTCCCCAGTCCAATCATTCTCTGTCCCACCACTATGTTTGTTCTCCTCCTGTCACTAGCTGAAATTATTTTCTTTATTAATTGCTTGCTTGCTTGCTTATATGTTTTTCCTTTGTACAATGGAAGCTCTATCAGAGCAGGGATCTAGACTGTCTTGTTCACCGCTGTATCACTAACCTTTAGGACAGGGCCTGGCACCCAGGAAATGATAACTAAATATTTGTTGAGTGAACAAGGCATATCATTAAGGAGAGCAGTTAAAATTGGGTCTGACTGTTCTAGCTGGCAAATGAGGCTCTAGGGAAGTCCCTTTAAAAAAACAATTTTAGTGATATTAACTAGCAAGCAATTATATGAACTCATAAAAGATGATGTGTTTGGACTGTGTTTGTATTAACAGGCTTTAACCACATTTGCCCTAGGTTTTGGAGCTGATAAAGTTCTTAATTAGAGGAGTTAAATGATTTACAAAGCTAGGGTGAGGCAGGCAGTATCCAGTGAACAAACAAAAAAAGAGTAAATGAAACCTATGCTAGATTGATTGAAAAATGGCTATACCTCATCTTGTATCTAGCTCCTTCAATCAAAAGTGGAGTCTGTATCTTTACCTCTTGCAGCTGGACTGGCCTTATCACTTGTTTTGGCCAATAGAAAGAGGGGGAAGTGATATCATGCCACTTTTGAACCTACATCTTAAGGAAGCCTTGCATTCTTCTGCGATCTCTCTTGGAGATACAATAAACCAGGGCTAGATTGCTGGAGGATGAGAGGCAAAGTACAGCTGAGGCCAGTCTAGCAAAGCCAGCTCTTCTCTGACCTGCCAGTTGATTTCACTCTATGACCACACCCAGCTGAGATCTCAGCCTAGTCCAGATTAGCAGAATCATCCAGCTGACCCATAGATTTGTGAGCAAATGTAAATATGTATTGGAGTTTTTATGGTTGGAGTTTTTGGAGTTTTTATGGTTGATTTTTATGCAGCATTATTGTGGCAATAGATAACTAATACAGGAGTCAAGGGAAGAACGAGTAATCAGGATCATGTAGTTTGAACTCAACATCTGGCAGGGTGACTGAGAGGAAGGAATAAGAGACATGTATGCAGGGTTTCCCTGGTGGCACAGTGGTTAAGAATCTGCCTGCCAATGCAGGGGACACGGGGTCGAGCCCTGGCCCGGGAAGATCCCACATGCCATGGAGCAACTAAGCCTGTGCGCCACAATTACTGAGCCTGTGCTCTAGAGCCTGTAAGCCACAACTACTGAAGCCCGCACACCTAGAGGCTGTGCTCCACAACAAGAGAAGCCACCGCAATGAGAAGCACGCACACCGCAACAGAGTAGCCCCTGCCTGCAGCAGCTAGAGAAAGCCCCTGCGCAGCAACGAAGACCCAACGTAGCCAAAAATAAATTAATAAAATAAAAAAAAATAAAGTGATATAGATATAATTTAATTAAAGAAAAAAAGAGACATGTATGCAGTGCTTGACCCAGGGGGTCATTGCAGGGGCTCCATAAATACTTGCTGAATGAATTGGAGCTGGTGGGTGGGGAGGGGAATGGAGTTTAGGGTTGAGCCAAAAAACATAAAAACAAAAAAACATAAAAAAAATAGCATAAAAACACTTTGAATTCTTAGCTCCCTGAGGACAGGAGCCATGTCTCTAATCATTGTTTTCATCCTGATCTCATAGCATGTACTGCAAACCCCACATGTATTAGTAATAAAGAACAGGGGGCTCAACAAGCAATTGGCATTCTGCTCCAGGACTGGCTGGCTTCACTTGGTTTTGTAGAAAACTTTGTTATTTCTGCTTAGTTCAATGAAGGAAGAGTTCTATTAGCATTTTCTCTCTGTTTATTCCCCTATTTAGATGCCAGGTAGTTCTTATGTCTCCAGATTTCTA
Source organism: Mesoplodon bidens (assembly GCF_964165515.1). Classification (NCBI taxonomy): domain Eukaryota; kingdom Metazoa; phylum Chordata; class Mammalia; order Artiodactyla; family Ziphiidae; genus Mesoplodon; species Mesoplodon bidens. The sequence continues at coordinate 60,519,649 of NC_138161.1, read as the reverse complement.
TTTTCAGTTTGCCTATATTTGGAAAGAATCTATGCTTGTGCAGTTGGCAGTAGCAAAGTAATCTGGCAGCCAGAGGTTTCGACAGAGCCTTAGGCCACAATTTTCAAAAACTGTGCTCTCTTCAGCAGGCTGAATAACAACTTTAGAGAGATTGATATCCAGCTATTAATTTTTGTCTGTTTATACACTGGTTATGTCTGCTAGGTAACTAAAGAGGTGAAACCTATTTTCTAAAATCTAAAACATCAGTGGTAGAGACAGCCTTCCTAAGAGAGGCAGAAAAGATGAACTTCTTTTCCCATGACGCTGTAACTCATCTGAGTCAAAATTGGCAGCTTTTCGGACCCCCTTTTCAATCAAATTCATGCTGGGGTTCCAGGCTTTTGACCTGGTTTCCTTGATTAGGACTGCCCTCCTTCACATGCCCTGACCACTCCAGACCCATCTTGTCCGGGCTGCTTAAGAGCTAAGGCTCTGGAGCCAGGCTGCCTGGGTTCAAACCCAGGCAGTGAATTCTTGGTCAAACTGCTTAACCTCTGAATGCCTCAATTTCCTGAACTGTCAAATAATGATATACTACTACTTGTTGTGGGGCTTTAGATGAGATAGTCTACTCAGAGTGCCTGGCAAAGAGTAAGTACTTGTTCAGTGTTAGTGATTATGATCTGATAAATTAATGAGCTGATAACCAGTTAATGTATGTATACTTTCCAGGTATAATATTTGCCTGTAGACTGGAGTTTTTGTTTTTAATTTTTTATTTGCAAATAATTTCACATTTATAGAGAAGCTGTAAGAATAAGAATAGAATATAGAATACCCATGTATCATTACCTAGATTCACTTATTGTTAGCATATTACCCCCTTTGCTTTCTCATTCTGTCTCTGGGTGCATATGTATGTTTTCATATGCATGTATACATAAACATTTTTTTCTGACCCATTTGAAAGTAAGTTGCATATGTCATGAACTTTTGTGCCTAAATATTTCCAAAGAATAAAGATACTCTCTTCCATAACCACAGTGTAGTTGTCAACTTCAGCACATTTAACATCGATATGATAATCTTATCTAATCTGTTGTCTGTTTTACAGTTTTGTCAATTGACCCAATAATGTCCTTTATAGCATATTTTTCTTCTAGTAAAAGAACCAGTCTGAGATCAAATATTGTCTTTAGTGGTCACATATATTTAGTCTCCCTCAATCTGGAACATTTCCGTAGCTATTTTTTGTCTTTTGTGATACATTTTAATAGAATGTTCATCATTTTGAGTTTGTCTAATTTTTTCCTCAGGATTATATTAAAAATGTGCATTTCTGGCTGGAATACTGCATAAGTGATGCTATTTCCATCTCAGGGTGTCACATCTGGAGGCACACAGTGTCCATCTTTCCCTTGGTCATATTAACCTTTATCACCCTGTCAATAGTCTAATTTCTCCACTGTATAGTTACTACTTTTTCCCTTACGACTACTAAGCGATTTGTGGGGATATACTTAAGGCCATGCAGATATGTTGATCCTCATCAGATTTTCCTGCTAGTTTTAGTATTCATTGATGATTCTTAACCTGATCTATGCAAAATGATGATTTTCCAATTCCAGCACTCTCTCCTTATTTACCAGTCAGTGTTTGGTGTTGTGCTGTAGGCAAGAATCCTCCCTCCTAGGTCAGTATTTGCTAATGGGTCCTGTCCCTAATGTGTATCTGTTTTAGTAATTTTGTTGAGTTTATTAAATGTATATCTGTAAGTATTTTGGTCTTTCTTTCCCTCCTTCCTTCCTCCCTCCTTTTCTCCCTTCCTTTCTTCCCATACTGGGATGGACTCATGAATTTCTATTTTTCTCAATGGTTTATAATTCACTATTCTCCTTAATTGTTTTGGTTCTCAAATTGTCCCAGATATGGTCAGTGTGTTTTTGAAGTCAGTTTCTCAATTGCAAAGCTTCATCAAAGTCACAGAAGGGAGTTATTTTTTGAATCAGAGGTAGGCCTGTATCACTGAGATAGTTGTATCACTGTGGTAGCCTTGAGGTTTTTCTACAGATGAGACTAATCTTGCCCAGTAATCTGAAAACTCCATACGGGCTTTGTTTTCTTTACATGCTCAAGAGGAGAGAGAACATTTGTTTATTATACCTCCTGCCATTCCTTTGTAGTTGTTTTACAGAGACCACGACAAGCTATGGAATTCTCAAGGTTCAGGCCTGCTCTGAGATACAAGGAAAGACTGGTGCTCTTTTCACTGGGGGCTCCAAACTCTTGGGAAGGGAAATTTCCAAATTACAGCATGATTATCTGCTTTTTTTCTCTCGAGGAACATTTTACTGTAAAATTGATGCTACAACACTAAGAAAGCACCTGGTAATGTAGTGTCAAAGCATATTTATTACTCCTGCTACTTATTATACCTCAATATTTATTTTAGGCATTAATTGTACTTTTTGATGGAATGTTTAAAGCTGTTTCTAAATCTCCATGTTAGGTAGAACTCATTTCCTACATTCTGTAGGATCTACATTGAGTATTTTCTGGTCTAAAAATTACCCAAGCTATCTTTCTGTTGAAGTTTCATTAACTATGAAAATAGCTAACACTATCAGCACTTACTCTGTGCAGGACATTGATGTAAACACTGCAGTTATACTGGTCTATGAGGTAAATTATTATCTCATTTTACAGATGAAGAAACTTAAGCACAGAAAGTTTAAGTAACTTGCCCAAGATCACACAGTGTGTGGCTAAGGTAGATTCGAATCCAGTTAATATGGCTCTAAAATCTAATGTGCTCATCACTAAGCAGAGACAGGTGAAGGGGGTTGACATTTCTTGAAACTCTTGACGTACCTGATATAATGAACAAATGCAACAAACAGGCATCCCAAGTAGAAGGAGAAGAAGATGAGGAAACTGAGAAGAATGGATTTCACATAAACAGATCCTGAGGGAAGAGAAACAGCTTTGGTCAGGATGTCCTCAAGAGAAGAGGGGACCATGTTTGGGACAGGACAGCTTCATGGGCCCATCTGCATCACACTCATTCTTAAATCCTAAGATAATTCCACTCAAAGCAGCAAAGCTATTGGAGGTCACCCAGACATCGTCCATAAATGGCTGCTTTTCACAGTGATGACTTCCTCAGGGAAGCTGGGAAGGGACTTCCTGTATACAACTTTATAATTGGCTTCCCTTTCTTTCTGCAAAGGATTTAACACAATGCTTTGATTCTCTCTTCTATCTCTAAGGTAAACATTAGTTTTCTTATGATGTTTCTCTGGAAGGATGACATTAGCATTGAATGACATGACTGCCTTCCTGACATAGGAATCTCTCCACTAAATCTTAGTAACAAGACTGACCTTTAATGGAAGGAACAATGGTCACTTTAAGGTTCTTTGCACGTTGTAGATTCCAGGTCTGGTTCTCCTTTTCTGGTAAAAAAGAACAAAGCACAATGGATCAGATACTAGGTTCCTGGTCTCTGATCTGAACAGTTGTTTAAAAACTGTCCAGAATTAACTCTGGTTGCTGAATTTTCTTTTAGCAAGAACTATGTGAAAACCGTCAAACTGTCTAATACTCTTTTTGATTAAAACTTTCAACTTGGCCTTTGGGTGCATTTTGGTAGCACTAAGTGAGTCAAATGAGAACGCAGCCTCCTTTCTTGAATAAAGAAGGCTTGACCCTTCTCCTGATGTCCTATGGCTCAATATGCCACAGACATCTGAAGAAAACAGCTGCAAAAATAGAGAGCTACTACATTTTTGGTCTGCATTTTTTTTTCTTTTTTTTTTCAACATCTTTTTTTTTTTTTTTTTTTTTTGCGGTTCGCGGGCCTCTCACTGTTGTGGCCTCTCCCGTTGTGGAGCACAGGCTCCGGACGCACAGGCTCAGCGGCCATGGCTCACGGGCCTAGCCGCTCCGCGGCATGTGGGATCTTCCCGGACCGGGGCACAAACCCGTGTCCCCTGCATTGGCAGGCGGACTCTCAACCACTGCGCCACCAGGGAAGCCCTAAACATCTTTATTGGAGTATAATTGCTTTACAATGTTGTGTTAGATTCTGCTGTATAACAAAGTGAATCAGCTATACGTATACATATATCCCCATATCTCCTCCCTCTTGCGCCTCCCTTCTACCCTCCCTATCCCACCCCTCTAGGTGGTCACAAAGCACTGAGCTGATCTCCCTGTGCCATGGAGCTGATCTCCCTGTGCTATGGAGCTGCTTCCGACTAGCTATCTATGTAACATTTGGTAGTGTATGTATGTCCGTTCCACTCTCTCACTTCGTCCCAGCTTACCCTTTCCCCTTCCTGTGTCCTCAATTCCATTCTCTATGTCTGTGTCTTTATTCCTGTCCTGCCCCTAGGTTCATCAGAACCATTGTTTTGGATTTTTTTAGATTCCACATATATGTGTTAGCATATGTATGGTATTTGTTTTTCTCTTTCTGACTTACTTCACTCTGTATGGCAGACTCTAGGCCCATCCACCTCACTACAAATAGCTCAGTTTTGTTCCTTTATATGGCTGAGTAATATTCCACTGTATATGTGTGCTGCATCTTCTTTATCCATTCATCTGTTGAGGGACACTTAGGTTGCTTCCATGTCCTGGCTATTGTAAATAGTGCTGCAATGAACATTGTGGTACATGTCTCTTTCTGAATTATGGTTTTCTCAGGGTATATGCCCAGTAGTGGGATTGCTGGGTTGTATGGTAGTTCTATTTTTAGTTTTTTAAGGAACTTCCATACTGTTCTCCATAGTGGCTGTATCAATTTACATTCCCACGTAATGAAACTTGAAAGTTTTTGCACAGCAAAGGAAACCATAAGCAAGACAAAAAGACAACACTCAGAATGGGAGAAAATATTTGCAAACGAAGCAACTGACAAAGGATTAATCTCCAAAATATACAAGCAGCTCATGCAGCTCAATATCAAAAAAACAAACAACCCAATCCAAAAATGGGCAGAAGACCTAAAAAGACATTTCCCCAAAGAAGATATACAGATGGCCAACAAACACGTGAAAGGATGCTCTACATCACTAATCATTAGAGAAACGCAAATCAAACTACAATGAGATATCATCTCACATTGGTCAGAATGGGCATCATCAAAAAATCTACAAACAATAAATGCTGGAGAGGGTATGGAGAAAAGGGAACCCTCTTGCACTGTTGGTTTGCATTTTTCTAGGCAGTGAGAATTTGTTTTTTTCTTATATGGCCATCAAAGGACTTATAGTTTACCGAGAACATTGGATGTTGGCAAAACTCTAGAGCTATGTAATTAAGAGATTAAAGAATATATTAGAAAAAAATTCACCTAAATACTGAGCGAACGATGTTATACTCAACAGTAAACACTTTTCATGTTGATCACATATGGCCTATCAGCTGCTGGGGGGTCTGTGTTTTCATTCAACAGCCTATTCCATTCCCGTGGTAGTTAGTGGGTAGTTCCCCATAACCACTTGTACTATGCTTAAGAGCTGACATAACCCCTGCCATTGGGATAAGTTGCCCTACTTTGCTTACTTACCGTCTTGAAAGGTACAATTTTGGCAATGGGAATTGAGAACTCTGAATTTTCCTTGGGGAAATGATGACTACTGATAAATATAAGTGGCTCCATTGCTACTCGCTGCCAAAATGATCTTTGAAAATGGACCTCGATCTGCTGTATAAGATCATTACTTCACAGAAGTAAATATTTGTTGAGTAAAGGGCCAACTGAGTGAACTGGGCCAACTGGGCCAACTGAGGGAGTGCAAGACTTTGAAAAGATTCAGGCATTAAATGGCATTTTGTAGTATCAATAATATCTTGAGATTTATTATTTTCTTCCCTTTATTTTTTTCTCATGTATGTCTCAGACTGCCTTGCCAAGCCACTGCTGATGACCTTCACTTAGTGGGAACTAGAGATGGTTGGAAGGAGCCAGAAGGGGCCAAAATGAGCTTTTGGCTTCCTTTCCATTCCATTCTGTTAGGTTTTTCTAAGTAGATAAATACTCCTCACTGTTGCTTACCCTGGATGAAGAAAGATCCTCCACAGGCATAATCTTCAGGCTTTATCACAAACACCACATAGAACTGCTCACCTGGAAAATCCTTCTTCTGCACAAGACATAAAGATAGGGAGAAGAAGGGAGAAAGTCCATAATGGTGGGGGCAAAAAGAAAGAGGAAGGAGAAGAAAAGTAAAGTTCACCCCTGCTCCCTAACTCCTTAGAAAGGACTCTCACATTCCCATGACCTACTCCAGGTTATCCATAATAAAATAATTGTTATATCCAAGAAATTATGTAAATAGACTGTTCTGATTTCAATCTGTCCGGTGCCCACTTGAGTGCTTAGAATTGTAGTAGACCCTGTATAAAATATATGTCAACAGTCTATGTTTAATAATTCATACTTGTATATTAAATTCTTGAATAAACTTTATTTTTTGGGCAGTTTTAGCTTCACTATATTAAGTTTTTATTATTTTAAAATTTAATGATAAATGACTTTCCTAAAAGTCACACAGTCAGCAGTTAAATAAACAATTTAGGTTAGGGAAGCAAAAACTCAAGTCAGGAGACCTGAGTTACAGTACTGGCTTTGACTTTCTCTAAGTGGGCTTCTCCGTGTCCCAGTTTCTTATCCATGAATGAAGCATGGTTGACAAGATAATCTTTAAGGTCCACTATATTTATACAACTCTGATTTTTTTTATTATCCCCAAATTTCTGATATTATGTTTAACCCACTGAGAAAATGGCCCAGTACTGACTCATGGGTCCAAAAGAGAAGTAATAACTTATTGCCAAACATATTGAAAGTAGGAATGTACTGATATGATTTGCACTTCATTAATTTAGTGTCCAGATGATGTAAAATCTGAGTTTCCTACTATGGTTATTTTTTCGTCTTTTTAAGTTTGGGACCACATAATGCTGATGTGCTAAGGAAAAAAAAATACTAAAAACAAGAGCAGATATTTGAGATATCAAAACTGAGACATTAAAAATAAAAGCCTGACTAATAGAAGTTTTTTGGTCTGATACCTAAATTATAATTAACCTCTCCTCATTCATGGCCTGCTATTCAATAAACAGTATCTCCTTACCTAGAGAACAGATCAAATCGCAGGTACTCCAAGTAAGTACTGCTCTAAAGCCAGGGACAGAATCTCTTTGAAAATATGCTGACATGATGTCTGTACATTTTTGCTATAAAATTACCATTGAAATAATAATTTAATTATCATACCAAAAGGGCAAACTTCTGCACAAATGTGGTTCATATTCCTTTGAACCTGTCCATTCTGTCCAGAGTTGAAGTTATGTTTTGGTTACAATATGTTTTTTTTCAATTGAAGGATAGTTGATTTAAAATATTGTTTTAGTAGAATATGTTTAGTTGTTTTAAATGGATCAGATAAACTTTACCCTAAACCAGCATCCCCCATTGGGTAGACTGGAATCTTTTGCCCTTACTTCTCTAAACAATCTGTCAGACACATGTCCCACTGAATCACAGGTTCCCAAGATTCCCCAAGGGGAACGGAGCACCTGGCAGAGTAGCACTGTCTACTATCACCAAGGCTTTGATTTCAGGTGTAGCAATCTTTGTTTTAAAATCAATCAGAAAGGAAAGAGATTCAAGGCACACAGTGAGCAGTAATCCCTTAGGTTTTTCTAAGTCCAGCAGGTAACCTGACTGGTCCAGTAGGTAATCTGATTAAAAACTGTGCACTGTCATTGACAATAACAACCACAGAAGCGATGTCTCACCTGTAGTGTGATGGCAGCTTTCTTGGTCATGGACTGATAGACACCATTAAATTCTACATTGTGGTCGAGATCATACACTGGGCACTGTAACATGCATGAGGGATAAAAAAGGAAAACATCATTAATGTCATAGTATACATACCACACATGTCACCTGGATCACAGGGGAGGGGGTCCCTACTGAGCCAGAAACCATGAAGAGTTTTCCCCCAGAACAGTCATGAAATAGTCCTCCTAAAACTTGGTGCCTTGTCCTCTGAAGTCAAGTTCACTTTATATCAAAGAGAACTGAAAAGATCATTAAAGTGTATCACACCTTTCCCATTTTTTATTAACACCTTATGAAACAGAAAGGGCCTAATGACACAATAAAAATTTTAAAAAAATAGAACAAACAGGTTTCTGGTTTTTTTGTGCAGCCCACAAGTTGGTCTTCCTTGTTCTCTGTCATGATCCTCCCTCCCTCCCTTCCTTCCTTTGTTTATTTTGGTGAGGAGTCAACTGCTCTCTATCTCCCCAGATCAGTGTCTACAAACACAGACTGCCCACTTGTGTGCACAAGATACTGTTTTTATTATTTAGCAGTTTTGTCAGAAATAGGTAGTATGAGGATGACATGGTGCCCGCCCTTCTCTCTCATTTATCTTGGGACAATATAGTACTCCATATTGGAAGGTTGACAGGTTATGAAGACTCACCATGATATTCTGGACTGAGACAACAGAGCATGGATAAGCCATTTCAGACACGACTTTAATGATAACTGAGTCCACATCTTCAGGAAATTTGTATAGAAAATACTAAGAATAAAAAAAAGAAAGACAGGATTTGTTAATGTTAAGAAATGTTTACGGTCAAAAACTCAAGCTATTTTCCCATGAATAAGGTGGTTTCCTCAAATATTAAGCACAAAGTTCAGATGTAAATCTCAGTAAGCCTCCAGTAATTGAGTCAGCCATTCACCTCTTGCATATTGAGCAAATGCTCTGTGCAAGGCTCAGGCACTAGGAACACAGCAGTGAACAAGAGAAAGGAGCCATTTCATACAATATTGCCATATAATTTTTTATAGTTTTTCCTTCTCAACTAAACTTTGCTACACTTCATTCTAATTTTGACTTAAGAAGATGCCCCCAACCCTTTGAATTAGAGATATGTGAAATGTGACAGGAGACAAGGTTTGCCTCTGTGGGGTCATTTTGAAATATGAAGCTCCTCCTTGAAAAGCAGATAAGCCTGTTCTTCAAGAATCTTAACCACATTCCCATAGGCAAGAATTAGCACTAGACCCACCCTTCCCCTAGACTTTTTTGCCAAAGAATCTATTTCCTGGCTGGAATACAGTGAGATGACATTTAGATTCAAAGACCAAGCCCTACATCTAGCCTCCTGAAATATGTTCACAATTTTGGGCAGAAGTATTTCTCCAATATCATCAGAATAAGGAAACATTTATAATAGACAAAAGTTACACTATTTACCTACTTAGATTATCAATCCACTGGAAAAATTTATTAACTCTAAGCCTTAAACATGTTGCTAATAATGAAGAAAGGGGACTTCTGCCCAGTAGTTATAAATATAGAAACTGGTTGAGAAGCTTGACATGAAATACATGGTTAAAATTTTGAGGAAAACAAACAAAGCAAACCCCTATCCTAGGGCTTTAGTAAATCTATCACTTTAAAGGAGAAGCAAAACCCATTAAAACTTCATTTTGCATTCCCACATCCTCTTTATTAACCTTATTCTGAGAACCAGAGCAATAAGAATAGAACTTTTTCAACAATCCAAAGCCTTCTGATGGGGAAAAAAATCATCTCAAGATTAAAGAGTGTCATTAACGCTGCTTTTTGGAAGTCTGTTCATGCTTTGTAACAGATGGAAACACTCTCAAGAAGCCACTCCATTTTTTGTGCTTTTATTTTGGAGCTTGATTCAAATACATACAATACAGGGCTCTTCCAAAGGTGAATACTCTGGAATTCCCAAGAGGCATTCTTGGTTCTTAGGGGAACCATACTTTGTAACTCAAAAGCATTATTATGGTTACTATTAGCAGTAATGAGCATCACATATATGCCTGTATATTCTAGGAGTTGGTTTTGTGCAAGCTGTAGACATCTACCGAAGCCTTATCTGTATACCAAGGTATTACTAATTGTTTTTAAACCTTTAAATTACCATAAACCCCAAATAAATAAACCCCTTGCCTTGAGAATCTACTTTTACCAGAAAGAAGCAAGTGACAAGGATCCAAAGCAATGCCTGGAATTTAGGCTAAAAATCACCATCTTGTGTCCTGATTATCCAGTTTCTGTAACCTGCTTGTGTCTACAGGAATAGAGACAGACAGTGGTGATTCAGGTTGTCTGAGAATGTGCAATAGTTTGGGTGGACTTACAGGAACAGAAAATTTTTCCTACAGTTGAAAAGGATATAAAATATAGGCTGAAATGGGAACAGTTACGAGTAAAGTAAGACCTTCAGAGACGTCAAAGAATTTCTGTTTTGTTTCATGAGTTTGTTTTAAGTATATTTTACTCTAGTTTGTGATTATATACAAATTATTTGGGCTTTAGTGTTTAATACTTTTTTAAAATAGAAAGAAGCTGTAATATATAATCGTCAGTGATTTTCAGTCTACGAAGTACATCACGACATTCAGTCTATCATTTTTATTATAGCTTTCGACAGGACTATTAGACTGTACTCTTTCTGCAGTTGGGGTACAAGTTTTCCCCTTCCTTTCTGTATAGATATCTCCCATTGCACCTAGTAACTAGTGCTTTCAAATATTTCATGAATTAAGTGGCTAATACTCTGAGGGCAATGGATCGTGGGACTGTAGTCCTCCTCTGTCACTGGGTGGCAGCATATATGCACTCTGGAGGCTTTCACTGATGGGAAATTTAACTCTTCAAGCTGTGCTGGAGTTGGCTCTTGCAGAGCTGATTGTGCACATCGATTCCAAACTCTGTGTTCAATGACGTCACGCTAGCAGCTTGAAATCCGCCGGAGTGGAGGTATTTACACTGCAGAAATGGGCAAATGCTACAAAACAGGGCTTTCACTCTAAGAACCAGTTGTTAAATATCCACCAGCTCACAAGTGGTTGTAACAGATTTACAACGTTATCCATATAATATGTTAATCCCAGTTTTAGTACAGTATATCCAAGGCCATTTTTGACAAAGTTGCATTACAGCCTACAGAAGACTTATAATAAATATCAGGACATTAAACAAATCTATTTAAACTTGCTATTGCATAAACTTCACTCTTTCAGAAGCTATGAAAGGAAAAAGGAAGGTAGCTAGAAGTGTCACCAGAAAAGCAGCCTGAGTCAATCAAAGTTTTCATCTATTTAGTCTGTTAATGATTATGGCCTAATGGAGAGCACAGCACAAATATCTAATTCTTCTAATAATTTTTGTCAGCATTCCTGTTCTTTCTTAATGACAGGAGAAGCTAGTTAATTTTACCCATAACACTGTAGAAATTAAAATCTGTCTCATTTTTATTGCACTTTCAGATCAATTGATTATTTTTGTATTTGTTTAGTGGTGGTCTTCCACTGTCTGTCTCCCCACCCCCATCCTGATTATAAGGTCCATGAGGGCAGAAGTTGCACCTGTCTCTTCTTCATCCTTCTATCCCTGGCACCTAGTACAATCTAACACTCTACTTGGTACATAGTAGGCCCACAATTTTATGAATGAAGGTTGAGCCAAGGAACCTCTGCAGATACTTCATGCCTCCCATTTTACACCAATTCAAGTGATAAGGTTAAAGTGTGTCTAAAATCCCAGTTACATGAACAACATTCCAAAGGTACAAATATAACTCATGTTGTGAAAGATCAAGGGCAACATCACATGCTAACTCTACCTGTTACCATGGTTTCTTTGGGTAACACCAACAGGAAGAATCATGATAACCTTGAAGCCCTTCACTTACCTGGGGTTGAGAGGGACTGGCAGTGAAGTGAAAGGCAACATTTGTCCTGAGAAATATAAGGGGGAGAGGGGAAAGTGGGAAAAGTGAAAGAAAAGCATAAGTTAGCAAGCAAAACTTATTTATTAAAAAAAATCTTAAACTAGATGCAAGGAAAGCCCTATCCTTTGAGAAAGGAGTTCTGGGCCCATAGAAGTGACAAAGTGCGCTGTGTGGGAACTTGGTGGTTTCAACTCTCAAGAATGATCAAATTGGGGAAGGGATCAATTTTATGTCTTTGTAAACCCATGAAGTCATACCTATACAAGTAAGTACTTTGTTGACTTTTATAGACACATTTGTCTTTGGATTCTCTTAAGATTTTACAATCAAGTACAGGGTTTAGGTGTCAGAAGTGGTCTGAAAGAGAGGAAAAGAAGGTTTGAGGTTCATTTGCATAATTCCGATAGCACTTCAAAATTTTGATGTATCCATGTCAAAAGATCACTTTTTAAAAAATGTGGTGGATAGATAATCACTATGGGAGTGTCTCTAGGGATAGGAGCATACTCCTCCTGCCCCCAAGCACCCCCATTTGTCTACATTTCCCTCCAAGGTTGTGTCCTCTTTGGGTTAGGCATTGCCTTCTAAGACCCTTCTTAAAATGCACATACCACCAAAAAAATATAATCAAGTTATTTTCTCTCCAATTATTAATTTGCTGTGAATTATTTTATTAGATATTTTATTAGATATTTTCATTCTTCTGTGAAAGACAGAAATGATTCAGCACTGAGGAAAGGACAGTGTGAGGAGCATGTGGGAACCATACATCTGTAGCGTAGAGTGCTATTGGAAGGAACATACGTGAACAGTTCAAGAGACTGGAAAACAGAGAAATTTGCTCTTCTCTGTAGTCATGTAAGGGCTGTTTGGGGCTTTTGTTCTTTCTGGTTCTTGCCTCATTTTTTGTTGTGAAGATCACTCACACATGCCCACTGCACTCTCAATGCCTGAGTCTGGGGAGTGTCATGATCCCAACTGTCCAATGTGACCTGCACTTGTGGGAACCTGAACCTGAACTTCTTCTGGGGTCCTTCCCCAGCTTTATCTCCCAATGCTAAGGAGTCTTTCTCTCCACTCCTAATTTTCCTTTTATAAAAATTAAATAGTTTAAAATTTTTATTAAAGATTCCTTTAGAAAGGGCATATCAGGACATTTAAGCATGAAGTTTATAATTGGAGGTGGTGTTTAGAAGTCATAAAATTTGAGCTCTATTTCTAAAGGTAATGACAAACAATTCAGGCTGTCAGCAGACGAGGCTTAGAGTTTAGCAACGGATGCAATTTGTATATATTCACTCTCAATAGAAATCATCATCAGAGTCAAGGATTGGTTCTGCTGACATATGGTTAGTAACTCGTGATCTTAAGTCACCTAAAGAAGCCAAAGTCAGTGTCAAATCCAGTTGTGTGTGTTCTCCTGAGATTCCACAGCCAGAGTCAGGACCCGTGGTGCTGTGTGTGGCTCTCAGCGTGTGAGGAGTGTCATCTGCTATTACCAGGGCAACACGGGGCCCTCAATTCTGTTTGTTGCCAGGTCAGGGGAACAAAGAGGACAGTGATTTTCTTGGCTGGCAACAGACAGTGTAAGATTTCCAGAAGCAAACAGTTTTCTTTGGCCAGCAATTTGTTTTTAAATTCTCCCCTGTCATTTGAATTGCAGTTATAACATTGAATGTGTGGACATTGTTAAGAATTTTCTGTTTTTTTTTTCTTGTTCTTTATGTTTGCTTTACTAGTACAACACATACAAACTTTGAAAACACTTTATTTTCTTTAAGACTATCACATTTAAGTCTTCTCTTTCTCATGGAGTCAACAGTGTGTGCAAAATAAACATGGTGCCTGTTGCAGATGAAAGGTTCTGTTTCCTTCCCCATGGGCCTCAGTGGAAGAGGGGAAGGTTTATTTTATCAGGTGTCATTAAGCAACAGAACAAATCTAATTGAGACACACGTACACCTTTAGTTTTAGAGAAGGAAGTACACAATTTTCGACTTATTTGAAAAAATTAAACACAGGAAACAAAAGTTTATTCAATAAATAAGAAAACCCAAAAGCTAATTTTGTTTCCTCATTTTGGCTAGTTTGAGGGAGAGGGAAAGAGAAGAGGAACAGAGGAATCAAGAGAGATGGTTGAGCAGGGAAGGGGGACAGGGGAAGAGGAGAAAGGGGCCATGGGGAAGGGAGTGAGGACGGGGAGAAGTATCTACAGGAGAGTAATAAAACAGAAGGAAAAGGAAGGGGGGATGGGAAGAAAGGGTGAGTGGAAAGACAGGCAGAGACCAAAACTAAGTCGTTTTTGAGGTGAGTACAGAGAGGCCTGTGAGATTCAGGGCATCCTATTCATCTTCTGACAGCAAGCCCCTAGCACAGAGCACAGCGAGCGTTCAAAACCCTTACTTTGTCGAAGGAAATTACACTCGTTATTCACCTGGACTATGGACTTCAGAGTATCATTTCCTGTTATCTCCTTACTACCATCTATCATGAACTGCCTCTGCTTATCCCAGATCTTTCCCCAACACCTCCATCATCTGTAACCCTCCACCTCAAGGTTCTGGCTGAAGTATAAACTCTCCACGCATGTGCTAAATCCTGTCTTTTCTTCCCTCCTCTGGGACGTTGCTTCTACAAAACTCCAACTCTCCTTTAAATTTTATCTGCCTTTCTACTCCTTGGTTTATAAATATACTCTAGTCTCAACCACTTTCAAAATAAATAACAAACAAAAGCACCCCCCAGGATTGCCCTCTTTTCCCCAAATTTCTCTCCTTTGATGTCATTCTATATCCTTCTCCTTCACAACCAGCCTCTTCAAAGAGTGCTCTCTGCTCCAATCCCTCATTCATTCCTTCCTCTCCACACTGCTGTCAGGATTCTTTTTCCATCATCTCCCTGAGGTTGCCAGTCACCTCCTTGTAGCTAAATCCAGTGACTTAGTCCTTAATTTTCTTTACCTGTCTGTGACAGTTGACACTGACAGCCACTTCCTCTGTCTTAGAACTTCCTCCCGCGGGCTCCGTGACCCCTGCTTTCCTGGGTTTTCTTCCACACATCTGACTATGCCGAGTCAGCTTCTTCTGAGAGCTCCTATTTCTCAGACCATCCCTTATATGAGAATGTGACCCACAGTCCTGTTCTTGATCTCCTTGTTTTCCTTAGCCACATACATCTTCATTCATATATGTATAATTATGTATATTATAATTGCCATAAAATCCATATATATAAATATTCAGTTGCCACAAAAACCACAACAATGGTAGTGAATCACAAGTTTCCATGTCCAGCCCAGGGCTATCTCCTGGGCTCCAGTCACAGAAGAGTGTTTCTCTGCTGGGCTTCTGCACTTCACCGGCCCTCAAGCATCTCAAACTCCATATGATCAAAATGGAAAGTACTCCCCTTTCCCTGACCCTGACCTGCCACGTCTGTCGATAAGCCTCACCTGACGTGTGACATCATTGTTGGAGTTGTCTTGGATTCCCTTTTTATCCCTTCCACAGCTGACTGCTCACCAAGTCTTACTGATTCTATTAGTGTAAATATAACCTGGATGCACCTGCTCCTACCTGAAGCACTGTCTTTGCTCAGTATAGCATCCAATAAGAAAAAAAAAAACAAACTGAAAAACAATGTAAATCACTATACTCTACCCCAAAATACCAAAAGGTCATTACATAGTATGACATATAGCAAAATGGTCTAAAAGCCTCTTTACTCATCCATTTCCTGAAAAATCTATTACTTTTCATAGCACAGTAGCTGAGCTATCGCACTCAAAACTCTCTCTCAAAACAAAGACTCAAGATCCCTACTTAGAAGGCTAGAGGAGGGTTGAAGCCTTCAAGTACTCATGTAAGACTATATTTTTGATTCTGCCACATGTATTTTTTGAAATTGTGAATTATCCCCATGTGTATTATTTGACTCTTTTTCTCCCTTACAACTTTGTTGCTACCATGATATGTTCAGGTCCTAATAATTTTTTAATTCTTCTCTGTTCAAAGTTTTTATTTGTCTACGTGCCTCTACCCTCTCCTCTCCAGTTCATCTTCTACATGGCTACTAAAGTCATCTCAAAAATCAGACCTGTCCATGATATTCTGTTGCTTAAAATCTCTTAGTGGCTTCCATAACCTTAAAGATGAAGTCTAAACTGCCTGGTGCAGCAAAAATATCTCAAAGATCAAGGATTGGGTACTGCCTGTTTCTCCCCTTACCTCCTGTAACTACACCTCAGGCACCATATGGACCAGCCTTCCTGAAGCTTCTACTCAGTGGCCTCTCTGTCGCTCAGCCCTCTCTCCTGAGCATCGTGCGGTATAAGTTCAACACTCTGCCAGGCACTGCACTTCAAGTTCAACATGTCCCAAAGTGAACTTATCTTTTCCTTCCCTCCTCAAAATTCTCATTTTCTCTTAGGGGCACCACCATCTACAAGTTAGATGGTCATCCTAGACTCTCCCATTTCCCTTACCCTGAATATCCAATCAAGTTTTGTCAACTTCACCTCTAAATTCTTCAGTTCATTTCATTATTTATCTTGACCACGGCATCAGCCTTCTAATTTCTCTGCATCCAGTCTAGTCCCCCTCAAATCCATTATCCGTACAAATATCACAACATAGACAACTGTCTAAATTTCTTTTTAAACTATCTGTCATGCATTTTCCGTTCTTGGGGATATCTTTTTTTTTTTTTTTTTGGCCGAGCCACATGGTTTGTGAGATCGAACCCAGGCCTACGGCAGTGAAAGCATGAAGTCCTAATCACTGGACCACCAGAGAATTCCCAACAGCCCTTCCAGGCTCCTCCCAGCCCAGGAGCAGGTGCCTGCCTGTTCCTGCAGCCTCCTGCTCTTCCCTATCTGCAACTTCACACTCTGCAGCACTGAGCGCCAGAGCAATGGGGTCTGGGAAAAGGATTAGGGGCAAAGCTGGTGTATGTGCATGTGTGGAGGCAGGTGGGGGAGAGTTAAGACGGCACGGAGTAATGCTTTAAGGCAGAAGTTAATTTTTTAAGCTGGATTTAAATAAATAAATGCTTCATGGAGTTGAGAAACATATTTAGGGTAACAAAAATTAGGAGGACAGTGTTAAACAGAAAGTAGAAATAGCATGGTATAGTGGGAACAGCTCAGAACTGCAAGTCAGAAGTCGAATCTAATTTTGATTTTGTCCTTTCCTGGCTGTGTGAGTTTGGACAAATCACTTAACCTCTCTGGGCATCAGTTTGCTCATCTGTAAAAATGAAATGAGTGGATTCAATTCCCAAAGTTCCTTCTATTCTTAAAATTTATGATTCTAGAAAAAAAAAACAATACTTGTAGTCTGCCACTGAAAAACATACAACAGAACCTGCCATGTTGGGAAATTTGAGTTCATTCTTCAGTGTTTCTCTCAATACCTGAGTTCAGATCTCCCCACAGTCCTCAGCTCTTGCCTGTTACCATCATCCTCTGGATTTCTGAGTTTCCAGCAAGGCTGGTGTGGGACAATCCAGAGCCAGGGAGGAAGAGACATATATATCTTAGTTACCATCTCTTCTCGGGCTTATCTTATTCGCATAAAACCCCTGGTAACTGTGTGCATTTTGAAATGCTCTGCACGTCTGGTTGCTGAGGTCAGGTCGCATTGTGAGAGGCGGAAACAGAAAACAATATGAGGGAATAGACTTGCAGTTTCACCACATGCGTATCATTCAATAACCCTCTCACAGAGTTGTGACCTTATGGCTTCAGTTTCACAGAATTCAGTTCTCCAAAGGGTCTAATTAGCCTCACAGATACCAGCCCTAGAATTCAAGGACACTGCTACCAGGTGACAGCAACAGGTCCGACACACAGAGACCGATTAGTAAATGCAGGGCTTCTGCGAAGTTCAAAATGCACTCTGCTCGGGTAACGTGCTGCCACCTCCTTCAAATGATGAGGACGAATTCCCATACTGTTTAATATCACAAATAAATTTAGTTATTAAAACAATTAAACACAAGCACCACATGTAGAGATTGCTTAAAGGTAGTTGTTCTCAACTCTGCTGCACGTTAGAATCACTTGGAGAACCTGAAAAATATATATACTATAATGCTCAAACCTCCCCCCTAGAGACTCATATAATTGATCTTTTTCTGCCTTTTGGGGGGGGGCTGGTTCTTTGCTCTTGAAATTATCACATCCCTTTTTTCTACACCAAAATTAATGGAGGGACTTGGAAAAAAAATGCTGTAACTACTTCACCATCCTTCTGACCATTGATTAATCTATCTGTCCATCTGTATCTATGGGTATACACTGTCAAGGGGTGTAGAGAGGACCAAGATAAATATTTGATTCATATCCACAACTCCACTGGCTACAGACTTCAGAATAAACTGCCTTAGAAAATTTAAGGAGAGCTTTTTAATAGAGCAGAACATTCTGATCAGAAAAATAAGCTGCAAAAAAGTATATATTTTAAATATTCTTATTTTTTAAAAAGTAATCTTTTTATTGAAGTGTAACAAACATATAGGTAACAAGACATAAAGAATTCTGAAAGAATTCTCACTAAGTAAACATAGCCATGTACTTCTTCTTTCTCCCTGACGGTACCACTGTCCTAACTTCCAACATGACAGAATAGTTTCACCTGTTTTTAAACTTTATATAAATGGAATCAAACAGTGTGTATTCCTTTTGTCTGGCTTCTTTTGCTCAACATTTTGTTTGTGAGATTTATTCATGTTAGGTACAGAAATAGTTTGTTTTTATTGTTGTGTGATATTCTGCAAATGAATAGCACAATTATGTATCTAGGAGTTGAGTATATAACTAGGAGTGGAACTGCGTTGTCAGTCCTTTCAAAGTATAGCAGTTTGGTAGGTGCAGTGGAATCTCATTATGGTTTTAATTTGCATTTCTGACGGCTGATGAGGTTATATTTTTGGACCATTTGTATAGTTTCTTTGGTGAAGTGTCTGTTTAAGTCTCTTGCCTATTTTTTTTCCAGTGGGCTTGCCTGTCTTTTTTATTTTTTAGAAGACAATTATAAAAATAATACTAGTCATTTTATTGGGGGTTTTTTTTGTTTGTTTGTTTTTTGCGGTATGCGGGCCTCTCACTGTTGTGGCCTTTCCCGTTGCGGAGCACAGGCTCCGGATGCGCAGGCTCAACGGCCATGGCTCACGGGCCCAGCCGCTCCGTGGCATGTGGGATCTTCCCTGACCAGGGATCAGACCCATGTCCCCTGCATCGGCAGGCGGACTCTCAACCACTGCGCCACCAGGGAAGCCCAGTACTAGTCATTTTAAATAGTTGACCTGTGGTTTGGTTGATTTTGTCCATTGTTAATTTGTTCTCTATTTCATTGTTTTGGGCTCTTATTTTAGTACTTACTTCCACTTTCTTTGAATTTTATTTTCAGTTCTTTTACTTTTTTATTTTTTTTCAAGCATTTAATTCAAGAATTTATTTTAAGGATCATAACAAACCTATAGAAATCAAGAGAATGACGATGATGTTTTAAAATACACAGAATTTGGACTTCCCTGGTGGCACAGTGGTTAAGAATCCACCTGCCAATGCAGGGGACATGGGTCTGATCCCTGGTCAGGGAAGATCCCACATGCCGCAGAGCAACTAAGCCCGTGCTCCACAACTACTGAGCCTGCGTGCTGCAACTACTGCATGCACCTCAACAAAGAGTAGCCCCTGCTCACCGCAACTAGAGAAAGCCCACGTGCAGCAACAAAGACCCAATGCAGCCAAAAACCATTGTATAGCAATTATGCTCTAATAAAGATGCCCCCCCCCAAAAAAGTACATTCAGGAGTTACATTGACTGGATTCAACTCCACAAAAAGATAAATAAAATAAAATAAAATACATAGAATTTCAACAAAGAAGCAGTTTACACAAGCTTCAGTTCTTTTTCTAACTTCTTAAAATGGGTACTTAACACACTGATTTTCAGCCATTCGTCTCTTCTGACATATACATTTGAAGCTTTACATTTTCCTGTAAGCAGTGCTTTAGTTGCATCCCAGAAGTTTGGATATGTATATTTTCAAAAGGTTAGGCATTCTATCATTTTGAGATGCAGTTTTCAAAATACATTAATTAGCTCAAGTTTGTTATTCATGTTGATCTGCTCTTTTATAGCAGGTGTTGGCAAACTTTTTCTAAAAGGGCCAGATAGTAAATATTTTAGGCTTGCAGGCCATAATTTCTCTGTCCCAACTACTCACCTACGCCACTGTAGTAAGAAAGCAGCCAGAGACAATATGTAAATGAATGGGTAGGGCTATGTTCCAATAACACTTTATTTACAAAAAACATTGGCTAGTCTGTGGGCCATGGTTTGCCAATATTTGTTCTAAGTACTGCATACTGCTATCCTTCACTTTTTGAAAATTCGCTTTATGCCAATTTGCTACCTTAGTATCTGTTTTCACTAACTGGAAGAAATCCAAAGATTTTTGCTTTTCTGAAAAAAGATGAAAAGCGAAAACAGTGTTCAGCGTTTGTTTTGCAGTGTGCACCCTGAGCGGTGAGAGTGGCACTGCCACCGCCTTCCCTGGAACTACGCTCAGCATCTCAGCATCAAGCCGCCATAGCTGTGAATTGTGTCTGGGAACCTTTGTGCTTTATCTCAATTTATTCTGTGCATCTGTTAGCAAGATGTGTCCTAAGGTAATTGCTTCTTTGCTTAATATCATTTGGCTTATAAAAGGTTTCACAGGAACACTCTACTTTCACATAGTGGGGGAACCCTGTACATACACTTAAAATTTTGGGGTTGTTATTTTATTAGCTATAGAGAAGGCTACCACAAAGATTGTGAATTTGTACACTTCTTCTTCCCATTCTGCAGTTTTTGCTTTGTATATTTTGACGTGATATTACTAGGTACACAGAAATTTAGAATTTAAATTTGTCTTCCTGGTAAATGATTATTTTAGAAATATGGAATGTCTCTCTATATTTAATAATGTTCCTTGCATTAAGGAATATCTTGTATAATGTGATATAATACATCAACTTTCTTTTGTTTAGTATCAGTATGGTATTTCTTTTACTATCCTTTTATTTACATTTATACATTCTTTTCAAAGATTGTACTCTTGTAAGCAACATATATTTAGTTTTCTTTTTTTCTAAATCCCATTTGACATTCTTAGTCTTTTACTTGGCATATTTGAGTCTATTTATATGTCATTTATTTTCATTGGGTAAATATAAACATTGATCCCCCTTCTGAGATCTTCTGTCTCTGTCCCAAAGTTCTAGTGAGAGGTCAAAGTCTTAAGTATCATTTCTGTTCCTGAGATCTCCTCATTTTTGCCCCAAAGAATCTATTTATTTCACTGAAGCGGAGTCTGAATCTTGCACCCACCTGGGTGCCAGCCCCCACTCTGAGCAGTGCTCAGACTCATAGGCTCCAAGATTCTTGCCCAGAAGAAGCCAGAGCCACAGAAGGGTGGGTGATACTGGGAACAGCAGCCAAAAGCTTGCCAGTGTTTTCTTATTGATTTGTAGGGGTTCTTTATATATTCTGCATATGAGCCCTTTGTTAGTTAGTGTTGGAAACATATTATCTAGTCTATGGCTTGTCTTTTTGTTCTCTTAATGATAACTTTTGATGAGTACAAATTAAAATTTTAGTATGACTGATTTAATGACATATTTTTAAAAATTTTATTTAAAACACTGAGAGGGGAGGGAATGGTTTGAACCCTTGAGAAGACTTGAACTTAGAGTAGGATAGGGCAGGAAACTCCCCGAAGTTTCTGGCCTTATTAAGGAATAACCTTAGCCTTTCTGTTTACATTTGCACACAGATTTATGCAATATTTTATGTGACTAACTTCTGGGAGAGAATAGATCCCTTAGAGACAATGCCCTCCACTGAATTTATTATACTCCATATCTAATATAAACAATTCGAGATGCTGTATCCCGACTGATTTGGTTTCAAAGGATGGTAGAGCAAGGAGAAGGAGGAAACAGTCATAAGTTTTCGCACAAAGCCACATAACATATTATTTTCAACCTGTATACATTCCTAACCAGAAGGAGAAAGCTGGAATAGTAATAAGGGTAAGAAAAATAGCTTAAGATCTTCCTTAAAACAACACCAAAACTTCCTTCAGGAGAGTGGCACTGGTGAGTGACACAGAAGTACCCATCACTAGTGCTTGGATGCCACGCTTGCTTGGACGACAGACAGGAGGGGGCCCTCACAGATGCCCGGGAACAGATACACCTGTCAGGTGCACCGCCCTCTGCTCTGCTTCCCCCTTACACAGACTAAGCCCTGCTGCCCAGCTGTGCACAGGAGAGCTCAGAAGTTGCTAAGACAATACGCCAAGTGGATGATTTCCTTCTGGAGTGCTGATCTGGGAGGAAGGAAGCTGGACTGTGCACAAACAAGCCAGGAAGAGCAGACAAGTGAACAGAGAAAGGCCACAAGGAGTCCCGCTTACTGCAGCTGGAAGTGCTTGATCTTGGTAACCAGCAATCTGTACTGGGCACCCAGGGGCGCCATGGATGCGACATCTACAAATATCAGTTGCTCCAGAGGCCCTGTTTCATTGGTTGCTTCTGAGGGACATAAGGTGCGGCTCACTTCCTGGTAGTTGTAGCTCCTCTGGTATCTGCAGCAGCCAGTGGAGAGAAAAGCCAGCGAGAAGGAGAAAGACACTCAATGAATGAGCAGGGAAAGGAACGTCTCGTTTCACTTCTCCCTGAACTTCTTTCCAAGTCCTTATATTTAAAATTTCATACTGGACCCACTGATAGTAATTTTAGAGCTACTGTGTTTGGCACACATTGTGTGACATTATAACACAGGTACGAGGATTGCTGAGTGCTGAGCAGTTCACTTAGGTGTCTTCATTACCAAATCATCCTCCTAATTCAGTCAGGAAAATTATCAGATTTTGAAGGGAAAACTGTTCTGATAAAACAACCAGTTGATTCCATTTTTCCAATCTTCAAGCTTTTGCTAAATGAACATACGGAAAGCCCCAGAGTCCAAGTCAGGGCATTAGAGAATCAGTATTTCAATCCTCACGTGTATTAACCTCCAAAAATGATTTAACACTGTACTATGTGCCCATGTCTGCATGCCTTCTGGTTTGTTCTTGTTAGTGCTCTAGCGCCTTATACAGCTTCCCCTGCAAAAATATAGATTCCACGAGGCAGGGATTTCGCTGTTGTCTTCCACTGCTGTATCCCCAGCATCTATCATTTAGTAGTGCTCAATAAATATTATGGGATAAAGAAAGCACACTCGGTGAACATTATGAAGAATGGGGGGAGGTATCACTCATTGAAGTTGATGGTGGGACCTAGCCCTGACCTTGGTGGATGACCCACTAACCAACCAAGAGTAACAGAACATTCTGGGTAGAACTAAAATGTTAAACGTTCTTCTGGGTGCTACAGATCTAGACAGAGTGCTTATCAGAAGCTCAAGGAGGAGAGAAACTGAACAGAGCTGAACGGTCAACGCATGCACCACGACAACTGTTTGCACTTAGCATGCGTAATATGTCAACATTCTGCACGTCTGATTTCTCCTTTCACTAGGGAAAAGAGCAATTAAGGTCTAGCACATTGAAAGAAAACAAATGTAATGAAGCTGTCGGGGAAAGATGCACTTACAGTCCTTGGAAGAGCAGAGGAACCTGCCAGGACAGCACCTCTTTCTGCTGGCGAACCACGACCAGGACCGGGTAGTCGAGGTTCTCGGAGGAGCTGTTCACATACACCCGCACGGCGTTCACCTGCGAGCCAGGGCAGAGAGAGAGGAAATGCAAATCACACACGCATGCACACGCACAGACATGTTACATCATAGCTGCCATCTGAAGCTCTGAAAAACTTTAATTCATACGTTTGCTGCTGACCATAGATACTCCAAATATCCCAGCTGTCTTCTCCTCATTCAGATTGTAACCGTAGTCAGTTTCAACACTGATTGCACAATGAAATCACCAGGGAAGATGAAAAAAAAAAACTGATGCCTGGGTCCAACCCTCAAAATTTTGATTTAAGTTGTCTTGGGTGAAGCCAAATTATGGAGGCTTCAAATGGCAGGCTGAGGGGTTTGAATTGGGCAGTCAACACAAGATTAGGAGAATGAGCCAAAACAGAAAAAGAAAGATGCTGATGTGCTTCTCTTCTTATCTGAATATAAATGCTAAATATACAAATATCTTTAAAAAAAAAACCTACAAGTGCCTCAGTTGCTAACAAACTTTAATTTTGGTTTGGGAAATCATTCTGGGCTTCAGACCAAAATGTTATTGCCACATTGTGTTAAAGTCTAGCAGATGGCCTGATGCTCCCCCAGCAACAAATACTATAGGGGCTGAAGAGTCTTCTCTTTGCGCTGCTCCAAGGCATAGATCAATACCCAACACTAAATGCTTTTTGGTATCAGCAGATCCGTGGCTTCTTCTGAATACATGTGTCACCCCAATGATTGAACACTATCATGGCTGTTTAAAAGACAGGAAATTGAATTGTGCCCCTGGATCTAGATGGTTTTGGTGTTCCCCTTCAGTTTTTTTTTTTTTTTAATAATACTATAGGCAATAGAAAAAAGGCAAAATAAGAAAAAGTTGGTCTCTCGTATGAGATTTTTTTTTTCCCCTAATGAATTTAAGCCCTAGTGTTCTCTTGAAAACACCTTATTAGGGGAAAGAATTGAAGCAAGAAAGGCTTGCAGTGAAACCCTGAAGATCTATGACATGTTCAAAATGGAAACTGAGAGGCAGCAGAATAGCATGGGAATCATAGATTATTACTATTTGGATATCTTATATCATTCTTGATTAAGACACTTAGCTTTTTAATGTTAAAACCGTCCAAGAGTAATTTATAATTAGATAAGAAGTGCTTGCTCACCAAGGGAGCGTTTTCTTGTGCCTGTGCTCTACATGTTTCCATGGAAATTATGCTGCAGCTGATCATTGCCAACACCCTGTCTCTAGTGCAGACCTCTTTCCTAAGCTCTGGATGTTCCACAGGCACCTCAAACTCAACCTGTCTGAAGTGGCACCTGTCACTTCCTTCACCCCTAACTTTCATTTCTTCTGAATTTCCTTGCTTATTGAATGGCCTCACCACACAGCCATTATTCTGAGCCCGAGTCACTCTTGATTCCTACTTCTGTAGCATTCTCCATCAATAGGTCATCAAGTTCTACATAGTGTTCACACCCAGATCCTCCCCTCCCCTTCCAGTGGCAATCCTAGTCCAGTCCTTTATCACTGTGACCCTCCCTGACAGCACCTTATCTAGTCTTCTTATCCCCAGGGCTATACTCCCTCAGATGCCACTTTCATCTTGGCATTCTCCTGCTGAAAAGGCCTTCAGTGGCTCTGGGAATTTTCAGATTTTCCTCCAAAGAAACGGCAATAGTATTTTTATGACAATACAGAATAGAATAATGAATGCTCATGTACTTATCCAGCTTTAATAATTATTAAAAATTGTACCATTGTCTTTCATTTACACCTTCCATTTTCCACACACATCCTTTTTGGCTTATTTTAAAGTAAATACCAAAGATCATACCTTTTCATCTGTAAATATTTCAATCTATACCTCTAAGGGATAAGGCCTCTTCTTTTCCACATAACACATTACCATTATCATACTCAGTAAAATTAATAATAGTTCTTTAAAATCACCCAATATCCACACAGTGTTTGAATTTCTTCATTTGTTTAAAAAATTGTGCTTTTTTCAGTTTTTAAATTTTGAGTACAAACAAGATCCACATATTGCATTTGGTTGATATGTGTTTTGAATCTCTTTTAATCTAAAGGTAACCCCCCCCGCCCCTGCCTTTGGGCATTTATTTGTTAAAGAAAGCAGCTCACAAAGCAGCAGTACAAACCCAAA
Organism: Mesoplodon bidens; assembly: GCF_964165515.1. Lineage (NCBI taxonomy): Eukaryota > Metazoa > Chordata > Mammalia > Artiodactyla > Ziphiidae > Mesoplodon > Mesoplodon bidens. Next base: position 60,493,953 of record NC_138161.1, on the reverse strand, counting down.
ACACCCACATACTAGATTTTGCTGACTGCACCCTGTGGTGTCATTGAACAGGTTCCTTTATCCCCTGTGTTTCCTGTAAACTGGCAGTTGCAGCTAGAGGCTTGACTAGATTCAAGTAAATACATTTCTCCATCTTTTCCTTGGATTTGGGATTACTCAAGAAAGTTTTCACCACTCCAGGTTACTGAGGCCTGTATTTTCTTCTAGTACTTTATACTTCTAGTATCATATTTTTAATACTTAAATGCCTATCCCTTCATGATTAATACTAACATATGGTATGAGGAATGATTTTAATTTTATCTTTTTGTTTTTTATATGGCTCCCCAGTTGTCCCAGCACCACCTATTAACAAGTCCATCTTTTCTCCACTGATCTGAATTGCTCTGGGCTTTTCTTGATTACTGCCTTCTTCTCTAGTTTCTTTGCCTGCCAATCCCCCACATGGCCAATTACTTGCTGTTTCTCAAAAGGGCTCTGTCCCCAGTGATTGGCCTTTCAATATCCTTCTCAACCCTAAAGTCCTTTTTTTGGGATGTCTTCCCTGATATGTCCCCATCCCATCAAATAAGTGGGTGTCTCTCTCTTGGGGGGGGCATGTGGCCTCTGATTACCTCTATACAGCATATTAATACCACTGTGAAATAATAGAAATATATATGGCCTTTGCCCCCAGTTCCTGGAACAGAGCTCCTAAAACCCTTGTATTTTTCTAAGTGATAAGAGCACTAGTGGCATATTTTGTTCTAATATTTGGTCTTATTCCTGACTCCTGACAGAGCTCCTAAATCCTCTGGAATTTTCTGGGTGACAGGAGTCTCTTTTGTTCAAATGAAGAGACTCTTAGTGGGCTCCTGGATAACTTCAGTATGGGGGCTGGTCACCCAAAAGACCTAGCCATGATTAGAAGACTGGAACTTTCAGTTCTACCTCCATCCTCCAGGAAGTGGAGGGGGCTGGAGATTGAGTTAATAATTGATCATGCCCAAATGATGAAGCCTCCATAAAAATTCCTAAAATACAAGGTTTGGAGAACTTCCAGGTTGGTGAATGCATCCATGTACCAGGAGGATGGAGCAGCCCAACTCCATGGGGATAGAAGCTTCTGTGCTCAGAACACTTTTGGACTTTAAACCCTATGCACCTCTTCTATATTGCTCATCCTAAGTTATATCCTTTTATAGTTATATCCTACTATAATACTATAGTAATCTAGTAAATAAACTGTATTCCTGAGTTCTGTGAGCTGCTCTAGCAAATTAATCAAATCTGAGGAGGGGGTCTTGGGAACCTCTGATTTATAGCTGTTTGGTCAGAGCATAGGTAACAGCCTGGACGTGTGATCAGCAGCTGAAGTGGGAGGTAGGCAGTCTTGTGGGACTGAGCCTTAACCTATGAGATGTGATGCAAACATCAGGTAGACAGTGTCAGAACTGGATTGAATTGTAGGATACCCACCCACACAAAATTGCTTAGTGTGTGGAAGACCCATAAATCTGAGGTCAGAAGTACTGGGTGAGTAGAAGAAAATAGAAGTTAGCTTTTTCTACAGACAACCACAAAACATTTTTTCATGCAGTCAAATTTATTCCTTTTTTCTTGGTCACTTTAAAAAATTGAGATATAGATAACATACCACACAACTCACTCTTAAAGTGTATAATTCAGTAGTTTTTAGTATATTCACAGAGCTGTGCACCCATTACCACTACCTAATTCCAGAATATTTTCATCACCCCAGAAAGAAGCCCTGTACCCATTACCAGTCACTCCTCTTTCCCTTCTTCCCCCAGTGCCTGGTAACCACTAATTTAACTTCTCTATGGATTTGCCTGTTTCACATAGGATATTTCATATACATGGAATAATGTAATATATGCTCTCTTGTGTCTGGCTTATTTCACTTAGCATAATGTTTTCAAGGTTCTTCCATGTTGTAGCATGTGTCAATACTTCATTTCTGTTTATTGCTCAATAATATTCTAATTGAATGAATATACAACATTTGTTTAATCTTCAGTTAATGGAAATTTTGGTTGTTTCTATGTTTTGGCTATTACAAATAACGCTGCTATGAAACATTTGTAAACAAGTTCTTGTGTGAACATGTGTTTTCAATTCTTTCTTTTTTAAAAAAATTTTTATTGGAGTATAGTTGATTTATAATGTTGTGTACAGCAAAGTGAATCAGTTATTCATACACATATATCCACTCCTTTTTTTTTTTAGATTCTTTTCCCATATGGGTCTTTATAGAGTACTGAATAGAGTTCCCTGTGCTTTACAGTGTTTTCAGTTCTTTTGAGTGTATACCTAGGAGGAGAATTGCTGGGTGACATGGTAACTCTTAGGTTTAACTTTTTGAGGAACTGTCAAAATGTTTTCCAAAGAGGTGCATCATTTTACATTACAGCAATTTACATTACCAGCAATGTAAAAGTTTCAAATTTCTCCATATCCTTGTCAGCACTTATTATTGTCTGTCTTCTAGATTGTAATTATGTGGGTGTGAAGTGGTGTCTCATTGTGGACATGGACCTCTCAGTATTCTAGCATTTAGTTTACCTGCCTGGCTCTTCTGCAAAGCTGAAAACTTCACCTTTGGCATCTCTGGTGCTGGCAAAATGAATTAACTTAGAAGGAGGCTCACTTTTGAGGTTCATAACACAAACACCAACTTACAGCACATGTGTTTAGAGCACACTTTTGTCTGGTTTAAATCTATAGCAGTCAGAACTGAGGTAAAAACCTAAGGAAAGCTGTGAACTAGGCCAGCTTCATCTTTTGCTTGTCTGCTTCCCTTTTCGTTACCTAGGCTGCAGTCTTCTCCTTCCTTCTTAGGTACTTAGTTCCAGAAGGGATTTCCCTCCACTTTTTTTTTTTTTTTTTTTTTTACACGTCACTCTAAGGCAGTGATTCTCAAATTTTAGTGTGCTTTTTAGCATTTGAATCTCTCAAACCCACCCTCATCATTTCTGATTCAGCAGATGAGGAGTAGAACTTAAAAATAATGTGTTTTTAACAGCATGCTAGGGGATTCTGATACATGTGGATTGGAGCCCACACTTTGGGAAGTACTGTTTCAAAGAAACCATCTAGTAGATGGCCCCACTTGTCAGCAACTTGCCAACTTCCCATTATTATGAGATGCACAACCGTGAGATCACCAATGTCACTAGCACGTCTGGAAGCTAGTGTGTCTGGTGGGGCTGAAACTGGGCCAGCAGGAAGGAGGTCTGCTGCGAGCAGAGCAGGGCAGATTGTTACTGCACTCCACTCTTTATCTCCACACTCCTTTATTCCTGGTCTGGCTCTTGCAACCCACTTAGTTTTTTTTATTATTTAATAATGATCTTACTAATTATAATTAATTATAATTAAAACTCAGAGATACTGGCATAATAAATTACCAAAAAAAATTAGAGTGGGAAATAGAAAACACTGGGCAGTTTTTCAAGATGAGCAGATAATGCACCACCCCCGGGAAAGGATAAAAAGCCCTGTTCAAATGTTGCTTTGCTTTTCTAGAGGCCAATATGCAACTGAGAAAGTTGGATTACATTTGCAGCAGTGAAGTAAGCCATGTAAAGCCAAAACTAAATGAAGGTATTGACAATACATAATGGACGCTGATACCCTGTAACAGACTTCTGTTTTTTTTAATTTAATTTAATTTATTTTTTTATACAGCAGGTTTTATTAGTTATCTATTTTATACCTATTAGTGTATATATGTCAATCCCAATCTCCCCAGACTACTCTTAAGAGCCAAGATTTTTCCTCCTGTTGCTTCTTCCTGTTGTCATGACAACAAGAGCACATTTATTACATATATCTTGTTCTCTTCCTATGTTACTACAAGCAGGGAATTGCATTATAACTATGAGGGAAGAATTATTTAAGTACTCCCATCTCTGATATTATATAGATCACAATTACAAAGGGTCTTAAAGCTTAGAGAGTCCCTTTTTAATCTTTTAGAACATGTCAGTAGGGAAAAGTTCAAAATTACAAATAATAGAGTTCTGCTGCAGAAAGAGTGTGAAAATGAGTTTAATTCAAAATCTAGTTTGGTTTTGCTAAAATAATGAGACTGTAGGCTTTATTGGAATATCAGATTAAGAATCAGAGATTACTGGTTTCCATTATTAGGCACACCATTGTTTTCTGGTGTGATCTTGAAAAACTGATTCCACTTGTAAAATAGCTACCATAGTATTTGCTAATGGTTCCTTTTCCTCATGTTACAAACGTTATAAGGCAATTTTTTTTTTTACAAACAAATACAAATGTTATTTGGTAACTGTTTTAATAACCCTGTTATGTTCACTGGGTGTGTATTTTGGGGGTGTTTAGGTTCTTTGGTCCTTCTGTCTGTCCTTCCTTCCTCCCTCCCTTCCTTCCTTCCCTCTTTCCTACCCTGCCATGCTCCCTCCATCATTCTTCAAACAGTCACTGAGTCAGGAGCTATGGGAGGTGCTAAGGATATACTAAAGGGAACCCTGTCCTTGAGTAGCTCATCATCTAGTCAGAGAGAGAGATGGTGTTATCATCAAAAGCATAATGTGATGATATTATAGTAGCAATGTGAGCAGGTGCTGTGGGCCCCCAGAGGACAAAGTGGCTACCCATGTGGAAGAGTCAGAGTAAAAAACACAGAAGCTAGTTGGTTACTTCCCAAGTTATAGAGAAGTTGGGATTGTTCACATAGGTCCTGCTGTTGCCTGCCTGGCGCACATGACCTTGACTCGTGGCGTTAGAGAACCTTGCATCTGGGAAGGTACTCAGGGAGATCATCTAGTCCAAAGGTTCCATTTACAGAGGAGGAGCACAAGACGTAGAGGTGATATGACTTCCCCAAGGATGCTCAGCTGTGGAAGAATCATGACTAGAACCCAAGCTTCTTGCAACCCAGTCTCCACACAATGCTTGGTCAGATCATGCTATCATCACCATTTTGAATCCCTGACTCCACTGAACACCATTGTGGATGTAGACTTCTACTGTGACATCAAGAAGCTATATAAACACCATAAATGAAGGGAGAGACAAGCCACAGTATAGGAGATGGTAGTAGTACATATATAACAGACAAAATATCAGTATTGTGAATGTATAAAGAATCCTGAAAACTCAGAGAAAAATACAATAACCCAATAGAAAAATGGGTAAAGGATGTAAACAGCAACTGAAGAGAAGAATGACCAAAGAACATGTGAAAAGATGAGAATATTTTACACTCATCAGAAAGGTAAAGACTCAAAAGTATGACAATACCACATTTACAAGGATGGAGAGAAATAGGAACTCTTGCATATTGCCTACGAGAATGTTATTCGGTACAACCATTTCAGAGAACAAGCTGGCAATATCTACTAAAGCTGAAGACGACTTCACATTACATCCCAGCATTTCCACTCCTGAGTTTACACAAAGTCATGAATAAGAATGAAATGAAATGAAGTAGACTATGGATCAGGGTGGATAACTCTGAAGAAGATAAATTGAGAGAAAGAGCAGGTTGTATGATCCTATTTACATAAACGTCGTAAACAAGCAAAACAATAATATCTGTCTGTCTTTCTATCTATCTTTAGTAAAATAATATCTATCTTTCTACCTAGCTTTAGTAAAATATATATACATGGAATTAATAAACACCAAATTCAAGATAATTGTTTTCAAAAACTTGGAAGGATCTCAGACTTAACCCCAGTTGCCACAGTTTCTTAGATATTGATAGAAGACCCAGACTCCTGGGTTAGAAGCAAGTACATTATTTGTCTGGTCACAACATGGGCAGAAAGCCTGCCTGAACTTTCCGCAGATAGGGACACCATCTCTATTTTCTGAGGTGTTCACTATACAAATGTCCTTGAAAGAACAGTGTAGAAAAATTTCAGTCATTGCCTTCCTGTAAGATGTGCAGAAATCAAGAGACCTATGAAGAACTGTCTCCCTAAAATGGTTACTTTGGGGGATGAAGGAGGAGGATGGGTGGAGGTAAGTAGGGAATTATAATCGTCTTCTTGTTTCCTAAGCTGAGTTGAGGGTACACTGGTGTTATATTATTTTCTATACTTGTTTATATGTCTGAAATATTTCATCACCATCATCATCATCATCATCAAGAAGCCGTGATGTGCTGGCGTTTGTGTTTGCCCACTTCTGAGCAACAACCCTCATTTTATACATTTTATACAGGTTCTTTGTTTTTGTTTTTGTTTTTGGCCACGTGGCTTGCAGGGTATTAGTTCCCCGACCAGGGATTGAACCTGGGCCACGGCAGTGAAAGTGCCGAGTCCTAACCACTGGACTGCCAGAAGCTTCCTTGTACAGGTTCTTTGCTATTCAAGGAAGTGGCAAACAGTCTCCAAAACATACTCTCATATAGTCTGTCCCTATTAGTGCTTGACCTGCTTGTACTAACTTCACCGATTATAGCCTGCCCACCTCCCCACCCACCTTGCGCATGTGCAGCCAGCTGGAAAACTTTACATTGTCTTTGGTCTGATTAACATGACTCATTTCTCCATTGCTCTTCCCTGGAAAAGAAATATGAAGATGAAGCTAGTACTGCACTGGACAGTAATGTGCCAGCCTAGATTCCGTGTTATTAGGTGTGTGAGTTTCCTAGGGCTGCTGTAAGAAAGTGTCACAAACTGGGTTCTTAAAACAACAGAAATGTATTCTCTCACAGTTCCAGAGACTAGAAGTCTGAAATTAAGATATCAGCGAGGACACGCTCCTTCTGAGACTCTGGGTAGAATCCTTTCTTGCCTCTTGCTGCTTCCGGTGGTGATGATCAATCCTTGAGGTTCCTTGGTTTGCAGCTGCATCACTGCAACTCATGCCTCTGTCATCACGGTATTCTCTCTGTGTGTCTGTTTCACATTCTGTCCTATTCTCTGTGCATGTCTGTGTCCAAATTTCCCTATTCTTTTTTTTTTTCTTTTTTTTTCTTTTTTTTGCGGTACGCGGGGCTCTCACTGTTGTGGCCTCTCCCGTTGCAGAGCACAGGCTCCAGACGCTCAGGCTCAGCTGCCATGGCTCACGGGCCCAGCTGCTCCGCGGCATGTGGGATCTTCCCAGACTGGGGTACAAACCCGTGTCCCCTGCATCGGCAGGCGGACTCTCAACCACTGCGCCACCAGGGAAGCCCAAATTTCCCTATTCTTATAAGAATTTCAGTCACGTTGGATTAGGGCCCACCTTAATAACCTCATCTTAATCTGATTACATCTGCAAAGATCCTACTTCCAAATAAGGTCATATTTACAGGTCCCAGAGGTAAGAAGTTCAACATATATTTTGGAGGTGGGGACATAAATCAACCTATAATATTAGATCTG